>NC_050575.1:396109008-396754490 GCF_011100635.1 Trichosurus vulpecula
CCTTCTGCTTGCACTGGGGAAGAGAGTTTGAGTATGCTGCAGCTACTCTACCTGACCAATAATCAGCTGACGGACCAATGTATTCCTGTCCTGGTAGGACACCCACACCTCCGAATCCTGCATCTTGCAAACAACCAACTACAGACTTTCCCAGCCAGGTGAACATATGCAGTGCTGCTTTTGGTCCACAGAGGCAATATAAATACTATGTTTTACAGACTGGTCAATAGCTGTCTTACTGTGTTTTCAAGGTTTGACATTTATACTGATGACTGCCATTGACATTTTGAGTTCTCCAACTGGGTAGCAAAAGTAAAATCTTCTAAAGCCTAATTCAAGGAGGGTGTTTTATATTGTCATAGAGTTAAAGGTTAATAACAATGGGATAGAAACATTAAATATCTAGGGAGAAATTTCATGATGTTTGTTTAATTCCTAGGTACCCCATTCCTTTAGTCCTTAGTATTCTGAAAACACTGGACTTTTAAAAGCTTACTTAGAAGGTGAATTAAAGTTCTTTTAATTTAAATTAATTTAATGAATTAGAGAGTTTTTCCCCCTCATCACTATTTTACAAAACACTTCGTATTTATTTTACTTTCGTTGGCACTAGGAAGAGGAATTTTTTTTAACCTTTTAAAGATTTTTTTCTATTTTCCTGGTCTGTTGGCTTTTAAAAAATATTTCTTGTTGGAGATCATTTGCTTCTATTTTTTCCATTCTATTTATACTGTTATTCTGTTTGGGAACTAGTAGTTCCCAAATCTGAAAGAGTTCTTTAGTGTCCTTTGAATATAAGATTGCCCAGGACTCAGATAGAGGCATTGTAATGGTATAAGAAATTAATTCTGTGACACTTGTTAAGGAAAATGTAAATGCTTTCCAGAAAGTAGGAAGAGAATTACTGATAGAAGATAGAAGATAGAAGAAATGCTGGTGAGGCAAAAATTTTCTGACACTTCTAAAATGACTTAAGAGACTGTTTTTTAAATGTAGATTTAAACTGTTAGTGAATAAGTGCTGGCATTAAAAGGAAGAAGTCCTTTTAATTAAAAGAAAGAGGTTGACTTTGAGGTTATAGAATCTGAGTCCAAATTCCAGCTTTGCCATTTACAATCTGTTTGATCCCTGGACAAAGTCACTCAACTTCCCTGGGCCTTGGTTCTTCGTCTATAAAATGAGGAGGTCTTAGTGCATGATCTTTTCAAAATGTTTAAAAATTTGATAAAAGAAAATTTAGGAGTTTTTACATGATTGGTCAACAGAGATTAAGCTCCTACTACATTTAAGGGACTGCATTTAATGGGTGTTGGGGATGCTGAGACAATCAAACAATCCCCGCCCTCAGTGTTTATGCTCTATCAGGACAAACACTCTGTACTTTGATAAATAAACTCAGGATCAGGAAGGGCATACTGGCAGCTGAAGGGAATCAGGAAAGGTGACACTGGAGAGAAGCCAAGGATGCTGAGAAGCAGACATGAGAAGGATATATATTCCAGGTGAAGAGGACAGCCTATGCAAAGGCAGGTGTGTCTTTAGGAAATAGAATGCCAGTAGGCTAGTTTGATGGGGTGAGGCTGGAGCCAGACCTTAAATACCAGACGGAGGAGTTGCTATGTACATTAGTGTTTCAACAATCTGGCTAGCAGCTTCTGTGGGGGTGTAAGATCCACCCACAGCCAGCACCCAGAAAGCTGCTGGCATGCTGCAAAAGCACAGGTTCTTTTGATCTGCTTTAATAAGGAAAGCAAGGTTAAAGGGGTTGACAAGTTTACTTTAATCCAGCATACAGACAGCATTCACTTAGTTCAGGGGAAAAAGCCAGCACCCTGAACTTCAGAACAAAATACAAACAAATTACAAATATCAACAGACAGACCCAATACAATTCATAGTTACCAACATCTAGGTTCAGCCCAGGAGCTCAGAGCAAGGGCTGGCCCAGAGTCACACGCCACCACTGCTGTGACAATGAGCTCCAAGGAACAAACAGCCAATCCCTCGTTTTTATATCTTTTTCAGCATCAGGGGTGAGTCACACATGCGACTCACCCATGTGACCTAGAATCGTCACAAAGAGGCGGACTTAAACCCACGTGGTCTAAAAGCCTCTGCTCTCCCAGACATGTAAACTAGGCCTTCCCTGGAGTTAGCCCCACCTTGGGCCCCACCTTAGTTGCCAATCACACCCACTAAGGTTTTACACCTAATAGGGGTTTGGGCCTGGGGCTTAGCACCTAGTAAGGCTCAATGAATTACTCAAAGGGAATAAAAGCCAAACTATTCAAGTGCACTTGTTGAACTAAGTGCTAAGGAGCCCATTTTGATTACCAACACAGTTAGGGGCAATAATTGAACAGGAGATTGACATGATCAGATATAGGCTTTGGCAAATGTGTGAAGAATGAATTAGAGCGAGGCAGGGAGACCAGTTAGGAGGCAGTTGCAGTAATTGAGGTCAGAGACATGAGGGGCATGAGAGTATAGAGATGGGGATGCACAAAAATGTTACTGTACTGTTTCATCTTCAGCAAATTGAACAAGTTGGAGCAATTGGAGGAGCTGAATCTGAGTGGCAACAAACTAAAGACAATTCCTACAACCATTGCAAACTGTAAACAACTGCACACTCTTGTTGCACACTCCAACAATATCAGCATATTTCCAGAGATCCTGCATTTGCCTCAAATCCAGGTATCTCCGTGGGAGTGGGAGGATAGCCTTTGGAATGGGCTCCCCAGGTGTGGGTGTGTGGCTTTTTCCCTCCCATTTGGAGAAGGGCCCTAGAACGATAGAGTGGGACTTTTGGTTAGAGAAGTGATTATTTACTACCCTTGGCATATGGGGTAGAGAGTCATGAGTGTTTGGGAATGAAGGCTTTGCTTTCCCTGATGTAGTCTCGTTTTGTGTTTTTCTGTCCCTGTCAGTTTGTAGATTTAAGTTGTAATGACTTGACAGAAATTCTGATTCCTGAGGCTTTGCCTCCTACCCTTCAGCACCTTGACCTAACTGGAAATACAAATCTGGTTCTGGAACATAAGACACTGGACATCTTCAGGTAACGGATATATAAAAAAAGATTCTGAAGTTGAAATCACGTGTGAACTTAATCCTGCTAATTTCAAGGTCTTTGAAGGCCTTTGATAGACCTTGTTCTGCTAGAGGCTGTGTACTAAGTAGGATTGATGCCATTCTTACTGTGTTCCTTGATTTACTTGCTGACAGAGGCTTACTGCCGGTGGCCAGACCATTCCACTAGACAAGAGCATCATGGCCACCACAGCATCACCATCTGAATGTTCTCTGTCAGCCATGGGTATTTTCATACTCATCAAGTCTTCATACCAGAGTTAGACCTGTAATGGACAACTGACATCATTTGGCCCACCCTCTTAATTTTACAGATGAGGAAAAGTTAAGTGACTTCCCAGAGTCACACAGGTTATGAAAAGGAGAGCTTGATACAAACCTGGGGCCTCTGCATCCACATCTATCCTTCTCTCCTCCTTGCGTCACAATTCTTGGTCAAGGATAGGGGACCCTAACTTGGGCTGGAAAGAGTGTATGTACCTGATGTTGAAGTACAATCAGAAGAACTTTAAAATGAAAAGGAGAAGGGAGAAAGAAAATTGCCCACATATATTCCCCAAGCTAGATACCAGTAAGGGAAGAATAGCTATTGGGATACCCAGGAGCTCCAAGAAAGAAGCCAGTGTTTCTATATAAAGTTCAAAGCACAAAGTTCAGGGTGAGCTATAGAGGTTCTGATGCAGATGGGTAAATTTGATCTTGTAGGTTTCCCTAAGATAGTCAAGGTGTGAGGTGCATGATTCTAGACCAGTAGTCTGTAACTCAAGGAGAGAGAGTCCATACATAAAGATCCCTGTGGGCTACACATTGCATTAGAAAATCACATAATTAACATTATCTATGATCTGTTGTATTTTATTTATTTTGTTAAATATTTCCTAATTGGACTGTACTAAGAAGAGTCAAGTCTTTGATACCTCTGCTCTAGACTGTTTCTTTGCATGAATGTACATTATTTTCAAAGAACTTAGATTTTTTTAAAAGGTGGGGAAAGGAAAGGATGTTGTATAAGAAGATATATTCATGTAAGGAAATTCAGGAATTTGAGGGGGAACCATGGTTGAAGACATTTGAGTAAAGAGCAGAAGTAATTTTATTGTCTGAATATACTGCATGCTAACGGGACAAAAAATGGAGATAGAAATGTGAAATAGATCACAAGCCTGGCACCAGAACTATGATATAGTAGTGATGGGGAACTTCACTTATCAAGACATCTGCTAGCATGTTCTCTCTGCCAGAAGAGTAGCTAGTAACATTTTGGCCTGCCTTAGTGAAAATTTCATCTTTCGAAAGGTAGAGAAATCAAGAGGAAATTCTGTTCTAGATCTGTTTCTTTGCCAAAAGGGAGAAGGAGGGAAATGATGGGAACTTTGGGAGGAAGTGACCATTCCTTCCTCAAGTTTAGTATAGGAAAGGAAAGGAAGCTTTCTCTATCCTAACATATTCCCTCTGGGTTTTGGGAAAGCATATTTCAAAGGTGGTTAAGAGTGAGAGAGAATCCCGTGTACTAAAACTCTCCAGCAGAATCCAGGCTAGGAGGGGTGGGAAACACAAAACAAAATGCTAAAAATATGAAGAAGGATACAATTCTGAGAAGGAAGAAACAAATGGGAGTTGCCTGAAGAGAGTGATGTGAATGCACATAAAACCTGCCAAGGAATTAAGATTTTTTTTTTAAGCTAGGTACTTAATATCTAAGCAAACACAGGATAAATACGAGTGGATAAACTGTCCTTTACAAATGTTGTCAGGAATGCTGAAGCTTAAATGAGCTGAAGCTGGAGAGGAAAGCTATAGACCATTAAAAACGGCTTTTGAAGTGTTATTAGGGAGCTTTTGCAAAGCGCCTATTCAGGTGCCTCATTATAGCGTGGAGATAGAACCCTAGTTTCCCCAAGGCTCTACCCACAGAGTGTAAGCTCTGTCAGGCTCTACACCTCTGGAAGGCTTTTGAATATGGCCCTGGCAACAGAATGAGACTGCTTTGTAAGGACCAGGCTAGCTATTTACAGAAAAGCTTGTCACCTGTTGGCTAGGCTGTTGATGATTAATTTTTTTAGCCACAGCAACCCATGAAACAAAAAGAATACAGAATGGCCCTTATTCCTGTGCAACCTCCTTCTGCTTCTGCAGAATGGCGGCCGAGTGGAGGAGAGGGGAGCAAAGGGTGCCAAGAATTAACACAGTTTTAGACAGTTTGTAAACTTTAATTTGAATGATGTGACTCCAAATGTAAGAGCTTTGTCCAGTTAGCAACAAGTAATTCTATTCCTGGAGGAACTCAACCATATCTATTCTGGCAGTTTCAGTATAAGTGAAACCAGAAGGAAAAAGGAGGTTTCAGCTAAAGGGAAGAGTGGCTCAAGAGCTCTCCTTGGAGAGGCAAAGAAGTTGGCAGAATTAGTTTTATAATTGGCCATGGGCAACAAGAAATGTTACTTTGTGGGATATTTGATCATCTTATATTTTAGTATTGATAAATATATACCAAAAAAACACCTTGAAAATAATTTCAGCTTATGCACCAACATCAGTTGCTGAGAACAAAGAGAGAGAGAAATCGTGTGAAGAATTTGATAAGACCCTCAAAATTACACCATTGATCTGTGATTTCATTGCAAAGATGGGGAGTGGTGAGAAATACATGTGAAAGCATGGTTAAGGAAGAAGAGAATCAAAGAGACCAAAAACATGAAAACTACATAGCAGCCTTATGTTTTTGTTTAATAAACACTGCCAAGAAAAGAATTTGTAGGTGATAGAGTGAGCCCCAAATAATATCACAAAGAATGAAATCAATAATGTCAAAATAGCCAAGAAAAATGTGTTACTATGTGGGAGTTATCCCTGTATAGCATATGCTTTGAAGTGGCCTTTCCCCTTACCAAAAATTCTCTATGTGTTCAAGTGATCCCATTCCATCCTGTCTCCTCCAACAGACTGCCTCCCCCACTCTCCATCTTCTCCACTCTTTCATTTGCTTTCAGTGTTTTCCTCTCTAGTGGCTCATTTCCTACTGCTTACAAATATGCCCATGTCTCCCCCATTTTGAAAAAAAAAAACCCTCACTTGATCCTTCTCTCTGTGCTAAATTTCATCCCATATCTCTTCTACCCTTTCTGGCTAAAGTCCTTGAAAAGATATCTACAATAGGTGCCTCCACTTTCTCCCTTTTTATTCTCTTACAGTCTGGCTTCTGGCCTTATCATTCCACTGAAACTGCTCTTTCCAAAGCTGTTAATGACCTCTTAGTTGCCAAATCCAATGACCTTTTCTTTTTTTATTGTTATTATCAAATGTTATTGTTGGGGTTAATTTCTACCTACCTTCTATTTCAGCTATCTCTGATTCTGAGTCAAATGGCCTTTTCTTTATCCTCGTTCTCCTTGACTTCTCTGCGGCCTTTGACACTGTTGATCACTCTTTCTTTATTCTAGAATGTTTTTATTTTTTCTCAATTACTACTAAAAACAACTTTTAAACATTCTTTTTATAATTCTTGTTCCAAATTCTCTCCCCTCTCCCCTCCTTGTGAAGGCAAGCACTTTAATATAGATTATACATGTGCAGTTATGCAAAACATATTTCCATATTAGCCATGTTGCAAAAAAGGACACAGACCCAAAAAAAGAAAATTTGAAAGGTATGCTTCAGTCTGCATAAAAACCTTTTATCATTTCTTTCTGTGGAAGTGGATAGCATCTTTTATCATAAGGCCTTCAGAATTGGCTTGTATCGTTGCATTGCTGAGAATAGCTAAGTCATTCACAGGTGATCATCATACAGTATTACTGTTACTGTGTATAATAATTTCCTGGCTTGCCCACTTTACTTTGCATCAGTTCATGTAAGTCCAGGTTTTTCTGAGAGCATCCTGCTCGTCATTTCTTACAGCACGGTATCATATACCGCCACGTATTGTTGTTCCCCAATTCATGAGTATCCCCTTAATTTCCAATTCTTTCCCACCACAAAAAGAGCTGCTGTAAATATCTTTGTACATATAGGTCCTTTTCCTCTTTCTTGGATTTGGGATACAGACCTAGCAGCAGTATTGCTGAGTCAGAGGGTGTGCAAGGTTTTGTAGCTCTTTGGGCGTAGTTCCAATTGCTCTCCAGAATGGTTGGATTAATTCATTACTCCACCAGTAGTGCATTAGTGTCCCACTTTTCCCACATCCCCTCCAACATTGGTCATTTTCCTTTTCTGTTATATTGATCAATCCGATAGGTGTGAGATGTTACCTCAGAATTGTTTTAATTTTGCGTTTCTCTGATTAGTGATTTAGAGCATTTTTTTGATATGGCTATAGATAGCTTTGATTACTTTGTCTGAAAACTGCCCGTTCATTTCCTTTGACTATCTATCAATTGGGGAATGGCTCTTATTTTTATAAATTTGACTCAATTGTCTGTATATTTGAGAAAGGAGGCAAAAGAAACATTTTTAAAAAGTGGAGTGTAAAGCTACTTTAAAGAAGATTTGACAGGACATTCTACAATAAACTCATTTCAACAGCATTTTAAGGATAGAAATGGAAGGATGACAACAAACCAAAGGAAATGGTCAAGGTACCCAAAGATTACTGTAACAAATGGACCTCAGAATCACTGCACTTAGAACCTCACATCACTGACATAACTGTTTTTATCAGGGAGGGTAGGAATAACACCAAAAAGAGCAAAGCTGGGGAAAGCAGGGAGACCTGTGCAGAGACTGACAGAAAGGTTCCATATGCAAGGTAGTCCATAGAGGATGAGATACAAAGGCCAGGAAAAGTCTTGAACCTTATGAAGCCACTCCCCCATTCCCATCTAAAAAAATAAACACAGGAAAAATGTCAACAAATACTGACCTATCTCTCCCTACCGTATATTATCTTTTTTTGAGATTAAGGGCATCCTTGATAAGGGTGTCAAAGCTGATACTCCTCATTTTCAGAAGTAAATGATCCACCAAAGTGCAATACCCTCTTTTTTCATTTCCTGAAAGGATTGGAATATTGATCAAAGGGAGAAGGTCTCTCTTTCCATTGATGGCTATTGGAAAGTTCTTGAGGGAAGTACTGTCATAAAGGGATTAAGTAGTCTCAGGAAAATAATTATCCAAGAAGGGGCTGAGATTAAGGGCCTGTTTTTTTAGATTAAGGAAAATTTTAACCCTGAGCTATGTAACTGAATTTTATCATATTAAGAAATTTTTCTTATTCAGTATTCCTCAGAAGTTACCTCAAGATTATTTTGTTTGGGAGATGTGTCCAGGGGCATGATGGGATTCTGTCAGTTTGGAAATTTTTCTCTCAGGCAGAACAATTTTCGAATTTAGGGTAATGATAAATAAATAAAAATCATTTCTGTCAGATTTGTGCCTGTAACACAAAGTACAGTGTTTCTTCCCCAGGGGTGATAAGTGGGGAACAAGTAGGCCTTTTACAAGTAATGCTCAACAGTAAACCATGTGTTTGCCATTTTGTAATTGACTGAACAATGTAGAGGATATAAGGTCCCACTGAGCTTCTGCTACTGGATTATGAAAAAAAGTTGGCAGAGCAGAATGTCACTTTTCCCATAAGGTGTCTCCCATCTATACATCAAAATTATTAAAGAGTCCTTGAAATAGATCGCAGTGGAAACAACTGCTTAGTGATCCTGTCTCAAGAATTACTGGTTCTTCCCTGTCTTGAGTATTATCCTTGGGCCCTAAGTGGCTAACCAGGCTGCACGCATGGCATTAGAAATTAAAAACATATGGCCCTTGGACATTGAGATCTGAACAGGGATAAGCTAACCGCACCAACGCCCACTTTCTAGTGAATCCTTTATAAACCATTATTGAGAAGAACGTACAGCTCTTTGGACCTGATGTAGGTCTTATTACCATACAGGCTGTAACCCTTATCAGTTTGGGTATATTCCCTGTATTGGGGACCTGGAGGGCTACATCTGTCACTATATATCTTTGTGGAGCATTTGTATTTAGCAAAAGGTCTTTTTTTTAATTATCTGCCTAATTAACTCAGTATCTTCAGATCCTGAATTTGTACTAGGAGGGATCAGTGTATACCTGGCATTTGGTATAGCAGGTTTTTGTGATAATGGCTTCCTTGGAGTAGGAAAGGAGATGATAAAAGAAGGAAATATAGGATGCTGATAGAGTGACCCAACATTGATTATTAATAATCCAGGAATTTCAACCTGTGTGGGATGAAGTCTCCTATTAGGATGGGTTAGGAGTATATCTTCCTTTCTTTCTTCCCTCCCATCCCCCTGTTCATATAGTCTCCCAGAAGAAAAAAGCCTGCTGGGAAATAAGCAAAGTTGCAAAGAGTGATTGAAAAAGGGAGGTGGGGACCTTACAATGGATGTAATCTATAAGATTATATCCATTCTTCTTGCCCAGGAGAAGAGGAATCGGAGCTCCTTGGGGCAGGTGACACCCAGATCTCTGTTAGCTTCAGTTTACTCCTCTGTACAATGAGGATAATAACACCACCACCACCCTGGGTCGTTGGGAGGATCAAATGAGATGATAACTGTGAGGCCCTTAGCACAGTGCCTGGCACATAGGAAGTGCCAGATGATGTTAGTTGTTCTTGCTGTTAGTCACAATTAACATTACTCTGGAAATGAGGCACAAAGCAAGGGGGAAATCCATAGGGCCAACCCTGCATGGCAGGAGCAGAAAGCACCTAAAAAGGAGTCCCTAGAACAGATACATTGAAAACTTTGATAGCATGAAGAATACAGAGAAAAGAGAGATACTGGTAGAAGTCATGAATTAGAGAATGAGGGTCTGGAATAAACAGAAAGAGAAGATGGGTAATGAGAGTGAAAGAAATCCTTTTTGGAGAGGGTGCAAAAAAAAATCAAAACCTAAGTCACAGGACTAGCTGAGGCAGAGGAAAGGAAGGAGGAATATTTAACAGGAAGAAGGACTCAGGAGTGAGGGGAAGAGAACCAGTGGAAGCTGAAGGAACATAATACTGTATTTACAGCAGAAGAGGGAACTTGAAACTGAAAAACTTACGCAAAGAATGCATCTAGGATAAGAAGAGAAAGGGTCAAATGGGGAAAAAAATGTTTATCAAATTTCTGATAAGGGTTTGGTATCTAAGATACGTAAACAACAAATAAAAAAAAGACTCACAGCCATGTCCCAATGGGTTCAAAGGATATGAACAAATTGTTCTCAAAAGAACTACAAAGTATTCACAACCACATGAAAAAACAAAGATGCCCCAAATACTAAGAATGAGAGAAATGCAGATAAAAGCAATCTAGTCTTTGCCTCACATAATGCTGCTTGGCAAAATTGACAAAAAATGACCACTCCATGTTGGAGGGGGTGTGGAAGGATAGGCACACAAATACATTGTTGGTGGAACTCTGAAATGGTACAGCCATTTTGGAACACAGATGATTTCGAATTATGCAAATAAAGTGACTAAAATGGCCATACCCTTTGAACCAGACACTTCATTACTTAGCTTATACCCCATCCAGGCCATTGATGAGGAAAAAGTCCCCAGATGCTCCAAAACATTTCTAGCAGCACTTTTTGTGATGACTAAAAATTGGAAACAAACATATGCCTATCAGTAGGGGAATGACTAAACAAATTGAGGCACATGAATGTGATGGAATGTTACTGTGCTGTAAGAAGTGATATGTGATGACTACTTAGAAATATGAAAAGGTCTATTTGAATTAACGCAGAGTAAAGTAAGTAGAGCCAAGAAAACATACACAGTAACTACAATTATATATTACACACACTAACTACAATTTGTCATATGGGATTTCTCTCTGGGGCAAGTGGAAGACATGTGGGACATTATGGTGGTGTGAGAAACAGAAAATATCAATAAAAATTTATTTTAAAAAAGGAAAAGGGAACCCCAAATAGAGACCCTTAATTTCATGAGGAATACAGACTAGAGAAAGATTAAATAAGTGTAATGAAAAAAGGTCTGAAATAGAAAAGGATGATAAATAATAAGAGAATAAGAAGAAATTATTTTTAGAAAAAGGCACAGGAAATGAAATTTTAAAAAGTACAAAATAAGTTGATGAAGAGGAAAGGGGATTTTACTTGAGAACTTAAGAGGAAAAAAAAGGGGAAGATTTAAATAGCTAAAAGAAAGAAAAAACCACTAATAAATTGAGGGAGTGAAGAGACCCAATGTAAACTGGGTTACTTTTAAAGTAGATTGAGATAAAATAACTAAAGAGACAAAGTATTATAGTGGAAGAGAAAGTCTAGTTCAGGAAAAATAACAACCATTAGACACAAAGAGAATAGCACAAACCTGATTCTAGTGATTTTAAATGTGAACAGATTAAACAATCCAAGAAAACAAAACCCCACAATGCCATTTACAAGAAACACACCTAAAAAGCTAAAACATACACAAAATGAGGGAATGGAAAAAAATTTACTATCCTTCAGGTGAATCCCAATTCCAAGATTTGTAATCGTGCTTTGAGAGAAAACAAAAGCATTCAAAGCTTTAAAAGGGTGAAATAAACAGGGAAACTGCATTATGCTGAAAGAAACATCGATAATCGATCAACATTTATCTATGTGGGAGGCACAGCGTTAATTTCTGGGAATACAAAGGGAGGCCAAAGACAGCCCCTGCCCTTACAGAGCTCACAATCTAATGGAGGAGACACTATGCAAACAAATATATACAGACAAGCTATATTCAGGTAAATAGAAAAACTAACAGGGAAGGCACTAGAATTAAGAGGGGTTGAGAAAAGTCCTATAGAAGATGGGATGTTAATTGCAACTGAAAGGAAGCCAGGGAAGTATTAAACATATGCCCCCATTGCCTTAGCTTCTAAGTTCAGAAAGGAAAAATTAACTGAAGTATAAGGTATAGACAGTAGTATTGTAGTGGCAGATTTCAGTGTCCCTCTTTCAGTTTTAGATTAGTCTATCAGAAAGATCAACGAAAAGGAAAATATAAAATTGAACAAATTGCTAGAGAAGCTACAGCATGAAATTTGTTTTCTTTTAAATGGGGCTGGTAAAGAGTATGTGTATTTCTCAGAACCACATGGAATTTTTACAAAAATTCACCATGTATTAAATAAGACACAGAGATAATACAAACAAATATAAAAAGTCAGAAATAGTAAACACATCCTTTACAGACCATAACCCAATAAAAATAATCAGTTCAGGAAGCACAAATGAAAGACTGGCCCAAATGAAGACTTAACAATTAAATCCTAAAATTCAGGGATTCAAGTTTTACAGAACAGATCCTTTTATTAAGGGGATTTGTTCTGTGAAGTTTGGATTTAGTCAAAGGGCTGCACGTTAGGACCTAGAGGGCCACATATGGCCTCGAGGCTACAAGTTCCCCACCCCTGTACCTAAATTATGTGAAAGAAAATGACAACAATGTAATCAAAATAACTGGGATGCAGCTAAGGGGGAAAATCATATCCCTACAAACATACATTGACAAAATAGAGAATTACAAACAAATATGCTTTTTAAAAATTAGAGGGGCAGCTAGATGGCACAGTGAGTAGAGCACCGGCCCTGGAGTCAGGAGGACCTGAGTTCAAATCCAGCCTCAGACACTTGACACACTTAATAGCTGTGTGACCTTGGGTAAGTCACTTAACGCCAATTGCCCTGCCTTGCCCCCTGCAAAATAAAAACAAAAACTAACTAAAAATTAGAAAGCCAACAAGTGAACCTAAACAAGCACAAAAGATAAAACACTAAAAATTAGAGAAGAAACATAAACTGGAAGCAAAAAAAAAAAACCACTAAATGATCAATAAAACTAAAAGCTAAGTCTTTGAAAGGACTAGAAAAGTTACTGAACCTTTAGCCAATGTGATTAAAAAGAAGGCAGATAATCAAATCCGCAAAATAACAACTGAAAAAGATGCAATCACACACACACACACACACACAGGAGAGTTCATACTATGAGAAATGAAGGGTACTTTTAACCTGGAGAAGACATAAGGGGAAGATAATTTCTGTCTTCAAGTATTTGGAGGACTATGATATGGAAAAAGAATTATACTTCTTTTACTTAGTCCCAAAAGGAAGAAGAAGGGGCAGCAGGTGGACATTACAATGGCAAATTTAGGCCCAGTGTCAGGAGAAACTTCCTAATAATTAGAGCTACCCAAAAGTGGGACAGGCTGCCTTGGGAAGGAATGGGTTCCCATTTTCTAGAGGTCTCTGAGAGGAGGATGCGATGACCTGACAGGTGTGTCATAGAGGGTTTTCTGCTTCAGGTAGGGGTTATGCTGGAGGGATGCTGAAATTTGGGGTTTCATGCTGTTCAAATCCCAGCACAACAAACTCTGAACTCCGATTTAAGTTAATTCACTGTATCAGAATTTTGTGTACTAAACATTGCTTGAAATAAGTAGAGCGAAAGCTAAAGCTCAGAAATCTCTTTATTGTAGGAGTCTGTGAAGCAAAATCTCCCTGTTCTCTTGTTTCAAATCCATTAAGTAATTTTTAATCAACTTCCAACTTAAGGTATGTCAGTAAGGTATGCCTGCAGCCGTTAACAGCTTTGGGTTCCAACAAATTGGCAGCAGCTATGATGAGCACAATTGTACCTTCTCTCTGATGCTCCTCGCCCTGGTGCAGGCCCTCCTCGCCTCACACCTAGACCATTGCAGTAGCCTTCTGGTGGATCTGCCTGCCTCCAGTCTTCAGTCCATCCTCCACTCAGCTATCAGAGTGGTCTTCCTAAAGCACAGTACCAGATATGAAGTCCTCTCTTTGACTTCTCAAACCCTTCCTAACCTTTCCATTCTCCTAATATTTCTCTCTACATACTGTATATCATTAACACTGGCTTCCTTTGTGTTCTTCACATAAGACATTCCATTTCCTAACTCCTGTTAGCCTGGATTGCTCTCTCCTCATCTCTACCTCCTGGCTTGCCTGATTTCCTTCAGGTAACAGTCAAAATCCCACCTTCTGTAGGAAGCCTTTGCCTTCTGCCTAAGAATTATCTCCCCATTTATCCTACCTCATTTAAACATGGCAGCTGGTTGGCTCAGTGAATCAAGTGCCAGGCCTGGCATTAGGAAGACTCATCTTCCTGAGTTCAAATCTGGCCTCAGACACTTATTAGCTCTGTGACCCTGGGCAAGTCACTTTACCCTCTTTACCTCAGTTTCCTCTTCTGTAGAATGAGCTGGAGAAGGGAATGGCAAGCTACTCAAGCATCTTTGCCCAAGAAAACCCCAAATGAGATCACAAAGAGTCTGCCACAACTGAAATGACTGAAATTTATGCATAGTTATTACTAGCATGTTGTCTTTTTTATTAGACTGTGAACTTCTTGAGGGCTAAGACCATTTTTGTCTTTCTTTGTAACCCTCACAGGTGGAAGGGAAGAGAATAAGCATTTATTAAGCATCAGCTTTGTTCTACTAACTGTGTAAATGCTTTAAAAATATTTTCAGTCTATCAACAATTTAGCACTTTGACCAACACAGTAAGCGCTTAGTAAATAGTTGTTGAATTGTACCTGATGATAATTGCAAGGGACATTTTTATAGAGCATTAGAGTTTGCAGTGCACTCATTCGAGCTTCATAATCATACTGTGAAGTAGGTATTCTGGTTGGGTTTCTCCCATCGTACTGTGGAGGAAACAGACTCCTGGAAGTTGGGATTGCCCAAGTCAGGGTCAGAGGCACAACATGAGGGTAACATAATGGCATCAGCTAGTACCTTTTCAAGAGCGTCTACCAATGAAGTTCACCTTTCCTCTAGAAACGGTGGTATAACCTATGGAAAACAAATCCTAACACAAGGCGTTAGCACCAGGTGAGAGCTGTGTCCATAAAATAGGAAGCTGCCTTTGTTCACATTAAGTTAATAGAAATGAAGGCCAAGAAAATGCAAAATAGCACCAGTGCCTCATGATAGTTTAACCTTTTTTGCAGTCATATCACCACCCTGAAAATTGATCAGAAACCCTTGCCGACGGCTGATTCTGCAGGTGCGTCGACCTTCTGGAGCCATGGGCTTGCTGAGATGGCTGGCCAGAGGAATAAGTGAGTACCTTAGCTTGGGCCAGAACCCTCCTTGATGGTTACCCAGAAAGGATAGCTTTTCTGTGCCATTTAAGCATCATTTTAAAAAAATTTTCAATGACATTTGTTTTCCCCCAATTACATGTAAAAAACAATTTTTAACATGTTTTTTAAGTTTTGTGCTCCAAATCCTATTCCATCCTCCTTCCCTTTGCTCCTCCCTGAGACGGTAAGCAATCTGATATAGGTTCTATATGTGCAAACATAAGCATCATTTTTTAACAGAGCCTGCACTTACCCACTAAATTAACAGGATTAATTCCCTTTCTCCTTATGCCATGATCGTTTTTCAACCTCAGCATCAGTGTCCTATCTAGAGACAATGTTCGTTTGTACATTTGTCATTCTTCTGCCTTTTATCTTCCTGAGTACTTACCCCTTCCTCCCTCCCAACTGAATATTGACTTTAATTTTTAAAGAATGGCCACTCAGAAGATAGTAACAGCGGTTGGTTACCTGACTTCTCTGCCCCCTGCTGTTATAGGCTCTGTGTGTCTGCTTTGGCCGTGGATAACTTTGCTGAAGGTGTGGAAGCCGTATATGGCATGTTTGATGGAGACCGGAATGAGGAGCTCCCCCTCCTGCTACAGTGCACTATGGCTGACGTGCTTCTGGAAGAGGTGCAGCAGTCAGCAGTTGATACAGTTTTCATGGCTAACACATTTTTGGTATCTCATAGGTAAGCAAATTACAAACTCAACTTCTTAGTCAGAGCTTTAAGAAACAGGCCTCTCCGGGTCTGGAGACGGACTAGACTGAGGGGAGGATCGGTGTTAGTTAAATTTCTTTCCTTCTTCCTCACTCCCCTGTCATAGTCCATGGGAAGCTTGATTGATTGACATGTGAATGAGTTATTGGATGCATAAGTTGACCATATGCTAGTTGCCTGTGTTCTGTCTTCTTGACTTTCCCATCTAGGATTTCCAGGAAGAAGGCAGGGCACTATAGCAGAGTACTGTACCAGGTGTCAGGGGACTTGAGTTTTGGCCCTGACCTTTCCTTTCCCTAGCTGAGTGACTGTTTGTAAAGGCCCATCTCAGATGGAAAGTTAGGGGGTGTAACAGTCTAGCCTTCCACTTGTATGAAATCTGTGATTAGAGGTTTCTGTAGCACAGTGGCCGTGTCTAATTGAAGTATTTAAATCCTGTAGGACCTTCAAGAATATTGTTATCGTTAAAAAAAAAAAATGCACTCCTCACCCCCTTCTAGTCTTCTTAGACTCCTCTCACCCTTGCCCTACCTTCATGTAGTCTTCCGATCCAGTGACACTGGCCCTCTGACTGTTTTTTGAACAAGACACTCCATGTCCCAATTCCAGGCATTTTTTTCTGGCTGTCCCGCATGCCTGGAATGCTCTCCCTCTTCATCGCCATTTACTGGCCTCTTTCATGCCCCAACTAAGATAGGTAGGTAGGTAGATAGGTAGATAGTTAGGTAGGTAGGTAGATAGGTAGGTAGGTAGGTAGGTAGATAGATAGATAGATAGATAGATAGATAGATAGATAGATAGATAGATAGATAGATAGATGGATAGATAGATGGATATGTTCTATAACAAGCCTTTCCAGATTCTCTTTAATGATGGTCCCTTCCCGCTGTGGATTCTCTCTCATTTATCCTGACATATCGCTTTTTTGTACATAATTGTCTGCATGTTGTTTCCCCCATTAAGATTGTGAGCTCTTCAAGGGCAGGGACCTTCTTTTGCCTCTTTTTATATCCCTAGGGCTTAGCATGTGCCTGGTACATAGTAGGTGCTCAATAAATGCTTCTTAGCTGACTTGCAGTCAGAGTACCCCCACCAAAGGAAGAGGCATCCCTCTTTCTCCATTCTTTTTCTTAAGCATTCAACTTGGAAGACTTTATGATAGTAATAATGATGGCCAGTATTTCTATAACTCTTTAAAGTTTCCCAAGGTCATTCTTTACAATAATCTTGTAAGGGAGGAAGAGGTAGAGACTGGTTCTCACTGGCTTCTCCCCATTACCACCTTTAGCCAGTGTCTTTCAAGGGTAAGGGCCAAGTCTGGATCATGAGAGCATCATAGGGGAGCAAGGAGACTAGTTGTCTTCCTATTGGTGGATATTGAGACTTGAAGCAATGACAGAAAATAATTTGCAAGGCTAAGTTTAAGGTGCTCCATTTTATTTTACTTCTTTGCCAAAACAGAAAATTGGGAATGGCTGGCCAGAAGCTAGGTTCCTCTGCCCTCCTCTGTTACGTCCGACATGATGCTGCTGATCCTACAAGTAGCTTCACCCTGACAGTGGCCAATGTAGGCACATGCCAAGCAGTCCTGTGCCGGAATGGACAGCCCTTGCCCCTCTCCAGAGTCTTCAGCTTGGAACACTGCCCACAGGAGCTGCAGCGGGTGAAGGAACAGAAAGCCATCATAACAGAGGTCTGTGCTGCTTTTTCTAGCCCCTCTTGTTGGGGGGGTCATCTCCATGACATCCAGACACTTCATAGCTACTGTGTGGTTAGAGTTCTCTGAAAAGGACCAGAGCTTCTTACCATTGGCGATTTCTGGGCTAAGTCTGTTCTTGGTGTTAGTTTTGTATCCAAGATGATGTTCAAAAGGCTTTCAGTAACACTGCTGGACAGGAACCCCTAGTTGACAAATAGTGAACAGCAGGAACGAGCTAGATTCATTTGAAGTGAAAGGTCCATTCTTGTTTCGACACCTGTGACATTTCTTTGCACACATTATCTCATGTTCAAAAAACAAAGACAAGCCAACACAGAATCTTCTCACTTGATTTCCAGTATCGTTGGTGTGCTCTTCCTGACAAGATGCTCGAGAAGGCACAGAGCCTTGTTGTTCCATGTTCCCTGCTCTGAAATGCAAAGCTATAATTTTTTTCTTATTTTGTACTGTTTATCTAGTAAATTTTTTTAAACTACTTGAGGCATTAGTTGCCAGCATCTTTAATATTTTTATCTTCTTTTTTTTTTTAAGAGTTATCTCAATATTTTTGTTTTTGTTTCTCAGAGAGACTGGTTTGTAGATACCTAGAATCCAGTAGCATAGACGTATGCAAGAAGCACAGTCATTACTATTTACTACTAATTCACTGTATGAAACACCTTATATGATCCTTTTGTGCATTTAGATTGTTTTCCAAAAATACTTCTGCAGGCAAAGTAAGAGTCATGGAAATACCATAGCAATTACCCTGGGACAGTGACTCATTTGAATCACAGAGTTAGGGTTGGAAGTGACTTCTCAAGTCTAGCTCGTCCAGCCCTCTCATTTTATAGATGAGGAAATTGAGGCCTGAAAAAGTAAAGTGATTTTTCCAGCACAGAAATAGTAATAAAAGAGCCCAGATTCAAACTTCAGTGCTCTGACTCCCATAACAAGCAGTCTTGTGCACTGCATTGTGATCCATGAACACATATAAACAGACCCCACCAGGAAGGCCTCTAAGGCATGAATCCTGGCCTGGATGACTCCCTGCATCTGAGCTCTAGGCCAGGGCTTCATTCTCTGTTAATTGATTACTTGATGTGAAGGCAGTTAAAAGAGACAGCACAGTGCAGTGGAAGGAGTTCTGGGTTTAGAGCCAAAGCACTTGCCTGCCCTGCTCAGAAAACTCACTTCCTTCATTTGTGAAACCAAGGGATGGGGATACAATGACTTCCAGGTCCCTTTAGGTCCCTTTGAGCCCTGAATCCATAAAGATAAGTAAAAAGAGGGGGCTTTGAATACGTAAAGTTTAGCTGGTGTGGATTTGTTTTGGGTTGTAGACAGCTTTTGAAGCTGATTTGAAGAACTGGTGGACAAAATTTGATAACCTTGCATATAGAGTAAAATTCCCTTTCAGGTCTGCATTGATGTCATGTTTCCTCAGAGGGGAAGCATTTTGACCTCAAAGTTAATAAAAAAAAACCTTCACCTAAAGCAAAACAGTTAATTCAGTATTTTGAAGCATAGTATGTGGACGTTAGAATTTCTTTAAGGTGGAATTCTAGAACAAATAATTTATGACTTCTTAATTTGTTTAGAGTTGCATGGGTTCTAATTTGACCTTCCATTAATTCACTTTTGTGCTGGAATCAGGGTCAATAAATTTGGTTTTTTAATCACTTTGGACTCCTTTGTCTACTTCCAGTTTCTTTTTGTAGGTTGTTTGCCTGCAAAAGTTCTCCTAAGCAATCAGGTATCTCCTGAGATCTTTTTAGCTAGTCCCAACTTTCCATTTGCAATGATTCATTGGATTCTGAACTTCTCTCAGAATACTAGTGATAAGGAAAAATGGTGTGACTTGTGTTAGTGGTTTTTTCTAATCCAGAGGTTTCTTTAGGTAGAAAAGCAATGAAGTCTTTTTTGTCATAAAGGCTGCTGAGTACTTTGGAGATGTTAGGGGCAAGCAACTTTTATTACTGCATTTGACTATTTAGTATGAAAACAATAAAGTACTTTTGGCTATAATCTTACATTTTTAGCTCTGGCATAGGTAAGAACTTTCAAGTCTTTGGAAAGTATTTATGATATATCTGTTTTCCTCTATGACACATTCTTAAGCAGTAAGTAGGCCATAGATAAATGTCAAGACCCCTAAGGTTTATTGCTTATTGTTGTTTCAACAATCCGGGTAACAACTGTTGTGGAGGTGAAAGACCAACATAAGCCCAACAACAAGCATGCTACCAGCACACTGCAAAAGCCCAGGTTCTTTTGATCTGCTTTACTGAGGAAAGCAATGTTAAGGGGTTGACAAGCTTACTTTAATTCGGCACACAAATACTATTCACTTAGTTCAGGGGAAAAAGCCAGCACCCTGAACATCAGAGCAAAATACAAACAAATTACAAACATCGACAGACAGACCTTGTCTGATTCAAATCCCAATACATAGTTACCAGAATTTAACAAAGTCCCAACATCCGGGTTTACAAGCTGGAGGGCTCTTAGCTGCAGCTGCCTGAAGTCTCTGCATCAGCATACCAGCACAAGTGAGAGCTCCTGTGCAAAAGGCTCTGTCTTCTCTTCTTATAGCATTTCAAATATCATCGAACATCATCTGAATGACCAGAACTTAGGCTCCTATGATTGGCTCTTGAGTTAGCACCTCCCCTTAGTACCCTGGGAGCTTCATACCCGCATAGGCTTAGCACCTAATAGGGGTTTGGGCCTGGGGCTTAGCACCTAGTAGGACTCAGTGAAATACACTGAATTACTCAAAGGAAACAAAAGCCAGACTCTTCAAGTGCACTTGGTTGAACTGAGTGCTAAGAGCCCATTTTGCTTATCAACACACTTGTTTAAACTAATTGTGTTTATCTTTAGGACAACAAAGTGAATGGAGTAACCTGCTGTACCCGGATGCTGGGCTGTACATATCTCTACCCTTGGATCCTTCCAAAGCCCCATATATATTCCCTTCCACTTACGGTACAAGATGAGCTGCTGATCTTGGGAAACAAAGCACTGTGGGAACGTTTGTCTTACCTGGAAGCTGTGGCTGCAGTGCGGCATGTCCATGATCCATTGGCAGCTGCCAAGAAGTTATGCACACTAGCACAAAGCTATGGTTGTCAGGACAATGTTGGGGCAATGGTGATCTGTTTGAATGTTGGGGAAGATGGTTGTACCTGTGAGGTGAATGGCCTCAGCCTCCCAGGTCCTGGGGGATTTGCCTCAGCTACCACCATGAAAGATGCTCCAAAGCCAACCACCCCTTCCTCCAGTAGCGGCATTGCCTCCGAGTTCAGCAGTGAAATGTCCACCTCAGAAGTGAGCAGTGAAGTGGGTTCCACAGCTTCTGATGAGCACAATGCCACTGGCCTGGATGCCAGCCTACTGCCAAGGCCAGAAAGACGTTGCAGCCTCCATCCCACGCCTACCTCTGGGGTATTTCAGCGCCAACCGTCTTGTGCCACTTTCTCAAGTAACCAGTCTGACAATGGCCTGGACAGCGATGATGACCAGCCAGTTGAAGGGGTTATAACAAATGGTAGCAAGGTAGAGGTGGAAGTAGATATCCATTGCTGTAAAGGAAAGGGTCTTGAGGCATCGCCGCCTGCTCTTGAAGAGACTTCTCTGACCCTAGGTCCTGAGGAAGACTCTGGAGGGTTGTTCTTTAGGTTCCAGAGACAAAACAGTGTGAACTGTGGAACACACCTTCCAATGAGCAGGGAGTTACAGAAATCTCCATCCACTTCTTGCCTCTATGGGAAAAAACTCTCCAATGGCTCTATTGTGCCCCTAGAGGATAGCTTAAATCTCATTGAGGTGGCCACAGAAGCACCCAAGAAAAAGACGGGCTACTTTTGTGCCCCAACTCAGCTGGAGCCAGAGGATCAGCTTATTGTACCTCATGACCTGGAAGAGGAAGTAAAGGAACAACTGAAACACCCCCAGGATGCCCAGGCTGGGCCAGACTCAGAACCCTGGGAGGAGGATCGGGTGGACCATTCAGAAGAATTTGACACTGCTCTGTAACGCTCCAGAAGGCACTCCGGGATCTGAGAAGGTGATGGATCTTGTGGCCAGTGGTCCTTCCCAACAAGTTTGGCTTTTGTGTTGGCTGCCACCCTGTGGATGAACAGAAAGGAGGCACTGGGAATGAAAAATGAGAGTGGCTGGGTTTACTTAGAATGAACTAGTAACTACTTAGAATGAACTAGAACTAATGGATTTAACATTTAATTGTCATTGGAATTCCCTGGGGAGGAGAAGGTCCACCTCAGTCCTGCCACCTGCCATTAACCCCTTCTCTCCCAGGTTAATTTTGAGAACTTGCCTGCCTGGGCAGGAGGGGGATTTGTTTTGTGGAAGAAGTGACCGAAGATTGATTTCTCTTCACCATCACTGCTGAAGGATCTCTGGCTTGACACCTTGTCAGGTGTCAGAGCTTAGCCTAATGATGAGATGTGCTGTAGTCATGTGGCTTCTTATTCTTACTTTTATACAAGAATACAGCCTATGGAAATGAAGTTCACTGGGAATGCAGAGCCAATCAGACAGTTGATTTACGTACGTCCTGTATTGGAAGCACTTTTCAATGACTGAAATTTATTTTTGAATCTGCACTCGAGCCAATCTTCTTAGAGACAGTCCCCACCTTGGTCCCTCAGATTAGGGACAGCAAGGTGTTGGTGCCCCTCACAGGGGTCCCAAGAAGGGTTAGAGGGAACAGAGATGGGGGAAGATTCAGAGTTCTCTTGAGAGGGATATGAATTTTTAAAAGGTAAAAATCAGAATGAAGAGAAAAGGTACAGAGTCTCCTGGTCATGGTGAGGGGATCCAGTTCAGATCTCTTGACAGGAATGAGAAGGGGCTGAGAATTTCCCTGCATATGAGGAGGAGTGATCTGGAGACTGACATAATTCCATAAAATATGGAAGCAGTTTTCATCTTCTACTGGGTAGGGCCAGGGTCTGACTCCAGTCCAGGTGACCTTGAGCTATTTTATGTTCAGGAGAAATTGAGAACAGATGGATGAACCTCACATATTAGAACTTTTCTCCCTCTAGTGGAGGAGGAGATCCTTTTTCCTGAAAACCAGAGGAACAGATTTTAACACTAAAATCTGTTTTTTTATAGGCCTTCAAATCTTAATATTGCAGTGACAGACTATGTTGCCCTTTAAAAATCAGTCTTAGTACACCATATATGCTCTCAAAGAGTGTTGGACTTATTTACTGCTATATGATTCTTACCAGATTAGAAACATTTCCATGCAGACAGAAACCTTCATTTTCTGTACCTTTTGCACATCACTTCTCATTCCACATGGCCCTGTCAAAATGCATTTCCTTGCACATTTTGTCCAGTTACCTTTGTAATTTGAAGACTTATGTAGACAGGAAAGCTAATTTCTAATTTTTGTTCCAAAACTTTGACACTGCCTCTCATAATCATTTTGGGGGCACAATTTGGATTTGTTGAGTGTTTGCACAGTCCAAGAAGAAAACAGGGTGGAACCATTTAGCATTTGCTTTGTTAGTAGGAACATAAAGGTTTGCCAAATAATTTTTAAAAGCAGCTCAATCTATACTTTGTGGGGGGCTTGTTGTTTGAAGCAATAATAGCAAACCAGTTGCCCAGATGATCAGTTTACTGAAGAGTCCACGGTATTGATTGTCTAAGAAGTACGAATGTATGGCGCTTGTGATAGCTTTTAAAGGGGATCCTGTTAATTGCTTAATGACCATTTAATGATAATCTTTTCAGGAGTCCAAATTTGAGTTCTTGTACTGTTAGGAAAATTTTGGTTTGTCTGTCAAATTGTTGCTCTGCTACTAAAGAACTTGCAGTTTCAAATCTGCGATCTGATCAGTTCCTCCTTAGGGGGCACATTCAGTGTTTGAGGTTCACTAAAAAAATGGGTGAATTATTTTGTGGCAGGTAGCATTGTTTCTGGGGAAATGAGAAAGCCAAATGGGGAAGAGGCTAAGATAGTGATGATAATGCTGAGCCTTGTCCTTCCAAAACTGCAGAATAGTTGTAGAAGTAACATCCTCTAAAAAGGAAGGCTGATTTGTAAAGCTGCCACATGGAAATCAGGGCCTTTCTCAGAGTTGTCTTTAGCTTGTATTTCTTTCATTTCTTTCCCCAGACTGCTTGTTTCAATAGTCACTAGTTCTTTACAACCTGGTGTATTGGGCTTATTCTTTTGACTTGTAAGCTCAGAATTTGGAGGTTACAAATGTTCCTGTATTAAAGTTAAATTTTTTTTCTAGAAAATTTCAGATTAGATTAAAAAACTAAACCTAAATTTGCGGGTATAGGGAAATGATTCTCTTATTCAACCACTCTGGAAGAGATAAGTAAAAGATTGCTTCCTAAAAATCCAAGCGGCTCCCTCCCCCCACCTCACCCCCACCAGAATAGGAGACCTGTTGCCCTAAAAGATGATGTGTAGGAAATTGCATTATCTGATCAGGCTATCAGTGGTTCATGACATCTAGTCCCATATGCCGAGCACTATCTGCTCTCTTAAGCCTGAGAGACTAAATGTGTCCCTAGATTCCCCTTGTACAGTGTCCTTCTCATGGTTCTGTGTTCTTTGTAAAATGTGTACCTGCCATCTCTGTGTAACAGCACAGAGTAACAGAGGTTCTGAAAGCATATAACAACTTATTCTGAGGCCTTCAAACAGCAGTGGGTGACCCCTGTGAGTTGAAAATGTATGACTCTTAAGAGTCATGGCATTTAATCAAAATGGATCTGGGAAGTACTATATTCTAAACTTTGAAGATTGATATGTCAAGCCACAGTGCTATCCTAGTCACCGACTCACCACTCCAGACAAATGAGGGTTTATTATACTACTGTCAAGCATACGTGTGCAATAAGATGATGCGTTCTCTGCGTGTAAGATAGAGCAGATGTGAGCAGCTTGATTACTATTGGGTACTAGGATGATAGTTGGTTTGCAGTTGCTGCTGTTTTCCAGGAGATGGGTCTAGTTAGTATTAGCCAGTCAACTGACTGTTGAGTGATTATCTTATTTTTATGTAGACTTCCAACAAAATCAAGTACTTACAAGCCACTGGCTTACCATCTTTTTCTGTTCACTAATTATCCCGTGAAAAACCTCCATGAGGAAGCAAGTGACAAATACATAGAACAGTGATTCAGCAGCCTCCGAGCCACTTAGTGAGGCCTGAAGCAGGCCAGATGGCGTGTGACATGTCTCACATTTCACCTCATTCTGGGTGAAGCCATTCAGATTCCCAAAAACACAGAGGTGGCATTTTATTTTCAGTTAGTGACTGCCCTATAATTGAGAAAATACTTCCTGGCTTAGGAAAAGAGCCTGCATATAGTAAGTCTTGCTGTCATCATTCATCCACACATAAGTTCCTTGTGCTCTAGACTATATGCCCTTCTCCTGGATTTTGTAGGATTTCCCTCACTTTTGCCAATGGATATTGTCCAGGCAGTGAGTCCACATCTTACAGTTTTGTGCAATCATTGTCCTATTATAGTCTTAAGACTCATCATAGTGTATTTTTGATATTTTTGAAATGTGTTAAATTTTTTAATTCAATAACATGAGCCAGAGCATGTTTCAGCAAATTTATTGTTTGTAAAAATAATGATGATGATAATAATAAACAAATAAATATAATATATTTTGGTGCTTTCGTTTTAAAGTGGAATGCCTATTATTTTAAAAACTCTTGTATGTGATGTTCTTTTGGTTTATTATTGATTTGGAATTGAATGCATCCTCAAGATTTCCCCTTTTTTCCTGCTTTAGGAAGATGAGCAAGACACTTAGGGTAGGGGAAAAGGCATATCCCACATCTTATAAGATTTACATATAAGTTGAGACAGGAACATTTTTAGTCAGCTTTTCACATGACAAGGCAAAAAGAGCTTTACTTTCAATAATAGTGCACATTGTAGATACTTGACATTTCAAGGACGTAGTCATTTTCTTAAGTCAATTAGAAAACTAAACACTCAAGTCTTCTAGTCAATGGAATCTTCAGTAAAAATTAAATTTCATTTTTTTCCCATCAGTAAAAATCTACCTTTTCTTCCTACTCCCTGAAATGAGAAAGAAAGAAAAACAAGTCTGGGGAGGGGGAGAAAATTTAAAACTTAAGGAAGTGAATGTTGAAAACTAAAAATAAACTTATTTTAAAAAGAAGAAAACAAAAAAAAAATAAGAAAAACAAAACTCATTACAAATATGTAGTAGTTAGCAAGACAGATTTCTGACTTGGCCACATCCAAAGGAAAATATGTCTCATTCTGTACTTTTGAGTCCTTCACCTCTGTATCAGGAGGTTGGTAGCATGTTTCATTATTAGTCCTCTGGAACTCTGATTGGTCATTATTGCTAAGAGTTCCTAATTCAGTTATTTGCCCTTACAGTATTGTTGTCATTGGTATAAATTTTTCTCCTGGTTCTTCTCACTTCCCTCTGTTTCATTTCATACAAGTTTTCCTGCGTTTTTCTTCAACACCCTCCATCATTTCTTATAACACAGTAGTAGTCCATCATATTTTTTCAGTCATTCCCCAGTAAGTTCTCATTGCTGGTTATACACCCAAAGACAATCTGAGTGAAATGAAAGGTCCCATATATTCCAAAATATTTATAGCACTTTTTATGGTAGCAAAGAATTGGAAATAGTGCCTATCAGTTGGGGAATGAAATCTAATAGAATGATGTTGTGACACAAGGAATTTTGGGTTTAAGTTGGCATAGGCATCAGGGATAGAGTGGTGATCCTCAGAGTCAAGAAGACTTGGATTTAAGTTCTGCCTCAGACACATCCTGGCTATAGGGGCCCTGGGCAAATCACTTAAGTTGCAAAATGGGCATTGGTAGAGGGCATTTCCTCACTGGGAGCTCCCTCTAGAGATGAAATCATAAGTTGCCATCCTCACCTCATTCCGAAACTAAAAATAGATGAGGGAAGCTAGAGAGGCACAGAGGCGTAGACACTGACCACAGCGGTATAAGTGAAAGGAGGCAGCCAAACAAATGACCAGGTTGGGCGGTGGAGAAGAAATGAAAAGAAAACCTTTTTTTTTCAAGAGGTAGCAGATTATGGATGTGGAATATGAACTACGTCAGATATGGAGGGTACATTTAGTTCTGCTTAATTGTTCCTCTTTGTTACCAAGGAAAGCCCACTGCAGGAAGAGAGTACATCCATAATGTCTGTGACATAAAAACTAAAGAAGTCAATAAAACTTTTAAAAATAAAATATTCTAATAAAATACGGAGAACAAACCAAATGGCATAGGACTGGAAAAGGACAAATGTCCTGATTCCTCCTCCCCTACCCCCCAAAAAAGTACAGAAACCTGGCAGAATTTTTGAGCATATTACTACAGGAGATGACAAAGGGCTAGTCAGCAAAACTGCTTCTCCAAGATGAGGTTGTGCCAGGCTAAATCTCCATACCTTTCTGATAGTTAACTAAAATGGTAGAGCAGGGAAAAGCTATGGTTATGATTTATGTAGCTTTTTGCAAAGTATTTAACAAAGTCTCAGGATATTATTGTAGACAAGATGGAGAGATGGCTTAGACTACAGTATAGTTAGAATTCTAAAACTGGGCTTAGTCTCTAGAGGTCCAATTAAGAGGGTGTCAGCAGGGAGGCCTGGCAAGATGATGGCCAGGGTAAAGCATGGTTGGAAATGTGGTACCTGCTTGATATGATGGGGTTTTACACTAATAATATCTTTTATAAACATTTAAAAAATTTTTTCAGTTACAAATTTTTTCCTTTGTAGCCCCTTCCCCACCCATTGAGCAATATACCATATATGTATGTATGTATGTAAAGCATATTTTCACGTTAACCATGTTCCAAAAAAAAAGGCAAGAAAAATAAAGTGAACGAAATATGCTTCAGTCTTCACTCAGAGTTCATCAGTTATCTCTCGACTCTCGAGGTGGATAGCATTTTTCATCCTGAGTACTTTGGATTTGCATGGACCATTTTATGGATCAGAGTAGCTAAGTCTTTCACAGTTGATTTTCATTACAATACTGCCGTTGCTGTGTACATTGTTCTAGCCCTGCTCACTTCATTTTGCATCAGTTCATGTAAGTCTCAGATTTTACACAGTCAGCTGAAATTTCATAAGAATACACACATAAAGACTTAATCTTGACATCAAAGACTCACCTTCAAGTATAAAATGAGGGAAGGTGTGTAGATAGCAGCTCCTCTGAAAAAGATTTACCCATTTTTAGTGGGCTGCAAACTCGGTATGATTCAACTGTGTAATTGTGGCCGAAGGATTGATGTCCTCTGGCCTCATCAGACCCCATGGGGTATTCAGTTCTGGGCACCACATTTTAAGGACATTGATAGATGTGAATTACCCTGAGGAAGGTATTCAGGATGGTGAAGAGTCCCAAGGTCATATCATAGCTGAGGATCAGTGAAGGAAATTGGGGATGTTTAGCCTAAAGAAACAGGAGAGATGTACACGCAGAATGAAGCTGATAAATTTGATCAAAATAAGAAACCAAAATCCTCCTTAACAGTCGGTGGAACTGGAATGTTCACAAAGAAGGAGCTTCCTTCACTCTCCATTATCAAGGAAGGTTGTATGACCACATTTTCTAAGTTGTAAAGAGGATGATTCTTGTTCAGGCATGAGTTAGACTATCAATGGCTTCTGAAATACCTTCCAACTCGAAATTCTCTGCTCACCTCCAGTTTTGAATCTCCAACTGCCTTCTGGACACCTTGAACCGGATCTTCCTAGACATCTTAAACTCAGCATACTCAAAACGATCCATCCTTCCCCTAAACTCTTCCCCCTTTCCAAACTTGTCATCATCCTCCCAGTCGCCCAGACTCAAAACCTAGGAGTCATCCTAGACTCATTATATCTCACCACCTACATCTAAGCTGTTGCCAAGGCCTGTCAGCTTTGCTTCTGCAGCAAGTCTTGAATACACCACCTTACCTGACACTGCCACCCCATCTGGGCAGGTCCTCATCACCTTACACCTGGACTACTGGCTGCTGGCGATTGGCCTGCCTCAGGTCTACTCCAGACCATCTCTGCATAAAGTTCTTCGTAACCTACTCCCTCCTTGCTACCTTTCCAGTCATCCACCTTACCCTTTAGACTAATGACAGTGGCCCTGGCTATACACGAAAGAGTCCATCACTGAGCTCTGGGCATTTTCTCTGGTCATCCCCCATGCCTGAAATGTTCTCCCTCATCTTCATCTGCTGGCTTCCTTCAAATCCTACCTAAAACTTCACCTTCTATAGGAAATCTTTCCCAGTCCTTAATTCTGGTAACTTCCCTGTTTACCTGGTGCTTAATAAATGCTTATCGACTGTGATTTTATAAAGGCTTAATTTCAGGATTCACTGTTAGTGATCTCGTTAAAGGGGAATAGTCATTAGTGTAAGGTGAGGTGATAATACTAACCCTTCAGTGGATGAAAAGAGAGTTGGGAATGTAGAATATTTCCAAGAGAACTTTTACCTGTTTTAGGAAAGACTATTCTATTGCAAGTTCCTCACTTAAGGAGTGGGAGCACTTTATATGTATGTAATAGCCCTTACTCCCTAACATAGGAAGCTTAATTCATGCCGAAGGAAGCACGGCAAAGTGGAAAGAGTGTAGGATTTGGAGTTAGGGAATGCAGGTTGAAATCCTGCTTCCGCTAATTTACAGACCATGTAACTAACTTTAAGACAATTTATTTCTCTAGGTCTTTGCTGCCTAATCTATGAAATGGAAGGATTAGAATGTTGTTCAGTCATGTCTGACTCTTGGCCCCGTTTGGAGTTTTCTTGGCAAAGAAAGTGGTCTGCCATTACCTACTCCAGCTCACTTTACAGATGAGGAAACTGAGACAAACAGGACGTACCCAGAGTCCACATCTAGAGAGGCCTGATTTGAACTCAGGAAAATGAGTCTTCCTAACTCCAGGCCCAGAATTCTAACCACTGCACCACCTATGGTACAATGAGCCAGGCTATGAACCTGAATGGAATTGCCCTTTGGGGAATGAATCAGAAAACTGACTTAATGGTCTATGTATTCTGAGGCAAATATAGGTCCTTTAGTATCTTAAATAGTTGGATTAACGATTTGTAGTTGTCTTTATGTAACACAGGACTTAGCTCTTGCTGAGATGGTTTATATTCTAGGGCCTGACTAGGTTGGTCAGCATTGGAGTGGAAGACTAGCAAGCCCACCCTAATGCATTTATAGGAGTAACTATGCCATGGCCAACTTTCTGATGTGTAATCTGGAAGTCTGTGATTTTCCCCCAGCAATTATTCATCTGTCAATCAACCCATCAGTATTTATTGAGCACCCTTCACAACTGGTACCTTAAAAAGGAACATTTATACGTAATCAAGTAAATATGTCAAAAATTGCAACTCTGTGTGATTTTAAATGGGAAGTAATATTTGGATGAAATTATATAGGCGGTTGAGACCTGGGGGCTTGGGCTGGGGGGAGGGGTGCAGGGTAAGAGGAGACTCTCACAAAGTCCCTGACCCCCAGTATCCTGATGGACCACTGTAGGTGCTGTGCGGCTTTCTGCTGTCCTCAGGATGCTGCTGCTGCTGTCTGTAACTCCGAATGGCCAACACGACACTAGCTCCATAAGTGATCACCAGAAGACAAGCAAAGGTGGCAGCTGCCCCGTCGGTGCCTGCCAGCTGACAATTCATCCAGGTGAGCCCATTGCGAGCATACAGCCTCTCCCGATTTTTGCAGGTATCGGTGGCGTTGATGCGTAGAGCTGCGTGAAGGAAGATGCCGGTACCTACGCAATAGCCGACTGCTGCCAGGAGGCTGAAGACAGCTTCCACAAGCAGCCACTTCCTAGGCAGCTTCTCAGGGCTCTTGGCTCCTCGGACTAAAACTCCCATGGTGAGGACCCCAAGGCCTAGGGAGACGGCCAAGCCACCGTACACAAGTGGTGCTCGCAGGATCGTATACTGCTGGTCCAGCTGTCGAACCTGCTCCAGTTCCGTCCCTTCAAAGGGAGAGTAATAGCTGTTACCAAGGCCACTGCTTGCAAAGCTGGCACTGAAACCAGCCAGGACAAAGTAGGAGGCCACGATGCAAATGAGAACCATTCCATTCAATATCACTTCCACTATCTGTAACACACCTGGGATGAGAAAAATGCAGTCCTTAATAAACCAGTTAGTCACTAAGGAAAAGCTGTACTCTAGGGAATAACAGAAGTATTAGAATCAGGGGCAAGAGCTCACCATCTTCTGGTACCCTTGGCTGCTGGCATTCATGTTTCTCACAACCACGGGTAAGCACCAAGAGCTGGTATAATTAATGTAATTAAAAATGCCTGAGGCAGGGGGAGCTTTCAGAGGCTGCTGCTAAACAGAGGCCCTCTGACTTCCAAGGAGGTCTGCAGGTAAAGATTTTTCTCTTCAGCAAGCATTTACACAGCATGTACTATGTGCCCAGCACTGTTTTAGATGCTGAAGATACAGATGACAGCCCCTGCCCCCAAGAATTCCATGTTCTAATGGGGGGGGGGGTGTGGAGGGCAGGGGCAGGAAATTAACAGTAATGCACTTATACAAACTCAGTTCTTCCTGACTCCCAAGTCCATTACTTTCCCAAGTCCATTACATTCACTACTACATCTAGGTGTCTATACAAAAATGATATGCAAATAATTTCGAAGGTGGAGGACCACAGGAGTCAAGAAAGATAGGCTGCGCAAAAGAAAACCCAAAACAGGTTAATCTGTCTAGGATGCAGAGTGTGGTCAGCCCTCGGAGATACCTAGTACTTATTGAAGGGTAGGCTTGGCCTCCGGCTCAACGTACTCCCGTCCATCTGTCCATCCTTCCCTCCCTATTTGTTCAGTGAGAGTTCATGGGAAACTGAAGGAGACCTTAGCAAGAGCTTGAATTCCTGGGGGGAGGAAAAGACCAACCCACGGACCCATTTTTATCCAGACACTGAGAATTAGCCTGGGTTCTTATACCATCAGGCCCTACCAGTATGTCTTACCTACTCATATGGTAGCTGTTCCTCACAAAAAAGATACCCCACCACCTGCCTCTGCACCTTTTGGCAAATTTTTGAGTAGGAAGACTTTTTAATGTAAAAAATAAATTCACAGACTCTACCTTGTGGTGTACCGTTATTATAGGGACCATATAGAACTGTAAGGAGTACTTATGGAGTCTAATCTTTTCATTTGACAGATGAGACTTTAAGTGGCGTGTTTGACCTCACACAGCTAGTAAATAGGTAACAAGCCTGGAATTCAAACCCACATCCACAGACCCCAAGTCTAGTTCTCTTCCTGCTATAAACAACCACCACCTTCATAACTACCGACTGAAAAAGATATATGATCACAAAAAACTACTATCTATTCAGTAACACTGTTACCAACCAATAGCATCTACACATACTTACAGACCAGTAATACATATGTGTGTGTGATGCAGTCAGTGTACAGAGGATAGATTTGCTGAATTATTCATATTTGATAGCTGAACAAAAATTTTAAAAAATGATAATGCTGGGGTTCAAATATGGATCTGTGGATTCCTCTCTGTGATGCCCCCAGATTCAAGTCCAGAACCAAAAATGAATGACTATAAATTATCAGCCGTGACAGAGAACTGTTTCCCAGAAAGACACTACAGAATATGGTCACCTAAAAGCCACTGGCATTCACTCACAGAACTTTCCTAACCTTATTAAATGACACAAATTCACTGTCCTGAACCACATGTGGTATCAATTTTGGAGCAATAACCGTGCTATCTTATCTGGAGAAACTGAGATCAAATCTTCTCTCTGATCTGTTAACTGGATGATCTAGTCAAGCGACTCACTTAACCTCCCTAAGTCTCAGCCTTCGTATTTATAAAATGTAAAACCTAAATGGCCACTAAAACACCATGCAGCTCTGAAGCTACACTCCTGAGTCTTCCTTCTATATTTTCCCTTTTCCTTGTCTCGTTAAATGGAGCAGGCAAAGGGCGTATCGCTACAGAACAAAAACAACCTAAGCCTTTCTGAGCCCAAAGTAGTAGGAATCAACCCAACTTTCAAGTAGACCCCAAAATGGGATGATTCCCCAATACCAACTCAATGGATTTCAGTGACATTATAGGTTAGTACAGCAACAGTAAAGGGGCTCAGCTCATTTGGTACTCAAAGTCCACCTCATGGGAGACTGGATTCCTGTAACCACCCCTACCACTCCCGGTAGTCATCCAGCTAAACCCCACCCTGCCTAACTTTCAAGATGAACCGACCCTGAACATACCCCTGGTTGAAAGGAGGAGCATATACCTGAAGGAAAAGAGGAGGACTTGCTTTAATAACTTTGAGGGGCTAGAATAAAAAGATAAGTTGAGATCCTGTTGTCGCATTGATGCTTCTTCCATGGCTGTTCATTTAATGAGGTGCCTTCTTTTTACATTTGTTGTCATTTGGTTGTTTTTCAATTGTGTCTGACTCTTCATGAAGCCATTTGGCACTTTCTTGGCAGAGATACTGGAGGGGTTTGCCATTTCCTTCTCCGGCTCATTTTACAGATGAGGAAGCTGAGTTCAGTGACTTGCCCCAGGGTCACACAGCTAATAAGTATCTGAGGCTGGATTTGAACTTAGGAAGATGAGTCTTCCTGGCTCCAGGCCTGGCGCTCTGTGCACTATGGCGCCACCTAGCGGCCCATCCTTTTACATACCCTGTTCCCCAAAAAGGTGCATTAATCCGGTTCTATTTTTTAACAGATTTCTTGGCAGTGTACCATTGAAGGAATTCTACTGAGTCTCTCTGTTAAATGAAGAGTGTGCCAGCCTGACCCGAATTTATATTTTGTGCAAATCTGGATTTTTAATTATTGAATTTGCTTAGAACAAACTTGTACCAAGAATGAGACTTAAGGTACAGCAAGGTCACAGAATCACTTTGGATCAAAGGAGGCTTTGGTTTGGACTTTTCCTGCAGTGAAGCAACGATGAGTTGTTCCTGAATTTCTGACTTCACCCTAAGCTTCTCACATAATGGCACACTCATGGGGAAATGCGGTGGTTAGTCCTCCCAATTGAAAGGCAATGTTGGCTCATTAACACTAGCTGGAAACTGGGAATGAATGGCTCCTGGGATTAATTTGTTTGCATTTCAATTTGTTTGCAGTCCAAGGGGCCTCTCTCCAAATCCCACTCCCAGTCTCCAGCTTCAGTTATTCCACTACAAGTTATCTGTTTTTACTAATTAAGGATGTAAGGAGATACAGGAGAGTTATGCCGGGGGTGGGGAGGCAGCTGGGAATTCTTGGTTCCTCTACTTACAGGCTTTATTTGTAACAAATAAGGTACAACTGTCCCAATGTATCTGGCTTCTATTGAACACAAAGCTGGCTAAGTTCAGAGAAACCCCCCAAGTATTGCATATCATTGTAGCTCAGACCTTTCTGCAGGTCTTGGTTTGCAATTATTTCTCAGGAAATTTTCCCAAGGAAAGCAAATTCAAAGTTTGTTCCATTCTCGTCTGTGCACCAGTCCCACCATGGGAAGGCTGTATTCCCACCCATCCATGGACAGCTTGTTCCAAAATCAAGTGAAGAGGTTTTTGAGATCTGGCAGCGGCTGATGAAAGACTATAATTCATAGGCTTCTGTTGGCTTCTCTTCAGGCTTTCTGACTCTTCTGTATGCCCTGAAGGCTAGAACAGCCCCGAAGGCAAAGACAATGATGCCAATGGCAGCAAAAAGTCCAGCCCCTATGTCTCCACCGTGGAAGCTACAAGTAAAACCACTGTACCCTTTGCTCTGGTACAAGGTCTCCCTCTCTTTACACACAGGAGAGCCGTAGGCAGCCGAGAGGTGGTGGAAATAGAAATACAAAGCAGGGATGTAGCTGCCAGCGATGAGCACATCCAAAATGGCTTCAATCACCAGCCACAACGGGCAATGCCACGGGACCCGAAGGACACCCAGGAGAATCAGGAGGCAGGAGAAGGCCATGAGGCCCCCTCCATAGGCCATCGCTGCTGTCACCGTGGGCAGCTTGAGATGGTAGAACTGGATGTCCAACTCTTGGGCTTTCTCGCCATCGGGACCATCAAAACCACTAAAGGCTCCTCCATACTGGTAGTAGTAAATGCCCCCAAGGCTGGTGATGCCCGTGTAGCCCCCAGTTGAGTTGTAAGACACAGAGCTACAGGCCAGAATCAGCAAGTTCAGCAGAACCTTCACCAGTTGGCAGCAGGCTGCAAAGATCAAGAAGTGGAAGGATGGGTTACGTTCTGGATGAGGCTTCTCTTCCAACATGGAGGTCACCTCCCCCACTGCATGCAGCTCACACCACCGCCTTTGTATCCACCTCCCCCATGAAAGCCCAGGGCAGCCAAAGGTTCCTCAGGAGCAGCTGATGATGAAGATGCAAAGTAGTGAGTCCACAAACAGGAAGATGTGAGGCATTTTTAAGGGGTTGGTCTTAAAAGAAAGCTCTTTCCGAAGGATCAAAAAGACTTGGGGCCCATAAGAAGTTCAGGAGGATTGATGAGCCACCTCTCCCAATGAGAAGAAACCCACATATCTATGTGGGAAAGCAGAAGGTGCTGGCATTTTTAGAAGAGAAGGAAGAAAAAGTCAATCTCCTATTTCTACGTGTTATGGCTCCAGTGAAAATATATGCCCACTGCTGCCTGGCCAGCTTAGCCACAGTTTGACAACCACGATCTGCCCAAGTCGAGAGAAAAATCTTAATGTGCATTTAAAAAATAATGCAGCTTTAAAAAAAATGCTGTTAATAATAAAAAAACCTCATTTTAACTAAAAACATGAATACTTTTATTTGCTATTTTGTTTCCAGACACAACTCTAAAATAGGTTTTTGTTTTTCTGCCTAATCACATTTGTGTATATACGCATAGATGTGTATGTATGTTTGTGTGAACTGTGTATACATATGTATGTATATGTGTGTGTATGTGTTGTATATGTGTATAGATAGATACTGTAACCTTACTTGTCTGATCTCCAGTCCTCCCAATCAATCTTGTTTAAGGAAGGATATTTTAGGGACATACTCAGAGTATGTTCATTACTTTCTCTGGAAAGGTCTCCATGTGCTACTTAACTGAGATGTGTCTCTATATCCCTCTTCCATGCAGGACAATGAGCCTCTCTAGAATCTTTCTAGATCCTCCCACACCTACAGTTGCATTTGGTTCTGATCCACCCAGACTGGAGATTGTTATCACTCACATGTACACAGCCCTTTAAGGCTTAGCAATTACTTTCCTCACAATTTTGAGATGTAGGTAGTAATGATAACTTGCTTTAAGGTTGACCATAGGTTCTCATTCGATCTTCCCAACAACCCCCCATTATCCAGAGGGGGGAAAAATGTGACTTGTCCAGGGTCATTCAGCTAATAAGAATTTGAGATAGGATTTGAACTCAGGTTTTCCTGTCTCAAAGTCCAGCATATTATCAAGCAACTACTTCATCCTGCTGCCTCCAATATCATCCTGATTTTACAGATTAAGACCAGATTGCCAATAGTACCACAGTTGAAAGTTTTGAACCAAAGTCTCTTGACTTGAATCTACGATTCTTTTTACCAGGCCACGGCTATTATATATGCCTTAGCCATGACATACTTCCTTCCTAAGTACAATATCCATTCACTAACCTTACCCGTCTGGTTTTTAACCCTGTAAATTGTTCACCTTCAGAAGCTTCAAGGCCAATTAACCACTTGGACAATGGCCCTCTCTACATTGTAAGACTGGGGAAAAAAGTAAGTGCTTGAATCAATGGTGGCCCTAGACCCTAGAATCAAAGAAGAGCTACTCCTCTCTAGAACAAGTTTCCAAGGCAAGGAAGGATTCCATTGGCAGATACCTCTGTGGAGACTGGAGGGTGGGGGGTGGGGTTTAGTTCATAACATCTGTGGTAGGGGCAATAGGAAATGTAGGGGGTCAAAATTTTATGTTCTTGCCACCAATGCCATTGACCTAATAAGAAAAACATTGGAAGGAGGGCAAAACTGGCAATCCTAAGGAAGTGGGTCATTTTATATACAGTTCCTTTCATTGACTGAATCCCTCAACCTCATTTAATATTAATGATTCAAATGACCCTTAATTTTGGTCATGTCACCAGAGATTTCACAACCTACAGCACTACAATATTGGAGCATCTGGATAAATGGAAGGAAATAAAATGAGGAGGAGTGCAGGTTTGAGGCTGGAATGATGTCTTTGGGATGGATGCAAGCCTGGTATATTTCACCACTTGATACCATTGACAATGGGGAGCCGGTTATTACAAAAGCAGGGACTCCTACCTCCTGCAGCCTTCTAAGGCAAGGCTTGGTTCATGTCAGAATTCCCTCCTCAAATTTCAATTAAGAAAAAAAAAATGCTTCAAACCCTAAGTTTCAAGGAAATGTTTGTTGCTCAGGCCTGGAGGACAGTAACCTATCTCTTTGTGACTCCCTATCCCCCTCATCCTAATGGTTCAAATCTTTCATCCTCCTCAGTGAACCTCTCCCAATCCCTTTCACTTACGAGATCAAGACCTTCCCTGGTGCTCTCTCTCACTTTCCCCTCCTTTCTACCTCAAAGCTACCCTGTAGTTTGACCTACTTTTAATCAGTCCCACCTCTGAGGAAGACATATCCAGGAGTGTCAGCTCAACTCAGCCAGCAGATTGTTAAATTTTCAGTGCGAGCTTGGTAAATGCTACATATCAGGGCCTGATTTATTGTTTTTTTGATTGTGTAGACTTGGAAAAGTGATGAAAAAATATTGATAATGCAGAATTAAACTTTGATGTGTATTGTGCAAACATTTTCCCCCAGTGGAGAGTGAATTGTTAAACATCTACCAACATACTTGTGGACACATCCCTTCCTCACTGCCAAAGCTAATTCTTACAACCAATTCCATTTCCTTCTATTCTTCTGAGATATTCACCTTCCCCTTCCTCTTGCATCTTCAGTCTCTCCCCTCTCATGGTTCTTTACCCTCAGTCCACCTGTCTGGACCAGACTAATCGCCGCTTCCTGTGTACACCTTCATTTAAGAGCCTTCTTGAATAACTCATGCTCTGCTCCTCCAGCTAAGAACACTCCTCTCATCTCCAAGTCTTTGCCGTAAAATACCAATTCACTCAATTAGCAGGGCGCCTAGCACAAAGTGGGGGCTTAATGAATACTTGCTGATCCGACTTGACTCTTCGGGTCCAGCTGCTTAAGAAACATTGATGTTTATAATGTTTGGGGGTCTGCAGGCAAACATGGGGTGTGGGCTTCAAATATCCTGAAAAATTGCTTCAAGTCTCTATTAACTTTGTAGAGATAAATATAGCCCAAGATGTGGCTACCTCCTTAGGAAGTGGTACTATGTGGTACAGTGGGTGGTATTGGACTTGGAGGTAGCAAGACCTGAGTTTGAATCCTGACTATCTGTGTGACCCAGGGCAAATCACTTAGCTTCTCTCAGTCTCAGTTTCCTTATCTGTCGAATGAAGGGATTAGATGCTTCCGGAAGACCGAAGATAAAGAATGCTACCAATGACCTGACAGAGATGATGGACCGATAGGTAGGACTAGACACACATTTTTGGACATAGTCAATATGGACACTTGTTTTGCTCGACAATACATATTTGTTACAAAGATTTTGTTTTTCTTTCTTTTTTTCCTAATGGTTGAAGAAAAAAATAAGTGCTTGATAATTGAAAAAAATTATTTAAAAATGAAGGGGTTGGATTCAATGACCTCTCAGATCTCTTGAGATCTTTGATCTATGATACTACGAAGTTAGTGAAGTCTCTGGTCCTCCCACATTCGCTGAAGGAGATTATTTAATCAATAAAGAATTTAGTCAAGAAAGACCAGTTCTCAGCCTGGGATAAAGAAACGGATGGTAACCTTTGCCCAGACATTACTGTAGACCTGGGGACAACCTACTGGAGTTTTCTTTGTAGCGGTGGTTACTATCATTCTGTTGTATCTCTGCTGAGCTCTGGGTGACCAAGGTTCTTTATATTCCTCAGCTTGTTAGCTTCTTCTAGTTATGCCTGCCCCCTTTCTCTGCTTTCCCCTCCCCTCCCCACCCCGCCCCACCTCAGAGAGAAACCTCATCTCTAAACTCAAAACCAAAGATAAGCCAGGTATACGCTGACTCTAACGTTCAGTTTACAGTACAGAATCTGAGCCCTTCTCATTTCCCACGGCAAAATGAGTCAGAGTAGAGGAAAAAACCCTTCACTCTTTTTACCCTGTCATGACTCTTTTCCCGGTATTTACATCAGAAAAGTCAACAAAGCCAGCCTTCTCTGGATTTTCCTCAGCCTGTCTTTGTCTCTGAAACCAAGGGGGAGTGCCTGTAACTGAATCCCACTTATGAAAGGTTTTATAATCTTATAATGGCCACACTGCTTCATTTCTAGGCGTGAGCACCGTGTTTACCTCTTTCTTTCCCCTCAAGCAGCAAACATTCACCTCCCGTGCCCAGTTCCAAGGCTTGGCAAAATCAGCCCAGACGGTGTCTTGTCTAAGTCATACGATCTCAGAGCTCTCCTGCCAAACCAGATTTTCCACATTGTGTGCAGGGTCAGAAACTCTACCAGAAACTGCCTGGTGGTTTCTGCACTCACTGCAGTGGAAAGGCATTTCAGTGACCAAGATGGTACTGAGACCAGTGAAATCACAGATCATGTCCCCATCCTATCAAATGATCAGTGAATCGATTTCCCCGACTCTTTCAAATGAGGCTCTGAGCACATTCTGGCCACAATAGGACCTATAGGTGATATACAGTGGATGGTGTTGGACTGTTGGAATCCTGCCTTAGGGACTTACCTTTTTCCTTGTTAGCTTGACCTGGACTCCCAGAGCTCTGAGCCAGAAATGCCAACAGCCTAGTTCTCTAATAACTGCTATTTATGGAGTGGGCTGGAAGGTTTGCAGAGTGCTTTGCATGGGTCTTAATTTAATCCTCAACAACCTATGGGGCCAGTGCTGCACTGGCTATAGTATCTGCCTTTTATAGATAGGGACACTGAGGCTCAGAGAGGTGGTAATTTGCCCAGGGTCACACAGCTAATAAGTGTCTGAAGCAGGATGTGAACTCAGGTCTTCCTGACTCTAAATCCAAAGCTCTGTTCACTATCACACGCTGCAATTTAAGTGAGGAGTTGGGGGATATGCCTGGCACATAGTAGGTACTTTAACAAACACGTACTATTTTGAACTCCTGGCCATTGTTTTTGGAGAAAAGTGCCACCTCCCTCCACCCTCCTCCCAAACGCTGCCAAGACCTTTCTGGCATTCTTTCACTAGAACATTTGTCTCACTCAGGGTATGGCAACCAAGCTCTCGGGAAGCGAAATACAAGACCGGCCGAATTTCTATTTCCCGGGCCCAGCAACATCCTCCCACCCCGCTGTGGTCCCCTTCCCTAACTCCAAACCAGGTAACCCGGTGTAACATCTCACCTCTCCCAGTGCACAGGTATCTGCATTTGTGGCAGTCCAGGAGGCCGGAAGACTCAGACTGGTAGTATTCAACCTCTTCCAAACCAGGCCTTGGGCTAAAGGGCAGAGATCTCCCTGAAGGGTAGTCACTGCAACAAAAAATGGCAGTTAAAAAGAGAAAGGCCCAGGTTCGAATATAAAACTCTCCTCCAGGCACCACCCAAAGTACCAGGAATAGAAGTAACAAGGAAGTAACCCTGAGAAGCAATGAGCTGAGAAATGCTAACTTGATGAAGCCAAGCCCCTTTCCCCCTCACAGAGGCCTGACAGTCCAAGGACTCTAAGTCCTACTTAGATTTGCAAGTTCTACACTGTCTATCACGCTTTGTCCTTTCTGGGCTCTCTTCTCTTTCTACACCAGGGGTTCTTAACCATTTTTGTGTGTTAAGGGCTCCATTGGCAGTCTTGGGCCCCTTCCCAGAATAAAGTTTTAAAGTGCATAAAATATAGTATTGCCAATTTATTTGTTGTCATTTAGTCATTTTTCAGTTAAGACCAACTCTTTGTAACCCCATTTGGGATTTTTGTGGCAAAGATACTAGAGTGGTTTGTCATTTCCTTCTCCAACTCATGTTACAGATGAGGAAACTGAGGCAAACAGGGTGAAGTGACTTATCCAGGGTCACAAAATGAGAGTATCTGAGGCCACATTTGAACTCCATTCACTGAGCCACCTAGCTTCTAGCTTAGCACATAGTAGGCACTTAATAAATGTTTGTTAACTTGAAGCCTCTCCCAAATTCCTGGACTGTTAGTATACTCCCTTGTATTGATTTGGTATATTATATCTGTATGTATTTATCTGCATTTTATCTCTTTGTATCCTCAACACTTAGCACAGTGCCTGGCACATAGTAGGCACTTAATACTTACTGACATCTGTATTTTGCTTCTTTGTATCCCCAGCACTTAGCAGTGCCCGACACATAGTAGGCACTTAATAAATGCTTATTGACATAGATTGATAGATGTTCATGTCTCCCCCATTAGAATGTCTTTGTATCACCAGTGTTTAGCACATAGTAGCACTTAACAAATGCTTATTAATAAGTAGCTTTTATCTGGCTTTACAAAGCACTTTCCATGTTCTCTTATAAGATCTTCATCACAACCAGTGAGGTAAATATAATTATCCCCATTTGATAATTAATTACCTGTCAGCTAATGACTGATTGGCTCAGGTTGGCCAAACAGCAAATGTAGATGAAAGTTAAATCTGTTTCAGGAACAAAACTCTTCCCAAGAGGGTGTGGAAGGTCAGGCAGGGACACCAGGTGGGGAAGGAATTTAAATGAGAAAGAACTAGTCCCAGATAAAAGTCTCCTCCTCCCCCCAGCCCGGAATGGAGAACAAAGATGTTTCCAAGGATTAAGTCAAGGCTGGATTGAAATGAATATATACATACAATGTTAGAACAGAAAGGGACTTCATCTGGAAAGAGACTTCATCTAGACCAGGACCTTCAATTTACAGAAGACAGCCTAGAATGCTGTGTTCTAACTGGCTGCTGCTTTCTAGAACCTGGTTGGAGGCAAAGAGATCTAGTTCTCTCCGTAATAGATGGGGGAATAATTTTGTTTCCAGAGAGTTGAAAATATTCCTATTCCTCCCTCTCCTTTAGCAGAATGTAAGTCAGGTGACAGATTGGAACTACTTCTGATCAGAGCTCTGATCTAGCAGAAACCAGGCCTCAGGTGGGCCGAGTGAAAGGTCAGAGGCTTAAATGAGCCATTTGAGGATGGCATGACCAAGGCACTCAGGGGCTTGTAGCTGGCCACTGAAGAGCCTGGGAGGAGATTCGAAGGGAAAACCAATAAAAGGACTGGGGTCCATCTGAGTCCTCTGTACTCTGTTCAGGGCACCTGCCCATTTATTCGGATTGAATAAATGTAAAACATAATCTTTTCTCATGAGAAAGCAATAAAATTCCTTTTTGCCTTCTCTCAAGAACAGTCTCTGTCTATTTTTAATGTGAGTAGTGGTCTCTGAGCCACACATCTCTAATCTCCTTGATTTAGAGGTCTGGGGTTTCAGCTAAAGATATGGCCCAATTCCTCTGTAACCCAACAGACATCTGGGTAAGTCCTCTAAACTTCAGCTGACTCCCCTACTGCTCGGTTGGTTGGCCTGTGGAATGCTACTGACTTTGGGCAGCTGCTGTCACACTCCACCCAGAAGAAATCTGGCCTTCTCAAAATTAATTAGTTCTAGCCAAGTTAACATTTTTTCTCCCTGCCCCTCTATCTTTGGCCAAGGTGTTCTAATCAATCAATAATTAATTAAGAATTAATTACCAAATGGGATTAATAATGTTTAAGAAAAAAAATCTGAACATGGGCAGCTCAAGACACCGTAAACATTTGAGCTTCAAGTATTCGGGTCCTCACACACTCTAACCTTTTCCAAGCTAGCCCACTAACTTCGAGGCACCCCTCACAAACATTCCTTTGGGAATAACTCTTTGGAAAACACTAGCTGGATGCTTGGGGACACCGCACAAACCCCAGAGCACTCCCCCCACACACAGCCACCTACTTTTAACTTTTATCCAGGGCCCCAAAGGACTCAGTCTCCCAGCAGTAGAGAATTACAAAGGAAGGTTGTTTATTGGGCTCTACAAGCCCCAGATTACTGTATTTGCAATGCAAAGTTGCTTAAGGTGGGAGGCAATGGCTAAAACTGGGCCAAGTTAAGTGGTAAGGGGTGGGGGGAGGGGGGACGAGACCTCATCCGGGTAGCAAAGCAGCACACCTTTCCACAGATTGGAGCAAGTGTGAGATGGTGCAATACAGTTTATCCAAAGCATAGATGCCTTCCTCACCGCTGCCCTCCAGGTTTCCTAAGCTTCCTTCAAAACTCAACATGGATTCTTGCCTCCTCCCCTTCATCTCCTGTTGGGTCTCTCTCCTCCCACAATAGCACTCCTGATCTCTCCTCCAGCTCCCTGGTCCCAAGCTCCCTAACCTTCGGCAGAACTCAAATTCTTTGCGGTCAAGCACTACCAGATTTTTTGTGTAGGCTTAGTACCTTGCACATACATAGTAAGTGCTTAATAAATGCTTAATAAACGTTTTTGTTGTTGAGTCGTTTCAGTCATGTCCAACTCTCCATGTCCCCATTTGGAGTATTCTTGGCAAAGATACTGGAGTGGTTTGCCATTTCCTTCTCCAGCTCATTTTACAGATGAGGAAACTGAGGCAAACAGGGTGAAGTGATTTGCCCAGTCACACAGCTATTAAAAGTTTGAGGCTAGATTTGAACTTGAGACTCCTGGCCTGTAACTCCATCCACTAAGCCAAGTATATGACTGTTTAATAATAACATACCACCTTCCTTGCTTGGTAATAAGCACCAGAACTGGAAGGAGAGGAATGGGGTCTGGCGCAGGGTTGGGCTGCCAATAAAGATTTAATATTAGGTAGAAAGGAGGTAAACCCACCTTAGACAGAAGGGGAAAGAAGATAAGGGTCTCCTCCTGTTGGGGAAAATGACAGGTTTATGCTTTTCCCCAGATATTCAAAATCCTTTTACCTTTCTCCCCTCTTAGAGATTGATGGAATTATAAGTGTGGAAGCTCAGAGACATACATTCAGTATCAGTCAGAGGGTGTTCACAACGACTAGAAAACTGACCCCTAAAAGGCCCTGCAGAAACTCTCTCTCTCAAGGGGTCCACCTAAAATTCTACCATTACAAAGTCATTCCTTTGGGTTTAAACCATTACCTCTTTACCACATTACCACATTAACTCATGTTAAAGGATTAACATATTTTTTGAGGTCTGAGAAAGAGGAGTCAGGAGCAGCGGTGAGGATGATTGTGGAACAATTTTGGCACAGTTGAGGGTTTTTTTCCCATCAAAGAGCTACTAGGCCCTGGGGGGTCATCGCCAGTCATCCAGACCCACATCTTCCTACTGGACTGCTAAGACTCTGGAAGAGGGAGCTCATCCTCACTTAAATCCAATTCACTTGCAAGTCAAGGCATCACCTCCTGAGGTCATTGGTCCTTTTCTAGAAGGTAAGACAAACAACAACACCAGGCCCTGGCAGAATCTAGGGGTAGGGTTAGGCTACCAATAATATAGGATGTTTTCAGACGGAAAGGAAACTGGATCGAAGGTCTGGTGTCAAGAATTGGCTGCAAGTGGGCAGACTAATCATTCAACAAGCAATTACTAATAAGTTGTGCCTGACTCTGTGCCAGGCACAGTACAGTGTACAGAGCTAGGTTAAAAAAAAAAAAGCAAAAGCAGTTTTGCTCGTTTGGGAAAATCAGAGCGTGGGTAGTAGATTTTCAAATCAATTCAACGAATACTTATCATTAAAGACCTACTGTGTGCAAAGCTCGGTCCTTTTTGCAAAGGCAAAAAGCTGGTCTAGGTGCTGGCCAACTGGCCTATTCCCGGTTCCTTAAACTTAATGCCCCTCATCCCCTTGGTCGGAATTCCCTCCCCCCTGAACTTCTCAGAAGATGTAACTTCACCTTCCAAATTCAGGTACCACCTCCTAGGAAAGCCAGCAAACACTTCCTGATGAAGAAGCAACAACCAGTTACCTCTAAAACCTGTTACTCCCGGGATTGGGGCCAAGTGCCCCTTGGGTGGGGCCAAATGCTCCCAAGGTATCATCGTATCATCCCAATTCAGGTGCCCCCCACCTTACGGAGGGCCAAGAGGACAACTTGGGATCCTGATGGGGGCTGGAGGGAGGTGCTAAAAGGGGTTCCTTTTTTCCTGCCCTCAGACCCGAGGGGCTCCCCAACTGTTACCACAGTCTCTGCTCACCTTTCCGACCGTCCGAAACCGGTCCTCCTCTGAGACCAGGGATCTTGTGTTTCCCCCAGGGCAGTCCAGGGAGGAGGGGCTCTGTCCCGGGGCTGCTCCCAAACTACGTCCTGAGTCCTGCTTTGCAGGGATTTTTCTCGAACCCTTTGTCCATTCGAGCGGGGGTGCTCCCAGTCCTGTCTGCCCAGACGGGGGTCTCGCTCGTTCCGCCTGTCCCCATCTCGGTCTCCCCGCCTGTCCCAGTCTCTGTTCTCCCTCCAGTCCCGGTCTCTGTCCCCCCTTCTGTCTGGATCTCGGTCCCTTTGCCTGTCCCCAACTCGGTCGCCCCGCCTATCCCGGTCTGGGTCTCTAGGTCTGTCCCCGTCTTGGTCCCGCCGTCTGTGTCTGTTCCGCTGTCTCTCCGGGTCGTGATCTCTGTTCCGCTGTCTCTCCGCTCCGTGATCTCTGTCTCGCTGTCTCTCCGGCTCGTGATCCCTGTCCCGCTGTCTCTCGGCGACGAGATCTCTGTCTCGCTGTCTCTCCGGGTCGTGATCTCTGTTCCGCTGTCTTTCCTGGCCATGATCTCTGTCCCTCTGTCTCTCCGCGCCGTGATCTCTATCCCTTTGTCTCTCCAGGCCGTGGTCTCGGTCCTTCGGTCTGTCCCGGGGACGGGAATCCCGGGAATCCCGAGCCTCCGGCGCCTCTTCCATTTCCTAAGGCCTGGACCCTGCCCTGGGGGCTACCGAAGGAAATCCCGAACCAGAAGTTTCCTGCACAGGTGCCCCAGCCTAGAGGGGCAGGGCGGGGCGGGCCACCAGGTTGGCCCGGGCTCCCTGAGCTCTCACCTGGGCGCAGGCGCACAGTGGCTTCCCCAGTAGGGGCCTGGCTTGGGGCTCCCAGTCGGGCCAGAGCACAGCAGCCCATCCCTCTCCTGGGCTTGGCCGGGATTGGGAGCCTGCAGTGGCCAGACCTAGCTCGGGGGTGGGAGGTGGGGGTGGGCTTTTGGCCCCGAGCCTCCTAGCTTCCGCCTGGTAAAACGAAGTCACAAAGTCATTTCCTTGGACTCTACCGGTGAATTGGATGGATAATTGTGAAGACTTCACGGGGTATGTCTAAGGCAGTAGGAGAGGTTTGGGATTTGGCCTTGGGATTCTGGAAGGTTAGGGCCTAGAACTGCGGGCATGCCCTTCCCCCTCTCTCTCAGATGTTAGAAGATAATGAACATCCTGTGAGCTATTTGTTCTCTGTTCCAGAAAGGTCTCTCCTCCTCCCCCGCCCCCCATTTCTTCTCCTAGACTGTCAGACGCCACCCTGGCAGTTGAATTCTGATAGGGAAAACTTGAATGGACCAGATCAACCTTGGTCCCCTGTTTGGTTTTCCTGCCTAGACTGTAAGCCCACCTCCCAGCCAATGGTGAGAAGGTATAGACGTGGGTGGGAATCTTTTCATTAAGAGTATAAATTAAGGCAGGTTCCCTTTTACCTTGCCTCCTGGGTTATGGAGGTGTGCCCAAATCTTGCAAGGTTTGTAAAATAAATTTACTTTGTTTCTCCTAAAGATGTCTCTCCTATTATTTAAAAATCCTGTCCCACACACACGGGGAAGCAACCCAGACTCTGATAAAACCCCTGAATTTGGAATCAAAGGACCTACGTTCAAAGACAAATCACTGGAGCTCTCTGGACCTCAGTTTCTTTATCTGTAAAATGAAGAGGTTGGGTGAATTGATCTCTAAGGTCCTTTCCAGCCCTAAATTCTATGCCTTTAACCAGAAGTCCACATAGCCTCGTCCTCCCTAGAATTGGTTCCAGGACTGGAGGTGGGCATGGGGTGGGGTAGATAGGAAGGACCCTTCTGGCTATCATGTAGTCAGCCAAGCCTCAGGTCGGTGGGAGAGTTATAGCTATTCTTTCCTGGACCACCAAGTGCTCTTCCCATCTTAGAAGAAAAACCTTCTATGCCTCCCACTTTCCATGCATCACAGAGCCAGGACTGAGAGCCTGTACCTTGGTCATAGGCATCATTCACTACTGGCATGGCCTGCACGGGGTGGGGGAGGGGGGGAGGAGGGGACTTTTAAGAGTTGTGTATTTCTTCTACATCTGTAACAAGTTAGCTTCGGGCATTGACGTCTATAGCTTGGCTTCTGAATTGTATGCAAGAACTGTGGGAAGTGCATGATGGTTCTGCTGGTACAAGACAGTCCTAATTCATACAAGGGAAATTCTACAGAGGTCAGCTTGTTCTTGTAACAGGGAGAGCTACTTTGCCTCATTGGGGCCCACTCGTGCGTTATTGCCAGAGATAGGGTCTTTGGACTGGGAAGAGATATGGTTCTAGGGCTAGGGTCCAAGAGCAAGCACCCCATCACCCACACCAGTGGAACACTGCCCTCCAGCGGCAAACATTTGTGTGTGTGGTTTTTTGTTTTTTTTTTGTCTTTGATTCCCCAGTGCCTTGCATAATGCCTGGCACATAATAAGCTCTTTATAGATACTTGTTGAATTAAATTAAAACACAGATTTTCTTTCCTAACTCTTTCAGGGTTGAAAAGAACAAAGGCCAATTAGGAAAATTCTCTGAGTTTAATTTTCAACCAGCAAATGGAGCGGAAATGGCAGCACAGGTGAGAAAAAAACAGCCTGTTCACAGCAAGATCATGGCATGAGCTGCACTGAAGGGCGGGATTTCTCTAGATCTCACAACTGGTGCCTTTAGGTGTCTGGGAAGAAAGAAGGGGAAGAGAATTTTAGGTAGCCTTCTGGAGAGATAACATCCAGCATACGTGTACCACTGTTCCTCAACTATCTTTCCTAATGGAGCAGGGCAGCAACATAGGTAATTCAAAATGTTGTCCTTGAGTCATTTTTCAATCATGTATGACCCTTTGTGACCCTACTGGTGGTTTTCTTGACAAAAATACTGGAGTGGTTTGCCATTTCCTTTTCTAGGTCATTTTGCAGATGAGGAAACTGAGGCAAACAGGGTGAAGTGACTTGCCCAGCGTCACATAGCTAGTAAGTCTCTGAGGCCACATTTGAACTTAGGAAAATGAGTCTTCCTGACTCCAGGCTTGGTGTTCTATCCACTGCAGCGCCACCTAGTGGCCAATTCAAGGTAGCGGATAAAAATAGGATATAGGATTTTTATCAGGCTTTGGAATGTGATTCCTTTTCAGTTTTGTTTGTGTTTTGCAGCATCTTTGCTTTCTTAATTAGGTTCTGCTTAGTATTAAAATGCATTTGCTTTCCCTGGGCAAACATGATAAGGCTATTCTGAGCTCCCCTAAGAAGCTATTCAGGGATTAAGCATTTTCTACAGATGGTTATTAGTGTATAATCTGCATATAAAGAATCATTTTTACCTCTAGTTGCATTCAGGGCAGCCCTCTGCAAGCGGCAGGGATTTCCCCTCCATTTTCCATTAGGCATTAATAAAAAATGGAAGTGGGGGTAAGAAAAGTGCTTGAATAACATAAAGGACTAAGTCAGTGTTGTAAAGGGTAGCAAACTCCAGAGGGGAGGGGCTTGTATTGCATCTACGCACACACACACACACCCCACCTGCACCAGTCTGGTTGGCAAGAATTTCGGGCTGGAGACCTAAAGAAGGAAAAGCCAGGGGAGTGACCAAGGGTCCCTCCGATGACCAATTCAATTTAATAAGCATTGATTCAGCATGCCAGGCACTGTGCTAAGTGACAGGAATACAAAAAGAGGTAAAAGATAGTTCCTGCCCTCAAGGACCTTACCATCTAAAGGGGAGACAATATGCAAACAAATATATTCAAAGCAAGCTATATGCAGGGTAAATAGGAAATAATTAACAGGTAGAAGGCATTGACGTTAAGAGGGGTTGGGGAAGGCTTCCTGTAGGAGGTGGGATTTTAGTTGGGACTTAAAGGAAGCCAGGGAGGGCAGAAGTCCTGGACTAGGAGGAGGAGGCGGAGGAGGTGGAAGAGGTGGAGGAGGCGGAGGAGGCTGGGGCTGGGGCATCAGCCTGGGAGGTGTTCATGAGGTCTTCTTTCAGCTGCTGGCTCAAGTTTAAGCAGTTTCAGCATACCATTGGTCCCACCCAGTTCACCTCTGAATTCAGCATAGCAGATGGTTGAATTGCTGTAGCCCCTTCTCGACTTCTGTCTATGCTGGGCCAAATGGGTTACTTAGGACTTCAATTCTATTTGGCCTATCATGAATCCTGGCACAGACTCCAGTTTCTGGACTTTGGGTAATTGTTATTCCGGGGTTTATGGAGTGTTCAGGAGGACTAGCACCTTTGGTGTGAGGGCTTGCTGACTCTTTGGGGCTGCACATCCGCTTTTGGTGTCCACCTGATTCACCCAACTCTCACCTGTGGCTCCAAGAAGCTGTAGCATGTGTGCAACGCCACACCCCAGTAAAACCATCCTGGCAGACTGGCTAAACTACGTTGAAGGTAACTAATAGGCCTCAAACCCATTGTTGAGTTAGGGGGACGTCTACCTCAAGCCTGTGAAGACTTCCCCCAGTGCAATGGGTGGGTGAGAACAATCCGTCCCAATGGCCGTGAAGGCGGCTGATCAGGCACTGTGGTGCACTTAGTGCTTGGTCACACATCTAAGATGCCAAGGTCATCCGCTTCATCCCGGCCCATTGCCAGGCCAGTCATCTTGACTTTTGTCCTGTCCCTGGACTTTGATGGCCCTGGAAGAGAGAGTGAGGTGAGGACTTTGTGCACCTCTGTCTCACTTAAATCTAATTCGTGAGCAAGACATCACCTCATGATGCCATTGGTCTTCTTCAAAAATGAAAGACTAATAACGACAATAATAAATCTCTTCTCAGAATAGTGTTTGAAAATGTATACAACAAAATGTATAGATTTACAAAGGAAAACAGTTTTATTGAAGTACATGACACCTTTGGTCTTCTTTGAAAATGAAGGATGAGCAGCTAGGTGGCACAGCGGGTAGAACACTGGCCCCGGATTCAAGAGGACCTGAGTTCAAATCCATCCTCAGACACTTGACACTTACTAGCTGTGTGAGCCTGGGCAAGTCCCTTAATACCAATTGCAAAAAAAGAAGAAAAAAATGAAGGATGAACAACTTGCTATTCCATCTTTGTAAAACTCACAAGGCCATACTACCTCCAATACTGCCTCACCTAAAGTAGAAAAGAGTGCAGAGACAAAGAATAGAGGCCTGAGGGAGATCTGAACTCTAAAAAAGTGGGGTGAAGCATCTCTCCCTTTGTCTCTATGGCTCACAGCCCGTACCATGGAATAGAATGGCTAGTGAGAATCTCGGAGACAAAGTTCAGGTACGGTTCGTGTCTGGGATATTTCCCGCCCCCGCAAAAAAAAAAAAAAAACCCCAAACAAACCAGTGTGTAACAAGGTCCCTTCCAGAAAGGGTACTCTTTGTACAAAATAGATGTCAACAATGTTTTTTGTTTATTTTCTTCCACTGCTGAAAATGCAAAGTCATGCATTAATAAATACAGAAAAACTGAAAGTCACAAGCTATCACGATCATTATAATCTCCCAAGAGGTGAAAACAACAACAAAAAAACCTCAAACTTTGTGAGACTCCTCATCAGATATATAAGACAGTGCCCATTCATTTCAGATCTGTATTGGCTGAGAAACTCACAAGGTTGGGGTCTCTTGCCTGTTTAGGGCATACCTTGGGCTTCCTTGGACTTTTAAGCTACAGCCTCCTTCCAGCCATGTTATTGCTTTTCCTTGAAGAATCCTTACCCTGTTGTGGGTATCACCGGCTGGACAAACAGGATTGATTAGGAACTATTGACTTCTCATACTCTGGAATTTCCTCCTAGTACTAGAAAGGATCATTTCTCAGGCTGCTGCTCATTGGTCTTTCAGGGAAGAAAACAGAAAGCTGAACCAGGAAGCCAAAACCTCAGACTCTTTTGATGGGGCAAGTTACTGTTCTTTCTGTCATGTACTTAAAGCTGTCATTGCTTACCAATGGACAGTTCCTCCTGACTCTGAAATCTTAGATGAAATCCTGTTCTCTCTCCAGTGACCAGCCTGGAGATGCCTTATCATCTCACCAAGGTTCAAGGGGCCCAGAGCACATGTCCCAGAAAAAGGAACCAGTCCTGTGAGTGGTGCCTGTGTTCAGGAGCTCAGAGGATTCCATGGATCACCTGTTATACTTATAACAGGACTGAAGATTTAGAGCAGAGAAGAACTTTAGATGCCAACCAATCCAATTCTATCATTTTGTGGGTGTGGTAACTGAGGCTGAGAAGTTGGTACTTGCCTAAAATCAAATAGATGATGAGTGGCAGTGATGAGATTTGAACCCAGGTCCCTTGATTTTTTTCATTATTACCATACTCCTTCTAAATACCCCCCTCCCCCAATATATCTGTATTAAACTTTGGGTTATAATTTGTTAAGTGATGTACCTATAATCGGGCAGCTAGGTGGTGCTGTGGATAGAATGCTGGGCCTAGAGTCAGGAAGACTCCTCTTCCTGAGTTCAAATGTGGTCTCAGATAATTACTAGCTGTGTGACCCTGGGTAAATCACTTAACCCTATTTGACTCAGTTTCCTCATCTGTAAAATGAGCTAGAGAAGAAAATGGCAAACCACTCCAGCGTCTTTGCCAAGAAAACCCCAAATAGTGTCATGAAGCATTAGACACAACTAAACAACAACAAACACACCTAATTGTATAGACACCCACTTGGAATAGCATTTGCATCTGGTGATGGTGTGAATTACCATGAGCTAGCAGCAAGGTAGGGTTCAGGAGCACATAAAACTCTGCTTTTATTCCACAGAGCACCCGTGCCCTAAGTTTGAGAAATTATGTAGACATTTCCTAAGCTTCTATGGCCCCAAAGAGCGGGGATTTGGGTGGAGGTCTAGACATCTGCAGCTGGGTGTGTCTTCCCTCCAGCCATGCCAGTCTAGTTTGTCTGCCCCTGTCTTAAGGAATCAGCTCAAGCGCTGCCTCCTACACCAGAGGCAGCCTGCCTTACACAGGCATCAGTCTGAATATGGCTCCTGTTCCTAAAATTACTCAGTATTGGTAAGGAGGCTGAGCTCTGGAGAATGGCATGAGCTACGGCGTAAACACATCCCCGACTACCAGGCTTCTACTCTACAAACCACATTCACTTAAGAAGCTTGGGTGCTCTTCACAGCCTGGGAACAACCAAGAACCACAGACACTTGGGCCATTGTTCCTGGCAGCCTAGGTGGATGGGAGGGGCTGGTCTGGAGGAAGAGGTGATTCATTCGGCAGAGGGCAGTGCAGCCTCGACATGGCATGGAACTCCCTGGACCAGAACGTGGCTGCGGTGAATGGCTACATGCCAAAGTCAGTGCCAAAGCAGGGTCTTTCTGGAACCATGCCCCTGGGTGATTTAATAGATTGGCTGATGAGCTGGAGATCATTTAAATAAGAAAATATCCGGAAAGCACTTTGCAAACCTCAAAAGGCTGTGTAAATATCCACTCTCGTTAATGTTCTTTCATTACTCCCATTTTGGAGCTGCTTGTTCAAGCAGCCCTGAGCCATCCCTTTCAGTCCTTCTCTATGTCATGGGGTCTGCACTCTGGCCACCATCCTCATTCACCTCCCCTCCTTTCTCAAGCCTGGAGTCCACTCCTGGGGTGCAGGGCTCTGATAGGTGAGCTTTCTCCTCCGTACCAATTCCACGGGGTATTGGAGTCTTTTCCAGACTCCTTTGGTGTCTAATCGTATCTCATTGAAGCAGAAACTCCTTGAGGGCAGGGATTATCTTGCTTGCATATATTTGTCTTCTTGGCACTTGGCACATAATAAACATTTAATAAATGCTTGAAGGAACTTTCTCCCCTTTTCTCTGTAGATGTATACATACACACATGTGCATATATGGGTGTACAAATACATGTACATATATACATACATATATACATGTGTGTATATAGAGACATACATGTACATGGAGAAAGAGAGAGAGTAAGTATTCTGATTGAGATAACTTTCGATTTTCTTCATTCACATTCTCTGGTTGTGGCATCTACACCAGGGCTGTCCGACCTTAGGTTTTTATTGAAACAATAGACAATGTATTTTGATTTGCCACTTTAGTGACAGCTCGGCTTCCTTTACTAAAGCATTTATGTAAATTTCTATGCTCGTAGGCAGGCTGCATTTTGCACAACCCTGATCTAGACCAAGAAGTTTTGCTTGAACAAGAAGTCAGGATCCTAGGAGGGAGTGATGAAAGAGTTTAAAAGGAACTGGAGACTGCAGAACTCCAAAGCACTGATTTAAGATGGCAGGACTCGAATGCTGCTGCCCCTCCCCCCCCACCCCCCTGCTTCCCCATACACACACCCCTGCTCAGCAATCCTCAGCTAGGTCAAGGCTGGGCTCAGGCTTCACTTCTTCCATCAGGCCTTTCCTGATCACATCAACTACCAGCCCTTCTCAAAATTGCTTTGTTTTTACTTTGCATTTGTGGCCCATCTCAAAAAGACACTGGACACAGAAAAGGGGAAAGGGCTGTTGCAGGCAGCCAAGCCCCTTTTCCAAACTTCCTAGACCCTGAGGGGTTTCAGACTTTACCCGAGGGTAAAGTACCCAGAGCACTGTTATACTTTTTTTGTTTAAACCTGGCTGGAACACCTGGAGATTAGAAATTCCCAGATGCAACCCTGGACAAATCACAACCTCTTTCAGCTTCAGTTTCCTCACCTGTAAAATGGGGAGAATGAGGAGCAAATGAGATAACATATTTTAAGTTTTTCGCAAACCTTGAAGTGATGTGTAGTTGGTAGCTGCGATGGTGATGATGGGAAGAATGGTGATTATGGTGAAGCAAGGAGGGAGGACTAAACATTGCAACTTGGCATATAGTCTGAGAACTGTGGAAGTTGGAATTAGAGCAACAATCCCAGCTGGAGTCTATGTGATGGATTCTGCCAACACAGGTTGGTCAATCATCACCGCCCACAAGCACTGAAGAGCCAGGAAAAGAATCCCAGAAGCATCCGGTGACTATTCAAGATGCAGTGGGGAGGCTGCCTTGCCTTGACTCCCCCCTCTTGCCTTATTCTTTCTTAGGGTGGTGACCCTCTCACCTGGTATTTACCCCACTCTTTCCTCACAGCCTGGTTTCCATTGCTTCCTTAAAGGTTTTATCAAATGCCATCTTTTGCTGGAAGTCTTCCCAAATCTCCCCCAACTACCCCTCTGAGATTACATTTATATGGTATAAATCTTGTATGTACCCAGTGAATGGGAAGGATATACAGGGTGAAATACAGGGGTTACACTCTTCTCATATTTCTGAAATAGGGAATGTCTGAGGGAGTAGGAGAGGCTTAGAATTTAACCTTGTAGTGACTCTGGAAAGTCAGGGCCTGAAGCAGTAGGGGCCCTTCCCTTTCCCCCTCTCCCTGTGATCAAATAAGGAAAGGGTCACTGTGACCAGCATTGAATGAGGCCTAAGGCACTGGCGCCTCCTCTCTCCTCATTTCTTCTCCTAGACTTTCAACCAGGAAGTTGAGTTCTAGTTTTTCGTGCCTAGATTGTACGTCCACCTCCCAGTCAATGGTGAGAAAAGATAGAGGTGGGCAGCAATCTTTTTATTGAGTATAAATTAGGGCAGCGTTCCCTTTTACCCTGCTTCCCCCACTAGGTTTCCCTAGGGGAGGCGATGCCCAAATCTTGCAAGGTTTGTAAAATAAATTTGTTTTGCTTCTCCTAAAAGTGTCTCTCTTATTATTTGAAAATTTCGTCCCATACACCAGTTATATACATGTCGTCTCTCCCGTTAGAATGTAAGCCCCTTGAAGGCAGGGGTTGTTTTTGCTTTTCTTTATATGCCCAGTGCTTAGCATAGTGTCTGACACATAGTGGGTGCTTAAAAAATCCTTGATGAAGGTCTACTCCCATGCTGAAAGCTAGTGTGTCTGACCTCTGATAAAACACAATGATCACGTTCTCCTATGGTACCAAGAACTGGAAACAAAATTAGAAACCCATTGCTTGTGGGATGGCTAAACAAACTGTGGAGTATGTGGGATTTAAATTTAAATCTACAACATAGGGAACATCCAGATGAAGAAGCTTCCTTTCCCAAGACCCTCACTCTATCAGTATGTCAGTATCTTCTCTGTAACTACAGTCTTAGAGCACTATCTAGAGCAGGAAGAGAGGGATGATTTGCCCTAGGTCTGTTTACACATAAGTGTGCATCAGAGGCGAGACCTGAATCCGGGTAAGTCTTCCTGGTTCCCAGGTTCTCTCTATCCATCATGCCATACTCTCTCATGCAATATGTGAATGTAATGAAATATTGCTATACCTCAAGAAACAATGAATGTGAAGAATTCAGAGAAGCAAAGGGAGACTTACATGAACAGATGTGGAGTACTAAGAAAACAGTAGACATAATGATTCTAATAACATAAATAAATGGAAAGAAGACCATCCCCTCCCCCTCTGCTTATGTGCTGTGTAATTATAAAGTCCAATCTTGGCCTCAGGGAAGAGATAAGAAAATGCACTTTCCTCCCTCCTTTGCATAGGTGGTAGATTGTGGTATGGAACATTTTCACATTTTGTCTGACTTAGTTGGTGGTGGTTTTCCTGAATTGCATTTTTCCCCCTTTTTATTCTTTGTTACAATGGTTGATGCCTTGTGTAGGAAAAGTAGGAGGAGTACATTCAAAAATGAATGTGATATAAAAAACAAAAGACATCAATAAAATTATAAATAACAAAATTTTAACAATGTAATGATTTATTTCAGTCCCAGAGAAAAGAAAATCCCCTTCACTTGTCTCAGAGGAGAGGAAGGGGATTGTGCGTGCAGAATTGTGTTTACATTGGTAGCGTTGGTCACTTGGTTGGTCAGTTTTTCCAACTGCTTTTCTTTGTTTCCAGGGAAGGTTTGACAGACCAGATGGCATATAGGGAAAAGATTGTGATGAAAAAAGCAAAGGATGTCAGCAAAACTTTAGAAATAAGTCAATCAAATACAATATACACAGCTTTTCCTCTTTTCTCTTTTTAAATGTGGGGTAAGAGCCCCAAGTGGAAGTCACAAGTTAAATATTTCTGAGAACTAGTGATTTAGAGTCAAACTCCAGTGCTTAGCACAGTGCCTGACATCAAAAGAGCTAATAAATGTTTGTTGACTGACAATTCTCTCTTGAATTGGGTCTTAAATCATTGTTTCTAGAGCTCCAACTCTTGGTGAAAAACAGAAAGGACAGCTTTAATGTTTGGTAGCTGTTATTCTCAGGAATTTGCCCAGATGAACATTTGCATAAAATTTCCTCGCACAACATTGGGCTGTCCTTGGTGACATTTTGTTACCCAACTTCTGTTAATGTTCTGGTGGTGGTAAAAATCCCCATTTTTTGGCAGAGAGGTGGTGCAGTGGATAGAGCATAGGATCGAGTCAGGAAGATCTGCCTATGAATCCTACCTCAGATGCTTTTTAACTATTTGACCCTAGGCAAGTCACTTAACCTCTCTCTGCCTCAGTTTCCTCATCTGTAAAATGAGGTTACTAATAGTTATTATGTTGTTATGAGAATCAAATAAATCATCATATGTAAAGGGCTTTTCAAACCTTGAAGCGCTATGTAAGTGCTAGCTTATTATTATACTGTACTTTACTCATTCCCCTTCTGAGAAGATTCCAGTGCTACCCAAATGTAGTAATGTCTTGAACATTTATTGCACTTTATACACTGTCAGATTTCTCATCCCAATATGCAAAGAGATAGCACCCAAACCGTGCTGCAGACAGCACCAGAGATTATCTGTATCATTAAAAGTCAGCATTAAACAAGGTTCAAAGAAGCTCCAAAAGACTCATGATGGAAAAAGCTATCCATGTCCAGAGAAAGAGTTATGGAGTCTGAATGCAGATTGACGCATCTCTCTCTCTTTTTTGGTTTTGTTTCTTCTTTCTCATGATTCATTCCATTGGTTGTAATTCTTCTTTACAACTTGACTATCATGGAAATAAGTTTAACACGAAGGTGTATGTAGAATCTATATTGGATTACACGCCATCTTCGGTGGGGGACGGGGGAGAAGGGAGAGGGAAGAAAATTTGGAACTCAAAAACTTGTGGAAATGAGTGTTGTAAACCAAAAATAATTTTTTTTAAAAGTCAGCATTAACTGATCTTCCAACAACAACATCTTAATATCCTTTCTATCTCAGTTAATAGTGAATAGTTTATCTGTGCCTCTGGGGAATAACAGGATTGCGAGTTCAGAGAACCCCAATCACCTTATCTCTGTAGAAAAGTAATCGATTCTCTGCACTGACGTCAACAGCCTATCCCATGCTGTTCTAAGGGGAAGCAAACAGTCTCTTCTTGACTTGCAATAGCACAGTGCCAACAGTGATTCCTACCACTGGTGTTGCAACATCCTTGGAAGTGTTCTTTTATTGTTCTGAACAGTCTTGTAGCAGGGAAGGTAGCCCTGTCAATACAAACAGCCCAGTGGAACTGGGGAAAGCTTTGGACTTGGGAGGCAGGACACAGCCATAAGGATTAATAGATATGTGACGACTGCATTAATGTCTCTCTACTTCCTTTCCTCCGTCTTGAAAACGAAGGTGGTAACTGAGACAGAAACTGGAAGCAATCAGTTCGTCACATTAATATAGCCAAGAATCTGTTGGAGATTTAAATGCACAGGTAGTACCTTTAAGAGACCAAGAAATGGAGAGAGGAGGAGCAGGCATGGATTCGGTTTAATTTAATTTATTTTTTAAACAAAATTGTTCTTTATTTATTTTTAACATTAATTTTGAGTTCGATATTCTATCCCTCCCTCCCAAACTCTCCCATGCCCACTGGGAAGGCACTTCAGTTTTCACTTATTGCTCATCAGTTCTCTTTCTGGAGCTAATGGCATTTTTCATCATGGGTCCTTTGGAACTGTCTTGGATCATTGTATTGATCAGAGTAGCTAAGTCTTTTACAGTTGATCATCATCACAACATTGTGATTACTGGGTACTATGATCTCCCCCATTCTTCTCACTTTACTTTGAATTGGTTCATATAGGTCTTGCCATGTTTTTCTTCTCAAACTACCCCCCTCATCATTCCTTATAACACGATAGTATTCTGTCACAATCATATGCCACAACTACTTGTTCAGCCATTCCTCAATTGATGAGCATTCCTTCAATAGCCAATTCTTTGCTGCCACAAAAAGATCTACTATAAATATTTTTGTACATACAGGTCCTTTTCCTTTTCCTTTTATCTGTTTGGGGTACAGACCTAGTAAAAATGTTGCTGGATCAAAGTCTATGCCCCATTTTATATCTCTTTGGGAATAGTTCCAAGTTGTTCTCCAGAATGATTGGACCAGTTTACTACTCCAACAATTTACTGTACCTATTATTACTCATCCCTTCCAGCATTTGTCATTTTCAATAGGTGTGAGGTAGTACCTCAGAGTTGTTTTAATTTGCTTTTCTCTAAGTACTAGTGATTTCAATTATTTTTGCATATGACTGTAGATAACTCTGATTTCTTCTAAAAACTGCCTGTTCATATTCTTTGACCATTTGTTGAGTGGAAAATGGCTCTTATTTTATAAATTTGACTCAGTTCCTTATATGTTTGAGAAATATATAGACACATCAGAGAAATTTACTGTACATTTTTTATATTACTTCATTGTCTCTGGTACCTTTTAGCAAAATGGAGTTTCCCTGATTATCTCTTTTAATTAGGTCTATTTTTGCTTTTCCTTTGTCTGAGATGGTGATTGTTACTCCTACTTTTTTGATTTCAGCTGAAGCATATTAGATTCTGCTCCAGCCCCTTATTTTAACTCTGTATATGTCTTTCTGTTTCAAATGTTTCCCTTATAAACAATGTATTGTTGGATCCTGGTTTCTAATCCATTCTTCTATCTGCTTTCATTTTATGGGTGAACTTATGCCATTCACATTCACAGTTATGATTACTGTATATTTCTCTTTATCCTATTTTCTTCAGTTTATATCCCTTTCTCTCTCTCCTGTTTCGTTTCTGACCACTGCTTCCCATAATCCACCCTCACTTTTATCATCTTCCCTCCCCATATCTCTTATCCCCTTCCCCTCTTATTTCCCTATTGGGTAAGATAGATTTCTATACCCAACTGCAATGATTGAAAATTTCTGAGACAGAATTTCTGGGTAAATTAAAATCAATTTTATTGACTACAACTAGAAAGCAGTCAACAAAACAGGCTCATTGTTCCCTTTGTAGCAAAGAGATCGTCTGTCAAACCTTCAATATTTATAAAGTCTTTGAAAAACGGATACATCTAAGGGTGAGAATCAACTCTGATTAATTAACGAGTAATGAGAAAATGAACATTATAATGAGAGGTGGACTTATTCCAATGAGGGTCTTGAGGTACATGACACTGAGACCCTAAATCTTGGTCAAAGAGATTTACCAATTTCCATATCACCTGTCTGACAAAAGGGAGAATACAAATTGTCTGAGCTATCTGTATAGACACAATGAACAGGAATCTGCCCAACAATTGCCTAAACTTAGAATTTCTTTACTATCTTTGATTAGATCTTAGTCTTCCTGGCTGGATAAGTTCTTCCTAAAATTTCCCACACTGGTCGATTTCTGAATGAGGAGGTAGAAAAGGGGGAAAACCCTGGTCCTAATTAAATAATTTGTAATTAAATATAGGAGAGAAATAATTCTCTCACAACTTTGTTTATATATATACGTACATATCTATCTTTGTATCTGTGTAATCTATCTGTGTATCTACATATCTATCTATTTATCTGTCTATCCACACACACATTCTTTCCACTTTGAACCAATTCCCATGACAGTGAGGTTCAAATATTGCTTGCCAACCTGCCCCATTTTGCCTTCCACTATAAAAGCTCTTCCTTGTAGTCCTCTTTTATGTGAGATTTTCCCTATTCTACCTCTCCCTCCCCCCTTTTCTCAATGCATACCTTTTTCTCACCCCTTAATTTTTTTTTAAGATCATCCCATCATAAGCATCTATTCACAGTCATACTCTTTGTCTATGCAGATTCCTTCTAACTGCCCTAATAATGATAAAGTTCTTAGGAGTTACATGTATCATCTTTCCATATGGGAATATAAATAGTTTAACTTTATTGAGTCCCTTATGATTACTTTTTCATATTTACCTTTTCATACTTCTCTTTAGTCTTGTGTCTGAATGTCAGATTTTCTATTTGACCCTGGACTTTTTGTCCGGAGTGCTTGAAAGTCCTCTATTTCATTAAATATCCATTTTCCCCCTGAAGAATTATATTCAGTTTTGCTTAGTAGATTATTCTTGGTTGTAATCTTAGCTTCTTTGCCTTCCAGAATATCATATTCCAAGCCCTCTTTACTGTGGAAGCTGCTAAATCTTGTGTGATCCCAACTGTGACTCCCTGATATTTCAATTGTTTCTTTTTGGCTGCTTCTCATATTTTCTCCTTGGCACAGGAGCTCTGGAATTTGGCTGATAATATTCCTGGGCATTTTCATTTTGGAATGTTAGGAGGTGATTGGTGGATTCTTTCAATTTCTACTTTACTCTCTGGATCCAAGATATCAGGGCAGTTTTCTTTGATAGTTTCTTGAAGTATAATGTCGAGGCTTTTTCTTCGATCATGGCTTTCAGGTAGTCTAATAATTCTTAAATGATCTCTCCTTGACCTATTTTCTAGGACAATTATTTTTTCAGATGAGACATTTCACACTTTCTTCTATTTTTTCATTCTTTTGACTGTTTCATTGTTTGTTGATGTCTTGTAGAGTCATTAGCTTCTACTTGCCTAATTCTAATTTTTAATGAGTTCCTTTCTTCAGTGAATTTTTGTGCCTCTTTTACCATTAGGCTGATTCTGTTTTTTAAGGTATTATTTTCTTCAGTATTTTTTGTGCCTCTTTTACCAAGCTGTTAATTGTCCTTTCATAATTTTCTTGCTTCACTCTCATTTCTTTCCCAGACTTTTTCTCTACCACTCATTTCTTTCTTTAACTCTTCCAGGAATTTGCTGGGCTTGAGTCCAATTTACATTTTCTTTGAGGCTTTACTTGTAGCTGTTTTCACATTGTTGTCTTCTTTTGAGCTTATGTCTTAGTCTTCCCTGCCACTGTAATAGCTTTTTATGGTCAAGTCTCTCTTTTTTTTTTTTTTTGCTGACTACCCTTTTTTCCAGCCTATTTCTTTTTGTTTCTTTCTTTCTTTCTTTCTTAGGCAATTGGGGTTAAGTTACTTGTCTAGGGTCACTTAACTAGTAAGTGTCCGAGGCTGGATTTGAACTCAGATCCTCCTGACTCCAGAGCCAGTGCTCTAGCCACTGCATTACCCAGCTGCCCTCTTCCACCCTATTTCTTGACTTTGAATTTTATGTTAAAGTTGAGCTCTGTTTGCCTGTGGGTAGGGAGGCACTGTTTCAAGCTTCTGGACTTTTTGTAATGTTGTTTTCAGACCTCATTTGAGGTGAGGGAAGTCAGAAAGTTTTTGGTGTTTTCAAGGTGGTGTGATCTGGGGAGAACTACTGTCCTGGTCTACACTCTGGAAGGGCCTCTGCCCCCTGGCAACTGCAAATGCTAACACTTCTTTTGGCTTTGGAATTGTGACCAAGACCCCTGCTCCCTTGTGACCCACCACCAGCATTCTTCTCTTTTCCTGGAACTGGGACCTAGAACAGCATATGGGTAATCGAGTTCCAATTAGTCCCAGCTGCACCGGTATCAGCAAAGAGTCCCCTGTAACCTCTTTCTGATTAGTTGTCCAGCCCTTTACTGTCTCTGGGCTGAGAGCTACAGAAGCTACTGCTGCTGCTGCTGCCACTACTGGTTTAGCTGCCTCCAAGACCCATGACTGGTGCTGCCTCTCTGACTGCTCTAGGTTGGCTCCTATCCCAATGTCACAGACCTTATTTTAAAGTTGTTTGGAGGAGACTTTGGGAGAGTTCAGTTGCATTGCTCCCTGCATTCCACCATCTTGGTTCTGCCCCGCCCTGCCCCATCCAGTGAGGCTGGTGGATCTTTCAGGTTTGGGAGTTCTGAGCCATTTTGTGGGGTCCAAACAAGGTCCAGCACCAATATTGTAAGCTCCCAGGAATGAGAGTAGGGGGAACCACCAAGCTACCTAAAGAAGGGTGAACCAGCCCAGGTCTGAAACAGAGCAGGGTGAAGTTCCCCTGCCAATCAGCAGTGATAGCACTTCCATTCTGGTAAGATGAGAAAACCCAGTCTGAAAAACAATAGAGGCAAAACCAAACAATTCCTGCCCTCAAGGAACTTACATTTTCCTTGGGGTGGAAGTAGGAGGAATATAGAGTTCAATGTATACACAAATAATCATAGCATAAGGTATCATTTCCTTTTCTTCCTTCCTTCCTTCCTTCCTTCCTCCCTTCCTTCCTTCCTTCCTCCCTTCCTTCCTTCCTTCCTTTCTTTCTTCATTCCTGCCTTCCTTCCTTCCTTCTTTCCTTCCTGCCTGTCCAGCTGGTCTGGGAACATAGTGTTTGTGAAGGACAGTGTTATACAATCATAGGATTCAGAACAGAACTTAGAGGTCATCTTGTCCCCGGGGTTTCAACTTGAGGTCCACGGATCCCTTTGGGATATCGGGATAGATCTCAGTGGGTCCACAAACTTGGATGAGAAAAAAAATTACATCTTTATTTTTCACTAATCTTTGGTTTCCTTTGTAATCCTATGTGTTTTACTTTATTTTATAATTTAAAAATGTGATTCTGAGAAGGGATACATAGATTTCACCAGAATACCAAAAGGATCCATGACCCAAAAGAGGTTATGGCCCCTAGCTGGGTCCAGTACCTTTATCTCACATGATCAAAAATAACTGGAAAGTTAGGTTGAACCCAGACTGTGTAGAATCATAAAAGCCAGGCCAAGAAATTTGCATTTTCTCTGGCAGGCGGTAGGGATGCTCTAAAGGTTTTCTTTTTTTAAGTAGGGTTATAGCATGGTCACACTTTTGACTTATTTTGACAACTATATGGAATGAGATTAAATTAGAAGGAGAGATCTTATTTAAGAAGCTATTATAAGAGTCCAAGCAAGGCTGTGACTATGTAAGGGGAAAGAAGAGGTTATATACCTGAGATGCACTGGACTAGAATGGACAAAACTCAGCAACTGGTCAGACATGAGGGAGAGGGAAGTGTTACAAACCCAAGTGCCAGAGATGATGGTGTGGCTTCAATAGAAATAGTGGGGTTTGGAGGAGGGGCTGGTGGAGGGGACATAGTGAGTTTGAGATTTCTTTTTTTTTTTTTTCATTTTTTTTTGGCAGGGCAATTGGGGTTAAGTGACTTGCCCAAGGTCACACAGCTAGTACATGTGTCAAGTGTCTGAGGCTGGATGTGAACTCAGGTCCTCCTGACTCCAGGGCCAGTGCTCTACTCACTGCGCCACCTAGCTGCCCTGAGTTTGAGATTTCAATAGGACATCCAGGAGACACCCATTAGGGATAGGGTAGTGTTGAACAGGCAGAGAGGGAAAGAGAGAAAGACACACAGAGAGAAACAGAGACACAGAGACAGAGAAACAGAGAGACAAAGAGAGACAGAGAGAGATAGAGAAAGACAGAGACAGAGAGAAACAGACACAGAAAGAGAGAGAGAAGATTAGGGCTGGGTCAAGTCATATCAATAGCATTAATTAAGCAAGTACTATGTGCTGGACACTGTGATAAGCATTGATTATATAGATTATTTTGGAGTCCCCTATGGATAGTTGATAACTGAATCCATGGAAATACAATGACTTCCCCAAGGTCACATAGCTTGTATATATATATACATATACATATATATATATATATATATACACACACATATATATATATATATATCTCAGAATAGGTTTGAACCCAGGACTTCTCAACTCTGAGACTAGTTCTCTAGCTACCATGCCAGGTTGCCTTTTTCCAATATGTAGTGATATAGTTGGAGCCTGTTCTCTCTCTGCCCTGCCACTCCCCTCCCCCCACCCCCCAACTTAGTTGCTTGAATGTGCAAATTCCACAAATACTCACTTGGATAGCCTGAGGTAGCATCTTTGGTTCACAGGGAGTAAAATGGAAAATTGTATTCATTAGGCATAGAGATGAGATTATTCTCAAGTGGTGGTCTCTAGAGAAAGAGGAGCCAGCACGCATGAACCTTCCCTTGGCCTTGCCTGCTGGGTATTATGGATGTTTACAATCTTGCTGAATACTTTGGCTTCTGTGTTGGTAAGCAAAATGGGCTCTTAGCACTAAGTTCAACAAGTGCCCTTGAAAAGTTTGGTTTGTTTCCTTTGAGTAATTCAGTGTATTTCATTGAGCCTTACTAGGTGCTAAGCCCCAGGCCCAAACCCCTATTAGGTATAAAACCTATGTGGGTGTGGATTGGTAACTAAGGTGGGGCCCAAGGTGGGGCTAACTCAGGGGAGGGCCTAGTTTACAAATGAGTTTGAGTGATAGGTTTGGGACATCAGAGGCTCTTAGACCACATGGGTTTAAGTCGCCTCTTCCTGACGATTTTAGGTCACGTGGGTGAGTAGCATGTGTGACTCACCCCTGACACTGAAAAAGATATAAAACCAGGGGTTGGCCTTCTCGTCTTTGGAGCTCTTTCCCACAGCAGTGGTGGCTCGAGTGACTCTGGGCCAGCCCTTGTTCTGAGCTCCCGGGCTGAACCTAAATGTTGGTAATTATGAATTGTATTGGGTCTGTCTGTTTGTAATTTGTTTAGGGCTCTCACTTGTGCTGGTGTGCTGATGCAGAGACCCCAGGCAGCTATAGCTAAGGGCCCTCCAGCTTGTAACCTGGATGCTGGGACTTTGTTAAACTCTGGTAACTATGTATTGGGATTTGAATCAGACAAGGTCTGTCTGTTGATGTTTGTACTTTGTTTGTATTTGTTCTGAAGTTCAGGGTGCTGGCTTTTTCCTCTGAACTAAGTGAATGATATTTGTATGCTGAATTAAAGTAAACTTGTCAACGCCTTAACGTAGCTTTCCTTAGTTAAGCAGATCAAAAGAACCTGTGCTTTTGCAGTGTGCTGGTAGCATTCTTGTTGTTGGGGTTGTGTTGGTCTTTCACCCCCACAGCAGCTGCTAGCTGGATTGTTGAAATAGCTTCTCTTCTTGCTGAGCTATTAACTAAGAAAGTCAAATACCTTTATATGACACCAGAGTGGTCTTAGATTAATTAAAAGCAGTATTGACAGAAAATGAGATTCTGATTGATCTTATCATTATCCAAAGTTCTTTTGCATCAGGGCTGTTGACCAAGACATTGCAGGCAGTGTTGGTGCAAGAGGAAGGAAAATAAAATTGTCCCTTAGGTTGTTTTACCAGAAAATAACTACCTGAAGGTTAGAGGCTGGCAAAGCTGTAGAAGTAATGCCTGACTGGACCCTGGATAAACCAAAATCATTTATGAGACCAGTATCTTACTCTTCTATCAGATCAACACAAAAGAAAATGGGCCAGCCATATAGCAAGACAGAGTTGACCGCTGGTCATTCATTTGTGTGTCATCCATTGTTGGTCTTCAAGCAATATCAAGGGATCTAGAAGAAGGTCCTTTGCACAGTGGATGGGTCCTCTGTTTATGGGAGGATATAGACACTAGGCACAGCATATAGACGTAGATCAGTCACAATCTGCATCACTGAAGGGAATATCCATATTAATGAGAACATAGTTCAACATTACAGAACCTAAACCCGCTTTCAGAGTGCTGGGCCTGAAGTCAACAAGACCTGGCTTCAAATCTGCCATCAAACATTGCATTGGCAATCAAAATGGGCCCTTAGCATTTAATTCAACCAAGGGCCCTTGAAGAGTTTGGCCTTTATTTCCTTGATTAAATTAGGAGTCTTTGATGACCTCCTTGCTTCAAGGGAAAGCCTAGTTTACATGGGTTTGAGTGACATGTTTGTGACATCAGAGGCTTTTAGACCACGTGTGTTTAAGTCACATTTTTGTGATGATTTTAGGTCATGTGGGTGAGTCTCATGTGTGACTCACCCTTTACCCTGAAAAAGATATAAAACCAGAGGTTGGCTTTCTCTTTTTTGTAACTCGGACCCACAGCAGGAGTATTGCGTGACTCTGGGCCAGCCCTTGTCGAGCTACTGGCTGACTTCAGACGTCGGTAACTATGAATTGTATTTGGTCTGTCTGTCGTTGTTTGTAATTTGTTTGCATTTTGCTCTGAAGTTCAGGGTGCTGGCTTTTTGCCCTGAACTAAGTAATGATATTTATGTGCTGGATTAAAGTAAGATTGTTAACCCCTTAACGTAGCTTTCCTTTTGTTAAGCAGATCAAAAGAACTTGGGCTTGCAGCGTTCTGTGAGCTGGTTGTTGTTGGTTTTTCACCCCCACAGCAGCTGCTAGCCAGATTGTTGAAACAGACGCTTACTGGCTGTGTGACCCAAGTCACTTCACCCAGTTTGCTTCAGTTTCTTCATCTGTAAAATAAGTTGGAGAAGGAAATGGCAAACCACTCCAGTATCTCTGCCAAGAAAACCCCAAGTAGGGTCACCAAGAGTCAGACATGGCTGAAAATGACTAAACAACAACAACGCAGCGTTTCTCTGATGTGCAGTTGCTCTTCCTCCATTCTCCATAGAACTAGTGAGCCCACATCAGACACTTATTACTCCACTGACTCTGGGGCCAAGAGGGAACTTTTTTTTTCCTGATCAAAGCTTCCTGATCTAAACTTTAAAAGTTACCTATGAAGACGTGTTCAAGTCCCACCATCAAAGGAAAGACCAAGTGGAAGTGTGATGTAGCAGAAAGGACGATAGAGTTGGAATCTCAAGACCTGGTTTTGAATCCTGGCTCTGGCACTTATTGGATGTATGATCATACGTAAGCACTTAATTACTCTCATCTCAGTTTCCTTACCTATGAAATGAAGACAATACTCTATCCTTCCTTCTTCAAAGGCCAACTGTGTTGAGGAAAGGAACTTGTACACCTACCTTTAAAGAACTAGAGCAAAGTGAAGAATTATCATGATACATGGCTGTTACTCTTCCTCTACCCATTTCCTGAACAATGAGAGCCTCTTTTCATCATGGCATGAAGATGACTCTAAAATGCTGAATAAAAGTAACAATAGCTAGCCTTTGTATCACATTTTAAGAATTGCAAATCGCTTTACAAATTTTATCACACTTGGCCCTTACAACAGCCTTGGGAGGTAGCTTCCGTTTTACAGATGAAGAAACTGAGGCAGAGGGAGGATAAGTATATTGCCTGGGGTCATGTAGTAAGTGTCTGAGGCAGGATTTGAATGTAAGTTTGCCCTACTCTAGGTTCAGTGCTCTATATGCTGTGACACCTAGCTGTCATGAAAATTATGTCCATGGAGCATAAGTTCTAGACTCTAGCAGATTCTTCCAAGCCGGAAAAGCTTTGAGTAAGGACTCCATCATGAATAGTCTACATGTTACTTGAGAATCAGGTTAGCTTAGTGTGGAGAGGTTCAACTCCCTGTTGATAGTGTCGACCTGAAAGGTTGGTTAAAAGAGGCAAACAAGCTAGGTGATATATACATACATACATACATATATATATATATATATATACACACATACACACACACACATATATAATTTATTCCCTTAAAGCTAGCAGAATACATACATGTATAGAGCCAGATAGAATCTGACTGTCTGAGCAAAAGAATGAGAAGGCTTAGATACATTTTAGAACCATTCCACTTCAGGGTGGCTGTGTCACTCAAATTTATGATCTCCATATATGATTAAACATAATATGAGAAAAGGAATTTTCTTAATTGAATAGGTGGTAAATACAATAAGAGAGTTGAAAAAATGTCAATTGAAATTATGATCCAGGACATCTATATTTTCTTTACCATTAACATACCATAACATAGTATATGTCCATAAAATATTAAGATAAGAAAAAGTCCTATTATTCAAGATAGTGTCTCAAGTTAAGGTTCTCATCCTTAATGGCCATGAACAGAGGAAAGAATGCTCTTGAGTCAGCCCCATCTGGCCTTGTTGACATATGAAGAGGTAGTCCCTGAGTTTACTCAGAAAACAAAGAAGCTTAACAGCTTAACAATCCAGGCTCTTCTTCTGGTTGATTAGTTCAGTCTCTGGCCCTTATTGAGATTATTAAATTGATATTAAATGATTATCAATAGCACGATGTTGAATCTGGGGCCATTGCAACTCAAGAAGAGGAGAGACGTTCTGCACTAATGAAGGGGGTATCCAAACCAACAACATCTCCAGTCCTTGAAGTATTAAAATTGTTGCTTAAGAACTCTTTCCTATCAATGTAGGTAAGACTTCCACCATTGGATATCATGCTGAGGAGGTCACTGAGGCCACACCATCACCTAGTAGTCAGTTCTTCAGTACTTCAGTAGGTCTCTGATCCCCCCACTATTGTAGAGAGCAACTCATTCAGAGCTTTTATTTCTCTGCAATTCTTGTCTTTGTCTTCCTGTGAGAATCTACCCAATATCATAGAGTCCTTCCCCCAGGTTAGGGGTTCTTAACAAGGAGTCCAAGATTTTGGAACTTGGAATATTCTGACAACTGTATTTTAGTATAACTGGCCACCTCTGTAATCCAATGGATTTTATTTTATGCATTTAAAAACATGGTACTAAGAAAGGGTCCACCAGATTGATCATCAGAGGGGTCCATGAGACACAAAAAGTTAAGAACCCCTGCTTTAAGATCTTTTAGCATTCTGTGTGTACAGGGGCCATTCTTAATTCTTGCTTCATGACCAGCCCCCCTCCTCCCCAATCCATTCCCTGAAGGATATCCTGCCTCAGACACTTTTTAGCTGTTTGACCTTAAGCATGTCACTTAACCACTTTCTTCCTCAGTTTTCTCATCTGTGAAATGAGGTTATTAAAAGTACCTACCTCACAATGTTGTTATGAGAATCAAGTAAGTCATCGTATGTAGAGGGCTTTGCAAACCTTGAAGTGTTATACAAGTGCTAGCTTATGATTATACTGTACTTTACTCATTCCCCTTCTGAGAGGGCCCCAGTGCTATCCAGATGTAATAATGCCTTGAACATTTTTTGCACTGTATACACTGTCAGATCTCATCCCAACATGCCAGTGAATAGATAGTGCCCAAAACATGCTGTAGAGAGCATCAGAGGTTAACAGTATCATTCAAAGTCAGCATTGAGTAGGTCTTCCAACAACGACATCTTAATATCTTTTCTATCTCAGTTAATAGTTTATCTGTGGCTCTGGGGAATAACAGGATTGCTCCTTCAGAGAACCCCAATCACCTTATCTCTGCAGAGAAGTAATTGATTCTCAGCACTGACGTCAACAGGCTATCCCTTGCTGTTCCAAGGGGAAGCAAACACAATCTATTCTTGACTCCTAATAGCCCCGGGGCACCAGAGGTTCCTACCACAGGTGTTGCAACATCCTCAGAAGGGTTCTTTTATTGTTCTGAACAGTCTTGTACCAAGGAAGGCTGGCCCTGTCGATATAAACAACCCAGTGGAATGAGAAAAGCTTTGGACTTGGGAGGCCGGATGCAGGTAGAGAAGGAAATGGCAAACCAAAAACGATTACAAAGAGTCAGAAGTGACCGAAATGACAAAACAACGACCACAAGACATTCTGGCCATTGTGACAAGTGCTCAAGATACAAAGGGAACAAAAGCACCAGTTTCTGTCCTCCAGGAGCTCCAGTTCTAATGCAGGAGAGAACAGGAGCCGTGGGTTAGAGTCTGCACCAATGGAGGGTGCAGATAAAACAACCACAACCAGCATTCATAGAGCACTTTAAGATTAGTCTTTTTCCAGTTAATTTATTTATTTTTAGTTTTTAACATTCACTTCCATAAGCTTTAAATTTTTCTTCCTCTCCCTTCCCGCTTCCTGCCCAAGATGGCATGCCATCTGATATAGGCTCTACATATACATTCCTATTAAACATTTTCACATTAGTCATATTATATAGGAGAATTATAATGAATGGGAAAAAAACCATGAGAAAGAAAAACAAAACAAAACAAAAAAGAAAATAGTCTGCTTCAATCTGCATTTAGATTCCATAGTTCTTTCTCTGGATGTGGATGGCATTTTCCATCATGAGTCTTTTGGAGTTGTTTTAGGTCCTTGCATTGCTGAGAAGATCTAAGTCTGTCAAAGTCAGTGTGGCTGTTACTGTGTACAACGTTCTCCTGGTTCTGCTCGCTTCATTCAGCACCAGTTAAGATTAGTTTTAGATTTAAATTTGTTAGGTGCCCGAGAAGTTTAAATTACTTGCCCTTGTAAGTGGAGCTAGTGTCAGAGGAAGTATGTATATTAAAGATATCAGAGATCCATTGAAATATCAATATATGAAAACAAATATAGAACACTTGGAGATTACTCTCCCCTACAGCCAAGACAGTTTTCCTAAATGTAGAAACCCAATAAATGTCAGTTGGTTAGACAGTCATCATGCATTTATTAAGTGCCTACTATGTGCCAGGCACTGTGCTAGGCACTGAGGATACAAAGAAAGGCAAAAGCAGTCCCTACCCTAAAGGGGCTCACAATCTAATGATGGAGGGGAGGGACTATGCACAAATAACTATGTACAAATAAAATATATCTAGGCTAAATTGGATGTAATCTCAGAGGGAAGGCACTTGCCTTAAGGGGAACAGGAAAGGTTTCTTGCAGAATGTTAACTGAGACTTGAAGGAAGTCAGGAGGTAGAGATGAGGAGGGAAAGTGTTCCAAGGAAAGGAGAAAGTCCGTGAAAATGCCTGACATCTGGCGATGGAGTATCTGATGAGATGAACAGCAAGGAGGTCAGTGCCACTAGACTGAAGGAGGGAGTGAGATGTAAGAAGACTGGAAGCGGAGGATACCAGGTTATGAAGACCTTTAAAAGCCAAAAGAGGATTTTATGTTTGATCCTGGAAGTCATGGGGAGCCATTGGAGTCTATTGAGTAAGGGGGTAACATGGCACGACCTTCATTCAGATCCTTTGATTCTTTGTCTTCCCATGAGGATGTGCCCAATATCCTAGAGTCCATCCTTCCTGAGTGGAGGATAGACTGCAGTGGGAAAAAGATTTGAGGCAAGAAGGTCAACCAGCAGTCTACTACAGGGGTCCAATTGTCAAGTGATGAGGGCAGTTTGGATGACCTGAGGTAGCATCTTTGGCTCTCAGGGTGGGAGGTAGGAAATAGCATCCTTAGGCATATAAGCGAGGTTATTCCAAAATGGAGATTTTTAAAGACAAGGGAGCCAGCATGTATGGGCCTGCCTGGCCTTAGTTGGTGAGTCTTAGGGGTATTTAGGTTCTTGATGAATACCTTGGCTTCTCTTCTTGCTGAGCTCTTAATAAGAAAGTCAAATAGTCTTATATGAACACCAGAGTGCCAGGAGCCCTAGATAAATAAAAGTAATATTGGCAGGAAATGAGATTCTGACAGATATGAACTTAGTCCAAAGTTTTTTTGCATCAGAGCTGCTGATCGAGATCCTGTGGGTGGTGTTGATGCAAGAAGGGGAAGGAAAATAGCATTGTCCTGTAGACTGTCTTACCAGGAAATAACTACCTGAAAAATAGAGGTTGGCAGGTTTGTAAAAGTAACTCCTGACTGGACCCTGGAGGAACCAAAATAGTTTGTGAGACCAGTATCTTACACTCCTAACAGACCCTAAGAAAAAGCGATGGACTGGTCCTGTTGTCCTTCGCTGGTATCTACACAATGTCAAAAGAAACAGCCTTTGTGACCTTTTCCATCTCTAGACCTATGAGCCCAGGATCTCATGGAAGATCCCTAACATGGCAGGTGGGTCCCCTGTGATAGGTTTATAGGAAGATGTAGAGGGAGTCACATATGTTGGGCAGGCATGGATGGGTTATAATCTGCATTGTTGGTAGGAGTGCCTATGTTAATGCAATCCTGGACCTACTTAAGTCAAGTCTATCAAGTCAATACGCTTTTATTAAGTACCTACTATGCAGCCAGGCACTGTGCTAAGCCTGGGGAGTACAAAGAATGGCAAAAAGCAAATAAAAGCAGAAAGATAGTCCCTGCCATCAAGGAGCTTATGTTCTAATGGAGGACTATACCACATAAAAGGAAGCTAAAAAAGGGAGTACCCACTCAAGGGCATGGTAGAGAATCTTGGGAAGGTCAGGAGTAGAGCCTGGAGAAAAATGAAGGCATGGCTGGCCTGGGTATATATATATGTGTGTGGGTGTATGTGTGTGTACATATGTGTGTATGTATATATATGTATGTATACATGTATATATGTATGTGTATATGTATATATGTATGTATCTATATGTATATATATAATATGCATATTAAATAATTCTAGTTCACCTGCATCATCATGAGTTAGTTTGTTCACACATTGAATGGGTCTAGCTCTTATAATGACATCTCTGCCCTCAAGTGTGAGCTGCCTGATGTTTTTGACTCATCATCACCATCATCATCAGAGCTCTATCCCTGGCCCCATAAACCTGACCTTAGAGGAAGATTGGGCTGGCTATCAGCATTTCCATGCTTTCCGTATTGTATCTGCCCCCAACAAGTCTCTGGAGCTGAAGTTCCTAGCAAAAAAAGGATTTGCCTCTGGGTACGAATGTCTTCCTGGACTAGACTGGTATTTCCCCTTGTTCAAAGGCAAGTTATTAGATAACAGGTCAGAGTGTCCTTCACTGGGCACATTCTTTTCCTCATCAGTAGCCAATTCAGACAATCTTTGTTGTTGTTTTGAAGGTCTAAAGGAAAATCTGTTATGTTTCAGCTGAATCCAAGAAAAAGGAACTACAATCATGACTTCACATAAAGCAACAGCAAAAATAGATAATGTCAAAAGAGAAACTAGGAAAATGAATAATGCTCTAATGCATCCTGAACAATTAAATATTACCAGTACTGGGTACATGTCTTAGTCAGATAGTTCATAAACATTTGTTGTTTATTGGCTGGTTGACTCCCTAACCTGCTCATCAAAAAATCCAAATGGGATCCAGTGGGCAATAAGTCGTTGTGGTGACTTGTCTTTACTCTCTGGATCTATTCCGTAAGCAGGAAAGTTGCCCAATGTCTCAAATACTTTACATGGGTTAGTTTTCCATTAGTCTGCTAACTTGTGTGCCCCTTGAACACCCAGATTTCTCAACAGAACTCTCCTTGTCAAAGGTCTTGGTGATGCCACAATTTATTTCTGTCTGAATTCTTTTGAATCAAAGACATAGCTGCTGGGAAGGTTCTTTCTGAGAATTTCTCTCAGTTGACAGATGTATTGGTTGAGGGTATTTTCATTATCTCCATCCTCTGAACCTCCAAAGTGCAAGTTAATAGATAGATGTGGCCTAAACATAAACTAGTATGGTACAAGGCCTGTGACTTCATTTCTGGGGGAGTTGTAAGTGTGTACTAGACATGTTGACTCTACTGAGATTTTTGTTTTGATCGCAGAGTTCCCAGCAGGTTCGGCATTGCTCAATTCAAACTCTTAGGCTGTGGGTCTCTTTGTGAAGAGTAAGATGTAGTTCTAGACATCTTACCAAAGTTTATGTTTATTTAAATAGGTTGTTCTTAAATCCTCTGCCTTGGGCAGAATGAGTATAGAATCCACATGATCAAAAATATTTATCCAACTCAATACTTTAGAAATTGTAGATACCTTTCTGTTCCTTGTTGGATATGCTGGTGAATACTTGGTGAAATGATTAGTCACCACTACGATATGGCATATGCTCTTACCATATTCTTCCAGAGAGAAAAAGTCAATACAGACAACTTCCAAACTTGGCTAGTGCTTATGTTCTCCAAATATGAAGCACAAATTGGCATTGTTTTTTGTTGTATATATTAGGCACAAGTTTCACACTTCTTAGTGACATCTGCTGCCATCTTGGACCAGTGGAATTTGTTTCTTATTATTGAAATTGAGTCAACAAGTATTTGTTTTTTAAAATTTCCAATTAATTAATTAATTAATTTTTTGTTTTCAACATTCATTTCCCTAAGATTTTGAGTTCAAAATTTTCTCCCACTCCTTCCCCTCCCCCTTCCCCAAGATGGTGTGCGATCTGGTATAGGTTATGCATATACATTTATATTAAACATATTTTCACATTAGTCATGTTGTAAAGAAGAATTAGAACCATGAGAAAGAAGAAACAAAAAAAAATGAGAGAGAGAGAGAGCAAATAGTATGCCTTGATCTGCATTCAGACTCTGTAGTTCTTTTCCTGGATGTGGACAGCATTTTTCATCATGAGACTTTTGGAGTTGTCTTAGATATTTGCATTGCTAAGAACAGATAAATCTATCAAAGTTAGTCATTGCACAATGTCCCTGTTACTGTGTACAATGTTCTCCTGGTTCTGTTCACTTCACTCAGCATCAGTTCATATAAGTCCAGGTTTTTCTGAAGTCTGCCCGCTCATCATTTCTTATGTATTTCATTACATTCATATACCACAACTTCAACAAGTATTTATTAAGCACCTACTATGTGTCAGGTACTCTGCTAAGTGTTGGAGATACAAAAAAAGACAAAAACCAGCTCTGCCCTGAAGGAACTAGCGTCCAGTAGAGGAAGAAATATGCAAACGACCATGCGCAAAATTCTAGATAATCAATAGATGGAAGGCACTAGCATTAAGGGGGATCAGGAAAAGTTTCTTGTATAAGATGGAACTTTATCTCTCATGCCAAATAGTTCAAAGTCATAGTACTTGTTTCCATGGCCGTAGAGTTCTGTGATGTGGCAAGACCAGCTGCATTTTGGTGCCATGCACAGGCAGCCAAAATCCAGTATAGGACTCCACTGATCAGCTCCAACGTCTGTTGTGGTGTTACCAGTAAGGTGCTTTTAAGGGACAGTTAATGGGGAAGCTGATTTCTCTCCCAGATCGGAGATGGGGGACATGGAGACATCTTGGTGTGGTATTTCCATTGTCTCACTTAAGTCACACTCAACTCTTGGAAGTCTCTTTGGCATTTCACAACTCTAAATCCCACCCAGCAATAGCAACCCACAAAGCTTTCAGGGTGGGACAGGGAGGAGGAGCAATAATCCAGAGACTGGATGTAACTCTCAACCCCTCCACCTTTGTAGTACAAGATGGAGAAGAAACTCTTCCTCTGGCTTCCCCCTCTTGGAATTCTGTAAAACAAACAAAACAAAAAAATCCCCACACATTGGGGCAGCTAGGAGGCACAGTGAGTAGAGTACCAACCCTGGAGTCAGGAGGACCTGAGTTCAAATTCAAGCTCAGACAATTGATACACTGACTAGTTGTGTGACCTTGAGCAAGTCATTTAACCCCAATTGCCCTGGCTTCCCCCCTGCAAAAAAAAAAGAAAAAAAAAGAAAAAAATCCCCACATATTTCCACAGAAAGCTAAGTTCAAAAGATGTCACCAACTGGTGAACTCTGGAATAGAGACTCATCTTGTCTCCATAGCATCTCTCTCAGGGCTATACCTGGTTACACTAAAAAAGATCAGCCCTAACTTCGTTTTCATCTTGATTGATACCAGGGTACTCCTTTACTATAGGCTTAGAAGACTTTTTATAATTCTATTACTTTCCATTTTTGCTTTCTTTTTTTTTTCTTTTTCTTGGGTGAAGAGAGCAACCTAGAAGTCCATCCTTGCCCTGAAGCCTCTGGTTCTATCAATAATTGTCTTTGTAATCTCTGTGACTTCTACCCCTCTGGGCCTCAGTTTTTTTTCCTTTTTTTCAAAAGATGATGCTGGTCTACATCATTAGTAATTAAAGATGTGCCAATTAAAGTGATTCTGAGGTACCACCTTGTGCCCATCAGATTGGTAAAGATGATAACATGGAAAATGACAAATGGGGAGGGTCTGTGGGAAAACAGGCACACTCCTACATTGTTGGTGGAGCTTGAACTAGTCCAACCCTTCTGAAGAGCAATTTGGAACTATGTTTAAAAATCTATTAAATTTTTACCCTTAGTTATATACCCCAAAGAGACCAAAGAAAGAGGAAAAAGAATCCACATGTGCAAAATATTTCTAGCAACTCCTTTTGTTGTGCCAGAGTTAGAAATTTAGGGGATGCCCATCAATTGGGAAATGGCTGAACAAGTTGTGATATATGAATGTGATGGAATACTATTGTGCTGTAAGAAGTGATGAAGGGGATGGAACTGATGCAAACTGAAGTGAGCAGAACCAGGAGAACAATTTGTATAATAACAACAATAATAAATAATCAATTTTGTAAAGATAATGAACTTTGAAAGACTTAGCGACCCTAATCAACATGATAACTAACCACAATTCCAAAAGACTCATGATGAAATATGCTGCCCACCTCCAAATAGAGAGATGGTGGATCCAGGGTGCAGACTAAAGCATATTTTCTTTTCTTTATTTCTTTTTTTGGGACATTGTTAATACAGTAATTTATTTTGCAAGACTATTAATTTTTAAAACAAGTTTTATTTTTCTTGCCTTCTCAATGGATTGGACAGGGGGAAGGAAGAAGGAAATAATTTGGAAATTAAAATAAAATAGAATTTCCAAGCAATTAAATAAGTAAATACATTTTTTTAAAAAGATGATGTTGGACTAGATGACCTCTCATATTCCTTACAATTTTGATTTAAGATGACAGGGATTGATGGGGATTGAATAAGGTGATGTATACAAATAATGTGTCCCTGAAAAGTAAAAAGTTGTATACAAATGTAAGAAGCTATTCTTTCTAAGAAAATTATTCCATGTCCCAAGAAATATCATTTGGGTACCCCTCCCCCATTGAACATCATTCATTAATTCAGTTATTAAGAGCCCTGTAGATTCTACCTTCACAATGTCTCTCATACACATCCTGTTCTCTCCTCTGACACTGCCACTACCCTGGCATAGACCCTTAAGTTTTTCCCCAGTCCAGTCCATACTCCGCTCAACTATCAAAGTTATCTTCTTAAAGCAAAGGTCTATCACACACACACACACACACACACACACACACACACACACACACACGTACAACTCCACTGGCTCTCTATTACCCTATAAGGTTCTCCTTCCTCACCTCAGTTTGCTGGCTCCCCTGGCTTCTTTCAAGTCTCAGCTAAAATCCTACTTTTGGCTCCAAGGAGCCATAGCTTGTGCAATGGCCACACCCTGGTAAAACCATCTTGGCAGATGGTCTAACCCAAGTTGAGTGCAACCAACAGACCTCATACCCATCTGTGAGTTAGGGGGATGTCTACCCCAAGCATGTGAAGACTTTCTGGATGAGAACAATTTGTTCTAATGGCCATGAAGGCAGCTGAAACAGGCACTTAAAGCTTGGTCAGACATCCAAAGCCCAGGCCATTGCCAGTCATCCTGACTCTTGTCTTGCCAATGTACTTTGATGACTCTGGAAGAGAGAGTGAGGTTGACAACTTTGTGCAACTTTGCCTCACTTAAATCCAACTCATACACAAGTCATCACCCTTCGATGTCATTGGTCCTCTTCAAAAACGAGGGACAAACAACAACTTTTGGCAAGTTCCAGGGGCCCATTAATGCTAGTGCCTTCTTCCCTCTGAGCTTATCTCCAATCTATCCTGTATATATGTAGTTTGTACAGAGTTGCTGGCATTTTGTTTCTGTGATTAGATCCTGAGCTCTTTGAAGACAGGGACTATGTCTGGCAGGGGGTGGTGGTGGTAGTGATTTTTGCCTTTCTTTGTATCCTCAATGCTTAGTGCATTGCCTGGAGCATGATAAAGATTTAATAAATGCTTACTGATTTGGATTGAAACATTTGAAGGATTCAGAGATATTTGCTTGAATGAGAGATTTGGAAGGACAAGATTATTGATATCAATTATCTATAGAATTGTCATGGGGAAAACTTACTCTAGGGAGATCAAGAGGAAAAAAAACTATGATCCAAAAGTCCAAGTCATAGGGAGGCTGTTCTCAGCTCAATAAAGGAACTTGCTAATTATTAGCATCGTCCAAAGATGGAATGAGCTGTCTTGTGCCATGGATGAGTTCTCCACCACTGGAAGGGGTGGAAGCATGATGACCAACTGACATTATGTGGAGAGAGTTCCTGGCCAATAGAACTAAAATCTCTTCTATGATCATAAGCAGGATGGCAAGGCAATTGATGAGGGGAGCAGGAAAGCAGAAGCTTTTGTCAGTAACTCTCATGAGGGCACCAGCCTTGCTTCCCCACCAGCTTACAAAGGCAAAGATAGCCCAGATTTCCAGCCTGGTGTTTCTAGGCTGGCCTCTCGAGCTAGAATGGATTGTAATGTGCAGAGAGAGAACAAGACAGTCAGATGATGAGGCGTAGCTCTGGAGGTCTGGTTGCTTGGGGTGCTTTCTCTATATGGGCAGCACTTCCCTCTGTGTCTGTTTGTGTTCCCCTGTATTGCTTTTTCCCTTGGGGAAAGTTTGTGTGATGGAATGTACTGTAAACAGCTGGAGATGTTGAGGGACAGCACGCACCAAAGGCTTAAGGCAAGACCAGTGCAGTCTTTATCCTTGAGCCCTTCCCTCTTGCCTTTAGTGTACCTGGCTGACAGATCCTGGGATCCTTACAGGAACACCAACATAGAATGGAAACTGCCTCTTCTTCCCCCATTGTCCTAGAAGGCCTGATGGAGGTCATACATTGCTTAGATACACATCTGCAGAAACCACAGAGAGAGACTGCTTGACTTGTAGCACATCGGGAGTACCATATACAGTTGCCTCCAGCCACAGAGGCTCTGATGCTGATCAAGCTTACCATCCATATCCCCATCCATATTCCAAGTCTAGTGGGAAATGATACTATCCTTCCTAGGCTATCAGGAGCTTGTCTTCCCTACCCTTTTCTGCCCCCAAATCCCAGTTCCAAGCCCATCCCAGAACCCATCTAGACTGTTTCACTACTCACATAGCTTGGATAAGATGGAAGTTGCCAACTCTATTCCTTCCGATGGAAGGAATCACCAAGATGGAAGATCACCAAGCCTTCCCATAGGCCCTGTCTCAACACTTTGTAGACCCCCCGCACTATCCTCAGACCTACGGATATAAACTAAGAACCCCTGGGCCTTGCCAGCCACTCCTCTGCTGTACTCTTAGGAATTCTAGGTCTCTAATATGAACTTTACAGCTGAACTTTCTTCAATATGTTATCTCCCTCAATTACTACATGAGCTCCTTGAGAGTGAAAATGGTTTCTATTTTTCTATTTGTTTCTTCAATAGTCAGCACAGTGTTCTGTACATAGTGATCACTTGAAAATGCTTTTTTGTTTTTTTTTTTTTAAAGCCTAGTCACAGGTCTTTTCAAAAAAAAGTCAGATTGCAGGATTGAGGCATCCTACTGTAACCAGTAGGGGTCATAACAAGTCAGGTTCATGGTTTGAGGAGGCAGATTTTAAATGCGATAATTCTGTACTTGACAATGTAGTTATGAGACATAGAAACCTTGTGAAGAGTTCCACAGTTAGAGAAGAAAACTCTCTAATGATGTGCTGGTGGCTGGGATCCCAGCCTTGTGCTAGGAAAGATCACTTACTTCTGGGTGGCTCCCAGAAGTACCTGAGTCATGTCTCCTGCTGGAAATAGAGACCCAAGGACATGCAAAGGGTGGGGTCAACCACAGGTCTTCATGAAGAAGATTAGACCCAGCTATCCAATCTTTAACAAAATAAAGAACACACCTGAAAATGAGTGCTGGTCTCACTCATCTTAACTGAGGCTGAGAAGGGGATAAACATTGCCAATATTTGCGCATCTATTTTTTCCTCAGGGCTCCGGTCCCCTGTTGTTTAGTCATTTCTTCAGTTGTATCTGACTCTTTGTGACTCCATTTGGGGTTTTCTTGGCAAAGATACTGGAGTGATTTACCATTTCCTTCTCTAGCTCACTTTACAGGTGAAGAAACAGAGGCAAACAGGCTGAGGCTGAATTTGAATTCAGGTCCTCCTGACTTCAGGGCCAGCGCTCTATCTACTGCGCCACCTAGCTGTCCCCCTGAAAAGCGACCATAATTTAAAAACAAAACCAAAAACAAAACCCACAACACTAAACAATACAATCTTATACCACTAAAATGTACCTTAGCTTTTGCTTCTCCAGTCTACCAGGAGGAAGCCATGAATAATGATACCAGCGTTGCTATTTTATATTCCTTAATCCAGATGTCTTCCCTTATCTCTAAATTATACTGCATATATCTTGTTTATACATAGCTGTTTGCATATTGTCTCCTTAATTCGACATGGGATCCTTGAGAAGAAGGTCTGTTTTTTTGCCCTTTGGGGGAGGGGTATCCCAAGTGCCTCGCATAATGCCTTTCACTTAGTAGGCACTTAATAAATACTTAATGACTGGCTGGCATTTGCCCCCAATTTTGATGCTGCTCCACAAGAAACCCCACTATCTCTTGTCTCCAATTCTGATCTCATGTTTGTGTCCTCTTTTCCCAAGCTAGGGAGAAATAAAATTAACTCCCAGGGTCTTCAGCTACTTGGGTCCCTTTACAAGGTAGCTGGTACAAGCCTTGCTGGAAGGTCTGTTACATTCTACTAATCAGATCCTGTGATGGAAGCTGGAGGAGTTTCCCTTCTTGGAGGCTCTCACCAGTTAAATGCAGAATCCTTGGCTATTTGGGGGGAAGTCCCCCTTACTGTCAGGATACCACCACTACTGTGCTGGAACTGAGACAAGACATGGTCATTGTTAGCCTATATCCATGTGCTCTGCTAACTGAAAGCCTTCTTGGGACCCAGAAGAGGCAGTGTCATTAGAATTATTTCACAAAGGCCTAAACGAAGACATAAAGGACTCCTTAGAAGAGCTTCATATGCCTGAATATTTGGGGCCTCAGCTGATGCATCGTGACTGCCAAAAAGATAAGGAGAGCTTAATGGGCTCTGGACCGTAATGCCTACACAGAGTTTTTGGTATGGCCAGAGAGACCAGAACCTACACAGCAGGGGTGGGCGTGGAGTTGGAAGGGTGCCGTTGAGAGATGGCATTCCACTAAGACAAGAGTTATTTTTAAAAAATTGAACTTTATTTTATTTTCAGAGCCAAATTCTCTTCTCCTCCCCCAACCCCATGAGAAAGCAAGAAAAACAGACCCTGCTACAAACTCATAGAGTCAAACAAAACACATTTTTGGCAAGAGTTCTTCACCTTTTTTGTGTGTCCTGGACCCCTTTGACCATCTCCGGAAGCCTGGGGCCTTCTTCTCAGAATCACATTTGTAAATAATTGAAGGAAACACTAAATTTCAATTATTCAAATTATTCAATTCAAATTATTCAAAAATAATTTTTTCTCATCCAAATTTACAAACCCCCTGAAATCTATCCCCAAATTCCAGGATGAGAAATCCTGAATTAAGGGGTATCAAGACTGGGCTTGTTTGGACCTGTGTCTACGATGTTGTTCTCCTTATCATCTGGCCCACCAGTGCCAAAGCGTCCAGGATAAAAACTCTAGGAAGGGGCTCTTGAGAAAGAAGAAGATCCCTGAGACTCAGCAAGGAATTCTAGTGCCTTCCCTCTGCTAATTACTTTCTATTTCTCCCGTGTATAGTTTGCTTTGTATATATTTGTGTGCATATTGGATTATATGCTTCTTGAGGGCAAGGGCTGTCTCTTTGTGTACCCCAGGGCTTAGCCTAGTGACCTAATCATAGCAAGCATTTAATAGATGATTACTGATTGATTGAAGGAGAAAGCAGCCAGAGATTTTAGCATCTCAAGGTCTGCTCATACATTTGCTAGCATAATGGTTAGGTGGAACAGTGGATAGAGCTCAGGGCCTAGAGTCAAGAAGACTCATCTTCTTGAGTTCAACTCTGACCTTAGACACTTCCTAGTTGTGTGACCCTGGGAAAGTCACCGAACCCTGTTGGCCTCAGTTTCCTCATTTGTCAAATGAGCTGGAGAAGGAATGGCAAACCACTCCAGTATCTCTGCCAAGAAAACCCAAATGGGGTCACAAAGACTCAGACATGACTGAACAACAAGCCCCAGACACCCAGACCAGTGATAGAGGCAGCAAGAAAAGTAAGGGGAAGGGGTCCTCTAGTATCAAGGGAAAAAAACCTCTTGGATTTATGTAGCGTTTCTCCCCTGATTCTACTTGTGTAAGTCTTGATGGGGGAGGGGAGTAAGGTGCTGGGGAGGGGGCAGGAAAACCTAGCTAGTCCTCAATGGCCCAGGCAACACAATTTTGGCCTTGGTCAGAACTCAGACACTTTCCCTGGGGGCCCTAACAATGAGAGTTCAAACTACCAAACTAGTGCTGGGAGAGTTACCAATAGCCATGTTACCACGAGGGGAGGAAAAGCCAGGGGATATTGTTTACCAAAGTGAAGAGAAGGACTGTTAAATTCAAGCTTGTCCCCTGGGGGGGGGGAATACAAGATAGATCTATACCTATATATCTATCTATCCCTATGTCTATATCTATAATATCTGTAAGTATCAATAGAGATAGATATAGATTGATATACTGTGGTTATAAACATTGATGTAGATATAGACCAAACATAAAGATAGATATCATAGAGACAGATTCTCTCTCTCTCTCTCTCTCTCTCTCTCTCTATATATATATATATATATATATATATATATATATATATATATATGTATATATATGTACATCTATCTAGATATTTATAGATAGATAAGATACTGTAGGTACTTATGGTATCTATCTCTAGATTTAGATAGCTAAGATATTATGGGTACCTATAGCATCTTATCTATCTCTGTAGATATTTATAGATAGATACTATAGATATAGACATGGATATAGATAGTAGATTCTAGCAGACATAGATAAAGTTATTCTGAAAGGGCAAGGTATTAACTTCTAGGGTCAGGAGATTAGGGTCTTGCAGCAGGTGGGATTTGACTGAGTCTTGAAGGAAGTCAGGGAAGTTAAGAGGCAGAGGTGGGTGGGGCAGAACATACACAGACATGGAGATGGGAGATGCAGTAGGTCAGTATGGTTGGATGATAAAAGACATGAGTAGGCATATGGTTATCAGAGGATGGAAAAGGTAGGAAGGGGCTAGGGTATGAAGAAATGAAAATGCCATTCTGAGTTTATATTTGGTCCTGGAGGTAATAGCAAGCCAATGAAATTCCATGAGCTGGGGAGTGAGATGGTTCCACTCGTGTTTTAGAAAAATCACCTTGGCTGCTGAGAGATTGGAGTAGGGACAGACATGGTCCAGGGAGAACAGTTGGAAGGATATTGAAGCAGTCCATTCGAGAGGTGATGAGGACTTGAAGGACCCACGAGCTCCTCAAGAACAGGGACTGCCTTTTGCCTTTCTTTTTTTCCCCAATACTTAGCACAGTGCCTGTCTCATAGTAGGTGCCTAATAAATGCTTATTGCACTAGGGTGGAGACTGGATGAGTGGAGAGAAAGGGGCATATACAAGAGATGTTATGAAGGTAGACATGTCAAGATTTGGCAAGGCATTAGATACAGAGGTGATGAGACAAAGTGAGAAGTCAAGTCATCAAGATGACCAGCCTGAGGGACTGGGAGGTTGGTGGTGCCCTTGACAGGAATAGGGAAGTTCAGAATGAGGGAGGATTTGGGGGTGGGGATGGGAAGATGATTAGTTCTATTTTGGAACTTTCAAGTTTGAGATGTCTACAAGATATCCAAGATGTCCAAGAGGCAGTTGGAAATGCACAACTTGCTATCACCAAAAAGACATGGGCTGGATATAGAGATCTGAAAATCATCCAGATATTGATGATAATTGAGTCCACGGGAGCTGATGGGGTCATTGAGTGATTTAGTATAGACTATAAAGGAAGAGCCATGGAAAGAAGATACTGGACGTGGGCTTACTGAGATATCTGGTATTACCCTGTCGTGGTATGAAAACAGCTAAGTCCCAGGAAGATATTGTAAAACAGACTCTTGTAAAAAGCCTTGGTCACCCTGCTGCTTGCCTACAAGCAGCTGAGGGTGGTCCAAATCACCAGTTCTTCCTAAATATTGCCATAAAATGAGTGGATTCCATTTTCACTCGTGTACAAGGATACTCTCCAGGTCTTTTGGAGGAGACGGGCCAAGGCGCAGGGCTGGGGAAGAACGAAGAGAAGGATGTGGCTAAAATGGAAAGATAATGTCGCCACACTCAGGAATGCTGGGTAATTGCCTTGACCAGTGGCACAAGAAGACAACCATGACTGATGAGTACATCAACTCTTTCCCCATCTGAAGCTACCCATAACCAGTCTATGCAAGTAGAGCTAGCCTAGATTGCTGGATTGGTGTTTGTAAATTGATCCTATTTATCTCATTGAGAGGGTTTCCCATATGCCCCCCAAAATGCCACAGTCAATAATACGAGGTTTTATATTTGGCAGTTTTACTCCCACAATACCTTTCTGTCACTTCAACAATGACTTTAAATGCAAATCACAAACCACCATGCCAAATAGTCTGAGCTAACTCAGGTTGGGCCTGTAATTCAGGCTCAGGTTAGATGACAATAAGACCCCTAGACCATTAAATGCAATAAAAATGACTTAGTAATAGCAACGGACACAAAAAGGACACAGTTCCTGATGTTACAAAAGATAGCAATTAAGGTAAAATGGTACTCCCTTCAACCTTCACATTGATCATGGCAATTAACCACCCTGGGTCTGAATTCTCATGGGGCAGTCTGAATTCTGCTAACATCTCTGGAGGACAATTCTGTATAGTCTGGCTCAGCCTTCTACTCTTTAGTAAGCAAGGAAGCCAAAAGTGATCCCAAGAATGGCCTTCTCTGGTCCTTAAAGGGAAGCCAACTCAACCTATATAAAATAGATAATGCTCTAACCATGGAGGTCAAAGTGAAATGTTCCCACATATACTAAAATATTCATAGAGGCACTTTTTTTGGTGGTTGCTAAGAACCAAAATAAATTGAGTTCCTATGGATTGGGGCAATGGCTAACCAAACTACGGTATGGTTGGTTGTCTTCATTCTTGTAAAGGAATAAAATGACATCATTATGTTGGGGTCAAGGTGTAGTATGTCTGACTGTGGCTGATCAGACTAACACAAGCTCAGAAGACTCTACCACAGGTTGGGTATAAATAGTCCACATGAACCTTTAGAGTGCAGATGTGTCTGAATTTGCATATTTCATATTTTTTTTGAGCTACAGTAATTCTGTTTTGCTCATAGAGCACAGCACCTTTGATGTGGGCATGTCATGGTAGGTGGTCCTGTGCCAATGTCTTCCATGTTCCGCAATCAATTCCAAAGTTCTTCAGAGAGACCTGAAGCGTATCCTTCATTATGAGTGCAATGGAATCTTATAATGCACATGGGGAATTCAGAGAAATGTGGGAAGACCTGTATGAACTGATGCAGAGTGAAGTAAAAAGAACCAAAGAACAATATATTCAATGATTATGATACAAACAAGACAAACACTAAAAAAAGTTTCAAAGACATCTAGGTTGTACAGTGTATATCTGTGACTGAACCTGAAGTCAGGACGATTTGAGTTGAAATTTGGCCTCGGACACTTAGTAGCTGAGTGACCCTAAGCAAATCTGCCTTAGCTTCCTCATCTGTAAAATGGGGATGATATTGGTATGCACCTTAGGGGTTTTGTGAGAGAGATAGTATTTGTGAAGTGCTTCGCAAACCTTAATGTGCTATATAAATGCTAGCTATTATTATTAAATGCAGAGTAATTGCGATGACCAATCGCACAGAAGAGATAATGAAACATATCCCCTCTTCTCTCAGTAGAGACGCAACAGCGGAATGGTGCATATGCTATCAGTTACCAAATTGGTTGCTTTTACTGAGCTATTGTTCTGTGCCACATAGCTGTTATTCTATGTCAATATTTCATGTGTGCATGTGTCCATGTGTGTAATACCCAGAAATGACCACGATGTAAAAATAAATGGCATTACAGACTTTTTTTTTTCAAGGATCCCTTCTGCTTGCCTTGGGAGAGCTTTTCCTTCTAAGACCGGGATACCTCTCTGCTGGGGAAATCTCTGACCTGTGTAGCCTGGGTGGCCCTAGTCAAATCTGTCCCACTTGAATGACCCAATGGGGAATGAACATAGCAGAATCACCTTACACGTCCTGAAGCCCATTTTTTAAATTTTCTGGGATCTAGCTTCCTTCTTAGGAAGCACGTGAATGGTCCCATAAGAAAATATCCCTCTATTTTTTTCCCTTTCCTTATTCCCCACTTTCCATTGTCCATTCATTGACCACTGGCTTTACCCTTTTTTTTTTTAACCTGCTTGCTAGGCATTACCTCTGAGCTGGTGCCAGAATCTTCTGTTTGAGGGGAAAATAAACATAGTGGTATCACATGCAATAGCATGAAATTCTGAAGTCACTTACAGATCAAATGAAGTGGCCTGAAATTTCCCAATATTTGCTCTGGCATCCAAACCAGGTCTCTTGTCCCAGGAATCTGAAACGGAGGACCATTTTGTAAAGAGAGGAAAAGAAGAAAAAAACACCCAGTGATACCCTATCTTGGGTTGAGAGGGCAGAAGGTTTTCAGGGCGAGAATTTAGCTGGGATGAACTTTGAAGCTCAGCTGAGAAAAATGGCAAGGTTGAGGCCCTTGGAAGCAGAGGCAGTGTGCTTCAGTGGAGAGTGTGTATTGGATCTGAAGTCAGAGGATCTAGGTTCAAATCCTACCACAGCCAGTTAGTACCTATGTGACCTCAGGCAAGTTACTTTTTTTGGAGGGGAGTGCAATTAGGGTTAAGTGACTTGCCCAGGGTCACACAGCTGGTAAGTGTCTGAGGCCGTATTTGAACCATTCCTCAATTAGGTGGCTTAATGGATAGAACTTCAGGCCTGGAGTCAGGAAGACCTGAGTTCAAATCCAGTCTCAGACACTAACTAGCTATGTGATTCTGATCAAGTCCCTTAAGGCTGCCTCAGTTTCCTCATCTTTAAGATGTGGATAATAATAGTATTTACTTCCCAGCGTTGTTATAAATATCAAATGAGATAATATTTGTAAGGTGCCTCATAGTAGGCACTATATAAATGTTAGCTATTGTTTACTATTCTAGATTTTGGTCATGGGGATTTGGTTCTGTTGGTATGGAAACTCGGTTGTTCAGCTAAGAAAGGTTAGCAGAACAACCTGACCTGTATTGAAAATGAATGAGAATATGATTTTTGAAGACTTATGTGAGAGTTAGGACTTTATTTCTGCACATGGCTTCCAATCTCCAGAATCCACCCTGATCACCTTTCACCAAGTGGGCATATATCTTGAGGGGTTCTTTTTCCTGTTGTTGGGATGGGTTGGTACGGAGCAATCATACTCACCTGCCCTCTGGCCCTTTGCACTAATGAATGAAGGAAAGAAGGAACGGTTCATTCATTCATCAATAGTATGCATTTGTGAAGTAACGGGGCAGGATTAGGGGTACAGTCTGTGGACATGGAATGGAGATGTTCTCTGGGTTCGCCGGCCCATTTAGGGATCAGACCTGCAACTATGGTCATATTTATACTATTCTGAAGCAAACTTTAGTTAGAGAGTTGTTGTGATAGAAAGGTGGGGGACTACAGGAGTAGAATGTTGTATATATCGTTGGAAATGGTCCCCTCAGTGGTTGTTTTTTGCTGAACTGTTCTTTTATGCCAAGGGAGGGTTCAATGCTTGTGTGTGTTTGCAGTGTGGGTATATGTGTATTTGTGTGTGAGATCTAGAAATAACTATGATGTAAACATAAATAGCATAAATGAACTCCCCTCTCTGATTTGAAGTCAGAAGACCTGAGTTCAAATCCTTCATCTGCAACTTAATAGATCTATGAAGTTGGACAAGTCACTTTATTTCTATGCGTCTCAATTTCTTCATTCATAAAATAAAGGGACCATTAAGATTTCTAAAGTTCTCTCTACTTCTAAATTCTACGACTTTAGTTGACTTACTATATCCCTCTTTTCCAAGCCTCTCTCTCTTCCTCTCTGTCCCTCTGTGTCTTTCCTCTGTCTGTCTCTCCTTATTCTCTCTGACTCTGTCTCTGTCTCTGATCTCTCTGTCTCTGCTCTCTCTGCCTCCGTCCCCCTTCTTCCTTCCCTTCCTCCTCCCTCCTCCCCCCTCCCCCATTTCCCTGTCTCTATCTCTCTGTCTCTTTTTCCTATTGAGAGGGCCCTCTCCCCTAACCATAACCGCCCTGCCCACCCCTGCCCCCCCATTCTACCTCCTCTTTGTTTCTTCCAGGATGCCCAGGCTCTTCTCCTCATTACTTTGCAGTCCTTTCCTTTTCACCCAGATCACAGATGGGCCTGGGTGAAGTTTGCTGAGTTGCATCATCTTTCTACCTTCGTTTCTACCCAGAAAGGGAGGCAGTGGCCTTGAGGCCTTGTCAGAGGGACAGAGGCCACCCTTTAACCCTTACAATATTGACTCATCCTGTTCAGGTTTATTCAGAATTTTCTGTAGGTGAGGCTGGGTCAGTGACCCTCTGGGGAGGTAGAAAAGTTCCCTTCCAGGACCATTTGGGCTGAGACCACTTGGGGTGAAGGGAAGGCCCTGTGTGGGAAAAAATAGGATCAGAGTACTTAGAGGTTATCTAATCTAACACCCATTTTAGAGATAAGAAAACTGAGGCCCTGAGGGATCCAGAGGCTAGAGGTCTTCTAACTGTGGGTGTAGTGTCCATTCTAATACAGCACCCTGCCTCACCAATAGATAAGTCAAAGCAAAGAATAAAGGATAGGAATTGGCACCTAGCTTTGGTGGCAGAGTTGGGGCACAGATTCCTAAGACGTACAATTCCAGAATGAACTTCTGGCCCCTGTACCACAGACTTCTGCAGCTTGTGGCTCCTCGCCGCATTGAAACAGTAGGGTAAAGATTCAAAGAGAAGAATCTTAGGGGTCTACGTGGACCACAAGGCGAGTATGAATCAGCAGAATGGTGCAGTTGCTAAAAATGATCCAGCAGGATCTGGGGAAGCACAAAGAATGGTGCGTGGCAACTCACTTTTTATACTTAGCATGTCACATCCCGGGGAGCTCCTCACTTTGGTTTGGGGTGTCACAACCTAAGAAAAAACTGAAGAACATTCTGGGAACACAATGAAGAAAATTAGAGGGATGAGAGGTGGTGCAGTGGGATAGAGCGCTGGGGCTGGAGGCAGGAAGACCTATGTTCAAATCCAGCCTCAGTCACTAGCTGTGTGACCCTGGGCAAGTCACTCAACCCTGTTGGCCTCAGTTTCCTCATTTGTAAAATGAGCTGGAGAAGGAAATGGCAAACCACTCCAGTGTCTTTCCCAAGAAAACCCCAAATGGGGTCAAGAAGAGTCGGACATGACTGAAACAAATGATGATGATCAGAGGAATGATGGGTAAGAAAAAGCTAATGAAAGAAACGTTGTTTAGCCTGCATAGGAGAAAGCTCACAGGATAGGTGGGAATGCTTGTCTTTCTGAACTAGAAATGCCAGGGTGACAGTTAGTTTTCAAATTCCTGTTACATTTATAAAGGAAAGGTTCTCATGTAATTAAATTAAATTAAACAAACATTTATGAAATGCCTACTACGTACCAGACACTGTGCTAAGGGCACGAAAACAAAAAAAAGGGGCAAAAGACAGTCTCTGCCCTCCAGGAGCTTATGATCTAATGACATAAAATAACATAATACAATATGCTCTGCTATGTAATCAAATTATTACTGTATTGAATGACACTCATTTTCAGGAAATTTTTTTTCTGTACGTAAGCTAAACTCTTTGTTTTGTTGTAAAACACTAATTCACTTCCTCCAATGAGTATAGTAGGAATGAATAATTCATTGGAGGTTTTGGGGTGTCATAGGGAAATTGATCTGGACTTGTGATTTCATCAGTGAAAGGCAGCTAAACCATCCAACAGACAGAGTTCTGGACTTGGAGTCGAGAAAACCCGAGTTCAAATCCTGCCTCAGATACTTAACTAGCTGTGTGACCCTCATCAAATTACTTTACTTCTCTCTGCCTTAGTTTCCTCATTTGTTGTTGCTGAGTCCTTTTAGTTGTGTCCGACTCTCCACGACCCTGTTGGGAGTTTTCTTGGCAGAGATACTAGAGGGGTTTGCCATTTCCTTCTCCAGTTCATTTTACAGTTGAGGAAACTGAGGCAAACAGAATTGAGTGATTTGCCCAGGGTCACACAGCTAGGAAGTGTCTGAAGCAGGATTCGAGCTCAGAGCCTCCTAACTCCAGGCCTGACACTCTATCCACTGTGCCACCCAGCTGCCCCTTCCTCATCTGTAAAATAGAGTTGAAGTGAGGAACAAATGAGATAGCATGTGAAAAAATATGCTTTGTAGAACTTAAGTATATAAATACTATATATTAAAAGTATAAAAAATATATAGTATAAGAAATAAATAAAGTATAAAATATATAAAACATGAAAATATATATAAAATATAAATGTAAAAAATATAGTATAAAAGAAGTATATAAGTACTATATATACACATATATGTATGTATATATACTATATACTATAGTATACATAGTATGTATACTGTGTTTACTATATATACTAAATGTTATTATCATCAGTGTGAGGAACTCCAGATGAAGAAATTCCCTCCACTCATGCTGATGACAATGCCTGGAGCATTAAGAGATTAAGAGACTACTCAGCCAATGTATGCCAAAGACACCGTAGGTTTCTAAACTTCCTCACCAGCACTTAGCCTACGATCTGAATGGGAGGTAGGGGGAAGTAGGCTTTTTGACACCAAATTCTTTGGGTTTTCTTCTGTTTTCAAGGAGAAGATTAAAGACTCTGCTCTCAAGTCCCTATTGGGTGTTCCCAACCGGTATGTCCTGCAGGCATCTTAAATTCAACATATGCAGAATAGAACTCTTTATCTTTCTTTCTAAAGCTATCCTTCCTTCTAAATTTCCCTCATTCTGTTAAGGGTATTGCCATCTTTCTCATCATTCTCAGTTCTTCACTCTCATTCATCACCTCCATACCCAATTGTCAAGAACATGTCAGTTCTAGCTTCTCCACATCTCTTCCCTTTGTAGACTTCTCTCCACTCATGCCCAAACCACCCTGGTCATCTCTCACCAGGATCATTGCAGAAGTCTCCTAAGTGACCTCCCTGAATTCAGTATCTCTCTCTCCAATGCATCCTTCCTGGAACTGACAAATTGATTATTATTACTAAAGTGAAGTTCTACCCTGGTCTAGAAATCTTAGTGGCTCCCTGTCACCTCAAGATAACTGATGAACTCCTTCACTTGGCATTAAAGCCTTTCACAAACTGGCTACAACCAATCTTTCCAAGCTGATTCCACATTTCTCCCCATCATGTACTCTGGGCTCCAACCAGACTGGTCTACTTGCAGTCCTCTGTGCATAAAATTTTAACTACCTTGCCACTTACAATTATATTTTATTTTGCATTAATCTTTTTACTTTTCTGAGTCTATTTCACATGCCTGTATGCTCTCCCTCTTTCCCTCTGCCTTTTGGAACCCTGAGCTCCCTTCAAGGCTCAGTCAAGTTCTGTTAGACTTCAGAAGACCTTTTCTGATGCTCCCAGTTGTTAATGCCCTGATTTTTATAAATCATCTGGTATATAGCCTGTGTTAACTATCTGTGAACATACTGTATCTCTTTAGCAGAATGTAGACTTAGGGGCAGGAAATATTTCACTTTGGTATATGTATCCCCAGCACCTAGCATAGTCTGGAACATAATAAGTACTTGAAATATGCTTGATTTGTTGATTACTCAATTCGACAAACATTTATTAATTATCTATTATGTGCAAATCATACAGAGGATACAACGATGAAAAAAGAAACTGACCTTCCCTTCAAGGAGTTTATAGTCTAATAGTAAGAACAAAATATTTGCAAAATTGATTATAACACAAATTAGAATAGTCCTAAGAAAAGGACCCAACAAAGTGCTATGAGAGAATTGGACAGACCATGTCTAACTGGGAGGATCAAGGGAGGCTTCATGGAGGAGGTGGCACATGAACTAGACAGTATATGTAAAAGGGATGAGGACAGTATATGTAAAAGGACAAGAAGCTGGAGAGGGCAGTATAAGATTGAAAGACCAATGTTTAGTGGTTTAATTTGGTTGGAACAGAGAGTATTGTAGTAGCAATTTAGATTTGAAGATCTTTCCCACCCATTAATAGGCCATGTGACCCACCAATATCATAGGAAGTCTAAGTCACATGTGGTGGGAGGAGATTCCTGACAGGAAAAAGGAAGTTATGTCACAGGAAATGCAGAGAGAGAGAGAGCAGTTATGGCTACTAATGGCTGCTAATGGCTGCTGTTGTGATAGAGCTGAACAGACTGACTTAGCTGTACTGTGAGTTTGTGTTTGGGGAAGACCCCAGTAGGGGGTCAGAGAGGTTTTGGGATGGCAAGGCTCCATGTTGCGATGTCATGTTTTAAGTTCCTTGCTGTTATGATAAAGTGGGCTAACTGGCTGTGGGAGATGAACATTTAGTTATGAGATGGTTCTCTGGTGTGTGAATAAATGTTATACTTATTTTGCCTTCTATATGGAGAGTGATACAGAACTATATAGGCAAATTCACAATTATCATTGATGTTGTGTTTATTGCCTTACTGATACAAGTATGTAAATCAAAGCCATGTCAGATGAGGCTGGAAAGGTAGGTTAGCATCAAATTGTGAAAAGTCTTGACCATGAAGCTAAGGATTTTATATGTTGTTGTTGCTGCTGTTTGTCCTTCGTTCTTGAAGAGGACCATGAAATCAGAAAGATGATGCCATGACTTGCAAGTGAAATGGATTTAAGTGAGGCAGGGCTGTGCAAGGTCACCAGCCTTACTTTCTCCTCCAGAGCCATCTGGGTCTGGTGGCAAGATATAGATCAGGACTGCTGAAGATGGCCCCTGAATTTATATGTAATCCATAGCCCATGGCCCCCTTACCCTCCCCCCCTTCAAGATTCTGGACTCACATCAACCAGATCTAATAAGGTGGGGGGCCACTGTAGGGGGTTAAATAAAGATTATCTCATATTTAATATCTGTATTGTACATTGAGCGCTTGAAGAGGAGTTGGAGACCCACTTACCTGCATTTGGGGAAACTCAGACACAAACTAAACCTAAGCTTTATTCTGGAGATAACCATACAGTAAAACTCAGGGGGATGAGTAATGATCCAAAGAGAGACACTGATCCTTTTGCGGGTCAGGGCCCAAGAATCAAACTGGGTTTATGCAAATTAATTCAAAATATTTTTTAGGTTCCTAAGTCTACATTTCCAACTGCTTATGTTTGTCTGGATGTCCTACCAGCCAGTCAGTCAACAAGCATTTAATAAGCACTTACAAACTGCCCAGTATTGGGGCATAAAAGAAAAGCAAAAGATAATCCCTGCCCTCAGGAAGTCCACAATCTAATGGGAGAGACAACATGCAAAAACCATATACAAACAAGATATAGACAAGAAAATTAGACATAATCAACGATAATTAGCAATTATTGAGTAGTAAATAACCCTGCTGACATCACTCATCATCCTCCTGGGAAACAAGAGAAGCAAAATCTGAAGGACAGGTATAAAACTATATTATTTTACTTTGTTTTTTCATCATGGTCACTCACTCAGGCAACCGGAACAAAGAGGGAAAAGACAGATACCTAGGAACTGGCCATCCTTATGCCCCTTCCACCCTTAATCAAGATGGATGGGATTGGCACCTACTTCTAGCCCTGTTCCTTTAAAGACTACATCTGATGGAATTAATCTTATTTCTCATGAACACCTATGGTTGACTCTTAAATTTCTCATAGCCCTTTTTTCTAGACTTCTCTTTTCCACTGATCAGGTTCTGTCTCATGTGTATGGTTATTTTTGTGTGCATGCGTGTGTGTGTGTGTGTGTGTGTGTGTGTGTGTGTGTACACACACATCTCCTATTTCTCAATTACATTTTAAGTTCCTTAAGATCAGAATCTGTATGTTGTATCATATTGGTGTACCTACCACTTAGCATAGTGCCTTTTGTGTAAGATATGCTTAGTATTTACTTGAACGGAATTGAAGCTTTTCCTCAATGTCTTTTCCAGGATAAGAACTGGCCTGGTCGTCCATAAGTCCTAGAACACTAAGTCCTAACTAGGAATGGCTGAGCAATGGGGGATGGTTTAAACAGTTATGCAAAAATGCAAAACAAACAGGATTGCATTATTTGCTAAACTTCAGAAGAGGTAGCCAGGAGGCACCCCAATCAGCAAACATATGAACTTTTTCTTTTCTTTTCTGTTTTAACCTTTGGAACACTGCAGTGACTTGCTTCCAAGTTCCCAAATCAAACCGAAGCAGTCTCTTAATTCCTTCTTCTCCTTCTATTCTACTTCCATAGTCCCCCCTTGCTACCGGACAGCTTTTGCAGAGGGTAGTCTAAATGTAGGCATGTTCTTGAGGAAGGAGCTTGTAAGCCCGACCTGGTTGAAAAACTCTAAAATGCTACAAAAATGTGAGGCGTCACTTTAGTTTTCAGATCCTACCATACCCTTCATAATTCTATTCTTATAACCTTAATGCCTGTAATATGTCTCCTAAAGTACCGTCTGCCAATTACACAAGGCACCGAACTCTTCCAATTTTGCCCCTGATACTGGGTAACAATGGGGAGTAGAGTATTGTCTAGTCTATAAAAACAATACCTTGCCCCTTTTGTGGCCAAACTCATCTTTCCTGGAGCAGGGTGCCAGGGATCTTTACTTCTTTTGCATAGCTAGCAAAACAGCTATTAGTTGTAACCTGTATTTTGGCATTAAGAAATGATGACTGGGGCAGCTAGGTGGTGCAGTGAGTAGAGCACTGGCTCTGGAGTCAGGAGGACCTGAATTCAAATCTGGCCTTAGACACTTGACACACTTACTAGCTGTGTGACCTTGGGTAAGTCATTTAGTTCCAAATGCCCTGCCTTCCCCACTCCAAAAAAAGAAAAAAAGAAATGATGACTATGAGGAATCCAGAAAAACATGGAAAAATTTGTATGAACTGATACAGAATGAAGCTAAACAGAACCAGAATGATTTACAAAATGACCACATCAATGTAAATGAAAAGATTACTAAAAGAACATCTGAGAAACTGAAAAACCAATAATGGTCCCAGAGAACAGTAATAAAACAAAACTTTTCTCTTTGTAAAAGGAAAGAGACTGGACGGCGGCTGGAAAGCAGGGACTAGCGTGAGCTCCCCGCCGAGCCCCTCCAAAAACCTATAAAAAATGGCTCTGAACCAATTCTAGAACTGCAGAACCCAGAAAACAGCAGAGGGAAGCAGGGCCCCAGGGGCAGAGGAGGTGGGGCAGCTACAGAACTACAGCTGCAGTTGCTTCCAGCTCCAGGCCCACCTGGTGGGAGGAATTAAGTGGCAGATCAGAGCAGGAGTGCACAGCCTGCTGAAGATCTAAGTCCAGTCCGGGTTGGGGGTTCTTGAGGAAGGAGGAGTGCTGGTGTGGCAGAGCTGGCACATCCCCCCAGGCTTGGAACATAGTTCTCTTAACTCTACAAGTAGTCACACCCTGCTGAAAAACTCAAGGGTCAAGTTAGTTGTCTGGGAATATGGCCAGGCAGCGAAAACGCATCCAGATTCACCCTCGGACTCTGGAATCTTTCTTTGGTGACAAAGAAGACCAAAACATACAGCCAGAAGAAGTCAACAAAGTCAAAGAGCCTACAACAAAAGCCTCCAAGAAAAACATGAACTGGTCTCAGGCCATGGAAGAGCTCAAAAAGGATTTGGAAAAGCAAGTTAGAGAAGGAGAGGAAAAATTGGGAAGAGAAATGAGAAGGATGCGAGAAAACCATGAAAAACAAGTCAATGACTTGCTAAAGGAGACCCAAAAAAATACTGAAAAATATACTGAAGAAAACAACACCTTAAAAAATAGACTAACTCAAATGGCAAAAGAGCTCCAAAAAGCCAATGAGGAGAAGAATGCCTTGAAAGGCAGAATTAGCCAAACGGAAAAGGAGGTCCAAAAGACCACTGAAGAAAATACTACCTTCAAAATTAGATTGGAGCAAGTGGAAGCTAGTGACTTTATGAGAAATCAAGATATTATAAAACAGAACCAAAGGAATGAAAAAATGGAAGACAATGAATGTGAAATATCTCATTGGAAAAACCACTGACCTGGAAAATAGATCCAGGAGAGATAATTTTAAAATTATTATATATTATACATATATATATATATATGTATATATATACATATATATATATGTATATATATACATATATATATATATATATATATATATATATAGAGAGAGAGAGAGAGAGAGAGAGAGAGAGGATGCACATCAACTTGGGAATGGCTAAACAAGTTGTGGTATATGATTTTATTGGTAATTAAGGAAGGCTTTTAGCATTTATTCAATCAAGTGCCCTTGAAGAGTTTGGCCTTTGTTTCCTTGATTAAGTTAGCAGTCCTTGATGACCTCCTTGCCTCAAGGGAAAGCCTAGTTTACATGGGTTTGAGTGACATGGTTGTGACCTCAGAGACTTTTAGACCACATGGGTTTAAGTCGAATTTTTGTGGCACTTTTAGGTCGAGTGGGTGAGTCACATGTGTGACTCATCTTTGACCCTGAACAAGACATATAAACCCAGAGGTTGGCGTTCTCCCTGGGGGGCTCTCACTCTTGGAAGAGTGTTGGTGTGGGACTCTGGGCAGCTGTAGTTAAGAGTCCTCCAGCTTGTGAACCCAGATGTTGATGCCTTCTTGGTAACTATGAATTATATTTGGTCTGTTTATAATATATCTTTGTAATTTGTTTGTATTTGCTCTGAAGTTCAGGGTGTTGGCTCTTTCCCCTGAACTAAGTGAAAAATATTTGTATGTTGGATTGAAATAAGATTGTTAACCCCTTAATGTTGCTTTCCTTAGTAAAGCAGATCAAAAGAACCTGTACTAGCAGTGTTTTTTTTTGTTGTTGTTGTTGGGCTTGTATTGGTCTTTCACCCCCACAGCAGCTGCTAGCCGGATTGTTGAAACAATGATTGTGATGGAATACTATTGTGCTATAGGAAATGATGAGTGGATGATTTCAGAAAAACCTGGAAAAACTTACATGAACTGATGCAAAGTGAAATGAGCAGAATCAGAACATTGTACACAGTAACAGCATTATTGTAAGATGACCAACTGTGAATGACTTAGCTATTCTCAGCAACACAATGATCTAAGACAGTTCTGAAGGACATATGATGAAAAATACCTCCATTCCAGAGAAAGAACTGATAGAGTCTGAACTAAGATTGAGGTGACCTTTTTTAAACTTTATTTTTCTTTTTCTGTCTGTTTTCTTTCCTAACATGACTTTGACTTTCAAATACAAGATTCAAGAGAAACATAAAAAAGTAAACAGGGAAGAAAATACATAAGAGAGTTGATGTTTGCACTCCTACACGTGATTATGAAAATAAGATTTCTTAACTATGTGTAACCTATATCAAATTGCTTGCCTTCTCAATGAAGGGGGAAGGAAGCAGGAGAGGGAGATAATTTGGAACTCGAAATTTTAAAAAATAAATGTTAAAAATTGTTTTTACATGTAATTGGGAAGAAGAAAATATTAAATGTCTCCAAAAAAATGCAGGATGCTGTTGCTTATGTGTTTGCTTCTACTGTTGTGCTTCTCATTATCAGCTAGTAAATGAGATTAACTTTTAGAAAGAGTATTTATTAGGGTGGCATAGTCAGAACAGTTAGTGCAAAACAATTCCCCCAAAGCTCTGAGGCATACTCACCCACAAGTATGCTCAGATTCATGGGAAAATATGCTCTAACTGTAAAGAAAATGTGGTCCAAAGGTGAATTCACAGCTCCTGCTCACTGGAATTTCTTGAGTCCATAGTTGGCCTTTTTCTCTGGTGCAAGAGGTCATTCAACTTGAAGTGATTCCTCCTTCAGATGGCTTCTTTCTGTATCCATCTGTATCTTTTTTTTTCCTTTTTTTTTTTTGGAGGGAGGAAGGCAAGGCAGTTGGGATTAAGTGACTTGCCCAAGGTCACTCAGCTAGTAAGTGTCAAGTGTCTGAGGCCAAATTAGAACTCAGTTCCCCTTGACTCCAGGGCCAGTGCTCTATTCACTGCACCACCTAGCTGCCCCTATCCATCTGTATCTGTTTGTGTTTTTCCATGTGTCTCATCTGTTTCTGGCTGAGTGTATTGTCCCCTTTCTCCAATGGTGGGGAGAATATAACCCTCCCTCTGAGCTCACTCTTCCCCTTTCCCCTCCTCATCCCTCTATACCTCTCTGGTACAGGTGAAAGGATCCATCCCCTCAGGGAACTCCCAAGCCTGGAGTCCTCTGCTACTTGGCTGCTTTTGCTTCTGGACTAAATCAACTGTTGACAACTCTATTTCTCCCCCTTCCCCCATCCACATCCTTACATGCTATTTAAAGTCTTTAGGGAGAGATTTGGAACTATGCCCAAAGGGCTGTAAAACCATGCATATCCTTTGATCCCCCAATACCACTAGTAGGTCTGTATCTCAAAGATATCACAAAAAATGGAAAAGGACCCACATGTACAAAAAATATTTATAGCAGCTCTTTTTGTGGCAGCAAAGAATTGGAAATTGAGGGGATGCCCATCAACTGGGGAATGGCTGAACAAGTTGTAGTATATGAATGTAATGGAATACTATTGTGCTGTAAGAAATGATGAGCAGAAAAACCTGGAAACACTTACATGAACTGATGCTAAGTGAGGGGAGCAGAACCAGGAGAACATTGTAGACAGTAACAACAACATTGTGTGATGACTATTTTTGATAGACTTAGCTCTTCTCAGCAATGTAATGATCTAAGACAATTCTAAAAGACTCATGATGGAAAGTGCTGTCCACGTCCAGAGGAAGAACTATGGAGTTTGAATGCAGATCAAAGCAGATTATTCTCTCTCTCTCTCTCTCTCTCTCTCTCTCTGCCTCTCTGTCTCTGTCTCTCTCTTTTGTTTTTTTCTTTCTCAGGGTTTTTCCCTTTTGTTTTGATTCTTCTTTCACAACATGACTAATGTGCAAATATATTTAATATGATCGTACATGTATGACCTATATCAGATTGCTTGCCATCTTGGGGCAGGGGAAAAGGAGGAAGAAGGGGGGAGAAAAAAATCCAGAACTCAAAATCTTATAAAAGTGAATGTTGAAAACTATCTTTATGTGTAATTGGAAAAAATGAAATACTATTAAGTGGGGAAAAATAAAGTCCTCAGGCATGTGCTTAGCTTATTTGGTCCACCAACCACATTACTCCCTTCTCTATCTAATTAAAGCACAGAGCCTACCTACCTCATGAAGAGATTACATGGTCTTGCCCAGCATCTTGTTCACACATTTAAAACTTCCTCTCTATGACCATCACCCTTATACTTAACACGTTGTAATTTTTTTTTGAGGGGGAAGGCAGGGCAATTGGGGTTAAGTGACTTGCCCAAGGTCACACAGCTAGTAAGTGTCTGAGGCTGGATTTGAACTCAGGTCCTCCTCACTCCAGGGCTGATGCTCTACTCACTGCGCCACCTAGCTGCCTTAACACTTTGTAATTTTATTAACTGAAGTGGGAGTAGAACCCTAATTTTACAATAATTTATGTATATATACTGTAGTAAAGAAAAGCATCAACAAAACTTTTTTTGAAAACCATATAGAATAAAACAAAAGAGGGCACAAGCAAATAGATCAGTTTTGTTAATACCTTGTTAGATTATATAAGTAAGATATTAATTTATGTATAATATATCTAATTTTAAAAGCTGATATATCCTTGATTCAAAGATTATTTGCAGAAGATTCCATGGTGAAGATTGATCACTTAACATTCTTCATCTCTATAAAGGGCAGAGTTATTAAGAGTGTGATAGAAGAGAGACCCTGGCTTTCTGGTTCCCACAGGTTCAAGACACACACACTTTCAGACTTTCTTCAGGTCCCTGCAGGGAGAGAAAGACTATGGGAAGAAGCTGACAGGTAGAGGAGCCAGAACCTCAATCATGTCCCTATTCCCAAATTAATAACAATGCTAGATATTTTGGGGAAATTCCCCATGGCTGAAATCTGAGCCTCTCTCTCATAATTTAGCTGAATTATTTTACTCCCAATGGGAGAACTTGTTCACTCTATATTGCCCAGTATATTCTCATAAGTATATGTTTTTTGATTTCTGTTTGCTAATCCTTCAGATAGATGGGTTTATTTGTTACTTGCTCGTTGTGAAACTGGCGTTGGTGGAAAACCTTAGATTTATAGTTTGGGGAGAGACTCATTCCCCATTAAGGGAGAGTAATCAAGAGTACAGCTTTAACTCAAAAATTATGTCCCCTAGACTAACAATATTTGAGGGAGTAGGTAGATATAATTCTAGCCTGGTACTCCCTTTCTCCAAGCAGAGGAGTGTGGCCAGCCTCTACCCGACCTCCTTCTTCCCCTTCTGGTAGGAATCAAAATCTCCCTTGAAGAAGGATGAGGAAAGGAGACTTTTCTTGCTTCCCTGTAAACCACCTCTAGACAGACCTATTGGACACCCATAACCTTACAGAATCAAAACAATACATCACACTCTAAATAAAAAAATCTACTTTTTCTTGCCTTGTGTTTACCTTTATGGTCAGTTATTTTCCTTATATTATTGTGATTATTGTCAAGAAAAATCGTTCCTTGTTGTTTGTTCTAGCAGAGAGAAGAAAGCAAAGGAATAGGGCCCTTCAGCCACGTAGGAAGACATTTCTGAAGTGATGACTAGACCGAAGGAGGCTATCTTGCAGTACGATTGTGGAGAGACCCATATTCTGCCATTTTGGGCTTGTTGTCTCCCCCACTAAAATTCGAATTCCTTGAGGTAGCTGACTCTTTCTGCCTTCCCTTCCTATCCCCAGCGCTTTAGGAAGTGATTAGCACAGAGAAACACACAATAAAGTCTTGTGGATTAATTCTTCTCATTTCACTCTGCTTCAGTTCATACAAGTTTGTCATCTATCTCTCAATCCTGTCATTTCTTATTGCCCAGTAAGATTCCAGTATAATTATATAATCATATGTTCATTTATTCCTCACAGCCCACTTGCACAGTGCCTCGTATTCAACTCACTTAAATTCAATGAATATTTACTAAATGCCTTCTGTTATGTGCAGTAGGTACTCAAAAACTTTTTTTTGTTTGATTTGTCCCTCCTTTCTTGAACAGAATCAGTCAAGAAGCATTTATTATCAGGTACCAAAAATTGTACGAAGCTCTAGAGATACAAAGAAAGGCAAAACAGGGTTGTTCCCTTTTCTTCTTACACGCCCTTACTACTTACCACCTTTCTATCTCTGATATCTCTTACTGAAATACAGAATCCTGTCTGAGGTGTCAAGCTCAGCCTCAGACCCACATGGGCCACAAAAGAGTATAGCTTGAACAAGATTAAAGTGTAATTGGAAATGCCTAACAAAGTAAATAATACAGTACTATATAGATAATGTTTATTTGTGGGTTTCCAAATTAATATGCAGCCTGCTGGGATCCTTTTCTATTTGAGTTTGACACCACTGAGTTCTATCACATTTTCTTAAGAAGCTAGAGGGTGCTGAAGCAGGGACCCAGCTTATCTTTATAATGGTTATTGGTGCAGCTAGGTGAATAGGGTGCCAGGTCTGGAATCAGGAAGATCTGAGTTCAAATATGGCCTCAGGCACTTACCAGCTGTGTGACCCTGGTCAAGTCATTTAACCCTGTTTGCCTCAGTTTCCTCATCTTTTAAATGAGCTGGAGAAAGAAATGGCAAACCACTCCAGCACCTTTGCCAAGAAAACCCCAAATAGGGTCACGAAGAGTCAGACATAACTAAAATGACTGAACAAGTCAAGGAAAAATTATATTCAATTGACAGTGTTTGCAGGTGTCTCAATGAGGTTTGAATATCACACTCTCAACTGATTGAACTAGTAATGATGAATTATTGGAGTCTGTTTCCATCATTTATGATTCTTTAATGCATAGCATTATTTTTTTTTTTGGCAAGAATATGCCTTGTTCCATACCTGACTCGTGTTTATACGTGAGTAGCCCTTTCTATTTTCCCTCTTTACAGGGGGGAAGCTCTTTAGATTTGGGCCAAAAATAAAATTGTTCCTTGAGAATCTAAGGTCTGGGTTGAACTGAACCCCTGGAGAATCTAGATTTCCTGTTGAGAAGACAGGCAAGCCAAGTCAGGTCAACAAATCAAATTAACTAGCACAAAGCATTAACTATGTTCTGTTGTTACTGTTTGTTGTTTGTTCTCAAAGAGGACCATGACATCAGGGAGGTGATGCCATGATGTGCAAGTGAATTGGATTACAGTGAGGGATTGCTGTGCAAAGTCACCAGCCTCACTTTCTCCTCTGCAGCCATCTGGGTCCACTGGCAAGATATTACTCAGGATGACTGGAGATGGCCCTGGATGCAGTGTGAGACCTTGGCTTTTTTAAGTTCCAGACACTGGGCTAAGTGCTAAACAACTCCAGAGCAAAGAATCCAAGACCAACTTTGAGGACTGGTAAAGGACAGTGACTGACAAAAGTCCCCAGCCTCCTCGTGACCTCAGTCTAGGGCTACTTTGTTAGCCACTGTGCTAGAATAGACAAACCACAATCATCCCCTCCCAAGCTCCTAGTTCTCCCCTTCTTCAAAACAGGTGATATTCATGATTTCTTTTGATTCAACTCTTGAAATAATGTAAAAATAGTCACCCCTTCATGTACATATAATGCCAAGATCAAATAACACATTTATTGGGTGCCTACTATATGTAAGGCACTGTGGTACAACACTTGAGTTCTTGTTGGGTGATAAGACAGATACATCTATCAACCATTTATTAAGCATCTACTATATCCTGGGCATTGGGATAAAAGAGATAAAAAATGAAATAATAACCTGCCTTCAAAGAGCTTTGATTTTATTTGGGGAGATGACAGGTACATATACAAAGTATAAATAATATCACTACAAGTTAATGGGGGAGGCAGTAGCAGTGGGGGAGGTAAGCAAAGTCTTCATGGAGAAGGGAGAGCCTGAGCTGAGCTTTGATGGAAACTAAAAGGATAGATGCATTCCAGGCATGGAAGACAGCCAGTAGAAATGAACAGAGATGAGAGACAGCCTATCATGGGTGAGGAGCAAGGACTCCAAATCCAGTGACTTTTCCATTACGTCCCAATGTCTCTCCCATTCTTTCACTGCTAAAATGGGTCCCTACAAGACAGAGGGAATCTGCCAAGCTGCAATGATCTGGCTTCATTCTACCTTTTAACTCACCATTTTTTGTTTGCGCTGCAGAGCCAAGCATTCAAAAGCTAAAATGAAGCCTGCTCAAGGCCCCAGGGAGGAGGGAACCTTAATGTATGTAAACCGTAAGGGCCAGCCTTGTTTTCTAGACCCCTCTTGGAGAAACACTGATTTAACTTCTGAATGGCAATGACCTCTACCTTCAGCTGTAGCTAGCTCCACTCAAGGGTGAGACAATCTTCATTTGATGTGGCACTGATTGCCCCGGGAGTTTCAGTTATGGACTGCTGCCACCCAGACGACAGAGAGGCTATAGTATAAGGTCTCTCATATGTATGTTATACTATATTGCTTTTTCTGTCTGGTGGAATGGATGTCTAGAGAAAGGAAGTAGATGAGCAATGTGTGCCAGGGTTTACCCACAAGAATGTACAAATACTGTATTCAAACACTATGTATGAGGCAGGCAAATAGTGCAGTGGATAGGGTGCTGAACCTGGAGTCAGGAGGATCTGAATTCTTTTATTAGCTCTGTTACCCTGGGCAAATCACTTCACCTCTGCCTCAGTTTCCTCATCTGTAAAATTGGGAGAATAATAGCATCTATCTCCCAGGAATGTTGTGAGGATCAACTGAGTTAAAATTTGCAAAGTACTTTGCAAACTTTAAAGCATTATTATATAATTCCTATTTTATAACACTACAGACATAAGTAATGATGGTGATGATGGTGGCTAGCATTTACATGTGCCACTATGTGCCAGGCATCGTGTTAAGTGTTTTACAAATATTATCTCACCCAATCTTCATAATAATCTAGGAGGTATAGGCTATTATTATCTCTGTCTTGCATTTGAGGAGACTGAGGCAAATAGAGCTTAAATGACATGCCCAAGCTCACAGAGGTAGTAAATATCTGAAGCTATACCACACAGGCTAGTACGGGTACGTTTTCATAAGGAATCTGAGATTTCTTCAGTCTATCATTCTTCATTTTTGTGGCTTTCAATTTTTTTTATAACATGTACATTTTTCTTAGATTCTGAAATTTCTGACACATTTCGACAGGAAAAACAGGAATGAATATTTAATCGGCCAGTAAACAGTGATTTATGAATCCATACGTGCCAAGCACTGTGTCAGCAAAGGGAATGCAAAGGGAGGTAAAAAATCCCCTTCCTTACCCTCAAGGAGCTTGTAGTCTAATGGGAAAGACTGCAAATGACTATATACATAGTAGCTATAGACAGTGTAGACAGAAGGCAGTCTCTGAGGAAAGGCTGTAGTTGCAGAAATTCTGGGGTGGGTGTTTCCCTAGAAGCAGGTGCAACAGGCGGCTTAAAGACATCTATGACAGGTGTTCACTTGAGTGAGGACTCCTGGATGGTTAACTAAGGTTTACTTGGTGTTGGCAATCAAGTAAGAATGGAAGGATGAACATCCCAATATCATCACTTTCTCTATCAGCTCTTTGGTGGGGCAGATAAGAGGGAAGAGGTGCTAGCACAGACTTGTTTGTTTTATCTGTTTTTCCTTCTTAGTTGGAACAGAAGTTAGGGAGTGTCAGGTGTGATGACCCGTCTGATGCAGTGGCCACTGCCCTCATCCACACCACTGCCAGTCCTGCGTCAACCTCTGTTTGCAGGACATATCGTCAAAATCCTGTGTCGAGACTGTTTGCTCTTTGATCTCTGTAAACCAGAGTGAGGCCATTAGGTTTTACCGGAGAAAACTGGTCAGCAGCAATTATTCTATTACTTTGCAATTGTTCTAATGGGAATGGTCCCATTCTAATCTTCCCAGACAAGGCCAACATCTTCTGTAGGCAATTAGCGTTTCGGGCTGTCATGGACCTTATGCAAAGAGTAGGCTATAGCATGCCAATAGGCTGGTATCCATATACAGGTTTGGGGCTAGCTCAGTGCCTGGTACATTGTAGTCACTTAATAAATGCTTGTTGATTGATTGACTTTAGTAACACCAACCAACAACTTTAGATTCACCCAAATAAATATTTTGACTTCTGTCTACCTAAAGACCAGTTCGGTTTCTTTTTATTCTTTTTTCAGTCAATTGCTTTGGTCTCACAGTTTAGAATTTACCTACATTAAGGGTGGCATGGTTGGCTAATGTTTGGAACGTTCAGGGAGAAGCTGGGACACTTATGCTTTATTTTTGGATGATATTTGAATGAATCAGAATCACAGGGAAGGAATCCACTAACTCTTGAGACAGCCTGTCCCCCTCTGGGGTCACTAGAATTATTAGGAAGCTTTTCTTTGCATGAAGCCTAACATTTGCCTTTTTGCAACTCCTGCCCAGGGCTTCTTGTTCTGCCCTCAGAGACCAAATAGAACAAGTTTAATCCCTCTTCCGTGTAATGGTCTCTCAAATATTTCATGACAACTACCATGTACCACCTAAGTAACTATCACAGGCTAGTGCTTCATCAGGGCTGTAGACTTTTCACTTATCTGAGTATTTTCTCTCCAAGCCAGGGATTCTTAACCTTTTGTGTGGGTGTCTGGGCCCCTTTGGGTAATCTGGCGAATCCTGTGGAGATCCATTCTCAGAATCATGTTTTTAAATAAATAAAACTAAATACATATGTTTAGAAAGGAGAATAATTCTATTTAAATACGGTTATCAAAAATTTTAAAAACCAAGTTCATGGATCGATCCCAGGTGAAGAACCACCTTGATCTAAGTACCTTATCGAACTCATTCTCTTCCTTCTTTAAGTAAAGTATTTTCCAATGCATTTTACATTTGGGGGAAGGGAGGCACCAAAAAAAGGAACTCAATCTATACAGTATATGGCTCTAAGAGCTAGGGGTGGGAAATCAAGAAGAGTCTCCCAATTCTTCTTCAGCATTTTGTGAGTTAGATAATGTAACTCATTTAAACTGCAGGTCAATAGGCAAACACATTGCAGGATCTCTCAAAAAATAAACATAAAGATGGGATCTCTGCCAGGAGATAAGCAAGCCTTCTCTTTTAACCCTTAAATAATTGGTCATTTTTTAGGTGCTTGGAAGAAATTTCAGCTCTCTGGTGAATGATCCTTATGAAGATTTCTCTAGGTCATACCAGACATCTCAGTTCAACAACCAACCTAGCAGTCACCCAAGAAAGAGAATAATTTGAGTATTGGATTGAGAAAAAAAGACTTCTCTTTATAATACCTGTCTCTCAGGGATGTTTGGGCAGGGAGGAGAAGGGGTCTACCTTAAGTCCCACCTTGTCTCAGTTGCCCATGAAGTACCTAAGGAGAAGTCTAGCAACTCTTACCAATCCTCTGTTCCTCTCCCACCCCCTCCATCTCCTACAAAGAGTTCACTCAGAGGATTCCAGTAGTTTGAAGTTCAAACAAATCCCTGACAGGGCACTGGAGGAGGAGTATTACAGAGACTTCACCCTCAACCAATTGTGAAAGGTTTTCAAGGCCAACACCCATTCATAGGGACTATTTCAACAATCGTGATTTGCTTCTGAATTGATCACTGCAACTTGACAAGAGAGAAAGAAGCAAACTTTCAGATCCATTCCATCAATTTAGGGTTTCAATTCCATTTCTCAAAAGGTAAAAATCCCAGTTTTTGGCATTGTTTACATTTCAGGAGATGCTGCTTCAGTCACTTTTATATTGTCTCTTTTTCCACAACAGGAAATATCTAATTCTTAATAACTCTTAATATCTAGCTCTTAATAGTCTTATAACACATTCTTGACTTGGCCAGGAACCAGTCTAGCTTTCTTTAGGGAGAATCTCCCTTGCTTTGGCAGTACATTCAAGGGACAGAGCATATATTGGGAGCCTGAAGACCTGTAACTATTTATTTTTGTTCCAGTTCATCAGCAAGTCAACTGGGAGCAGAAACTTAGGAGGGAAATTTTCCTGCCACTTTGGTGAATGTTCAAAGAAGTACCTTCCCTCTAACACTTCGGGGCGGGTTTTTGCCCCAACTGAGGCTAACTTGCTGCCACCAGCTGCTCATCTCTGAATATTTCCTGTCATTGGGAATATGCCTTTCAAAATGCTTTTAAAAAATAAAACACCTTGGATCTCCCTCCCACTTGAGATGTCTTACAACTTTCTTATTCATGTGGAATCTGTTTTCAGTGAGAACCAAAAGCAGGTTGAGGAGAAAGTAATGAGCTTGGAAGAAAAGCCATCAGGAAACTGACTTCATGTTAGTGTAAACACGCAAAATAAAGGGACTTTCCTGTATTTTAATATTCATGGGATTTTTTTTTTCTCTCTCCAAAGGCGTACTTAGCAATGGACTCTTACACGATCCAGATGAATGGCAATCGTGATCTTTCCACAGTCCTGGATGTCCACGTAAACATCAATGGAAGAAATACAGTCTTAGGAAAAATGAAAGGCAAGAAGGCTAGATGGGCAGTGAGGGCCTCTGACATGTCCAAGAAAACTTTCAATCCCATCAGAGCCATTGTAGATAGCATGAAAGTGGAACCAAATCCCAATAAAACCATGATCTCTTTGTCAATAGGTGAGTATTAGACCATCACTTACAAGGAAAGGGGAACTCAACTTCCCATTTACTAAGTTTATTTCATTGATTATCAGGGGTAAAAAAATGAATAAAAATGGAGGTGAAAGTTCAGATCTCTTGTTGGGTGGAGGGACCTAGAGGGAGAAAAGTGTTTCTGTCTTGTTCACTGATTATGGAATATTATTAATCTTATCATCGTTTTTTTCCTTCTTCCTCTAAAAAGGAGATCCAACTGTATTTGGAAACCTCCCTACTGATTCTGAAGTTACTCAGGCCATGAAGGATGCCTTAGACTCGGGAAAGTATAATGGTTATGCTCCATCAATTGGTAAGTTTCCTCCACTTTGCTAATATCGTTTAGATTAGTGCTTCCTAATGCTTTTTTCCATCTTTGAAATTTTTCTAGACTTCATTCTGCTCTCTGTTTCTGTCTTGGTATTCAGAGACTAAAATGAAATAAGCATAAGGATCTGGGGAGAAGGTTCTTGAGAAAGAGTTCTTAATTTTGTGTTGAGGACTCCTTTGGGAGTCTGGTGAAGTCTATGGGTCCTTCCTCAAAATAATGTTCCTAAATGCATAAAGCAAAATATATAGCAATACGAAGGAAACCAACTTTACGAAATATAGTTCTTAAAATATTTTTTAAAAACCAAGTTTGGGAACTCCCAGATTAAGAACTCCTGCTTAGGGGAATTAACTGTAAATTATAAAGGTAAATTGATATCTTAGACCCGTCTTTGAAGAACACCTGGTACTTCTTTCAGGCCTCACACAACATACCACCAACTGCTGTGTTACAATTCTCAGATAAGTTTATTTTCATATCATTGCTGATTCTGAGGTTTATTTGTCTGGTTGGAACTACCCCTTTGCTAATTTCCTCCCTCCCTTCCCTTTTCTCATTCACCCACCCTAGGCTTCGGGAATAGATTTTGCTGATCCCATGAAAATAACTCCTTTTGTGTCCTCCCAGTACTTCTTCCTGTCTTAAGATTCTTATTTAATTGTGGTCCTAGCCAGAGCCATAACTAGGTGTTCTGGTGCCTGGGGCAAATTCATGTGAATGAGGCAAAGGGAGTCTTGAGACTCCTTAACCACTCCTGGCAATGGTTGGGACTGGCTGGAATAGAAGTCCTGGGAGTTGGGGAGGTTGAAGAAGTAGGAAAGCAAGGGAGTTAAAGAAGGAGGTAGGAGTTCAAGTGGAAAAGCCTGTAAGGATGATTTTATTGTGGAGGAGGGAGAGTAACTACCCATGATGGCAGCAAGGACCTGGGCAGGGCGGAGTCAACCTGAAATGAAGAGAGGTGGTTGCTGAGTGATGGTAACTTAGGGAAGGTCTGAAAGTGAAACTAGGGGAACCAGCAGTCTGCCAACTCCTCTCCTTGGCTCTGTGTGTCAAGGTTTTATGAAAGAGCATCCATCCCTGAAGAATGTGCATTCAGGAGAAAATCAGGTTTCAGTGTGCTGAAGAAGAGGTCTAGAATGAAGGGAAGGTTAACAATAGTACCAATAACGGGAGATTCCAGATTGCCTAGTAGAAGTTGGTACCTAGGCCAAATCCCAATGGCCATCAAGATAGTCCTGGTTTTGGTCCTTGGGGAAAGGGTATAGTACTGAGGAGAAGACAACGAGACCTAAGAGAGACCAATTTTTTAAAAAATGATTTATTGGAACCTCATCTCCAGGTTACATAGTTTGGGATCTAAGTTGGTTTCTTTAGGCACAAAATCATACAATATGTGCTCTGGGCTATTATTATCCCCACTTTACAGATGAGATTAAGGCACAGAGAAATTTAAATGATTTGACCAGGGTCCATGGCTAGGAAGTATCTGAAGCAGGATTTGCACCATCTGTTTTCTAATACCCAAGTCCTGGGCAGGTTCAGGAAGGAAATCGCCCTACTCACTGATCTCTCCTTCTATTTCCAGGCTATCTGGCTAGCCGGGAGGAAATCGCCTCCTATTACCACTGTCCAGAGGCCCCCCTGGAGGCAAAGGTAACAAAGATCACAGTTCCACCGCATAGAGTGAAATGAAGCTGGGAGCTCATCCTGAGATTTCATTTAGGGCAAATCCCGCCTTTTCTAGCTCCAGATCATGAAAGTCAAGTAGATGGCTTAAGAAATAAAGAGAAGGCTGATTGTCCTTGTTCTTGAGCATCTCTAGGGATTTTGACAGCTAGCTAGCACTTTGAGGCTGCCTACATATGTCATCTCGAGAATTAGATCCTCACAACGACCCTGGGAGGTGGGTGCAATTATCATTCCCATTTGACAGATGGGGACACTGAGGCTGACAGGGGGTGAAGTGACTTTTCCAGGCTCATACAGCTAGGCTGGATTTGAATTCAAGTCTTCCTGGCTCCAAGTCATGATGAAATGTATTAAATTTTATGAAGTTTATTTTTTCTTTTGGTACTTGCAGGATATCTACTGTGAAATAGAAAAATATACAATATGGGGTAGGAGGAGCTTAGTCATCAGATATAAAGGTTAAAGGACCACAATTTACAAAGGTTTTTAATAATGACTGTTAGCCCATCATTGCGCAGAATTCAGAATAGTCTTGTTCTCTTTAGGTACCTCCTGACATAGGCAGCGAGGTGGCGCCATAGTGCACAGAGTGCTAGGCCTAGAGCCAGGAAGACTCATCCTCCCGAGTTCAAATGTGGCCACGCTTACTAGTTGTGTGACCCTGGGCAAGTCACTTAACCCTGATTTGCCTCAGTTTCCTCATTTGTAAATGAGCTGGAGTAGGAAATGGCAAACCACTTCAGTATCTCTGCCAAGAAAATCCCAAATGGGGTCACAAAGAGCAGGACACTGCTGACAAATTGGTGTGAGCCTTGTAATTAGCTTCAGAGCTGCCCTGGATTTCTTTTTAATCAGATTAATGATAATAGCAATTTGTATTTCTTTAGGGCTTTAAAGTTTGCAAAACACATTCTTCACTATTCTGTAAGGAAGAAAGGTAGCATAAGAATCTTTATTTCTGTTTTGCTGAAGAGGCTCAGAGAGGTTAAGTAATTTGCCTAGGATCATGGAGCTGCTAAGGGATGGAGTTGGACCTTCTGACTAAATCTATTGCTCTTTTCCTTATCTTGTTTTGACTCTTTTAATGGATGGAGGCCACCCAATGCTAGAGAAAGTGTGAAAGTACTTTGGAAAAAAAAACCCACTAAAATAAGATATTGTCTAATCATCATGGTTAATGCTTAATCATGCTAGATTTGAGTTCAGATCCTGTTTCTGACATGGGCTGGTTGACTACAGGCAAGTCGCCAGAGCCTCAGTCTCAGAGACTTATTTATAGATTATAAATTAGATGGATAGACCAAAGACTGTAAGTTATAGAGAGTATATGATCTATACTGGTGAAGGAAGTTCCCAAACTGGTGAATTACAAGTCCTTGACATCTCGACTCATAGTTATCATTAGCGCTTATAATTGTCTATAGTCTTAATGATTGCTGAAGGTAGGGAAAACAGAGTTTTGATGCAGTTACATGGTTAAGATCTCTTGACTTCAGTTGCATATTGAATTGACAACTATGCCAAGATTGGGGCTAACTGCACCCCCCACCCACCCTCTGATATTTTTGGTTGGTATTTCCTAAGAGAGAAGGCCTCCCTCTGCCATCTATATCATATCTCTAGCCAGGAGCGAATAATCCAGGGAGAAAGTCCAAGGACACTATCAGTTGAGAATTTTTCCCAACTCCAACAACAGGGTTGCATTTTTACGTGGTGGCTAGCTGAGGCATGACCAACTTTCTAATAAAGTTACGTACATACACACATATATACATATACATATGTATATATACATATATATCACAATATTCACATACGTATGCATAAAACCTATTAATCTTCTGGTTTTAGCTCAGCATAGTCAATACTGTTTTCATGAAAGGCAATGTGGTGAAATAAAGACTGGGAGTCACAGACCCGTATTTGAATCCCAGCTCTGTGGATGATGGAGGCTAAACCACTTATTCTCTCTGAAGTTCACTTTTCTTATCTACAAATTAAGGATAATAACACTGATAATACCCACCTTGAAGGTTGCTGTGAAGAAAGTACAAATGTTAAAATGCCATGCAAATTTGAGTTAGCCTACCACTGCCTAGAATTCTTTCTCCTTCTTCCCAACTCGCTCATTTTTGTGAAGTTGACTCTTGAATTCCTGCCTGTTCTCAGATTTCTGTTATCCAGGAATCGCCGCTGTAATTAACCCCTGTGTTCTCTTCAGGATGTCATTCTGACAAGCGGCTGTAGCCAGGCCATTGAACTTGCCTTAGCTGTGTTGGCCAATCCAGGACAGAACATCCTGATTCCCAGACCTGGCTTCTCTCTCTATAAGACTCTGGCTGAATCCATGGGGATTGAGGTCAAACTTTATAACTTGTTGGTGAGTGATCTTTTGGGGGAACCTTGGAAAGAAGACACTTTAGGGAGGTTTTCTTTATTTTAGGAATAGAACAGAGCCAGCCCATTCTGCCTTCTAATATATGACTGCTTATTTTATATAGAATTGCCTATGACATATATTAGTGCTTTATATATAAGATGCTCAGAGCTCCGTATTCTTAACTAAGCATTTGTCGATTGATTCCTAAGCTCAGCCACAGGGGCCCCCATGTTCTCATTGATATGTGCAAATTTAGGGATCTATTATTGTCTAGTAGCTAACATCAACTTTTTTCCACTCTCTGTTAGCTTAGTTTCTTTCAAGACTCTTAGAATTTTGTTCTGCCTCCTTAGGCTGCTTGGGGCTTTTCTTCCTTCTCTCTGATTTTTGTCCCCAGATATCTCTTCCTTTTTCATCCTTTCCATCGTTCTAATTCTGTTTCTTTCAGTGGGTTACCCCCCACCCCACACACACACACTGTATACAGTTTGCATATTCATAGTTGTTTGTACATTTTCTTCCCCTGCTTTTGCCTTTCTTTATATCCTCATTGCTTTATATCCTCACTTCTAGTACAGCGTCTGGTGCATAGCAAATGCTTAATAAATGCTTGTTGGTTGATTCTGTCTCCCCCTGAACTTCTAGGATTTCATAGGATGTTACGGAGGAAAGGGACCTTAGAGATTATGTCGTCCAATTCCTTCATGGAGGCCGTACAGCTAATAAATCTAGAATTCAGACTTGGGCCTTCTAACTCCACTCTACCATCTCTGTCCCTTCACAAAGCATGCATGTGTTCATAACCTCCAGACATATTGACTCAGATATGAGTATGTTTGCTCATATTTCAGAGGTGAAAGGTCCTGATGTAGGTAGCCAAAACTATAAATATGTTTTATCATTTAAGTTAAATATTATATTAATTATCATTATAATATATAATAAGTAAATTATTGGTATAATTAAATATATTAATTATAATATAAAATTATTATGCAAAAGTTCCAATTAAATTCAATCCAAAAAGTATTTATCAAGAATCCATCATAGGCAAGATATTATACTAGGAATACAAAGACAAAATGAAAAACAGCCAAGTCTGCAAGGAGTTCTCAGATCTTATTGCAATCTTTCCTTCCTCTTCAGCCAGAAAAGTCTTGGGAAATTGACCTGAAGCATTTGGAATCATTGATTGATGAGAAAACAGCGTGTCTTATTGTCAACAACCCATCAAACCCCTGTGGTTCAGTGTTCAGCAAAAGCCATCTCCAGAAAATCCTGTCTGGTAAGATGACTTCTTTGGTCTTGGCTCAGATCTGTCAAAGACTTCCCCTGCATGTGGAATAAAGTAGAGGTCTCCCTGCCTAGGCTCAAAAGCAAGGGACAAGATTATCTTCTAGGGCCAGGATGGAGGCAAATAGAGTGGTGAGTTGGTAGGAGGAAATGTGATGGACCCAGCAGGATACACACACACACACACACACACGTACATATGTGTATAGTATACATATACATACATATATACATATTTACACACACAGAAGGAAGGCACAAGGTGAAGGAATTTTATTCCTCCTTTCTTATTTTCTGAGATAAATAGGTTTAGTTAATGGATTTTTAAAAAGTTGATAGAGTAGGTGCCTGTACTAGATGAAATTTTAAAAAAAAGAATTAGAGGATATATTTCAACATGTCAATGAGTTTATAATCTCATTTGGGAAAATGACACATATGTATATGCGATGGCTTGAGAAAAATAACAAGGTAATATAGGGAAAATATGATATAATGCAGGCTTGATTGAATACTTGAATCCTGAGGGATCCCAGGGCAAAGAAGTGATCCAAGTATGTTTCTCCTTTCTTTAGTGGCTGCAAGACAGTGTGTTCCCATCTTGGCTGATGAGATCTATGGAGACATGGTGAGCGCTGGGCAAAAGACTCACTCTGGGTTTCTACCCTAAGGAATTACCACCTTTAGATTGCACCTTTTGGAAGGCAAACAAAAGTCACCCCTGAGTAATTTTCTTGTATGTCATTGTCTCCAATCTTTGTGGTACTCCTTTCGACAAATTTCCTGAGTATTCTGCCACAACAGCATGCCTTGCTAGTATTCATTTCTCTCACACAGATTCAATATGGAGGCGGTTCTGTATTATTGGGCTTGGGTCATCTTCCTTTCTTTACAAACCTCCTTCCCGATATCCAGGCCAGCCATCTTTAGCCTATCTCCTTTGAAGCAGCCAGAGGCTAAACCCACCTAGAATCAATATCAGTCCCCAATCTCCTTGAGATCCCAATCATTCCTTAGCTTTTGAATATGGGTGGAAGAGTCAAGAAGATAACATATATCTGAGGGCCCATCCTAGCTGTAGAAAGGGGGAGAGATCCCTGAAAGAGCAGACAAGAAATATCATGAGCCTTCTTCCTCTTCAGGTGTTTTCAGATTGTAAATATGAGCCCTTGGCCTCCCTCAGCACCAATGTGCCCATCTTATCCTGTGGCGGGCTAGCTAAGCGTTGGTTGGTACCAGGCTGGAGACTGGGCTGGATTCTGATCCATGACAGAAGGGACATCTTTGGTAATGAGGTAAGGGCAGCAGATCTCTTGTTCAGTGGAAATCACATCGCTTCTTCCAACACACATGCACACAAATATATTCATATATGTCTATATATAATATATATATATACACATACACATATACACATATGTATGTATGTATCCCTTGTCTTGCACATGCAACTGTGGGAAGATAGATTTGGGATTTTTTGAACCAATTTTTTGGCACTGGTAACAAAAATACATACAATGGAAAGCATGCTAGATTTGGAATCAGAGGTACTGGTTGAGATCCCCACCTCACCACTTATGATCTCTGTGACTTCAGACCTCTCTGGGTCTCAGTTTCTTCTATAAAAAAATTACCTACCAGCTCTTAATCTATGATCTCTGTGAGTCTGAGTACTGTGAGTACTGAGTACTGTAGGTACTATGATGACTCTGTGACACTGAGGCTCAGGGTATCTGAGGAAGATATTAAATAAAGAAAAGCAACTGTCATCCCCACTTCCTACCCCAAACTCAATTTCCCTTTGCTTGGGTGAGTGAGGAGGTCTTATTCTTCTGCCACTTTGGGACTGAGTCGAGCCAAGTCAAGAAGCATCTATTAAGTGCTTACTATTCCAGTCACTGCGCTAAGTGCTGGAAATCCAAGTCCAAGCAGAAAACAGCCCTGTCCTCAAGGAGCTTACATTCTAATGGGGGAAGACAACACAAAGAAGGAAGCTGATAGGGGACAGGGGCATGGTGGTAAATTCTGGAGATCAGGAGTGGACCCCAGAGAGGAATGAAGACATGATGTCCTGGGTACATTCCTTAAAATGGAAGAATGAAAGGCAAGGACTTGAGAACTCATGATATATTCTAGATATATACCATACATGTGTAGATGCATGTGTGTATATATGTATGTGTGTGTGTGTGCGTGTGTACACACATACACACCCTAGATAGGTGTAATTTCGGAGGTACTGACTGTGCTTCCTGGAATGTTTAAGATACGAGATGGGCTGGTGAAGCTGACTCAGAGGATCCTGGGACCTTGTACCATTGTCCAGGGAGCACTGAAAAGCATCATGAGAAGAACGCCTCAAGAATTCTACCACAATACCCTCAGCTTTCTCAAGGTAAGGGTGGCTCAGAAGTCTCCTGTCTTTGGAGAAAGGGAGCTATCCATATAAGGGAAAGCTTATATAGAACCCTGGGAATGACCTCGTCTTATCTGTGGTCCTGCCAGTAGTCAATATAATTAATCCCGGGAGGGTCAGGACTGCATTAAGGTGGCTGAGTCTAGGCTGTGCTCTTTTACTTTTCCTTCATCCATTTTGGTCAAGATGAACACAGCAATGTGAATAATTTTCTGGGCCCTTGGCAAGCCCATTCATTCCATCCAAAGGGGGAATGAATATCATCTTTGCCCTGTTGACTGCTTTCATAAGCAAGCAACTGTGGGGTCTAGGCCCTCAAAATGGCGCTCATTGGAATGGCTTGATTCTCCTTGGTGATCTTTGCTTCTGTCCTGTCTCTTACAGTCAAATGCTGACCTTTGCTATGGAGCCTTGGCTGCTATTCCTGGACTTCGGCCCATCCAGCCTTCTGGGGCCATGTACCTCATGGTAAGCATGTCTCCAGCAAGCACTGGATCAATCTATGATACCTCCTGGATCAGAAGGGGAGTCAGATAGATTAGAAACACTCCCTCTTTAAATGTCTTCACTTCTGTCTTAGTAGGGAGAGGATTAATCAGTGGTTAGAATCATCCCCATGGAGCAGACACGCCTTCTTTTCTATGCATGCCAAAGTGCAATTTGATTTATTCAAGACTTGATTAAGAAAAAGAAGGGCTATTATGTCAGTGGCTGGAGTGATTTCAGCTCCAGTAGTTACTAGTTAGTAGGTAGAACTGAACTTTTCATCAAGTTCAAAGACAACTTTTGATCTTTACACCTTTATAATAATCCTTCTTATAATAACTTTATCCTTGTTCTTCTTCTACTAGCCCTTCCATCACTAAAAGAATGCATCAGTCTTAATGGTCCCTTGATATAGCTTCAGGATTTCTGTTAAGATTCCTCCCCAATGCCCACCCCTTTTACATGTCACTCAATGTCTGCTTACCTTGGTTTCCTCATTCATAAAATGAGAAAGATAATAATAACACCAGTGTTGTCATGAAGATAAAATGAAAACGTAATTGTGTAACCCCTATCCCAAACCCATTGGGATGCGGCTCTCTCCTGATTGGTGGAGATGGACGCAGTGATGTGAATAATTTTATGGGTGAGGGGAGGAGACTCCTAAAGGGGAACTCCTGTCTGAAAAGTCCCCAAAGCAGGGACTGACTGAGAAATGAACTCTTACCCTACCCCTCACCCAAGGTCAGTCATTCATCTCCATCAATAAGGGGAAAGTACCATACCAATGGGCTTTGGGACAGGGGTTATCTTCTTAAAGCCCTTTGTGAACCTTAAAGTGCTACAGAAATATTAGCTATTATCAGAAAATGGTTAAATTGGACATTTTCTGGGGGCTATGCTAAACCTCTTCACTCTTCCTTATAACTGGAAAAGACTTTTCACTTGTGTCTCCTCCTTCCTGCTACGGATGTAGGTTGGAATTGAGATGGAACATTTCCCAGAATTTGAAAATGATGTCGAATTCAGTGAGAGGTTAATTACAGAGCAATCTGTTGTCTGTCTCCCAGGAAAGGTGAGTATCTTGTCTCCATCAGAATAGTCTCGTGTTGCTGAAAGGTCTTGATGGCCCCAGGACCTTCCTGACTTAACTCCCTAAACTCCTTGTCATTTGGTTGGACTCAAAAGTATATCTCTCGGGATCTCAAAGGACCTCTCCTCACCCCTCTTCAACCCACACAGACCTGAAGACTGGGTCTGACTTTGATCTATTAACCATGACGTGAGTTTCTTGAGAGCAAAGCCTTCTTGTCTTGATCTGTATCCCAAATGCTTAGCTTAGTGCCTTGCACACAATAAATGCTTAATAAATGCATGTTAACTGACTAGATTCTTTGCTTTAGGAGTGAAAGGAAGCCATATTCCTTCCTTTAGATTAAGATCCAAACTTTCCACTGGGCCCTTCACGGAATGGTTCCTTATTCTAAAAGAGGCCATCTGTAGTTGTCCTGATCCATATCTTGTCACTGGACCCAGATGGCTCTGGAGGAAAAAGTGAGGCTGATGGCTTTACACAGCCCTCTCTCACTGAAATCCAATTCATTTGCAAGTCATGGCATCATCTTCTTGATGTCACGGTCCTCTTCAAGAACAAAAGACAAACAACAGCAACCTTATTCCCAAACATCTAAAATTAAGTCAAAGACTTTTGTAACTTAGGGTTAGACTACCTTAGGCGTAGTTTTGTCCCAGGTTCAGATTTTCCAAAGCTAAGATACATCTTTATTTTTTTTCCTGGCAGTGCTTTGAATACCCCAATTTTTTCCGAGTGGTTATCACAGTCCCTAAAGTGATGATGTTGGAGGCCTGCAGCCGGATCCAAGAGTTCTGTGAGAAGCACTACCAAAGTGTTGAAGGAGCCCAGGAAGAGTGTGACAAATAGGCCCATCTTCCTTGCCCCATACAGTGTGTACCTTCTGGGGCCAGGCTGGGCAGTGCCCTTCTGTTGCCCATGGAATTGGATGCCCTCTACTGGGAGAGGGGCCACAACAAAAGCATCCCACCTCCACCCCAACTCTTTAGAACTTTTGTTGTTTCCTAGTGCCAACTGAAAACACTCTGCCTCCATAAATTCTGCTAAAGTTGTAGTAATGTGATTCACTCCCCTAGTTTTTAGTCTCTCCCCACCATTAGATTCCCTTCTTTTTTACTCTGTGTAACACACTAGTAAAGATCTAACCCAGTTAATAGAATCTCTGGCTTACCAAGAAAGCACCATACAAAAAGGGAGAAAAAGAAGAGCAAAGAAATCATTCAGTCAAACGAGAATCAGTAAATAAACATTTATTAAGCACCTACTATATACCAGGCACTATGCTAAGCTTTGGGGATACAAAAAGAGGCAAAAGAAAATTCTTGTTCTCAAGGAGCTTCCAATCTAATGGGAAAGAAGGATGGAAACAGAAGGTCAAAGGAACTTTTGTCCCTCTCATGTTCTCACACTGTGGACCCTACATACTCAAATTAGTTCTAGATCCGAATTCAGTTACCACCTCACTGACTCTAGATGTACCTCACATTATGCAATAGATGTTACTGAAAAAAATTGGATTTGGATCAAATTTTTGGCGATTGTATTTTCAATGTATTTGTGGAGTTAGCTTTTTAAAGCAGCCATGAGAGGAATCATTTTTATAACATGAAGAGTTCTTTTGTAATGCAAATAATAACTCTCTAATTTATCTGCTTTGTGTCTATATTTTTATATATTGGATTTTCTTAAAGTGGGGGGGAGTAAACTTTTATGCCAGAAAAGACCTTTCGAGGAGTTATTGTGCCATTCTGGTCTGGTCTGACCTGTCATGGAATCACTTTTAGTGTAACTCTCATGTTGATTTATTATATTATATATTATATTATCTTTTAATATATTAGGTAAAGAGCATTTATACTGACCAAACCATTTGTTTTGCAAAGGATATAAATTATTGGTTTTTTTAAAATAAATTTTACAAAGTCTACAGCCCTGTGGTGTGATTTTTCTCTGTTAAGGAGACAAAGATATTCTCTACTCTCCAGAGTTCTAGTGAGGTCACCACTTACTTTATACACAGTCAGGAATCCTTGAGGAACATCCAATTTTATAATTCCATCGATTCTTTCATAACTTCAAGTCAAATTAGATCTTATATAAAATGCTGTCAAAATATGAGTTATACAGTTCCTATAGTAATACTTTGCATTACCCATAGACTTTGCACAGCCCTGGGATAACTTTAAGTAGCCCTCATGGTGCTAAATCAGTTCATCAAGCAAGAGATAAACTCCTCATCTCAAGGTGCAGAATTAATTAGAGAATGTGATGCACTACAGAGGACTAAACACTAGCTTTGGATTCAAAAGATGTGGGTTGAAATCCTGTCTCTGCCATGTAACTAGAAGCTTCCTGGTAATTTGGGGATTAAGATATTTTAATCACACTCACCTTTCTTTGATGAGGGCATAGAGCTTATTGATGGTGTTGGCCATGGCACAAGGCTTTTCTTATCATTCCTCTGTTGAAAGAAAATCTTTTTTCAGGCCTTTGCCCTAATTAAAGAGGCAAAACTCAGGTGGAAAAAATTAAAAGGCATTTAATAAAAAACACCAAAGCTGAAACACATTGGTGGGATGGCCACAAAGGACGAACATTGGATTCAAACTGGGAACAGCTTTTAAAGACAACTTTTCATAATAAGAGCAAGACAATCCTGATAGGTACATATCACCAAAAGAGGATGGGCTAGTGTTATCTCAGAGACAATTTATAATTACAGTTTACAATTGAGGTAGATGCAGATTTCTAAAAAGGTATGTGTCTTGACTTCTCCCCCAATACTATATCAGGGGAAACGAGATTAGAGGAAAGGGAGATGGGATGAAAGCAAGGGGGTGGCAAGCCTAAGAACTCATTTACCTAGTTACCTAGAATATGGAGCTGATCACAAATACAGATTAACAATAATAAGGTCTTTCATACTTATGTCCTATTATAGTAACTCAGATGTTTTAGTATTACTTTATTAATAGATTTAGTATTGCAGTGACAAACTTCCACTGTTCACCTGACATTAGAAATTTTGCAATGACAGGAAAAAAGGATGGACATGGCTTTGACAATATCAAGATTGTTCCTCAAGGGCAAAGATTGATTTGAAACAAGTCATAATGGGATTAATGATTCCAGGCAAGAGTCATAGTTAACAGACAATCATGCAGCACAGTTCCACATTATTCATAAGGTATCAAAGCCAGGCTCAGAATTAACCAAGTAGGAAAGTTTCCTGTTCAGGAAAAAAAAAGCACAATGGGGAAACTGAGTCAAGAGAAATCTACCTTCACACACAAGGTCATCCCCTCAACTTTCCTAGAAACAGACATCTACCTGTAGTAGTTCTCCAACTGCACTCCCTTTGGACAGTATATGGCATTCCCCCTAAATGATGGCCTATTAGATTAATGACAATCTAGACAAGCATACTTGAAATCAAAGCTTAGAATAATATTAAATTATGGTCCCACAAGATGTTACCTCAAACAGCAAAATTTCACTAGTCACAGCTTAGGGCTAGGATATTATTAGTTTTATTATGTTTCCTGAACAGCTAATAATGAGCAAATATAAGGACATTTCACTTATCCTTCATTTATAAATTAAGAACAATCACATTCTTGAGTTTCATACATACAATGAGTAGTTATTGAGTTAACTCAACCCCCCCCCCCAGAAAATTGTTGGTTATTTTAAGTCTCCAGACTAACAGATATCTGTATGGCCTATTAAGTCCTAAGGCAAAATAAAATCTTTGAATCTAAACTCTATCTTTGTTAAATTAGTTCAAAGATGTAACTTCAATATATATACTAATTATTAAGATACACTTTTGTAATTTTTGTAAGTGATAACCAAATAATATCAGACGAAACCCACTCTGTATTAAAAATAAACTTACAAATTTCCCCACTTTGGCTCATAGAGGTTCCAGTGTCTCAAACTTCAGTACTTTAGAATTTTACACAATGTGATCAGCAAGGCTGATAAGATCACATGACCTTGCCCAAGCAGAAAGTCCTAAGTAACCTCCCAGTAAGGATAATTTAAGGGGTCTGTGCTACTTTTCTCCCAATAGTACATTATTATGTTTATTACTATCCATTTTAAAGCAAATATACCCCATTAAATATTTACCAGTCTTCAAATATTTTTACCACATTCCTTTGACAGCTCAATTCACAATCTAACAGCATTCATATTAAAAGACAAGTTACTTTTCTAATTTCAGAATTGCCATTTCAGATACAACAGTTTCCTAAATTTCACAATATAAGAAAAATTTTAGAAACAAATAAAAACATACACAATATCAGTCAGGTGATATCGATTAAGTCTAGTTAAAATTATTTTACATAGAAAATCATTCATCTTTTCACTTTTGGCATTCTATACTAATCACATCTAAAGCAGTATATAGTAATCCAGTATGGAATAATTACATTAAATAATAAAAACAATAATATAACAGTTAACATTTATGCAGTTTTTTACTATGTGTCAGGTACTATGTTAAACACTTCATAATTATTATATCATTTGAGCCTCACACCAACCCTGGAAGATAAGCACCATCATCATCCCATTTTACACATGAGGAAACTGAAGCAAACAGAGGTAAAGTAATTTGTTGAACATCGCACAGCTAATAAATTTCTGAGACTGGATTTTAACTCAGGTTTTCCTGATCCATGCATTTTCTAGCATATTGTTTTAGTGCCAAATCACAAATGTAGTTTGCATTAAGTTCTGATTTACCACAATTATCCAAATAGGAGAACACATTTTACTATAAATTATTTAATTTCACAATTTAGTTTATAATTTACATAATTTAGTTTCAGGACAAAATTTCATTCAAATCAAGTTTGGGTTTACAATCTCAAATCATAATATTTGGATCCTTAATTTTCTCAATGGTCGTTTACGTGTAGCACTTCAAATTATAGAGCCAGCTACTTCATGGTCAAAGATTTAAAGTGACAGTCTTATGTCATCCCCTCTCCTTTAGGATCCATGAAGATTTTTCCAAAATATGGAAACTGCAAACATAACCTCTGTATATAGTAATGAAAGAAGCAGGGATGTGAATGTAACACATCAAAACCAGTCCTAAAGACCTACACTACACCCAAGGCTCAGAATAACTATAAGCAGCCAAGTATATGGAACTAAGTGGACAGATGTCTTGAATGTAGGAATTAAATCCTTACATTAAAAAAAAAAATTCCTGGCTTAGCTACTCTCCCCGCAAATTCCACAGGAGGGATTTAAAAACCAACAAATTAAAAAATTTTTGAATATTTACCAAAATGCAGATTAACACAGACTGCGTGGGAAGGTAGTTCAATTTGAGTTTAGAATTCCAATTTGAATTTTCTGCTTCTTCCTCTCATAGCAAAGATCTCTAATCAGGGTAAGATAAGCCATGATTTTTTTTTTTATGATGAGTCTCTTTCTGTTTTCAATCTGAGACAATAGTCATGATTTTTGTTCTCAAAGATGGATCCTTAATGACTGAATCTACACAAAGCTATGATTATTGGAACTTGCTGTTTAAGACCTTATGGAACTGTAACTGAGTCTGATTCTAGGGTATGGTCATCAAGAAATGCTATTGAGCCAATGATCTATGATGCCAGAAACCCTATGGGGTCAATGTCTATGAATTGTAGGTAGAGTTCTCATGGGAAAGGCTGGGAGAAAGATTCTTGGCATGGGCTGAAGTAGGATTATCCTGACTCAATTTCCCCAGTATGACATTTTCTCTTGAATGGAAAGTTATTCCCCCATTTAGCCGGACACAATGCAATTGGCTATCTATATGACTCTTGTCTGGGATTGACATGAAGTTAGGGAAGCATGATTCCTTTACTATAGCTGTGTTCCTACCCTCCTTTTATGGCAAATTTCTAGAATATTATATAATTATATTATATCATATCGTATCATATCATGTCATATTATATATAACTAATATATTATATGATTATATATAATATTGTAATGTATATAATATTATATAATCATGACAGATAATCAGTATAATCACATTATTAAATCTTTTTTTATAAAATAAGAAAAAAACATTGTCATGTACATAGCAGAACGTAAGAGAGGATTCAAAATATAAAGCAATAAATTTCCATTTCAAAAAAGCCTATGTAATAAATACTACACACTGTATTCAGAACTGTCCATCTTTCTTTACTTCCTTATAGTTTTTATTTTGTTCTCTGCTGTGCATTTTTTACTTTGTTCTTTTTTCTCCCTTTCTCCCTTCCCCCCAAGAAGGTTACAAGTAAGTGTGGTGATACATATATATATGTATATATAGATGTGTGTATGTATGTATATATGTATATATACAGATACATAAATATATATACATATACACAATCATATGCATATACATTTAGACATAGATGCATACACTTTATAGATATAATAGATATCTATACATAAATATCTATAATCATATACATATGCATTCATATGCATCTATGTAAGACCATAGTATACTTGTTTGTGCCATTTCTCTGAAGGTGGATAACATCTTCCTTCATAATTCCAAGTCTTTCCATAGTCTTCTAAATCCACCAACTCATCATTTCCTACACCACAGCAATATTCCAACCTTATACTGTCGAGTTATTTTAAATAGTCTTAAAGTATATTGATTAACATGGCTGACATATAGTATATTTTCTCTATTTTCTTCTTTTGATTAAATCTATTTAAGCTTTACCTTTGTCTGAGATAATTACTATTCCTGCTTTTTTTCCCTAATAAATTCTACTCCTGATCTTTATTTTATGTTTGTGTGTATCTTTTATTTCCTATCCTGATTCCTTTACTTTACTTCTACCCAATAGCTTGCCTTCAATTACTTAACTTATCCCCCCTCCAAAGATCCTCTTATCCTCTCCCTGAAAACCCTTCCCCTTGCCCTCTTATTTCTATCTGAATTTAGAAGACTTTTATAGCCTTCCAAATATATATGTTGTTCCCTCTTTATCCCATTTCCATTACTATAGATACCCTTCTATATGTCCCTTTATCCTATTCCCTTACCCTCTTATTTCTTTATAAATTTAGAAGACTTTTATTCTCTTCTAAATGTATGTATTGTTCTCTCTTTAACCCAGATCTGATTTGGGTAGGTTCCCTCTAGAAATCCCTCTCCTTTTCCCCTAAAAGTATAGGAACCTTCTCCTGTGAGTCTGCTGGTGGGACATCCCCCAGGGTGGCAAGCTTGCTACCCTGTTATCTTGATTAAAGACATTTTATTCCTCTGCTAATTACTTTGATTTATTTCAGGACTTGACACTCCTCTTCTGCCTTCTCTCTTCCCATTTCACCTGTAAATGATTCCCCTAACTCATGTACTGGTGAAATTTGGGTTTTGGACCTGTGATTTCCCTGGTTTAGGGGTCCCCAGGTGAGCTTGTCTCTACCTTTCACTTATACTGTATCTACCTAGTGATTTATATGTTATCTTCCCTAATAGAATGTAAGCTGCTTGAGTGGCAGGGACTTTTTTTGGCCTTATTTTGCAACCCCACCACTTAGCACAGTGCTTGGAGTCCTTAATAAATAAATACTTATTGACTGGCTGACTATACCAATGAAGATCAACACTTTGGCATTTGCCAGTGGGCACTTAGAGTGTGTCAGAGACAGGTCTTGAACTCAAGTCTGACTGACTTAGAGGCCAGCAGTCTAGGTACCACACCACAGTAAACCTCCTGATGGTGAGATACAATAGAAAAATGCCCAACCTGATACATAAGGAGCTAAAGCCACAGGTGTCTCAGCCCCCTGCTGGTAGTTTTCAGAAAATGGTCCTTTTTTTCTTTTTCTAGAAAGAGGTATTCCTGGGGAGGAGCAAGGCATATGTGAAATACTGTTTGTTTGAGGTTCTTTTCATAAGACAGCCAACATTGGAGAGGTGGCACATGGAGTGCTGGGTGTGGTGTTGGAGAACGCAGATTAGAATTGAGGCTCTGTTACTCACTAAAGTATCACTCCCATATATCATTAACCTCTACAGGCTTCAGTTTCCTAGCCTATGATATCAGGGATTAGAACTCTAGGGTACTTTCCAATGTGATTCATTTCAATAAGCACTTATTAAGTGCCTACTGTGCGCACTGTATTAGGTGAAGACAAGACAAAACAAAAACAGTCCCTACAGGCATGGAACTTAACTTACATTCTTCTGGGAGATATAGTAAAAGCAAATTCAAGACTTTTTTGAGGATGTAGAGAATGCCCAAAATTAGGAGGATCAGTTCAAGAGCTTACCACATGAGTCATAGGCATGGGCAATTTATGTCATTTGAGTAAGCATGCGGGGCATTTTTAAAAATTATTTTTTTCAATCAACGAAAATTTATTATCATTTCCTCTTATTTTCCAACTCCCCCAGGGAAAAGGAGACCTTTGTAACAAATATGCATAGCAAATAAAGCAAATTCCCATATTGTCCATGACAAAAAAAGAAAAACCCAAACATTTCCTTCTGTACCTCTCATCCATAACTTCTCTGTCAAGAGATGAGTAGCATGCTTCATCATTGGTCCTCTGAAATTGTGGCTAATTGTTGTATTGATGACAAATTTTTTAGGGGTATATAAATTATTGTACTGTTTCTACTCATTACACTCTGCATCAATTCATACGAGTCTTCCCAGGTTTCTCTGAAATCATCCTTCTCATCCTTCTTGCATCATAATGATATTCCACTATATTCCTGTCGCATAATTTGTTCATTTATTCTTTAATTGATAAGTGTCTCCTTAGTTCCCAGTTCTTTGCCTTAAAAAATCTGCTATAAATATTTCCATATTTATGCATCCTTTTCTTCTTTCTTTGATCTCTTGGGTTATAGACTGAGTAGTGGCAGTGGCAAATAGTTTTTTTTTAGGTAGAATTGTCATTTTTATTATATTAGCTTGGCCTACCCACAAGCAACTGATGTTTTTCCAATTATTTAGATCTGACTATTTGCGTGAAAAGTATTTTGTAATTGTGTTCATATGGTTCCTGGGTTTGTCTTGGCCAGTAGACTCCCAAATATTTCATAATGTCTACAGTAACTTAAAATGGAATTTCCCTTTCTATCTCTTGTTGCTGGGCTTTGTTGGAAATACTGATGATTTATATGGGTTTATCTTATGTCCTGCAACTTTGCTAAAGTTATTATTTCAAGTAGTTTTTTGGTTGATTCACTAAAAGACCCAAGAGAAGTATAAAAAGGAAAAAAGAAAACATAAGGCATTCAATAGAGCTAAACTGTTTATATCCTTACATGGGAAGATGATACTTATAATTCTTAAAAATTGCATCACTAATAGTACAGCTAGAAAGATTATACACAGACAGAGGGTACAGGTATAAGGAAAATTTGAGAGAATGACATAAAAATAATTAAGGGATGAGAAAGAGGAATACAGTGGGTGCAGAAGGGAGGGAGAGGTAGAATGGGGTAAATTATTTCACATGAAGAGACACAAAAGACCTATTACACTGGAGGGGAAGATGGAAGGGTGGGTGTTGGGCATCACTCAAACCTTACTCTCATCAGTATTGGCTCAAAGACGGGATAATATACACAATCAGTTGAATATAGAAATCTATCTTACCCAACAGGGAAGTAAAAAGAGAGGAGATTAAAGGGAGGGGGGACTGACAGAAGGGAGAGCAGGTTGGGGGAGGTGGTAGACAGAAGCAGAACACTGATAAGGAGGATAAGGATGAAAAGAAAGGACAAATAGAAGGAAAAATAGGATGGAGGGAAATATACAGTTAGGAATCATAACTATGAATGTGAATGGGATTAACTCTACCATAAAACAGAAGCAGATAGCAGAGTGGATCAAAAACCAGAATGCTACAATATGTTGTTTACAAGAAACACACCTGAAGCAGAGAGATACCCACAGAGTAGAAGTAAGGGGCTGGAGCAGAATCCATTATGCTTCAGCTGAAGTAAAAACAAACAAACAAACAGGAGCAGGAGACTTTCAGGAGCCAAGATGGCAAAGTAAGCTGTAGATCACTGTCCTCCCATTCTCGTCCCCTGACACCCATAAAATAGCACCCCATAACAGATTCTGGAACAGCAGAGCCAGTGGAAAGATGAGGTAGAGCAGTCTTTTGGCTCAGGAGACTTAGACAATCAGCAAAAAATGGTCCATATCACTCAGGCAAAAGAAAACACAGCCCAGGACAGGAGGCATCCCAGCAAGCTGAGGCAAGCTCCATCTCAGCAAACCAATGGGAGATTCTCAGCCCCAGAGTGGTGGAGCAGGCAAACACTGACACTAGGACCCCCCACATGCCTTAACACAGCCAAGGGAACCAGCAGACTCCAGCTGGGAGAACCACCACATGTGTTGGCACAGCCCCAGGCAAGCAGGCATCCTCCAGCAGCAGATGTCCACATACTTCAGTGTAGCCTGGGGAAACACAGAAAAACCTTACCTGGTCTTACTACATGCCAGACACCGCCACTAGGACCCCAGCTCAGCACTAGGTAAGCTGCCAGACTCCTATAGCCTCCAGCAGCCAGCACCTGACATCCCAGGGCACAAAGCTAATGACCAGGTCCCTGGCCCCCAGCACAAGAAGCTTAGGAAAGAGTCCCCTATGCTCCAACAGGAGAGCTCAACTTTAAAAGCCAGAAAATGGGCAAACATTGTGGGTAAAAAGCAAAAACAAACACTGACCATAGACTCTTTCTATGGGGACAGAGTAGATCAAAATACAAACTCAGAAGAGGACAACATTGTCAATATACTTACATTGGAAACCCCAAAGGGAACTCTGAATTGGTCTCAAGCCCAAAAAGCCTTCTTGGAAGAACTCAAAAAGGCTTTTAAAAGTCAAATAAGAGAGGCAGAAGAAAAATTGGGAATAGAAATGAGAGGTATGCAAGAGAGAGTCAACAGCTTGGAAAAGGATGGACAAAAATTGACTGAAGAAAACAACTCCTTAAAAAGTAAAATTGGCCAAATGGAAAAGGCGGTACAAAGGCTAACTGAAGAAAATAATTTCTCAAAAATTAGAATTGGGCAAGTGGAAGCTAATGACTCTATAAGACATCAAAAATCAGTCAAACAAAATCAAAAGTATGAAAAAATAGAAGAAAATGTAAAATACCTCATTGGAAAAACAACTGACCTAGAAAATAGATCTGGGAGAGATAATTTAAGAATTATTGTACTACCTGAAAGCCATAATAAAAAAAAAACTAGCCTGGACAGCATCTTTCAAAAAATTATCAAGGAAAACTGCCCTGAGGTCCTAGAACCAGAGGACAAAATAGTCATTGAAAGAATCCACTGATCATCTCTTGAAAAAGTTCCCAAAATGAAAACTCGAAGCAATATTGTAGTCAAATTCCAGAATTATCAGGTCAAGGAGGAAATACTGTGAGCAGCTAGGAAGAAATAATTTAAATATTGTGGAACCACAGACAGGATTACATAAGATTTAGCTTCTGTATTGAAGGATCAAAAGACCTGGAATAGGATGTTCTAGAAGGCAAAGGAACTTGGATTATAACCAAGAACCAACTATCCAGCAAAATTTCAGGGGAAAAGAAGAATATTCAATAAAATAGGGGACTTTCAATCATTTTTGATAAAAAAAAAAAACCTAGAACTGAACAGAAAATTTGATCTTCAAATGCAAGACTAAAGAGACGTATTAAAAGGTAAACAGGAAAGAAAAAAATGATGTTATTCAATAAGCTTAAATTGTTTACATCCCTATAGTGGAAGATGATGCTTGTAATGCTTGAGAACTGTATCTTTATTATTTCATTCAGAAGGAGTATACACAGAAGGTGTGGGTAAAAGTTGACTCCGATGTGATGATAAAAAATTAATTTAGGGGTGGGGGAAAAGATTGTAATGGGAGAAGAGGAAAGGAGGAGGTAGAAAAGGGTAAATTGCATCACAGGAAGAGGAGCAAAGACCTATTACAGTAGAGGGAAAGAAGGGAGGGAGGCAAGTATTGTTTGAATTTCTATTTGGGTCAAAGAAGGGATAACATATACATTCAATTGGGTATAGAAATTTATCTTATCCTATAGGATGTAGGAGGGGAAAGGGAAAAGAAAAGGGAGGGGATGGATAGAAGGGAGGGAAGAAGTAGGAGGGGAAAGGAGAGAGAAAAGGGCTGATAGAAGGGAGGGCAGATTGAGGGGGGTGGTGGTCAGAAGCAAAATACTGGTTAGGAGGGAAAGGGAGAAAGGAAAGAGAAAAGAACAAAGAGGGAGGGGAATAGGATGGAGAGAAAGACACAGTAATCATAACTGTGAGAATGTGAATGGAATAAACTCTCCCATAAAACAGAAGTGGATAGCAGAGTGGATTAAAAATTGTAATCCTACAGTATGTTTCTTATAAGAAGCACATTTGGAGCAGAGATACACACAGAGTAAAGGTAAAAGGCTGGAGCAGAATATATTATGCTTCAGCTGAAGTAAAAAAAAGCAGTAGTAGCAATCCTGATCTCAGACAAGGCAAAAGCAAAAATAGATTTAATTAAATGAGATAAGGAAGGAAACTACATCCTACTAAAAGGTACCATAGATGATGAAGTTATATCAATACTAAACATCTATATACCACATAGTTTTGCATCTAAAATTTTAGAGGAGAAGTTAAGTGAGTTACAGGAAGAAAAAGACAGCAACATTATACTTGCAGGGGACCTCAACCTTTCCCTCTCAGAACTAGATAAATCTAACTACAAAATAAAAAAGAAAGAAGTTAAGGAGGTGAACAGAATTTTAGAAAAGTTAGATATGATAGACCTCTGGAGAAAACTGAGTGGGGATAGGAAAGAATATACCTTTTTCTCAGAGGTACACAAAAATTGATCATGTACTAGGGCACAAAAACCTCATAATCCAATGTAGAAAGGCAGATATATTAAATGCATCCTTTTCAGATCATGATGCAATAAAAATTACATGTAATAAAGGACCATGGAAAGATAGACTAAAAATTAATTGGAAACTAAATAATCTAATCCAAAAGAATGAGTGGATCAAACAACAAATCATAGAAACGATTAATAACTTCATCCAAGAGAATGACAATGAGACAACATACCAAAACTTATGGGATGCAGCCAAAGCAGATCTTAGGGGAAATTTTATATCTCTAAATGCTTTCATGAATAAAATAGAGAAAGACGAGATCAGTGAATTGGGCATGCAACCAAAAAAGCTACGAAAAGAACAATTTTAAAATCCCCAATTAAATACCAAATTAGAAATTCTGAAAATGAAAGGAGAGATTAATAAAATTGAAAGTAAGAAAACTATTGGACAAATAAAACTAAGAGCTGGTTTTGGGGGGAAAACCCCCCTAGTAAATTAGATAAACCTTTGGTTAATTTGATTAAAAGAAATAAAGAATAAAACTAAATTACCAATATTGAAAGTGAAAAGGTGAATTCACCACCAATGCAGAGGAAATTAAAACAATAATTAAGAGCTATTTTGCCTAACTCTATACCAATAAATCTGACAATCTAAGTGAAATGCATGAATATTTACAAAAATATAAATTGCCCAGATTAACAGAAGAGGAAATGAAATATTTAAATAACCCCATTTCAGAAAAAGAAATTGAAAAAGCTATCAATGAACTCCCTAAGAAAACATCTCCAGGGCCAGATAGATTTACAAGTAAATTCTACCAAACGTTTAAAGAACAATTCCAATACTATATAAACTTTTTGGAAAAATTGGTGAAGGAGTCCTACCAAACTCCTTTTGGATGCAAGTATGTTCTTCCTAAACCAGGAAGAGCTAAAACAGAGAAAGAAAATTATAGACCAATTTCCCTAATGAATATCCTCCAGATGAATTTTATTTTTTTTTCTAGTTCTGTAAACTATAAACTACCAAACATTGGTAGTTTGATTGGGATAGCACTAAATCCATAAGGTAATTTAAGTTAAATTTTCATTTTTATTAGGTGGGCATGACCATGGCATGCTGGTAAATGTTTAACAACTGACTCTCAAAAAAATTATAGCAGGACATACTTTTAAGTTTAATCTGTATAATTAGCACTTTCTCTATCACTTTTTAAAGTCCAGAAAACCAACAAAACAGTAAATCAAGCCCTGATTTGTAGCATTTTCTGATTTCTGAAGTGCAAATTTTTCCACTTTAAAATTTCACAGTTAGTTCTCAGAGCCAGTTTGAACTCAAGCTTGTTCTAGCACACCCCTGGATTTTCCCAAGGCCTGAACCCTAGATGGGCTCTTAGTTTGAGCTGGCTCCAGCATACTCCTGGGCATGTGCAATTAATATCCATCTAGCTATTTTAAAATTTTTTGTTTCCCCATGGAAATAGAGGAAGAAGCACAGAAGCATTCCCCTCTTCCCCCAATCTAGTATCTTAGCCCACATTTCTTTCATGTACAAAGGTGGCCACTTAAAGTTTGATACCCTGTTAGGGGACTATACTTCCATCTCCTGACCATTGGGTTCCTGACTGCAGACTGTTGGTCCCTACCTTCAACTATAGAGTTTCCTTCACTTGCATGGTTAAAAGTTCTATTAGTTTCCCCTTAGCCTCTATTTGACAATCATTAAAAACTTTATCTCTGGCTCCTGAACATGTGGGGACAATTTACTTTCAGACTTATTTGATGGGAGTCTAACTTCTGTGGGATGTTCAACAACAATTAAGGATAAGTCTTATAATCAGGAATATTGGAAAACCATACAGGAAAAAAAATAGATGGTGAATGAATACTGGGTAGCATGGGGAATATGACTACTGTAGCTTTAATTCTTTTAGTAGGCACCCACTCAGGTCCGTGGCTCTCACGTGGGTGTGGAATACTATCTATTCTAGAGCTGGAATGTATATGGAATGAGCTCCATCATGGATGGTGAAGTTTTTGAACTAAATACCAACATGAGGCCCAAATGTTGAAAATATAGCTGACTTGCCTGAAATTTTAAATGTCTTTTTTTTTGAATAATTAGTAGTACACACAAATAAGTAGGCCACTAGAACCTAAACACTTGCTGCATGACCATTTAATAACTGATTTTAGACAGTTGTCATCCTAGCAGGCTTCTTTTAATGAACAGTTCTAATTAAAGCTAAATATAATCAATTACACAATTAAATTTAGACAGTTCTCATATGTGGGGCAGCTAGGTGGCACCATGGATAGAGCTGGGTCTGGAGTCAGGAAGACTCATCTTCATGAGTTCAAATCTGACCTCAGACACTTCCTAGCTGTGTGACCCTGGACAAGTCATTTAACCCTATTTGCCTCAATTTCCTCATCTGCAAAGTGAGCTGAAGAAGGGAATGGCCAACCACTGCCAGTATCTTTGCCAAGAAAATCCCAAATGGGATCACTAAGAATCAGATACAACTGAAAAATGACTGAAAAGTTCTCATGGGTACATTTTTTAACATCTGGCCCTTACTGAAAAACTTGGATAGCTTTTGACTAGAAAACCCCTCAAGTAAAAGGCAGATGAACCAGGAAGATTCCAGCCAGGTATAAAAAGAGGAAGGTTAGCTAGGTTGTGTAGTACCAGGGGAGTTTGGCAACAGATAATTTGAAGAAGACCAGACAATAGGTGATTGGCTTCAAGAAGAACCATGTCCCTGGTAGAGTGAAAAAATTTTAGTTCAGGGCATTGTTTTGGAATTAATAGTTAAAGAATGACTTAGCAGGGTTTCTCATCCAGGTGTGACCAAGGACTTTAGACTAGAGTAGTGTCCTAATATTATTTAGTATTATGTAGCCTATTACATTGTAATATGTAGAGATGTAGAGGGTAGGGACTCAGTATGCTTCTATAACACCACCTAGTTTTTCTGGCTGGTGCTGAGGCTGGAGAGCTGAAAAGAATATCATGATTGGAATAGCAGAAAGAAAAATATTCTTGGATTTTGGTAAGATTAAGATATCTAACTTCACCTCAATTAATATAATTATAAAAGGAGGTTGGTTGTTGTCCTTCATGTTCAAAAAAGACTAAAATGCCATCACTATGTTGGGGTCAAGGTAAATGGGTCTTACTATGGCTGATCAGACCCATACAAGCTTGGGAGGCTCTACCATGGGTCAGGCACAAATGGTCCATATGAACATTTGGAGTGCAGATGTCTCTAAATTTGCACATCTCATACTTCTTTTGAGCTGTTGCAATTCTACTTTGCTCATAGAGCACAGTGCCTTCTTTGATGAGGGCACACTAGGCTGGGCAGTCCTGTGCCAGTGTCTCCCTCATCTCACAATCAACTCCAAAGTTTTTCAGAGAGACCTTGAGAGTGTCCTTGTATCACTTCTTCCGACCTTCATGTGAGAATTTGCCTTGTGTGAGTTCTCCATCAAATAGTCTTTTAGGGAAATGTACATTTGGCATTTGAACAGCATGGCCAGACCATTGGAGTTGCACTTTGTATAGTGAGTTTGAATGCTTGGCAGCTCAGCGTGAGAAAGGACCTCAGTGTCCAGTACCTTATCTTGCCAGGTGATTTTCAGAAGGATCTTCAGAATCTTCCTAAGACAAGTCAAATGGAAATGGTTCAGTTTTCTGGCATGGCACTACCAGATTGTCTTAGGTTTCACAGGCACATAACAATGAGGTCAGCACAATGGCTCTGTAGGCCTTCAGTTTGTTAGGCAGCCCAATACCTCTTCTCTCCCACACTTACCTTCAGAGCCTCCCAAATTCTGAGCTAACTCTGACAGTGCGTGTGTGTCAACTTCATCATTTATGTGTACATCCCTGGAAAGCATACTGCCAAGGTAAGTGACCATTCATAATTTGCAATAACTGATGGTTCCACATATGAACGATATAGTGCTGGCTGGTAGAGAACATGTTTTCTTGGTGTCAATTGTCAGACCAAAATTAGCACAAGCAGCAGAGGATTGATCCACACTCTGTGGCATCTCAGCTTCAGAGGCTTCATTACATGCACACAATCATCTACAAACAAAAAGTCATGCATCAACTCTCCCTCCACTTTAGTCTTGACTTGTGGCCTTTTCAAGTTAAATAATTCACTATCAGTGTGGTAGCTGACCTTTACGCTATTTTTGTCCTAATTGAAGGCATCCAACAACGTCAGCTGAAGACCCCACTAAGAAGGAAAAGGACAACCATTTACCAGGCACTATATACTTTTTAAATTTGAGCCCACTGTTCTTAGGAAACTTGTGAGGGAAGAGTGTGTCCCCTAATTGGGGAATGTTTCTGTAACAACTGTCCTTGCTATATATGCTTAGAAAATATCACTCACAATTCAGAAATTTGAGAGACATAGTTCCAAATTGCTTTGCTCAACTAGCTGGACCAATTCATAGTGTCCCCAACAATGAATTAATGTACTACTTTCCCTTTTTTGTCAATTTTGTCAATCTGATGAATGAGAGGTGGAACCTAAGAGTTGTAATAATTTTAATTTCCCCAATCATTAGTGATTTGGAATATTTTTCACGTGTCTATTGACAGCTTGAATTTCTTCCTTAGAAGAAACTTCCTTAGGAAACTGCCCATTCATATCCTTTGACCATTTGTCAATTGGAGAATGACTCTTATTCTTACAAATTTGAATCCATTTCTTACATACTCAGTTTTGCTGGGTTGGTTATTCTTGATTGTAATCCTAGCTCCTTTACTTTCTGGAATATCATATTCCAAACCCTCCACTCCTTCAACATGAAGGTTCCTAAATCTTGTATGATCCTGACTGACTGGCTTCACCATATTTGAATTGTTCATTTCTGGTTGCTTATAATATTTTCTACTTGACCTAGGAGGTCAAGGAGAATTTGTCTATTTCCATCAGAGAATTTGACTAATTCCATCAGTTGTTAGTGCCATCTCCCTATGATCATAATGTATTTATTTTAAATGTAGCCCTTCCTCTGGGCTTCTCCCCCAACTTGCACTCACTCTCACTGGCAGGTTGAAGGCCATTTTCCCATTGGTGAGTTCTTCCTGGAACTTTTCTTTTGGGGAACAGTCTCAGATCAGCCATTTCTCATTCTTCAGATTTAGCCATTATACTCCAGCCTGGGTATCTCATTCCCCATTCTACCCACTACACTTTTTAGCTCCCCTTCTATACATCATCTTCCCTCATTAAAATGTAAACTCCTTGAGGCCAAGGACTCTCTTTTTGCTTGTATTTGTATTCCCAACACTTAGCAGAGTTCCAGGCACATGGTAAATGCTTAATAAATGCATATTTACTGATTGACTAGCTAATCTCAGAGTTGTAGGAGTAATCTTGTGGGTCTGAAATTCTAACATTGTAACTGGGGCTCACAAGCCCCAACCTATGTATTCCCGTAGACAATCAGCCAGCAGACACAGCTTTTATCAAAGATAATCACTTAAGATGGCATATAGCAATTGTTTCTGTTTTGGCCAGAAATCCTGAGGGTCTTCCTTTCCCAGATTTATTTTTTTTAAAGAGGCCATTCTTTGCCTCATTTCTTATTAAGCCTTTAATCAGTGAGTAGGCATTGCCCCAGTCAAACTGAGGCCTGTTTTAAAGACCTTAACTTCAAAAGGCCAAGGTTGCCCACTTCATCCTGAGCCATCCCCAGTTGTCTTGATCTATACCTGGCCACTGGACCCAGATGGATCCAGAGGTGAAAGTGAGGCTGGTGACTTTTCACAGCCCTCCTTCACTCAAATGCAGAGCATGTCATGACATCACCTCCCTGATGTCATGGTCCTCTTTGAGAATGAAAGACAAACAGCAACAGCAAGTAACATCAATGGGTATAGTATATTTCCCCCATAAACCTGGAGCTCACTGTCCCATAAATATATATGGTGTCCATGGGAAAAGTAAATTCAGACTTAGTACAATGATAGTGAAGTACATCAGTGGGATACACATAAGTAAAAGGGAACTCACAAATTTACAATTCCTCTTCATAGTCCTATTCTGAATTGTCAAGAGCCATGCTTTTTGCATCTGCTTCTTCTGGTGACTTTCTCTGCACCTATGTCTATTTGGAGTGTGTGTCTCTGCTCCTCACATGACATAGTTTCTCTACAATTCTACTAACTCTGATGACATAGCCAATGGGGGGAGCAAAAGAGAAAAAAAAAATCTCTTCCCTATAACTTTGCCTTCTGGTATAGGCCCATAGGCCCAAGTTTCTCCTTCACAACTGCTTCCAACTCTCAAATTCTGAACTATGTGTACTTTGGGGGAGCGGAGGGTGAGGTAGGGAGTAGTCATACATTCTAAAATGTAATACATTGTTAACATATTAACAGCATTATGTGTGCCACCTAGTTAAGGCTTCCATTGAATGGCCAATAGTAGCCCCTATCCCAAGCCTCTGTGGTTCATTGCTTAGGTTTTGGTGGCACAGAATAAATATAATATATAATATATAATGAACATGACGAACATAGCAATTGCTTTCTGTTCTGGCCAGAAACTTTGAAAGTGTTCCCCTCCCAGATTGTCATTTTTATATGATGGTAAATTAGATGATATTTTGACTCAATTCTTACCTAGCCCTTAGTCATTTAATGGGTGTTGCCTTAGACCAGGAAAAGACCATAATTTAGAAATGTTAAGGTCCTGGACTGTTGCCAGTAGTCTTGACTTTGTCATGACTCTGGAGGAAGGTTGAGGCAGCAGCTCTGACTTGATGGTTTCTTTTACTATGCAGTTTGAACTTGTTTGTCTTCATTTTCTGCAATGTCAGTAATACTGAGGTTGCTATATTTTGATGTATCTTCCAAATCTGTCATTTGAATAGGTCTCCAATTCTTTGAATAGTTCAGTGATTTTTCTCAGCCTGCTTTTCTAGTTGGTCTACCTTGCATGAAATTCTTTTTCCTCTGTAATCAATCAGGCTGGTTGATTATTTCAGTTATTCTAAATCTATCTCTTTTTTTTTATTTCTAGGCTTAGTTCTTCCTATATTTTTGTTTGTTTCTTTGTTTTCATTTCACCCAACCTCACTTTATTATCTGTCAAGGTGTATGTTATGGGCAAGAATTGTAGAACAGCAATAATTCCTTCCTGCCTAATTAAATGTTTCTGCCAAGGTTAATTACTTCTTGCTTACTTTCTTTAAATATGTCATTTAATGTTTTTTTTAATCTAGGTTGTTTTTGGTGTTTTAGCTGTTTCTACTACTCTCCAGCATTTTAAAAAGTCATATTAGGGGGGCGGAGCCAAGATGGCAGCTGGAAAGCAGGGACTTGCATGAGCTCCCCCCCAGATCCCTCCAAAAACCTATAAAAATGGCTCTGAACAAATTCTAGAGCAGCAGAACCCATGAAATAGCAGAGGGAAGCAGGGCTCCAGCCCAGGACAGCCTGGATGGTCACTGGGCAAGGTCTATCCCACGGAACTGGGAGTGGAGCGGAGCAAGAGGAAAAACTGGGAAGAGAAATGAGAGTGATGAGAGAAAACCACGAAAAACAAGTCAATGACAGGCTAAAAGATATCCCAAAAAGTACTGAAGAAAATAACACCTTAAAAAATAGACAAACTCAAATGGCAAAAGAGCTCCAAAAAGCCAATGAGGAGAAGAATGTCCAAAAGACCACTGAAGAAAATACTACCTTCAAAATTAGGTTGGAGCAAGTGGAAGCTAGTGACTTTATGAGAAATCAAGATATTATAAAACAGAACCAAAGAAACGAAAAAAACGGAAGACAATGTGAAATATCTCATTGGAAAAACCACTGACCTGGAAAATAGATCCAGGAGAGATAATTTAAAAATTACTGGACTACCTGAAAGCCATGATCAAAAAAAGAGCCTAGATATCATCTTTCAAGAAATTATCAAGGAGAACTGCCCTGATATTCTAGAGCCACAGGGCAAAATAGAAATTGAAAGAATCCACCAATTGCCTCCTCAAATAGATCCCAAAAAGAAATCTCCTAGGAATATTGTCGCCAAATTCCAGAGCTCCCAGATCAAGGAGAAAATACTGCAAGCAGCCAGAAAGAAACAATTTGAGTATTGTGGAAACATAATCAGAATAACACAAGATCTAGTAGCTTCTACATTAAGGCATTGAAGGGCTTGGAATATGATATTCGGAGGTCAATGGAGCTAGAATTAAAACCAAGAATCACCTACCCAGCAAAACTGAGTATCATGCTCCAAGGCAAAATAAGGATTTTCAATAAAATAGAGGACTTTCAAGCTTTCTCAGTAAAAAGACTAGAGCTGAATAGAAAATTTGACTTTCAAACACAAGAATCAAGAGAAGCATGAAAAGGTAAACAAGAAAGAGAACTCATAAGGGACTCACTAAAGTTGAACTGTTTTGTTTACATTCCTACATGGAAAGATGATGTGTATAATTCATGAGACCTCAGTATTAGGGTAGCTGAAAGAAATACATACATACATACATGTATATCTATATCTATATCTATATCTATATCTATATCTATATCTATATATATATATAGACATTGGGCACAGGGTAAGTTGAATGTGAAGGGATGATATCTAAAGAAATAAAATTGAATTAAGGGATGAGAGAGGAATATATTGAGAAAGGGAGAGACAGAATGGGGTAAATTATCTCACATAAAAGTGGCAAGAAAAAGCAGTTCTGTTGGGAGGGAAGAGGGGCAGGTGAGAGGGAGTGAGTGAATCTTGCTCTCATCAGAATTGATCTGAGGAGGGAATAACATACAGGCTCAATTGGGTATCTTACCCCACAGGAAAGAAGGAGGAAGGAGATAAAAAAGTTGGGTGAACTACAGAAGGGAGGGCAGATAGGGGGAGGAAGTAGTCAAAAGCAAACACTTTTGAAAAGGGACAGGGTCAAGGGAGAAAATTGGATAAAGGGGAATAGGAAAGGAAGGAGCAAAATATAGTTAGTCTTTCACAACATGAGTATTGTGGAAGGGTTTTGCATAATGATACACATCTGGCCTATGTTGAATTGCTTGCCTTCTTAGGGAGGGTGGGTGGCAAAGGAAGAGGGGAGAGAATTTGGAACTCAAAGTTTTAAAAGCAGATGTTCAAAAAAAAAAGTTTTTGCATGCAACTAGGAAATAAGATATACAGGCAATGGGGCATAGAAATCTATCTTGCCCTACAAGAAAGTAAGGGAAAAGGGGATAGCAAGAAGTGGGGTGACAGAAGGGAGGGTTGACTGGGGAACAGGGCAATCAGAATATATGCCATTTTGGAGTGGGGGGGAGGGTAGAAATGGGGAGAAAATTTGTAATTCAAACTCTTGTGAAAATTAATGCTGAAAACTAAAAATATTAAATAAATAAATAATGATTTAAAAAATCGTATTAGCACTTTACTTAGTGTTTTCTGGCATAATTTTAATTTTTTCATTATTGTGTGATTTTTAAGCTGTTTTCTTCTCTTTATATTAAAGCATTTCTTTTTTTGCTGGGGGATGACAAGGAGGGGGTATCTGCAGAGCCTTTGAACTTTTATTCATTGCCATCTTGACTGGAAATCCTGACTCTTGTTCAGTTAACTCCTCTTTATTTTCTCCTTTTCCCTCCCTCTCCCCCAAGGGAAAAGCAGTCTTTTGCCATGTTGCTTTTAGTATAATAGCCTGTAGACTTCACCCTTACTGATACCCTCAGAGATGAGGAGAAAGTGCATTCCAGCAATGAAAGGACAGTTTGTGCCTAGTCAATGTACTGTCATGTTTGAGAATAAGCAAGATCGATTTGGTGAACTTTAATCCCACATGCCTTACTCCCTTCAGTGGGTGGTGGCAGTAGCAGAAACAGGCTTGGTAGAGCCATCCAAAATGAGAACTACAGTTCCCATGGGAACTTTGAATAAAGGGTCACCTTCCAATAAGAGTAAAGGTAAGAATATCAGTTTCTATAGTTAGAGTAACATTGTTAAGTGTGGGAGCCACAATTACAGAGGCTATATATAAGACTAGAGGTGACAGAGCTTCAGGACAGCGGAGTGAAAATGAGAATGAGAATTATAGCCTCTAGTCCAGGGGGGAGCTACTGAGGAAGGGGCCAGAGTCCACTGTCTTCTCTGTCAGGCCAAAGATAGGATCTTCTGAGGTGAGGGACAATGATTAACCAACTAGTCAACAAGTGTTTAAGTGGCTGCTATATGCCTGGCACTGTGCTAGGCACTGGAGATATAAAGACAAAAACGAAGCAGTTCCTGCCCTCAAGTAGCTTACATTCTATCAAGGGAGACAACACGTAAATGTAGCTTCTTCCCCTAGTACTGCCAGGTTGGATCCCCAGAGGGTGCTTGACTTCTCCACCCCTCAGAGTTTGGATATTCTAGTACCATTGTTCATGAGCCCTCATCTGGTGTACTTCCCATTGATTATTAAGCAGATATACTAAATAACCCTTTTAGAAAGAATATTTACTAATTTGGCTTAGTAAGAACAGTGAGTACAAAGCATCACTTTGTACTAGAGGCATACTCTCCCCTTACACACACAAAGTTCCTGGGGAAAATAGGCTCAAACTTAGAGAGGACATGTGTCCAAAGGATACTCATAGCTCTTGGTCAGTAGAAATCTTCTTCCATTGTGTAGTCGTCATGAAGTTCTCCCTCAATATAACTTTCTGCTGGGATACAAGGGTCAGAATCCTGGCAGAGTCCTGGGGTTACTTTTCTTTGAAAGCAATGCCGAGGATGGATTGGAGAGGGAAGAGATTAGAGACAAGGAGACCAATTAGTAGGCTGGTGCAAAAGTCTAGTTGAGAAGTGATGAGAGCCTAAACTAAGGTGATGGCTGCCTGAATAGAGAAAAATGGATAAATGCGAGAGATATTATGAAATTAGGATCAAAAAGACTTTCTGTTGATTAGATTTATTAGGGGAGGAAGAGAGAAGAGATTAAAGGCCAGAGCAAGGTGGTGAAATAGATATAGGACTGGACATGGAGTCAGGAAGACAAGGTCAAAGACAGGGAGACCTGCCCCAGTCACCTATCCTGGGCAAGTCACTTAACCTCTGTTTGCCTCAATTTCCATATCTGTAAAGTGGGGATAATAGTAGCATCTACATTCCAAATTACCATGAAGATAAAATTAAATATATTTGTCATGTACTTTACAAACCTTAAAACTCTCTTTCTCCTCTTCCTTCTTTTTCTCCTTTCTTCTTCTCTTCCTCTTCCCTCTCCTCCTGTTCTTCTTTCTCCTCCTTTATTTCCTCCTCCTCCTTGGTTTAACTTGTATATGAAATTTCCCATTTTTCATTTTCAACAACTTTTTTGAATAATTTAGGATTGAATCTTCTCAAGTATATGCCATATCTTTTTCTCACTTACTCTTACTTCTTGTTTATTATAAATTCCACTCTTAGCTCTCATAGACAACAATCTGTGCACAGATAACCAGTTCAGTGATAACTCCCACATCAATAAGAAGTCTAGTATGATTGATATTATTGGGTGGGGGAGGGGCAGGAGGGAGGGAGAGAATTTGGAATTCAAAAAAATTTTTACATGAACATTGAAATAAAAAATAACAAACTTAAAAAAAGAATAAGGAGTCCATAATCAGCACCTACTAATTCTCTTTTTCTTAAAGAAGTATTTATGATGTTGAGATATGAGACATGTGCCAAATCTATAAAATTTTGCCTCTCTTGTTTCTTTCACCTGAACCATCCTTTCCCATGAATTTCTCCCCATTCTCACCTTTTCTCACATGTGCATCAAAGTCACCATGTATCAGAGCAGGTATTTGATTTGATCTGGAGGACCTTATCTCTTCTCTGCCACTTTGTCCTCAACAATTGATATGAGTGTGTAAGCTGCAATTATTTTCATGGTGGGCTTTTTGCACCATTAGTGCTGCAATATATGGTGACTAAATGTCCCATGATATAATGTTTCATGTAATCTTTGGGCATATGATGAAACCCACTCCACCAACTCCTCTTTTGTCTCTTCAAGCAGTACCTGTGAGTCATTCTTCCATTTTCTTTCCTCTAATTTCATTCAAAGCAAGAATAGCAAGACTGATACGATTCTACTCCTCCCTCACTATGTCTACTCATTGGACATTAGATTGGATTTCACATTTAAAATACCAATGGTCAGGATGAAGTTTGTCAATGATCTAAAAACTGTGTTCCTTAGCACCGGGGGCCCTCTTCCCCACCCACCTGACCTCCATTTCTGCAGAAGCATTTTATATTTTGTTTGTTTCTTTCATGGGTTGCCATGGCCAAAAAATTTTTTTATCACGAGACAGGCAACGTGCCTCTCCATGATTAGCCATGTTCCTTACACATAGGAGCTGCTCAATTCATCTTTGTTAAGCTGTATTCATTTTAGACTTTTCTTTTATTTCTCTTTGTGTATAATCTCTAAAAATAGAATATTTAATTTCATAAATTTATCTTTTATACTTTATACATAAAGAGGCAGTCATAGCAGAGTGGATAGAGCTGGCTTAGGAGCCAGGAAGACCTGGGTTCAAGTCCTGGCTACGTGACCCTGGGGAAGTCACTCAATTCTTGGTCCTCTAGACCAATGGTGTCAAACTCAAATAGAAATGGGACCACTAATCCATACATAAGTATCTGAACAGCCACATATTGCCAGTTTTAAAATGTGATTTGCCTATGTTTCATTATATTTTTATTTATTTTGTTAAATACTTCCCAATGACATCTTAATCTGGTTTCCTCAGAGCACTGTGGGCAATGAGTATTCTTCCTCACTTTTTCTTTTTGATTTCTCCATTTCTTTCAACTTATCCTTTCCCCTATATCCTCCATCCCTTTTTTCTTGTTCTCGCTCACTCCATCTGCCCCTCTCCTCTGTCATTCCACACACCTTACTTAGTCTTTTTCTCAAAAACCAAGCCTTAAACCCAACTCACTCTGGAGCTCATAGATTGGACAGTAGGTCCCTGCCCTGCTAGCACCGAGTGAATGGAAATACTAAATAGTAACTGTTTCTTTTTTGGGCAGGAACTCTGAGGGTCTTCCCCTGCTAGTCAGATTTTTTTTTTTGTTTTAGATTAAAGGGACCATCCCTTGATTAACTTCTTAAATGGATGTTACCTCACTCAAAGTGAGAACCTGAAAAACCTTAGCCTGAAAGGGCCAGGGTCTCCCAATGCATCCTGGGCCATCTCCAGGTGAATATCAGGCCACTGAACTCAGATGGCTCTGGAGGAGAAAGTGAGGCTGGTGACCTTGCACAGCTCTCCCTCACCCAAATCAAAGTCAACTGCAAGTCATATCATCATTTCCCTGATGTCATGATCCTCTTCGAGAACAAAGGACAAACACACAAGTCAATGAAGAACTCCCTTCTGCAAAAACTCCCTCTGCCAAACAGATCGCAACTTACCTATGATTTAGTCATGTAAATGCGGGGAAATAACTGAGGCTCTCAGAAATTAAGTGATTTGCTCAGGGTCACACAGCTAGGAAATATTAGAGATAAAGCATGGACTTTAAAGTCCTCCGGGAAGAGTGTTGGACTTCAAGACAGCAGAGGTAGATTCAAATTCAATTTTTCTATTTACTACTTCTGGAAAGTTAGGCGCCACCATAGTGCATAGAGCACTGGTCCTGGAGTCAAGAAGACTCATCTTCCCAAGTTAAAATCTTTAGACGTCACCTATCAGGGGCAGCTGGGTGGTGCAGTGGATAGAGCACCTGGGGTCAGGAAGACCTGAGTTCAAATCTGGCCTCAGACACTTGGTAGTTGTACGGCCCTGGTCAAGTCCCTTAACCCCAATTGCTTCCAAAAACAAAAATGTAAGACTAGAAAGGTTAGCAGGGAGCTAGGGGCTTTGAATGCCAAACAGTGTTTTGTATTTGATCCTGGAGGCAATAGGGAACCAGTGGAGTTTACCGAGTAGGGGAACAAAGTGATGGAAAATCACTTTAGTGGCCAAATGGAAAATGGATTGGAGTGGGAACCCCTGCCTCAACACACAGTAGCTATTACAATAATACAGGCGTGAGGGGATGAGGGGTTGTACCAGAGTGGAAACAGTGTCAGAGGAGAGAAGGGGTATGTTTGAGAGATGTTGTAGAAGTGAAATCAGCAGGCCTCGGGAGTAGGATGAGATTTGAGACAAGGACATCAATGAAGAGGCAGTTCCAATGATCTAGGCCAGGGGTCAGGAGCCTGTAGCCTCAAGGCTACATGTGGCCCTCTAGGTCCTCAAGTTCAATTTAGTCCCAGGCTGCACTTGAGGACCTAGAAGGCCACGTGTGGCCTCAAGACTACATGTTTCCCACCCTTGATCTAGGTTATAAACATTTTTGTACGTATAGAACCTTTTCCTCTTTTTTAAAAAATCTCTTTGGGTGTATAGACCTAATACAGGTGTCACTGGGCCAAAGGATATGCACAGTTTAATGAGTTGCATATTGCTTTCCAGAATAGTTAAACCAATCCACAGTTCCACCAATAGTGCATTAATATATCTCTTTTCCCACAGTCCCTCCAGCATTTGTCATTTTCCTTTTCGTCAACTTTGCCAGTCTGATGCCTTCACAGTTGCCTTATTTGTGCTTCTCTATTTGTGGTTTAGAGAATTTCTTCATATAGCTATTGGCATTTAGACCCCTGGGGAGTGGCATCCAGGAAGCCAGGGACACATAGACTTGGCAGAAGGCAACCCAACGGGAAGTGCCTGAGGGGCCCAAATTAACACCTGTATTCTTTAATCTTGCAGTCAGATAAAGAGCCAAGACTTTATCCTACAAAATTTGGCTTCAGATTCATCCATTTTGTATATTGTTTTCTTTCATTTTCCGGATATGGCCAATGGCTTACCACAAAAGTCATTTGTAGAACTCTTGCTGGTTTAAGTGGTGGGGCAGCCCAACAGGTCCCCAAATCCAAATGAACCCCACCATACACCTGATAGGAAGATGAGCAATAGAGAAGTAAACTGTAAGCAACCCCAAAGGGCTTAATATGATACTCCTGGTTTGCTTGGAATTACTAACCCAAATTAGAAGGCAACCTTTGCACACTGATAGGAAAAAGGGATTCTGTTCTTTCCTCCCCACCTGTGTCTACCCCTGCCTCTCTGGAACAATGCACAATGAATTTGGCTATTTGAGCCAGTCAGACCCTTCACCTCATATATTGGCTTCTCATCATTCCCCCATCTTCTTTTGCTCCAGTCTCAGAGGATAAAGTGGCCTTTCACCTTCCCAACACTAACCCCTCTATGTCAAGTGCCCTTGACCCCACCCCTTCCTGTTGCTTCCATTTTTCTTACTCTCAGAAGCTCGCCCCTTTGAGGATCCCCTCTACCCTCTCTCCCTAATTATCAGACAACCTGTCTTTGTCCACTAGTTCTTTTTCCTACTGCTTAGGAGTAGTGACCCCCTGTCTTAGGCCACCCTTAAGGCATGCTTAGCTATCATTCCAGGCAAGTAGAGAAGCTTGGGGAGGTTGCTTCTGAAAATATATGATGGAGGGACCTTTGCCTACACCCCACCCCCCACCCTCACCTCTCACCCTCATTACAAACCTATGTACATATATTTTCTGCCTGCTTTCTCTCAGCAATGATGACTCAGAGGTTTGTACGGTGTGGAGACAAAAAGACATTTAATTGATTACTAAGGGGGATTCTGTGGATATACTTCAGAGGTAATCCTGTTACCTCAGGCTTCCTCTTTCAGCTGGCATCAAAGTTTGTGGAAGGATGAAAAGTTTTAGAAGAACCACTGTGGAGAGTGGGATAGAGAATTGATAGTGAATCTCTTACCTAGCCTTAATCACTGAATGGGTGTTGCCTCAGTCAAACTGAGATCTGTTAAAGACCTTAGGTTAAAAAGGCCAAGGTCTCCCACTGCATGGGGGCCATCTCCAGTCATCCTGATGTGTATCTGGCCACTGGACCCAGATGGCTCCAGGGGAGAGAGTAAGGCTGTTGACCTTGCACAGCCCTGCCTCACTTAAATCCAATTCACTTGCATGGCATGGCATCACCTCCCTGATGTCATTGTCCTTTTCAAGAACGAAGGACAAACAACAAGTGAATTGATAAGGGAGATTTGGGAGGATTGTGTCAAAGCAGTGAGGACCTAATAGCACAAATTTGTAATGGGCCCAATCAGAATAGTTGCATGATTTTCTCCACCTTCATTCAGCAGCACGGGTATAGGAGTGACGACTAGAAGCAAAAACAGAATTGTTCTTAAAGCAGCCTGGCTGGAGGCCTGAGCCCATAACTGTGAACTGTGACCTACTTCTCCCATTGAGGAAGCAGGATCCCTAAGCTGAACCTGGACAAAAAGCCAGGACAGCCAGATGATGCGGGTGTGGCCTTAGTTGGGTAATACATGGTTAGCCACTGGGCTGGATTAAGATGCTTAGATCTCCTCTTTTTAACCCTCTGCAATCTGGCTTCTGACCATCAAATCACTCTTTCCAAAGCTACCAATGATCTATTCATTGCCAAATCTAATGACCTTTTGACCTCACCTAAGCAGCTCGGTAGTGAAGTGTTGGAGTCAGAAAGACCTGAATTAAAATCCAGCCTCAGACATTTACTAGCTGTGTGACCCTGGGCAAGTCACTTAACTTCTGCCTGCCTTGGGTTTCCTTAGCTATAAAGTGGGGACACTAGCACCCACCTCACAGAGCTGTCGTAAGAATCCAATGAGATATTTGTTAAGCTCATAGTAGCCACTTAGTAAATACTTATTTCTTCCCTTCCCTCCCACCAGAAATCAGGATTTCTAAATTCTAATACCTGTATTTTTGCTTAATTGGTATATTTTTAGAAGTTAGTTATCTGGGTTCATGTTACTACCTCAAAAAAATTTAAGCTCTTTGAGGGCAAAGACTTTCATTTTGGTCCTTGTCATTGTGTCTAGCATAGTACCTGACCTAAGTGAATCAATGAATGATCAAGATAAGAGAGGGACTCTGTGCTTTCGGCTTCCTGTCTAATGGGGGAGGGGGACACATAAGAAGAGCCTAAATGAGGACAACAAAAGGTGTCATGGGGGATTGTTTGTACCCTGGCATTACTCTCCATAGAAGAGGAAAGATGCCAGTGCTCATTCTATCATTGCCACACATCAGCAACATCTTGAAAGAATATGAGATATAGAAAGGGTAACATTCTCATATGTTCATCTTTCAGATAAAGGCAGCCCAAAGCTAAACATCCACAATTGTGGACAATCTAATATCTGTGGATTATTTATTCCTCACCCCCATTGCAGAGTAGGCAACTGAGTTGATTATATTAACTTTGCTCACATCTGTCATCTACTCCACAGGGCCCAAGGGCAGAGCGGACCCTTGAATCCCCAATGTCCAAGAAAAGGCACAATATGAGGGGAAAAGCAAGTAAGTGATGGTATTTCAGTTTTGGGCTGCAGAAGAGAGGTGAGTGCATGAAGCACTGGGCTGGTAGGCCTTCTCAGATATCAGCACTCTGAGCCAAAGTTATGGCTGCCCCACCCTAGTTACGGTTCTGGGTCTACACCTATTCACAACCATAAAAGACAACGGTGACATTTGTTCATTTTTGTTTAATGAGATTTGTAGTTGACTATTCAAATGTACTGAATTATTGTTGAGTAATAATTAACTTTTGCTGCAAGTTCTTTGTTCTTTATAAACTCTTTCTCTATGTACCAAATATTGAGCAGGACTGCCCAGAATGGCATGCCCACACCAGAGAAAGCTCTGTGCTGTGTGAGTGGAGCAGAATTGAAGCAGCTCAAAAGAAACTCAAGATGAGCAAATTTAGAGAACCCATCCCCAATGTCCATACGGATTATTTGTGCCCAATCTGTGGTAGAGCCTTCAGAGCTCATATTGGTCTGATCAGCCACAGTCGGACACACTGTAACTTGACTCTAGCGTAGTGATATCATTTTGGTCCTCTTAGAGAATGAAGGACAGCAACCAGTAACCAACCAGTATTGCTGCCATTGGTACTTATGATAAACCTTAGACCAGAAAGCAGGAAGAAGAGTAAGTTGAGTTCCTCTTTAAAAAGTTTTTGCTAGATAAAGTGATGCCAAATTAAAGAAGGGTGGTTTAAATCAATTAAGGGGCATTTGCTAATCATCTGTTGTGTGCCAGGTACTGCACTGGTGCTAGAGATACAAAAAGAAAACTGAAACATTCCCTGCCCTTGAGGTACTTACGTTTTAGTGGTGGTGACAACACAGACACACAGACACAGACACACACACACACACACACATACACACGGCATACAAAATAAACACAAGGTAACCTTAGAGGGAAAAGTACTATCAACTGAGAGGCTTGAGCTGGGTCTTGATGAAATCTAGAGGAGATTAAAACGGAGGGTCGAAAAAAGTGGGGTCATTCTAGCCTTGGGGGGCAGCCAGTGAGCAGGCAGAGAGAAGGGAAATGGATGGTTGTGCGTAACAAAACGGCCAGTATAGCTACATGAGGAGTGGATGGGGGAGCAAAATGTGTAAGGAGACTGGATAGGAGGGGATCAGGCTGGGAATAGATTTAAATGTCAAACAGGGATGCTTATTTTTGATCTGCAGAGGCAAGAGAGACACACTAGATTTGGGGAAAATTATTTTGGCAGTTGTTTGAAGGATGGATTATAATGGGGAAGAGACCTGGGGCAGGCAGACCAAGCAGGAGGCTTGCAAGTTCAAGCAACAGGCCATGGGAGCCTGAAGGGTAGCTGCTGTGTGAGTGGAGAGAAGGGGACCTGTGTGAGAGATGTCATGGGAATAGAAAGCACAAGATTTAGCAAGTAATAGGATGTGTGGGATGAGAGTGAAGGGTAGAAGATGACACCAGGGTTATGAACCTGAGTGACTAGAAAGATGACAGTTGTCCTTAACAGTTTACAGGGAAGTTTAGAAGACAGGCAGGTTTGGAGAGAATGCTAATGAATTTTGGTTTCAGTGAATTGAGTTTCAAATGCCTATAGGACATCCATTTTGAGATTTCCATTAGGTAGTTGGTGATGAAGGACTGGAGTTCAGAGAAAAAGACTAGGGCTGGATATTTTATCTCAAGATCATCTGCATAGAGATGATAATTGATCCCATAGGAGTTGATGAGGTCACCTAGTGAGAGAGTATAGAGAGAAAAGAGATGAGGACCCAGGGTAGAATCTTGGAGTATGCCCACAATTCATGTGATAAGGGTAATGAGCTAGCAAAGGAGACTCATGAGTGATCAGGTAGATAGGAGAGCCAGGAAAGGGCATTGTCACAAAAACCTAGAGAGGAGGGAGAATCAAGGAGAGGGTGTTCAACAGAGATGCTACAGAGACCAAGAAGGAGGAGAAAAGACTGTTAGATCTAGCAATAGCACATTCTGCAGCAACTACCTCAAATCCCACTCGTGCTCAACAACAATAAGAATGCTGCCAGCACAGGTTCTTTTGATCTACTTTACTAAGGAAAGCAACGTTAAGGAGTTAACAATCTTACTTTAATCCAACATACAATATCATTCACTTAGTTCAGGAGGAAAAGCCAGCACCCTGAATATAGCAAATACAAACAATTTGCTGAATACAGCAAATAGAAACAAATTACAAACATGTATTAGAAACAGACCAAATCATTATTTCATATTTACCAGGAAAACATCAACATCTGGATTTACAAGCTGGGAGGCTCCTAATGACAGCTGCCCAGAGTCTCCACATCAACACTCCTCTGTGAGTGAGAGTCCCAAGCAAACAACTCTGTTCTCTCTTTTTATACCTTCTTAGCTGTCATCTGATCGACCAGAACTTAGGCGCATACAATTGACTCTGGTCTTAGCAACTCCCCTTAGGGCCCTGGGGACTTCCTGCCTCTCTCAAACCAATGAACTAGTTGGCTAACCAGCCTGGGGCTTTGCACCTAGTAAGACTCAATCAAAGACACTTAATTTAGCATTCTAAAACAGTAAAAAAAAAAATTCCCACCTTAATTACCAACACAATAATATGTGGCAGAGGGGAAATTCATGGCTCCTGAAAGTCTGGATTTTTCTCTGGGCTCTTTGTAGAGCCCTGAATCTCTATCCAGTTATCTTTTGGTTCCAGGTGTTGACCCTGACAACTGCTGATCTGGTGATCCCGCTAAGATACCAAATAGGAAATCAATGAGGTTCTCCTCCAGTCAAAAGGGAGGGAGGGGACTAAGGCCTAGGGCTTTGCTTCTTCTCTCCTCCTCACCTCCCAAACAATTCCCTCTCAAGGGTTCAGCTGGACTGCTCTCTCCCTCTACACTTGTTTGAATCTTTTGAGTCTCGATTGGCTTTATATTTTACAGACATCTGACCCACAGGACATGACCAAATAGCCTCACCCACCCAGAAGACACTTTTTTGTCATATCACTTAGTCTAAAGCCTATGACTGGTGGATTCAGCAGAGACATATTCTCGACTAGTTATGGAATCGGGGCTCAACATCTTGGTGCTCACTTTAAATGGAACTGGACGCTTTGACTTACTCAATTGAGACTCACCTGGACATGGCAATTCGGAGATTACTGGTAACTTTGGAGATAGCAGTTTCAATGGAGTGATAAGGTTGGAAACTAGATTACCAAGCATCAAAGAAAAAGTGAAAGGAGAGGAAGTGGAAGGCCAGTAGCCACCACATAAACATAGTTTGTAGTGGATTTGCTGGTGTTGTAACAGGAAAGTTCAAAGGCATATCCTCAGTGGAGATCTCAGACAAAGGATTCTTGGTAGTTTAATTTTGAACAAGTCAGACATTTTCATTTTGAATTTTACCTGTGAAAGGAGTTTAACACAGGACTGATAGCATAATTCAATAAAGTTAGCTTTTATTACAACTAGAGAGAAAGTGAATATATCATACAGGCATTAAACCTATTATACTGAGACATATTACAAATACATATTAACAAATTTTTGTATCAAATATCCTGTTCCTATATCAATAAATATTCACAAAGATCAAAATTTTTAGTAAGAATTTCTAAAAGAAATTGTCAGTCTAATAATTCTCATCATGGAACCAAGTGGCAGCCATGATGATACGTTGCAGCTACGGACACATGGTAACAGTTGCAGATAAAGGCATTCTTATGGAAACCATAACCACTTTTCCAAAAAACTTGTTGGATAGTTTTAATGCAGACTCAATTTGCTCCACTTTAAAGACAACTTTCACTTATCCTATGCCTGCAGCACCTCAGATCATTACCTCCGACACCAGGTAGCTTATTCCCAAAGCCCTAATTTGTTTTTACACCTGGGAGCTACAGCCCTGTGTGAACTTCCACCCATATTTGAACCTAACTCTTCAGGCTCCATTCAAAGGAATAGGAGAAGGAGAGAAAAGTGGCTGCAATTTTTCCAGATATTTCTTTTGCAATCATAATAGGAGACATTTACAAAGTTCTCCAGTAGGGGTTGAAAGTAAAAAGGAGTTATCTTACTTCAATTAGAGAGGCACAAGTAGAATTTCAAATTCCACAAGCTTACATACAAGCTGCCATAACCATTTTCATCACCAGCGTCCTAGTAACCCTCTACCTGAATGGGTCACTAAGTCCAATGCCAGGTGAGACATTGGGTGAAATTTAAGAAATGAACTTTTGGCAGGCCATGATATAAAATGTGTTTATATTCCATTTTAAAAGTGTTCACATTATTATGCAAATTTTTATTTAAGAGCTTTTCTCTTTTTTAGTTTTTATTTTATGATTATCTGTAAAAAATTTAGACATGAAATCTCATGGAAAAATTCAGAAAGATTATCCTTTAAGGGGATGTCTGGTGGATGTCTAGATGTCTCAACAGGAATCTGACAGATAAGAAGCAACTGGTTTTATATACAGAAATTGAAATACTTATCAGGAAGGGCTCTAGATAGAATTTGAAGTTTTTCTGCAGGTATAATATCTCCTGCCTTGGTTTCAGATAGTATTTACTTTGAAATAAGGCAAAAAGGAAAGGAGAATCAACAACCGGCCTTGTATTTCTCCAGTGTCATAGAGACCTGTCAGTTCCTAAGGAAGCTGCTGCCTCTGGAACAATTTGTGCAGCTGCAGAGATTTCCAAGGGAAGGGAAGTTTGTTTTCTCCCCGGGCTCCAACTCATAACCATCCTCCACCCTTCTGGCACTGCCACCTTGAGCTCAGCCTTGTTGCTGGACACTAACTCCGGTGTCCTGGCCTTACCCCCCAACAACCAGATGACTATGAGTGTTCACTTTCCCTTCTGTTTGGGAGGGGTTGTGGGAGAAAAGAAGATTTAACTGAAAAAAATCTATACTTTGTGAGAGATTTCCATGAAGGTGCAGGGTTCACCATCTAAGTAAAATGGCTTCTTTAACACCACGGGGGTACATGTGAACCCCAAGGATTTTAACTAGAAAGGCTACCATCTTACAGCATCTTAACTCTAAGCATCTTGAGTAACCCCCAGCAGCAAATTAAGGGGTCTTCAGCACAAAAAGGAGAGGCAGGAAAAGAGTTGAACTGATAACCAAATGGGATTATTGGAAGACACATGAAAGCAGGTCTTAAAGCCTGTGCTGTGCCATTGTTTTCTCTGTTCCACCTAAAATCATCATGACGAGGCTTGTCCACAGGAAAAAGCACCTTCTAGACAGAGTTAAATGAGATGAGGAGGCTTTGTCAGAGGTGGGAGGGGCGAAAAGAAAGAAACAACATTGCTTTTGGATGATGTTTGGAATTCTCTCTCTAGAAGAAGCAAGATGAAGACATCAGGACAAAGAGAGTCATTGAGCTTCACACATAGCTCAGTCAAAGCACACTCTGAAGAAGCTGCCAGCATGTCAGCATGCTACAACTATTCCCATCACCACAATCCCAGTAACCACTGAGCCCAACACTGGATGAGACATTGGGTCAAATTTAAGAAATGGATTTTTACAAGTTTCTGATAGAAACCAGGATTATAATCTATTTTAAAAGTGTTCACGTTATTCTGAAAGTGCAGTCTTTTGCCAGGCAGAGAGGTGGCTGGTGCTGTTGCCAAGATGCCATCGAGAACACTGACAGGGATGGAGCTTATCTTCATAATCAGGTTGGGACAAATAGAACACTTTTAGCCCCGAAGCACTCTGACATGGGGTCAAATCAGCACAGAATCCTTTCGAAGAAAGTCTGATTCTCCCTCATACAAAGTACAATATCCTTGGCTGGCTCTCCAATTCATTTTCCACCAAGTTGTCAGGAAGGAAAAAGGGCCAGTATTTTAGACTTAATGAACCATAGAGTGCCCACTCTCATCCTTGGCAGTGGTCTGGGTGCGTAGATGTTTAGATGAGGTAACAATACAGAACAGCACAAGCAATATCAGTCTGCAGAAAGGGTAAGTTGTTGAGAGAGGAAGGATAGAAAACCCTGAGAATACGTCTCTAGTCCTCATCAGATACCAAGTGGTAATCAGAGCAGGTAACACAACAAAATATGAGGTCCTACTCTGAAGATCTCAGCTGTATCAGATGCATCTGTTCACCTACATACCTCTGATCTGGGAGAAAAAGAAAAAGGAAGGCCAGGTCCCATGGAAATCAGAATTTTCTCTTATTTCAAAGACATTTCTCTCTCTAAGCCATGGCTATTCAGCTCCCTGGTAGAAATGTAGCACCAATTTGTGCTTTTATCTACAAAAAGAAAAAAGACAAGATGTCCTAGAAGATTGAGCAATAGGGGCATCTATATGTAAATTCATATCCTTGGCATGTCTTGTTCTTGGCCATCCTTGCTAAGCCTTGTCTCTTCTCCTTCCCATTGGACAACGGATGTTTGTAGAATTAATCCATAGTCTATGAGATAAGAACTGAGAGGGGGGCAGGAGGGGGGAGAAAGGTTAAACACAAAGGAGAGGTAGGATCATTTTTTGGTTCTATCTCCCTTTCACAGGGCACCTGAATGTATTTTTGCTAATTTTGGACATAAATGTATAAATGGAACTTCATTTAAGCATATGGGGTCACATACAACAGTGTACTCACAAGTATGCCCGTTGAGAAACATAGTTAGACCCCAAAGCATTCAGCTAACCATAGCCATTGTACAAAACCAGACCCTCATTCAACTCATTTGGTGGCCCATCTTTAGGGAATCTCAAGAGCAGATAAAAGTTTCATTGATAAATTTCTCTGGTCTTTCTCAGACAATACAGGAAGGTAGCCCATCAGGTTCATGTAGTCTTTACAAACTTTCTGTACCTGGACTACCTTATCATGAGGTAAGGACCAACGCCAGGCCTGGGAGACATTTTGGGCATTCCTAGAGTTTGTTTGGAAGGCATGTTCTCCCATGCCCTTGCCCTGTGTGATGTTATGCACCCAGATTTGGAGCTGAGGCAGGAAACGTAACCCTGCAAATTCATACAATTTGGAGGTTTGGGTCAGTGGGTCCTGCACCAAGTCCTCATAGCGTATTAACAGGTAGCGTTCTTGTAGGGAGTCTGGTAGCAACTGTGCTGCCTTGTAGATCTCCAGTTGGCTTTGGCAGATAGCTTCCATCAGGTAGTAGGGCCGGTATTCACTCTTTATTCTAATCCATTGATTACCTACCACTGTATGGCTGTCTTGCGTCAGTGACTTTTCTGTGTTTTGCCGGGAACGAAATACCGCCCGGGGGTCTCGGATAAGGTGAATGATGTGCAGGTTGAGGGAGGGGTCAGTCAGCAGTGGTTGGAGGGTCTTCAAGTTGAAGAAGCGCACCTCCTTGAGCACCACATGACTGTAGGATTTACAGGCTTCTTCCACCATGTTGAAGGGCTGTCTGCTACACAGGATCTTACAGTCAGCTGAGTGGATGATGGCCTCCCTGTTAAAGAGATGGCATGCAGGTGGGGAACACAGTGCCCTACTAGTCTCCCACATGAAGAGGCTGGACTGCTTCATCAGACCCTGGGCGATGTAGGCATCAAAGACACTCATGTCACAGAGGAAGACTGAACGAATCAGGTCTCTCACGGCCATCTGCAACTGCCCAGCACTGCCAGAGGAGAGGGTCGTCCACACGTGCCAGGCTGGCTCCATCAGGTAAAAGACATCTGGGTGCTGGCTGAAGAGCTGGCCCACAAAGGAGGAGCCAGAGCGCCAGGAGGACAAGACCAACACATGCACAGGGCTTGACTTCTCTGCCAGACCAGGGCATTGACTAGGGCTGTAAAATTGCTGGAGGAGGAGAAGGAAAACTAAAGATTGGAACACCAGGAATATTAACAGCCTTGGTTTTTTTGACCAGAACATTGTGCGTGAAGAATGTAGGCAGCCTGTGGGGATAAGAAAAATGGACTGTATGAGACTGCTGGGTATCCATCTGCTTGCACATCTCTACTCTGGCCAACCAACCCTATTCCTACTTGCTATCAACTCCTACCCAACAATGCCTAAGCACAGTTTCCCCTCACCACCTACCCTCTTCTCCAGTCGTCTCTTATCTCCTACAAGATGTAAAGATGTCCTTGGGCTCAGTCCCTTTGATCTCTTCACTTAGAGCAGGAATGCTTAACTTGGAGTCCATATACCCTCAAATGGCTTAAGGATAAATTTCAGGGATCCAAGGATTTGAATGGAAAAAAAAAAAAAACAAAAAACAAAAAAAAAAAAAACAAACTTTATTTCAATAGAATTGGTTTTCTTTTTTATCTTATGTATTTTATGTATTTAAAAAATATTATTCTGGTAAGGGGTCTATAGGCTTCCTGGGACTGGCAAAGGGGTCCAGGATACAAAAAAAAAACAACAAAAAAAAAGAATCTCTGAGTTAGAGTTTTATACAGAAAAGTCTATCTTGACCCCATTTTTCACTCATACTCTTGGTAATTACTATAATCTAACCAGTCATCAGAGAATCTTAGATCTTATCTCCTCATTACTTCTATCACATAGTAAAAAAGCAAAAAGAAGCAAGGTGCCTTCATAAATACCAAAATACAACCAAAGAATTCCCTGCCATAAACCTCATTTTAAGAGAGAAGAGAGATTATTCTTCTTGGAATATTCTGGAACTTGTCAATTCCAAAGGACATTTCTTGATGACTACTGTCTTACAATCAAGTTTTTCCTTCATTTCTTTTTCTTTTAAAAAATTTTAAAAAAACCCATCAAACTAAAGATGGTGTAAATTTCCAAGTAGTTTTCAAATTCAACTTGTTTGCATTTTATGAAGAAAAAAATATGAATTATATAAATTAAGACAAAATGTGAGCAATGGCGGTAATGTATTTTTGTCCTTTTCCAAATCCTGCTGCATGAGTAAAGACCTATTCCCTTTCTTTCTCTTGGTTAAAATATTATTGTAGTGAGTGGTTAAGCTGTTCTCATTCTGCTGAGACCTTATTTTGTGAGTATTTCATATGAATCTTTCCATTGTTCGTCACCTTTATATTTTTTCTTTTTCAAATTCATGGCTGCTTTTATTTCTTCTATGCTGTCAAGGGTTTTTATGAAGCTGGTTAACTATCCCTCTAAAGTCAAGGAATAGAAGAAATCCAGTGATACAAAAGAAAGAGAAGACAGGAAGCAATTGACAAAGGAAAATCTAATAATTGGGAAATTCAGGGACACAAAATGAGGCAGCCATGAGAATTTGACTTTGGTTATGACATGGGAGGTTGTGGTGTGGCTCCTGAAAAGGCTGATTTATGTTTAGTCTCTTCACAGGCTTCCCTTGGAAAGCCCCTGGTCCACTCCCATCCTGAAGAAATGGTAAAGATGTCATCTTATCCAGTTCAGAAGAAATATTATAATGACACAGAAACTCTACATCCCATCAATTCCAGTATTTTTCACCCATCCGCTTCAGACAAATGGAGGGAGGCCAATCAATACTTCATTAAAAAAAAAAGTGAACAGAAAACTCTTTGCTTGGTTCCCGTATTCTTTAGAAACTGAGCCCAACATGAAAGTCATGGAGTATCTTTTCAAGGGTGTGAAGTCACTGGCAATTATAGAATAAGGAAGACTCACCCTAGACCAGGGTCTTTAAAACTCAAGGGTTTTTCCTAAGGAAAATATGAGGGGCAGTATCAAGGACAGAAAACAATCAAGAAAAAGGAAGGGGTGGGGAAGGAAGGAGGTAAGGAGGTTAACCTATAACCCACAGCCATAAACCTGTGAAAGACAGTAACTGGGACCTGTAATTATCTTCCAGATGATTAACTCACAAGTGCCTCAGAGCAAGACTAGCCCCTTTAACCTCCCAGAGCCTAGCCCTGAGTCTTGTTCTTTTCCAGATTCTACCCATGGGCATTCTTGCTTGCAGACTTTTCCTGGCTTCAAACTCTCCCTGTCCTGGGATCCTGTCTCCCTAACTCTGTTTTTGGACTCATCTCAGCTTCCTAAGACATCTGCCTCTGAAGATTTGCTTCTCTGTTGCTTCCTTTCCACGGACAGGCTCCCTAGCTCCAATGAGAAAAGACTAGGTTCTAATGATAAGTGAGCTCTCTTCCCCGTTCCTGGCTTCTGAGAAACATGCTGGTTCCAGATGAATGTGCTATGGGAGGTCTTCTCTCAGCCAAATTCCAGGAAAGTCATTCTAGGCTTTACTCTGAGCCTCTCAGTCATCCATCATCACCCCCAAGGGAAAGAAGTTCAGTGGCTCTGTATGGCCGCAGGAGAACCTTCATAAGCAGACGAGGACCACCTTTTAAGCAGAGCCTTCCCATGAAGACTTCAGACTAGATCACTTGCCAGGAGAAAGGCCACAGGGCATAGGTGGTCAAAGAACCAGGGAACAACATGTGTGTGTGTGTGTGTGTGTGTGTATGTAAAAGTAATCAGCTGTGTAGGGAATGTAGGGATGTATTTAGAAGCAGTAAATGGAAGAGCAGGATTACAGGAGAGGTGAGAAACAAGGAAGAAAGATGAGCTTCTGGTTGTCCCCAATCAAGTTAGTTCCTAGTTCATGAGACTCCAGCTAAGTGTTTGAGGAAGGATTAGAAAGACTTTCCTGTTGTTTGGTTATTTAAGTTGGGTCTGATTCTCTGTGACCACATTTGGGGTTTTCTTGGCAGAGATATTGCAGCGATTTGCTATTTCCTTCTCCAGCTCATTTTATAGATGAGGAAACTGAGGCAAACAGAGTTAAGTGACTTGCCCAGGATCACATGGCTAATAGGTATCTGAGGCCAGATTTGAATTCAGAAAGATGAGTCTTCCTGACTCCAGACCCAACACTCTATTCAGTGTGCCACCTAGCTGCACTTAGAAAGATTGTCAGCATCTGAAAAAACCACCAAGTCAGGAAAACAGTCTTTTGTGGAAGCCAGAAATGAATATTTTCCTGCTGTTCTACAATTACTTCTCTGCTCTATCCACAATTCTCCATCAAATTAAATAAATGAAAAGGCATTTATTAAGCCCCTGCTGTATACCAGGGATTGTGCTAGGCACCAGTGACACAAATCTAAAAATGAGACAGGCATAATAATGTAGCATTTATACAGGGAGTAGTGGCCTGGGGAGCCATGGGGATTTTGAGTGGAGCCGTAGGCAGTTGTGGGGAGAGGGGGAAGAGGAGGAGGCAAAAATCATCCCTGGATGTCTAAAATATTATAATCAGACTTCTACCTGCAGTTTCCCATATCTTGCTACTTGCTCTTCCTAATGGAAGGAAGGAAGGAAGGAAGGAAGGAAGGAAGGAAGGAAGGAAGGAAGGAAGGAAGAAAAGAAGAAAGGAAGAAAGGAAGAAAGGAAGAAAGAAAGAAAGAAAGAAAGAAAGGTGATAAGATAGACGAGATAGATTAGATATAGACACACATATATGTATATATGTGTATATGTGTTTATATATACATATATGTATATCTCTAATAGATAGATAGATATATAAATGGAACATAGGTTCTCCCTCCCCCCACCAATCTTATTGCATATGCTTAGAAAGTCCAGATTTTTATTTGGATTTTAGAAACACAAACGGATGCAGAAAGATAGGAAGGTGCTCTTGTTTCTGCCACGTACTGCATGACCTGAAAAGACAACTCTTTTCTGGGAAGAAAAGAAGGACATAGGCATTTATCAAGCACTTACTATGTACCCAGAACTGTGCTAAATACTGGGAATAAAAATACAAAGAAAAAGATAGTCCCTCATGGCCAGGAGGAGATTCAAAGTTAGCAAAATTTGTTCTTTCAGAAGCGGTTGGAGGAGGAAGTTGAGTTGGGGTCTATTTGCAGCATAGATATTTTGAGAAGAAAAATGTTTTATGTAAGAGGAAAAACATGACCACCTTTCTACCTCTAACCCATCTTCACTCATAGCATTGGAAAGAGCTTTATGTTGCTGTATTTTGCAAAGTCTATAGCTTTTACCAGACCGTAGTATAGCCAAGAAAAAGAATAGCATTCCTTTTTAATTAAGGAAAAAGAAATAGTCCCAAACACTGAAGTTCACAGTTGCAGATTTGGTGTCTAGCTTGGTATTACTTTGAGAGGTTATACATTAAATTGCTTTTCTGATTGTATTTGTATGCAAAGTATGTCCCTTGCTACTGAGTAAAAGCTATTTAAAATACTATATTATAATATTCTTCCTCTGAGTAATAATAATTTAAAAAAGGAATATGTTGCAATAATTATTAGGGGGGAAAAGATGATCCTTGCCTGCAAATTTCTACTTTGCTTTGTCAACATAAAACCAGGAAAGTCTGTAGCCTATATTCTACTTATACAATTCCTAGCGAGATTTAGCACACACTGGTCATCTCATTTTCTGGTTAGGTCAACAAATTTTGAACCTAAAGAATGGCTTTTTAAGCATAAATTAAGGAGAGAGAGGGGCAGTTATGAGGCAGTGCTGGACCAGGAGTCTAGAGATCTGAGTTTAAAATCTCACCTATGACACCAGTTATGTGACCTTTGGGTATTTCCCCAAAGGTCACATAACCTTAAAGTCCTTTAACCTTTCTGAGACTTAAATCTTCTCCTGGATGTGAAATGGAGAACATCATACTTGCGTAACACCTACCTCATGGGGTTGTTATAAAGAAAGTCTTTGTGTAAATCTTAAAGCTCTACACAAGTTAATATTTATTTTACTCTGTTAATGGAGTTGACATTAATGTGTAAATGTTCATGGGAATTAATATTATTGAGCAAATATTTCCAAGGTACCATGCATCCTGTAGGGACAAAAGGAGATATTAACGTGGAATTCTCAGCAAACATCACTAGATATCACTCACCAGTCCTGTTTAATAAGGAGCTATGGAATATCTCTAACTTACAGGGTCAATTTAATTTGGAAAACATTTGAGTACCAACTCTATACAGGATAATGTGCTAGCTACTGAAGTGGGTACAGATAAGTGTACAGTCCCAACCCAAAAGGACCTATGAAGAACTTGACATTCCACCTTCCCCCAAAACAAGTCAATAGCCACTCTGATTCATGGTGACTTCAATGCAAATTCAGGGGAAAAGTAAGGATGGGGGAACATATATGAAACAGTATGGTTAAGGGGAAAAATGAGAGAAGCCAAAAGCTTTATGAAGTATGAGGTTTCTGTATAATCTACATCACAAACACCACCTTCCAAGAAAGAATTGGTGGGCACTAGCCATGGTGGGCATTGAAGCAATTATGCCAAGGGTTCAAGAATGAATAGGAACTACCACCAGAAGAGAAAGCAAAAGATTTCAGAAAAAATGCCCAACACTGTTTCTCCACCAAGGATAGTGGAATTGCCATCTTTGGACCCTAACTTCAGAGATAAGAAGTCTGGGATGCTTATGGAAGAGACAAAGATAAAAAAAGAAAAAGGTGGAACAAGGAAAATAAAGATGGGGAAAACAGTCATGTTAGGTCAAGTACATGTAAAGAGGAGATCAGTGCTGGAGGAAATTCAATTGTGAGGGCATTGAGGGATCAATATTCTGAAGAAGGTAAAGACACAAAAGATGTGGGGAGAAAAATGTTGATAAAAAAATCTTCTTAATACCCAGAAAAGGCAACTGAGAGAACATCCATAACTACCAACTTAAATGTCTCCTCTCCCATTTAAACAAAAATCTTTCTGAGGGTCATCTACACAACACAAAATAAAAATTTTTAGTAGGGGATTTTAGCAGGCTTTTGCAAACACTGTTCAGCAATCGGCCTCATCCTGATGATCTCATAATTGGCTGAAAGATGTAGAGAATATAAGATCCCTTCATGCTTTTCATTTGTCAATTCCCCGCCACCCCTGTTCTCCAAAAGGGAGTTGGAAGAACACGAAACACTGCCCTACAGGGTCCTAAAAGTGATGAGGTATTTTCCGCCCATATATTAATATAACTAAGGACTCCTTGAAAGATGTAAAGACAGAAATAATTCTGCTCAATAACCTTCTGATAATAAACCTCAGTTGTTGTTGAGTCATTTCAATTGTGTCTGACTCTGTGACCCCATTTGGGGTTCTCGTAGCAAAGATACCTGTGTAGTTTGCCACCTCCTTCTCCACCTCATTTTAGAGATGAGGAAACTGAGGCAGAGTTAAGTGACTTGCCCAGGGTCACACAGTTAGTAAGAGTCTGAGGCTGGATTTGAACTCAGGAAGATGAGTCTTCCTGGCTGCAGTCCTGGAGCTCTATCTACTGCACCACCTAGTTGCCCAGCAACAAGGGAGCCCCTTTGATGGGCTTTAGGGAGAACTTGGATAGGAGTCACACAAGATGGACAGGGATGGAATGGGTGGTGTTTCTCTTCATTGAAGAAACTCCCAAATCAATGACCAATAGATCTTTTGGTGTAATAGCTATATAAACAACAATAAATTATAAGGTAATATAACACAAAACATGAACAATTTGTTGGGCTGTTGCTGCTATGATGTACAGAAAGACACCACTGTCCCTAGGAAACTGTAACTTACCCTCTTCTAAAATCTCAGCTATTGGCTAGAAGTATTACTTCTGAGTGATGCTTTAAGCAGGGTGCCCCCGAGGTCAGAGGAAAAGATGGGATCCCTGTAAGAGTCAGGTAGCTTTATAGTAAGAGAAACTCTACTGTTGAATCACAGATTGTGCCCCTAATCGAAGCTAGCCTAACCTGGTAAATAACTAGCAATGGCTCCCTTTGCTAACTGGGTAAAGCCTGTATACCTTGGCCTGGAATTCAAGGTACTCCATAATTTGACCCCAAGCTACCTTTCTAACTTTTTCTCTTATGACTTCTTTTAACATATGGGGCTATTTGTCATTATCCGAACATAACCAGATTTTACTACTTCCTTCCTTTTGTTTATACCTTTTCATATATCTGGGATGCTCCCCCTTCCCGACATCCCTCCTTCTCCCACCCCTAAAAGGAACATCTAACTACTGTTAAGGCCTACTTCTTCCCTGATGTTTTAGGCCAGAAGTGATTATTTTTTCCCCTTTGGAAAAAAAAAAGATATCCACTGATATTTATATGGCATGATCATTTTAGAAAAATACTTTACACTGTATGATATTTCACCCTACCCTGTAAGGTAGGTGCTATTATTCCACAGTTTACAGAAGGGAAACTAAGGCTGGGAGGTGTTCAGTGACTTGTCTAGAGTCACATAGCTAGTCAGTAAGTGTTTGAGGAAGAATTTAAACCCAGGCCTTCCTATCTGAGTCCTATCCATATACCATAATGCTTCAGTACAGCATTTTATAGTGTCCTAATATGTTCTTTAGGAGAACTCATCTTCCTGAGTTCAAATTTGGCCTCAGACATGTACTAGCTGTATGACCCTGGGCAAGTCACTTATCTCTGCCTCAGTTTCCTCATCTGTAAAATGAGTTGGAGAAGGAAATGGCAAATCACTCCAGTATCTTTGCCAAGAAAACCCCAAATGGGGTCACAGAGAGTCAGACATGACCGAAACAACTCAATGACAATAAAATACGTGCTTTTCATGTCTAATTTGTCTAATTTCTGTTACCCTCTTGTATGCCCTCTTTATATTTTGGTTTATTTAGCTATTATTACTTTATCTTTATCTATTTTGCTTTATACTTTATTTTACTAGGCTATGTTGCTCCTTGAAAGTGGAAATTAGTTATGATTACGGAATTTAAAATTAAATGGAATTTTAAAATGAATGGGAAATTCTACCAGAGAAGGAGCAGAGATGTTTATCATTGCAGATGGGGCGTGGTGTCACTCTGAGAGCCCCTGGGAACCCATAAGAGAGATAAGCACCTCCATTATGGAACTCCCTAGAGCAATCTGTGACATTAGTGACCCTTTTAGACGTGTCTCATTTCATTTTCACCGCGTCTCTTTGAGGTGGACAGGATAGATACCATTCTCTTTACAAATATAAAATTATACTTAATTGGTGATTGATATAGAAAGAAGCCCAAGGACTTAGAACTTGGAATCACAGGACTTTAGGATCTTAGAGTTCACATTTTACAGAAAAGGAAACCGAGGCCACGGTGGCTCCAGCGGGGACCCTGACAATTTCTCCCGCTGTGACTTTGGCCAAGCCTCTTCCTTTCACTGGGTCTCAGTTTCCTCATCTCTAAAGGATCCCTGCCAGCTCTGAAATGCTATTTTTCTATGGTCCCAAGAGCTCTTCTTGCTGAGTTTAGAAATAGCTTCCCAAACTCAATCAGCTCTACCCAGCCCCACACCGTGCCCCTAGACACAAGGGGAGCTCTAGCTGCCAGAGGGGACTGGCCGCTCTGCAGGACATGCACACAGAGGAGCTGTGTTCTTACCCTCTTCCCCTCTCTGGCTCCTTCCCCGGCTTGGCAGTCCTGGCAGATTTCTTCCGTTGCCTCAGGATCTCCTCCAGCTTCCAGCCTCCTACTACATTCTGCCTAACTGTTCTGAGCGAACCTCTATTCTGGGAGCAGTTTTAGTGTCTTCTTGCAGCCAGGAAATGACCCCACCTTCCAAGACTGGTGTAGGATGGATGGCAGCGCCTGTCAGGGAGCGGTGCTAGGGACAGCTCTGAGAGCCACAGACCAAGTGGGGTGAGAAGAGGGAGCATAAGGACTGGAGCCCAGAGGAAGTTTCCAGCACGGAAGCTTCACTCCTACTGGGCAGGGAGGAGCAGAGGAGGAAGCAGGGTGACTTTGGAATGTTGACTCCTCCAGGGTCAGGAGCTTGCTGACTGCCTGAGGAATAGTGGGAATATGGGCAGAAAAGCCACACACCCATCAAGGACCATTAGGATGCCCCACCCTCCACTGATAGTAGAAAGCCTGGATGTCCCAGATATCTTTCCAGAAGAGCCAAAGAGGTGAAAATTGGGCTCCACCTTTGGAGTCTACAATCACTGTATTCCCGGGGAAGGAGGAAGTTGGTTAAAAACATGCTGCTCCTGGCACTGGGGAGCAGGGGCTTCTGCCCTTCTCTTATTATCTTTTCTCACTCTCTTCTCTGCAGCTGTTGGCTGATGTCATAGGGTTAGCGAATTGTATCTCCATCCCTTTACATGGCTTCTGGACGAATCTTGGGACCTGGGGAGGCTAACTCTGGGCTCACCCTAGAGGCCCTTTTCTTTGGTCTCTATCTATGAAGAGGTAGCTCGCCTATCAATCAGCATAGCTGCCTGAGCCTCATCACTACCACAAATCACCAGAAGCTGCAGCCATACTCCCAGCTGTCTTGATTTATTTTTTCCCCTCTATAATTCTGGTTGCTTAGGACACCTTAAAGAGGGGAGGGGCCAGGAAACACTCCCCTTTCCCTTCCCTTCAAGCTAATAAACATTTGTTAAACACTTCGTAGAGTAGGTTATCTAGTTCTGATTTTCCCTAAAGAGAGACAGATTTATTTTTTTAAAGACCTGGTCCCATCCCGTTCAAGTTTACATTTCAAAGAGAAGATTGACTAAAACCCAAATAACTATAAATTGCAAAGGAGAACATGAAGGAGCACAAAACAGATACTAGTTAAATGTCATTCAAGGTCTGAGGAAGAAAAGATCATTTCTGACTCATCCTTTTCCAAACAACTCACCTCAAAAAAGGTTATAAAGAGTAACCTTGATGTTCTATGACACCACAGATTTGTCAGCTTCCTCTAGTCTTTGCTTTCAAACCACGTCAGTTTCATACCAGGGATTCAATAATGGTTGAACAATAGGAAAACCATTTAAAAAATTTTGATGTATTTTTGAAAGGTACTAAGTTCTGTTAATCCTATGCTTTCTGGTGTTTGAAATAGGAATTGTGTGAGGTAAATAAAATGTGAAGACTTCACAGGAAAGATGTGTGTGTGTGTGTGTGTGTGTGTGTGTGTGTGTGTGTGTGTGTGTATACACATATATATACTAAGAAATGTTTAAAAATCAAGAAACAGAGAAGTGGAAAAATTCTGAGGCTGTGAGAGTCTGATGGCTCTGCCTCTGGGAAAGTTCACCCTGAAACTTTTTGTTCTTTCTTCTGGTTCTGGTTTAAAGATTTGCTCAGTAAGAACAGGGTCATAATGACCTGTTTTTCTCTACTGTAAAGAATGGAAAGGGTCTCCCCCTCCCCTTATCCTATTCTCCTTCTTTAGATTCATAGATGTCACCTCAGTTGTAATCATTAACTAAGGGAATGGGAATTGGAGTTTCTGTGCCTCAATTTCCCGGTTCTTTGTCTAGCTTTCATGCTCAGACTGTAAGCCCACCTCCCAGCCATTGGTGAGAACGGTCAGAGGTGGGTGGAATTCTCTTGTGTGAGGTATAATTATGGGTGCTTTGCCTCTTGTAAAGCACCTCCCTTACCGGATTTGTTCTAGCGGGGGATGCCCAATTCTCCAAGAATTGAATAAAATTTATTTCTGTTCCCATCCTGAGATGGCTCCTTATTAACTTTTAATTGGCAAGGGTCTTTCATCCCACACAGAATAAATGTTGTATCTTGTAAAAAGTCTTTTCTGCATCTATTCGTATAAATTTGTTTGTTATCATTTTGTTATTAAAATGGTCAGTTATGTTTGTAGTTGTCCTAATATTGAACCAGCCTTGCATTCCTGATATAAATCTGACATAGCCATACTGTGTAATCTTTGTGAGAAGTTGCTGTATCAATATTCATTAAGGATATTAGTCTATGGTTTTCCTTCTGTTTTGATTCTCCCTGGTTTAGGTAACAAGACCCTATTTGTGTCATAGAAAGAATTTGGTAGGACCTCTTATTGTTTTCAAACAGTTTACTTAGTATTGAAATTAATTGTTCTTTAAATGTTTGATAGTATTCACCTATAAATCCACCTGGTCCAGCATTTTCTTTCTTTTCCCTTTCTGAGTTTATCATTTGCTTAATTTTTTTTTGAGATGGGGTTATTTAATTAGTCTATTTTCTGTTCTGTTAATCTGGTATATAAAATCCAAGGTTGGTGTTTGACTTTTGGGGGTACACTCATTGAAAGGATGTGACAAGACTCTGGGCAAGCCATTGAACCTGCGCCCCCTCCCCCAGCTTTGCTAACCCAGACTCATTGGTTCTTTGCTAACTACGTACTGTGATTTGATCAGACAAGGTCTGTCTGCTGATATTTTGTAATTTCTGTTTGTATTTGCCTTGAAGTTCAGGGGGCTGATCTTTTCCCCCAGAACTAAATGAATGATATATGTATGTTTGATTAAACTGTAACTATTAACCCCTTAAGGTTGCTTTCCTTAGAAAAGCAGAACAAAGAACCTGTGCTGGCAGCCTTCTTGTTGTTTGTCTTTCACCTTCACAACAGCTGCTAGCGAAATTGTTGCTACAGTTGTGAATTCGCCTTTTAAATTTTTGATACTGGTAATTTAGTTTTCTTCTTTTTTAAAAATCAAGTTAGCTAATGACATATCTATTTGTATGGTTCCCCCCCACCAAAAAAAAAAAAACCCAGCTTCTTGTTTTATTTATTTCATATTTTTGTTTTGCTTTCAATTTTGTTAATCTTTCTTTTGATTTTCAGGATTTCTATTTTGGTGTTTAATTGGGAGGTAGGTGTTAATTTGTTGGTTTTCTAGTTTTTTTAGTTGTATGCCTAATTCATTCATCTATTCTTAAGTACTGCTTTGGCTAAATTCCAAAATGTTGCCATGTTGTCTCATTGCTGTTATCTTTAATTAAATTTTTGACTATTTTTGTGGTTTTTCTTTAACCCATCCATTCTTTAGGATTGAGTTAGTTTCTAATTATATTTTAATCTTTGCTTCAAAGGCCCTTTATTGAACACAATTTTATAGCATTGTGGTCCATTAAATATGCATTTAATAGTTCTGCTTTTTTGCATTTGTTTATGAAGCTTTCATGCTCTAATACATGGCCAATTTTTGTAAAGATGCCATGCACAGCTGAAAAAGAGGTATATTCCATATAGCATGTATATTCAGATCCTTCTTTTTTGCTTATTTTGTAATTAGATTTATCTAGGTCTGAGAGGAATAAATTGAGATTCCCCAGTACTATAGGTTTTTACTACCTATTTCCCCCTGTAATTCATTTATCATTTCCTTTAAGAATTTAGATGCATCCAGCTTGGGAGGAGAGAAAAGGGATATAGTGTATTAGGAGGGCAGAGTTTATAATCTCAAAGAGGATCACATATATGTCTGAAAGGTTCGGAATCGCCAGATATAAGAAATTTTCAAGATAAGAAGCAGAAGAATCAAAGCATATATTTAGGCTCCACAGTAACCAACCCATGAACCAGCATCCCCATTTTGACATATTGATCAAAAGCTTCAAGGCCCAATAAGTACACCTCACAAGAGTAACCAGGAGGCCACAGAGAAGCATGATGGTGTACAGCAAAATCATATACATGCTTCCCCTCTATGGTAAAAAGATTACCCACTGGCCTCAAGTCCTTGTTCAGCTTCCTCCCGTAGGTCAGCTCTGCTACCAGCAGCTTCGGCTGTGGCTGTAGCTACAGCAGCCTCTGGCTCCAACGGAAGCTGTTTTTAACCATCCGGCTTCTGCGGGGGGGGTGTAAGGTACGCAGGGGAAAGCACAGGTTCTTTCAATCTGCTTAAGCAAGGTGAAGGGGTTGACCGGGAAAGCACAGGTTCTTTCCATCAGCTTAAGCAAGGGAAGCAAGGTGAAGGGGCCGACAAGCTTACTCCAATCCAACATACAAACAGCATTCAGTTCAGGGGAAAAAGCCAAACTAGTCAAGGGCACTTGTTGACTAAGTGCTAAGGAGCCCATTTTTGCTTACCAACACATATAGTAATAAAAAGATTAATAAGGTATAACCAGTAGCTCAGCAGGGGAGGAAAGGAGGCAGGGAACTTATCTGAGGAGAGTGTATGTTTTCTTTCTCATGGCAAGTATTCCCTCATCTTTTAAGTTAACTGTTCGTGCCTCAGGAACATCAAACTATGGAGACCAAGTGTACATGAACAAAATTTTAGTTAGAAAGTTTGGGTATCATCTATGCTGGCAGCCCATCTCTTCAAATCCTTGGCTCACAAGAGTATGTACTCTGCTAGTCTAAATGGGACTCACCTGGGCAGGGTCAGAGCCTATGATAACTAAGGCAAAGGGTCCAGTAGGAGGGCTTTGGTCTCACCCTAGGCTAAAACTGGGCAAACAAAGACAACATGGGGCTATGATCACTCGGTGATTCATAGACAACTCAAGTCTCAGTGAAGAGGTTAAATCAAAATGATGATTGTAGGGAACCATAGGTTTCTAGGGGTGCTCGAGACCCCAAAATACCAACACGCAGGGTCCTGCCGAAAGAATTCGACTCAAGCCTTCTCAGCCAAGGGAAAAGACAAAGTTTATTAGGGATTCACCATAATGGGTTGTCTTAAGAAATCCCACCCTGGATTATCTTGCATAAAGGTGGCAAGAGGAAGCAGTTCTGTGGGAGGAGGGGAGAGGGCAGGTGGGGGGGAATGAGTGAACCTTGCTCTCATCAGATGTGGTCTGAGGAGGGAATACCATACATACTCAATTGGGTATCTTACCCCACAGGAAAGAAGAGGGAGGAAGATAAAAAAAACAAAAGAGGGGGGATGATGGAGGGGAGGGCAGATGGGGGTGGAGGTAATCAAAAACAAACACTTTGGAAAGGGGACAGGGTCAAGGGAGAAAATTCAATAAAGGGGGATGGGTTGGGAAGGAGCAAAATATAGTTAGTCTTTCACAACATGAGTATTATGGAAGGGTTATACATAATGATACATGTGTGGCCTATGTTGAATTGCTTGACTTCTCAGGGAGGGTGGGTGGGAAGGGAAGAGGGGAGAGAATTTGGAACTCACAGTTTTAAAAACACTTGTTCAAAAACAAAAAAAAAGTTTTTTCATGAAACTAGAAAATAAGATACGCAGGCAATGGGGCGTAGAAATTTATCTTACCTTACAAGAAAGGAAGGGAAAAGGGGATGAGAGGGGAGTGGGGTGATAGAGGGGAGAGCTGACTGGGGAACAGGGCAACCAGAATATATGCCATCTCGGAGTGGGGGGGAGGGTAGAAATGGGGAGAAAATTTGTAATTCAAACTCTTGTGAAAATCAATGCTGAAAACTAAATATGTTAAATAAATAAATTTAAATTTAAGAAAAAAAATAGAAATCCTGCCCTTTGTGACACCTGTTTTCACAAGCAGGCTAGATTCAATCTAAGCTGAGCTCCATTGAACCTGAGCGCCTTCGTGGAGGCAAGATGGAGATTATATACACAAAGATTGTAGGAGGGATTAAGGGGTGGTCTGGGGTGACTAGAGGAGGGGTTCAGGGAGGGTCTTGAGGAGGAGACCAAAGATAAGGTCAGACTCCAGGAACCAAGAGAATGGATTTAAGGACTGGAAGTGGCTGAAGGAATATCAGGGTTGGGAAGTAACTGAAGGCATGCATATCATCTCGATAGTAACAATAGAGGGCAAGGCTTAGGTTGAGATTTTGGCCTAATGATAATGTAAGGCTTATGGCCTTAGAGGAAGGCCAGATCTAGTTGGAAGATTCAAGGAGAATTCAAGGAGGCTCCCAGAGACTGCATTTCGGAATCAAGGGGATTCCCTGAGACTGTGCCCTCATCATCAGGAGAGGAATAGAATAGATAGGGAGGCTAGGAAAGAAGCTGAGATCAGGAGCATTGTGTGGATGAGCTCTGTATGGGGAAATTAAAGTCTTTTAAAGACCCCAAATCTGTACTTAAGTGGGCCCTGAGTGGCTGGTACCCTTCAGCTTCTGTTACAGGGGTACCCATGCCCCTGGTGCTACAGCATGGTATAACCTGTCTTCAGCCACACTAATTAAGGGCAGGAAGACTAGAAGAGAGACAGGACCTGACCCACGACATGGTCGATATGAGAAACGTGGTTTTGGGGATCACTGGACTTCCTAGGCAGGGCCAAAGTCCTGAGGAAGAACCCTGTGATAATCCCTAGGGAAGGCTGTACAGATCACAGGACTCCCAGAGGAAGACTAAGTGTTAGCCACCCCTTAATCCATGGGGATCACAGGGCCTCCTAGGGGTCAGACCCTAAGGAAGACCCCAGTGATGGCCCCTTAGGGCGGCGGTAAGATCACAAGGCTCCCAAGACAGGGCCGGAAGTCCCAAGTGATGTCCCCTTAAGAAGGCTGTGCAGACCACAGGGTTCCCCAAGGGAATCCGGAGTGGTAGCCCTCTTAACACCGCAGTGGGGATCACAGGACACCCCAAGACAAGATCCAGGAGTAAGCCCAGCGAGCTTCTGCTGCCTATTGCTTCCCTTCACTTGACCTTAGGAAAATCCATGTGATTTGCCCATTCTCACCCAAAGAACTCAGGACCAGCATGGGCAGAGGAAGGCATTTTATTACACTCCTCGAGAGAGTAGGTGCAGTGCTCACGGGAACACTCACACTGATACAGCTGCAGGAGCAGGGGTAACCATTCCCTTGAGGCCTGGTCTCTGCTAAAGCTGGGGTGGGAGAGGGCGGGGAAGCACACCTTTAGTTCTGTGGAAACAAAACTCTTCCTCCCATTTCTTACAGTCAATACTCAGACTCCCAAGTTCAATCTTCTCCCCCAAATGCTTTGGCTTGTGGGTAAAAGAACCAGGATGCAAAGCAAGGAGGACAACATGTAGAAGTCATTGTGGGTGGATATGAGGAGATTTCATGTAGGATGGGGAAAGAGATCTGAGAATCTGAGGATATTTGCTGAGACCTGGGACTTAGGAGGTGCCAAATACTGGTGGAGCTTAGATGTGTGTGGAAGCCAGCCTGATCCTAAGCAATGCCTAGGGCCTTGTACCATCCCTCTACCATGCTAGACCCTTTCTCCCATTGGTGAGGTTCTTCCAAAAGCCTTTTGGAGATGGGTCTGGGCTGCCCATTTATTTCCCTCCTGGCTATGCTGCTGAATCTCCAGACTTGCCACCATGATTCAGCTACTTCTTCACCCTAGAACTTCCCTCAGCACCTAGAGCCTTCTCACTCTGGAACATCCCTTTGCTATGCTGGCCCCCTTTTCCTTTCCTTCTAAAAGTCTCTATTTTCAGGACAAACTCAGGCTGGTCATACATCATTTTTCTCCTGGCTATGCCTCTGAATCTCCAGATTTCTCCACCATAACCCTGTGCTGATACCTTCTTCCCTTCTCAGTATCCTTGTATGTGTTTTCTTCCTCCAGTAGAATGTAAGCCCCTCGAGGGCAAGAACTATTTTTTTTTTGCTTCTATTTGTATTTCCAGGGTTTCTGAAAAATGCCTATCACACAGCAAGCACTTGGTAAATGTTTATTGCCTGCCCACCTGCCCGCTGCAGCATACCACTTGCTTAAAAAAAAAAGTAATAAATTTTATACCTCAACCTTAGTCAACAAACATCTATTAAGCACCTACTATGTTCCAGACACTGTGCTAAGTGCTAGAAATAGAAAGAAAGGCAAAAGATAATCTCTGTCCCTCAAAGGAGCTCATAACCTAATGGAGGAAGACAACACATTCTTTTAGAAAGCTGAAAAGTGGGGGAGAGAGTAGGGTAGGTACTTACTATGAGTCCTGCAGCCAGGTGGGAAATTATAAGGTGGCTGCCTTGGCGCTCTCAGAACTTTCAAAATTGTCCTGGTTGTGTTTCCTTCTGAACTTCTTTCTATTGTCTTTGATATATATGTATGTGTATATGTATATGTATATGTATATGTATATGTATATGTATATGTATATGTGTATGTGTATGTGTATGTATATGTATATGTATGTGTATGTGTGTATATACGCACATATACACATAGATGTACATATATGTATACCTACATCTTATATATGTATACACATATTTTGTATATGTACACACATATTTTAAAAGTTACAATGATCCTCCTTTTTGTTTTTTGTATCACTATTGCAAACCCTTTCCCCACAACCCCTAATTAAAAACCAAGAGACAGGAGGAAAAATAATTTTTAAACAAATAAGCACAGTCCTGAATAACAAATCCATATAATGGCCATATCCAAAAATTCATATCCCTACACCTTCTGTCCATGACTGCTCTGTTAGGAGGTGAGTAACATGCTACATCATAGGTCTTCTGGAGACATGTCTGGTTATCTCATTGATAAGAGCTCTTAAGTCTTTAAAAGTTGCTTTACTTTGAAGTGCTGTTGCTGTTCTTGTATGAATTATTCTCCTGCTTCTTTGCACTTCATTCTGCATCAGTTCATACTATCCATGGTTCTCCGAAATCATCTCTTTTCATCACCATTTCTAATAGGTACGATAATAGTTCATTGTGCTCATATACCACAATTTTTTCAACCATCCTCTAATTACCTAAGAGAAGATCTAGTGTACCTCATTAGATTCTAGTTCTTTTCTCTCCTCTCAAGCACCCCTTTTACTACTATATTCAAGTTCAGGAATTTTGTTTTGCTTAAAGCTATTCTCTCCCTAGAAGGCCCTCCATTTTAATACCACCCTCTCCCTCTCCTGGCTTGTTTCACTATTGAGTTTGATATATTCCTTTTTCCAATTATTTTTATTTATTTTGTTAAGTATTTCCCAATTACATGTAAAAACGTTTTGAACAATCAAGTTCCTAATTCTCTTCCTCCCTCCTAACCTTATCCCCTCCTTGAGAAGGCAAGCAATTTGATATAAATTACACATGTGAAGTCATGCAGAATATTTCCAAATTAGCCACATTGCAAAAGAAAACACAAACAAAAGAAAACAATAAAAATAAAGAAAGTTTTAAAAAATTATGCTTCATTCTGCATTCAGATTTCATCAGTTCTCTCTCTGCAAGGGGATAGCATTGTTCATCATGTGTCCTTTGGAATTGACTTGGATCATTATCTTGATCAGAGTAGCTAAGTCTTTCACGGTTGACCATCATTACAATATTGCTGTTACTGTGTGCAATGTTCTCCTGGTTCTGCTCACTTCACTTTGCATGAATTCATACAAGTCTTCCTAGGTTTTTCTGAAACTATTCTGTTCATCATTTCCTATAGCACAATAGTATTCTATCACAATCATGCGCCACAACTTGTTTTTAGTCATTCCCCATTTGATGGGCATCCCCTAAATCACCAATTCTTTGCCATCACAAAAAGAGCTACTATAAATATTTATGTACAAATATGTGTATATGTATATATACCTATGTGTATACACACATATACACATATATGTACATATATGTATATCTACATCTTATATATGTATACCCATATTTTGTATATGTACACACGTATTTTAAAAGTTACAATGATCCTCCTTTTTGTTTTTTGTATCACTCCCTTTCTCTCCCTTTTAAAAAAATCTCTTTGGGATACAGACCTGGTAATACTATTGCTGGGTCCAAGGGTATGTACAGATTTATAGCCCTTTAGGTAGTTCTGAATTGTTCTCATGAATGGTGGAACTAGTTTACAACTCCACCAGCAGTGCTTTAGTGTCCCAATTTTTCTACATCCCCTCTAGCATTTGTCATTTTCCTTCTCTGTCATGTTAAATAATCTGATAGGCATGAAGATATCTCCAAGTTGTTTTAATTTGCATTTTCCTAATCAGTAGTGATTCAGAGGATTTTTTCATGTGACTATTGACAGCTTTGATTTCTTCTTCTGAAAAACTGCCTGTTCATATCCTTTGACTACTTATCAACTGGGGAATGGTTCTTATTTTTATAAATTTGGCTAAGTTCTCTACACATCTGAGAAATTAAGTAATTATCAGAGAAACTTGTAAATTTTTTCTTCCAGTTTCCTGTTTTCTTTCTAATTTTGGCTGCATTAGTTTTGTTTGTGCAAAAGTTTCTTAATTTCATGTAATGAAAATAATCTATTTTACTTCCTGTAACTCTCTCTATCTCTTTTTGGTCATAAACTCTTTCCTTATCCATAGGTCTGACAAGTATATTTTCTATGTTCTTCCAATTTAATTATGATATCTTTTACATCTAAATCATTCTCCATTTTGACCTTCTGTTGGTATATAGTATGAGATGCTGATCTATGCCTAGTTTCTACCAAATTGCTTTCCAGTTTTCCCAACAATTTTTGTCAAATGTTGAGTTCTTATCCTAAAAGCTTAGATCTTTGGTTTTACCAAACACTAGATTACTATGGTTATTTACTACTGTATATTGTGTACCTAGTCTATTCCATTGATCCACTACTCTATTTCTCAGCCAATAACAGATTATTTTGATGATTACCACTTTGTAATACAGTTCAAAATCTGGAACATTTTTTTTCATTGATTCCCTTGATATTATTCATCTTTTGTTCTTCCAGATGAATTTTTGTTACTAGTTTTTCTAGCTCTATAAAAGAATTCTTTGATAGTTTGATTGGTATGGCACTGAATAAATAAATTAACTTGGGCAGAATTGTCATTTTCATTATATTCATTCAGTCTACCCATGATCAATTAATACTTCTACAATTGTTTAGATCTGTCTTGATTTGTGTGAAAAATGTTTTGTAATTGTATTCATATAATTTCTGGGTTTGTCTTGGCAGGTAGATTCCCAAGAATTTTATGTTGTCTGCAGTTATTTTAAATGGAATTTCTCTTTCTATCTCTTCCTATGGGGTTTTATAGGTTGTATATAAATAGGCTGATGATTTATGTGGGTTCATTTTATATCCTATAGCTTTGCTGAAGTTGTTAATTGTTTCAACTAGCTTTTTAGTCAATTCTCTAGGGTTCTCTAAGTATACCACCACTCTGCAAAGAGTGATAGTTCTGCCTATTTTTCAATATCCTTCAATATCCTTTCAAATATTCTTCATTTTATCTTTCTTATCTTATTGTAAGCTAGCATAATGAACTTTCTTGCTTCGTTCCTGACCTTATTGGGAATGCTTCAAGGTTATTCCCACTACAGATAATACTTGCTCTTGGTTTCATATAGATTCTACTTACCATTTTAAGAAAGGCTCTATTGATTCTTATGCTTTGTAATGTTTTCAATAGGAATGAGTATTTTGTCAAAGACTTTTCTGCATCTTTTGATATAATCATATGATTTTTGTTGGGTTTGTTGCTGATATGGTCAATTATGCTGATAGTTTTCCTAATATTGAATCAGTCCTGCATTCTTGGTATAAATTCTACCTGGTCATAGTATACGTGATCTTTCTGATATATTGCTGTGATGTCCTCACTAGTATTTTATTTTATTTTATTTTTTGATCTTGGCAGGGTGCATGTGTCAAATGTCTGAGGCCACATTTGAACTCAGGTCCTCCCGACTCCAGGGCCGGTGCTCTACTCAATGTGCCACCTAGCTGCCCCCCTAGTATTGTATTTAAAAATTTTTGTGTCAATATTAAGGAAGTTGGTTTACTTTCTCTGTTTTTGCTCTCCTTAGTTTAGGTATCAGCACCATATTTGTGTCATAAAAGGAATTTCGTAGGATTCCTTTTTTTGCTTTTAAAAAATAATTTATATAGTGTTGGGATTAATTTTTCCTTAAATATTTGGTAGAATTCACCTGTAAATCCTTCTGGTCCTGGTCCTAGGGGACTCACTGATTACTTCTTCAATTTCTTTTTTTAAGATAGGACTATTTAAGTATTCCATTTCCTCTTCTGTTAATCTGGCCAACTTATATTTTTGGAAATATTCATCCATTTCACTTAGATTGTCCGTTTTATTGGCATACAATTGGGCAAAATAACACTTAATAATTGCTTTAATTTCATCCATTGATAGTGCATTCACCCTTTTCATTTTTGATACTAGTAATTTGATTCTCTTCTTTCTTTTTTAAAATAATATTAAATGGTTTCTGTATTTGTTTTTCCCCATAAAACCATATCTTAGTTTTATTTATTACTTCAATTTTTTTTAAATTCTATTTTTAAAATCTCTCCTTTGATTTTCAGGACTTCCTTATTGATATTTAATTGGGGATTTTTAATTTGTTCTTTTTTCTAATTTTTCTAGTTGTATGCCCAATTTATTGATTTGCTCTTTCCTTCTTTTATTGGTGTTAGCATTTGTGTGTAGCTATATACATATACATATGTGTATACATATACGTATATGTATATGTATACATATACACACATATACATACACATATAAACACATACACATACATATGTATACACATATATGCATATACATATACACATATGCATACACATGCACACATACATATGCATGCATATACACATACACAAACACATATACATATACATGCACATATATACAAGCACATATACATATACACACATATACATACACATACACATACACATGTATACACACATACACATACACATACACATATACATATACATACACATACACATACACATACACATAACTTATGTTTCCCCCCACGTACTGCTGTAGCTGCATCCACAGATTTGGGAATGTTGTCTCATTGTTGTCATTCTCTTTAATGAAATTAATGATTGTTTCTATTTGTTCTTGATCCACTCATTCTTTAGGATTAGATTACTTAGTTTCCAATTAATTTTTTAATATAATCTCTGTTTTATTGTATTTTATTTTGTTAAATATTTCCCAATTACATTTTTCTTTTAAAAATATTTTCAACTGTCTTTTCTTTTGAAATTTTGAGTTCCAAATTCTCTCCCTTCCTCCCATACCCACTCCCTGAGAAAGCAAAAGCAAGCAATATGATATCAGCTGTATATGTGAAATTATGCAAAACAAATTTCCATGATGGCCAAATTTTTTTTAAGCAAGAAGAATAAAGACAAATTTATACTTCAATTTGCACTCATAGTTCATCAGTTCTCTCTCTGGAAGTAGATGACATTTTTTTCATCATGAGTGCTTTGGAATAGTCTTGAATCATTATATTGATTAGAGTAACAAAACCTTTCACAGTTGATCATCATTATAACATTGCAATCACTATGCACAATGGCCTCCCAGTGCTTCTCACTCCCTTTGCATCAGTCCATATTGGTCTTGCCATGTTTTTCGGAAACTACCTCCTTCATTTTTCACAGCATAATAATATTTCATCACAACCATAGGCCACAATTTGTTCAGCCATTCCCCAATTGGTGAGCATCCCCTCGATTTCCAATTCTTTGCCACCACAGAGTTGCTATAAATATTTTTGTACATATGAGTCCTTTTCCTTTTTCTTTGATCTCTTTGGAATACGGAGCTAGTAGTAGTATTGCTGGGTTACTGTTTTACAATCCTTTGGGCCTAGCTCTAAATTGTTCTGCAGAATGGTTAGAGCAGTTCATACTCAACTAACAGTTCCTTAGTATACCCATTTTTCCTCATCACTTCCAGCATTTGTCATTTCTGCTGGGTGTGAGATGGTATGCCAGAGTTGTTCTAATTTGCCTTTCTCTAATTGATAGTGATTTAGAGCACTTTTCATGTGACTATAGACAGCTTTGATTTCTTCTTCTGAAAACTTCCTATTTGTATCCTTTCATCATTTATCAACTTGGGAGTGGCTCTTATTTTTATAAATTTAACTCAGTCCTATACTCATTAGATATTTGAAAAATAAGGCCTTTATCAGAGAAACTTGCTAAAAAAATTTTTTTAATTTAATTTAATATATTTAGTTTTCAGCACTGATTTTCACAAGAGTTTGAATTAAGAATTTTCTCCCCATTTCTACCCTCCCACCCACTCTGAGATGGCATATATTCTGATTGCCCCATTCCCCAGTCAGCCCTCCCTTTGTCACCCCACTCCCCTCCCATCCCCCTTTCCCTTCTTCTCTTGTAGGGCAAGATAAATGTTTATGCCCCATTGCCTGTGTATCTTATTTCCTAGTTGCATGCAAAAACTTTTTTTTTGTTTGTTTTTGAACGTCTGTTTTTAAAACTTTGAGTTCCAAATTCTCTCCCCTCTTCCCTCCGCACCCACCCTACCTAAGAAGGCAAGCAATTCAGCATAGGCCACATGCATATCGTTATGTAAAACCCTTCCACAATACTCATGCTGTGAAAGACTATGTTTTGCTCCTTCCTAACCTATCCCCCTTTATTCAGTTTTCTCCCTTGACCCTGTCCCTTTTTGAAACTGTTTGTTTTTGATTACCTCCTCCCCCTATCTTCCTTCCCTTCTATTGTCCCCCCTTTTTTATCTCCTTCCTCCTTCTTTCCTGTGGGGTAAGATACCCAATTGAGTGTGTATGGTATTCCCTCCCCAGGTCAAATCCAATGAGAGCAAGATTTACTCATTCCTCCTCACCTGCCCCCTCTTCCCTTCCTACAGAACTGCTTTTTCTTGCCACTTTTGTGCGAGATATTTTACCCCATTCTATCTCTCCCTTTCTCCCTCTCTCAATACGTTCCTCTCTTATCCCTTAATTTGATTTTATTTTTTTAGATATCATCCCTTCATATTCAATTCACCCTGTGCCCTCTGTCTATATATCTATATACCTACATATATACATATATACACACACATATGTATATATATACACATACATACATACATACACACACACACACACACACATATATATATATGTATATATATATATATATGCATATTCCTTTCAGCTACTCTAATACTGAGGTCTCATGAATCATACACATCATCTTTCCATGTAGGAATGTAAACAAAACAGTTCAACTTTAGTAAATCCCTTATGATTTCCCTTTCTTGTTTACCTTTTCATGCTTCTCTTGATTCTTGTGTTTGAAAGTAAATAAAATTTTTTTTTATATTACTTCATTGCCTATGGTCACTTTTAGCAAAATGTAGTTTCCCTGCATATCCCTTTTAATTAAGTCTATTTTTGCTTTTGCATTGTCTGAGATCATGATTGCTCCCCCAGCCTTTTTTAGCTTAGCTGAAATATATTAGATGCTCCTCCAGCCCTTTAACATTGTCTGTGTCTTTCTGTTTCAAGTGTGTCCCTTGTAAACAACATATTGTTGGATTCTGATTTCTATCTGCTTCTTTTTATAGGAAAGTTCACCCCATTCACATTCACGATTATAATTACTAACTGTGTATTTCCTTCCATCCCATTTCCTTCTGTTTCTTCTGTTCTCTTTTTATCCTGCCTCTCCTCAGAAGTACATTCTGCTTCAAAATTTGGGAGAAAATCTTTACAACCAGTGTCTCTGATAAAGGCCTCATATCTAAAATATATAGGGAACTGAACCAAATTTATAGGAATACAAGTCATTCCCCAATTGATAAATGGTCAAAGGATATGAACCAGCAGTTTTCAGAGGAAGAAATTAAAGATATCTATAGGCATATGAAAAAAATGCTCTAAGTCACTATTGATTAGAGAAATGCAAATCAAAACAACTCTTAGATACCACATCACTCCTGTCAGATTGGCTAAAATGACAAAACAGGAAAATGATAAATGCTGGAGATGATGTTGGAAAATGGGAACATTGCTACGTTGTTGGTGGAGTTGTGAACTGATTCAGCTATTCTGGAGAGCAATTTGGAACTATACCCAAAGGGCTATAAAAATGTGCATACCCTTTGACCTAGCAATACCACTTCTAGGGCTATATCCCAAAGAGATCATACAAGTAGGAAATGGACCTATACATACAAAAATATTTATAGCAGCTCTTTTTGTGGTGGCAAAGCATTGGAAATCAAGGGGATGCTAAACAAACTGTGGTATATGAATGTAATAGAATACTGTTGTGCAATAAGAAATGAGGAACAGACAGACTTTATTACAACCTGAAAAGATTTAAGTGAACTGATGCTGAGTGAGGGGAGCAGAACCAGGAGATCATTATACATGATTACAGACACACGGTATCTATAAGGACTAACTTTGGTAGACTTTACCCCTCTCATCAATACAAAGTTCAAAGACAGCTCCAAAAGACTCATGAGGGAAAAAGCTATGGGCACCCAGAGAAAGAATTATGGAGTCTGAATGCAGATTGAGGAAAACTATTTGCTCTCTTTTTTTTTCCATCTTTTTTTGGTTTTGTTTCTCCTTTCTCATGATTCATTACATTGATTATAATTCTTCTTTACAACAGGACTACTATGTAAATAAGTTCAATGTGAAGGTAAATGTAGAACCTACATTGGATTACATGCTGTCTTGGGGGGAAGGAGGGAGAAGGGGGAGGGAGAGAAAATTTGGAACCCCAAAACTTATGGAACTGAATGTTGTAAACTAAAAATTAAAAAAAAAATTTTTTTTTTAGAAAAGCATATTCTGCTTCTAAATACTGCCTCCATTAATCTGCCCTCCCTTTTAGCACCTTCACTTTTCTCTTATCTCCTTCCCTTTCTATTTCCTAATTGGGTTTGTTACATCTCTGTACACAACTGAGTGTGTATAAATATTCTTCCCTCTTTGAAACATCAAGTCCAATGAGAGCAAGATTGAAACATTGCCCACCACACCTCTGTTTCCCCCTCCACTTCCTTGTGCATCACTTTAATGTGAGAAAAATATCCCCATTCTACCTCTCTTTCCCCACTTCTCCCACTGCAACCCCCTTTCAATTCCCTTCATTTGTTTTGTATACCATTCCAACATAATTGACCCACATTCATGCCCTCTGTCTATGTAGATTCCTTCCAACTACCCCAATAAATATAAAGTTCTTAGTAGTAGTTATATATATCATCTTCCCATATAGGAAAGTAAAGTTTAACTTTATTGAGATGCTTATATAATTCTTTCATGTTTACCTTTTTATGTTTCTCTTTAGTCTTGTGTTTAAATGTCAAATTTTCTATTCAACTGTGGTCTTTTCATCAGGAATGCTTGGAAGTCCTCTATTTCATTAAATATCCATTTTTCCCCTTGGAGATTATACTCTGTTTTTCCAGGTAGGTGCTTCTTGGCTGTAACCCCAGCTCTTTTGCTTTCTGAAATAGCATATTCCAAGTCCTCCATTCCTTTAATGTTACAGCTGCTAACTCTTGTATGATCCTGACTATAGCTCCATAATATTTTTAATTGTTTCTGGCTACTTGAAGTATTTCTTCATTGACCTGGGAGCTCCAGGATTTGGCTATAATGTTCTTGAGAGTTTCCATTTTGGAAACCCCTTCAGGTGATGATCAGTAGATTCTTTCAATTTTTATTTTATCCTCAGGTTCCAGGATGTGAGGACAGTTTTTTCCTTGATAATTTCTTGAAATATAATGTCTAAGCTCTTTCTTTGATCGTGACTTTGAGGCAGTTCAATAATTTTAAAATTATCTCACTTGGTCTGTTTTCCCAGTCAGTTGTTTTTCTGATATTTCATCTTCTTCCATTTTTCTTCATTCTTTTAACTTTGCTTTATTGTTTCTTAATGTCTCATGGAGGCATTAGCTTGTACTTGCCCAATTCTAATTTTTAAGGAATTATTTTCTTCAGTGAATTTCTGTACCCTTTTCCATTTTGCCAATTTATTTTTTAAACATGTAATTTTCTTTAGTATTTTGTGCCTTTTTTAAACCAAGTTAGTAACTATGATTTTCTTCCTTTGCTTTCATTTACTTAATTTGTCATTTGCCACTTTTACTATTTTTTTAATTTTGGCTTTTCCAGGAATTCTCATTGGTTTTGTGTCCAATTCACATTTTTTTTCTTTGTAGCTTTGCTTATAGCTGTTTAAACTTCATCGTCTTCTTCTGAGTTTATATCTTGATCTTACTTGCCACCATAATAGCTTTTTATGGTCAGGGTCTTTTGTGGTTGTTTGCTCATTTTTCCACCTTATCTCTTTATTTGGAATTTGATGTTAATGTGCTTTGTTCATGGCTTGGGGAGGAGGAGGGGCATTGTCTCAAGCTTCAGGCTTTTTCACACTGCTGTTTTCAGAGCTAGTTCTGGGGATTTGGAAGTTTCCAGTTCTTCCAAGGTGGTATGATGTGGGGAGAAGTGTGGTCACTGCTTTCTTGGCTTGTGCTCTCATTCTATCTTGGAAGGGCCCCTGATCACTTGGGATTGCAATTGATACTGCTCTTCAAGGTTCCTCCTCCCTTGGCTAGAGAGTATTGTTTCCTCAGTGTCATTGATCACTCAGGGCTGGAAGTGATACTGCCCCTCAGGGCTTTCACTCCCTTCTTGACCAAAGTGCTCCTCTCCACCCTTGAGCTATGACGCAGAAGTAGGCAACAGAGTTGCCAAACATTGTCTGGTCCAGTATTCAGTGCTAGTCTCTTTCAGACCATTTGCCAGGTCTCCTTACCACCTCTGTCTTGAGACCTCCCAAAGCTGCTGCTGCTTTTGTAGTCACCACCTAGTCCCACCACTGGTGTTTCAGATTCCTCCACTCCTGGATATCTATGGCTCATGCTCCCTACCTTTGAAATTCCTAAGTTCAAATATTCTATTCCCTTCACTCCAAGCCAAAGAATCAGGCTTGTTTCTATAAGGGGTGAAGAGGGATATGATCTCAAAGACTTCCCCTTATAGCATGGTTCTCTCAAAGGAAGTTGTTAATAAAGGAGTAACCCTGATCCCTCAGACAAGAATGCAGCCAATGGTAAAAGGCCCAACCTCTGCAACAGGCCAAATGGAAACAGATGCAGAATGTCCACTCATGCCCCGGTCTTCATGATTCTACCAGAGACAACTTCCTAAGCTTCTTCCATGTGGATGATGCCATCTTAGCAAGGCAATGGAGTCTGTACATGCAGCAGACCACCGTTACATAGGTATTCTTGTAGTCCTTGTGGAAAATCCATTTTATCCTCTGAATATCTATAGTTTTTATGAAGTTATTCATTCCTTCTTTTGGTGGTAGCAGGGGATGGGGGAGTGAAAGGTGGGGAGAACCTCTAGATTTGCGATAATTTTTTATGTTGGTTATTTTCTTCAATTTACTCATTTTCCAATATTAGTTTCTAAATTGGGATATTTTGCCAGGGCCAGGCTCTACCCCCTATCATATTTTTGGTGAGATGGTTAGCTCTTGGTCTCATCTTGGATCCTCTGAATTCTTACAGTGACCTTTGCCTCCTAGGCCTCCCTAGCTCTTTGAAGTTCACCATGCTAGATCTTCAGGGCCGTCTCTAGAATCTAAGGCCAGAGTGCTAGGCATCTTGGCTTGGGATGTCTAAGGTTGGTCACTGTCTGCTGTTTTGCTGCTCCTTGAAACTTCCATGGTCCCCATCATGTGGCTTTCTCAGGGGAGCCCTCCATTCTTAATGCCTCTGGACCCAGAGCCTTGCAGGCTTCACAGCCTGTCTCTCTGACAGGCTTGGAGCCTACTTTGGGTTGGCTAGTTGGCTATGCTTTGGGAGGAGAGAGTTCCTGGATGACTTTTTTTTTTGGTAAGTGCTAGGTACTTGGGGGGAAAGGAGAAGTAGCCTCTGGAATTAAAAGACCAGAAAAGGAGATGAAAGGATGTCAAAAAGAAACTTGACTTACTTTGAGATTTTGTCTAAGACTGGCATTTTTCTCACTAAAGATAAGCTGTAGAGAACTCCCCTTTCTCTGCCCCAATCAAGTACCACCTATTACCTGAAGATGGGGGAGGGCAAAAGAATGTGGAGAGAAGGAGAAAGCTGGTGTGGTTACTGATCTAGAGCCAGACATTCTAGAGAATGAAGTCAAGTGGGCCTTAGGAAGCTTTGCTAACAATAAGGCTAGTATAGGTAATGGAATTCCAGATGCGCTATTTAAAATCCTCAAAGATGATGCTGTTAAAGTGCTGCACTCAATATGGCAGCAAATTTGCAAAACTCAAGAGTGGCCACTGGATTAGAAAAGAACAGTTTATATCCCAGTCCTAAAGAAGGCCAATGCCAAAGAATGTTCAAATTACTGAAGACTGTATTCATCTCACATGCCAGTAGGGTTATACTTAAGATTCTGCAAGCTAGCCTTCAGTAATAGGTGAACCAAGAAATACCAGAAGTGCAGGCTGGTTTTCAAAGAGGCAAAGGAACTAGAGACCAAATTGCTAACATTTGTTGGAGAAAACAAATGAGTTCCAGAAAAACATCTACTTCTGCTTCACTGACTACACTAAAGCCTTTGGTTGTGTGAATTATAACAAAATGTAGCAAATTCTCAAAGAGATGGGAGTACCAGATTATCTTACTTGTTTCCTGAGTAGCCTGTATGTGGGTTAAGAAGCAACAGTTAGAACTGAACATGGAACAACTAATTGCTTTAAGATTAGGAAAGGAGCATGACAAGGCTGTATATTTTCACCTTATTTATTTAACTTATATACAGAGTACATCATGCAAAATTCCAGGCTGGGTGAATCAAAAGCCAGAATTAAGGATACTGGGGGAAATACCAACAATCTCAAATGTGGAGATGATACCACTATGATGACAGAAAGTGAAAAGGAATTAAAAAGCCTCTTGATGAGGGTGAAAGAGGGGAGTGTAAAAGCTGACTTGACACAACATTAAAACCAGTAAGTGGAGGGCTTGGAATATGATATTCTGGAGGGCAAAAGAGTTAGGATTACATCCAAGAATCACCTACACAGCAAAACTGAGTATAATCCTTCAGGGAAAAAAATGGATATTTAGTGAGATAGAGGACTTTCAAGTATTCTTGATGAAAAGATCAGAGCTGAATAGAAAGCTTGACTTTCAAATACAAGACTCAAGGGAAGCACAAAAAGGTAAACAGGAAAGGGAAGTCATAAGAGGCTTAGTAAGGTTAAACTGTTTACATTCCTACATGGGAAGATGATATTTGTAACTCATAAGACCTTTCTCATTATTAGCATAGTTAGAAGGAGTATATATAGACAGAGGGCACAGGTGTGAGTTGAATATGATGAGATTTCTAAAATATAAAATTAAGGGGTGAGAGAGGAATGTACTGGGAGAAAGAAAAAGGGAGAGATAGAATAAAGTAAACTATCTCACATAAAAGAGGCAAGAAAAAGCTTTTACAGTGGAGGGGAAGGAGGAGAGGTGAGGGGAAGGGAATGAACCTTACTCTTGTCAGAATTGGCTCAAAGAAGGAATGACAAAAGGAAAAAAAAAACTAAGATCATGGCAACTGGTCCCATCACTTCCTGGCAAATAATGGGAGAAAAAATGAAAACAGTGTCAGGTTTCATCCTTGTGAACCCAAGCCTAGAGTAGGGAGACTCTGAGGTTTTAATGATACTGAACAAACCTTCCTTTGATCCCATAAGAAATGGCACACGCTGACTTGGCCCAGACAAATGAAAGAAAAGAGTGTGGAGAAAGAATTGGGCAGCCTTAAAACATCACTTCCTGACCTGGGCACAGTTCTAGCTTAGGGACCCCCCACCCCAAGGCTGATCTAGGGCTCAGTGACAGGCTAGGAAATAGTCCAGGTTCAGAGAGTTTCAACAACAGGCTTGGCTTCAGGGTGTTGGATTTTTTGGCCATAGTAGCTCCTGGAGACCATCTAAATTTCAGAGTGGCTGGGCTCTCTATTGGCGGAAGAAGTGACCACACTGATACCCAAAAGACTGAAGTATAACAATAGTTTAAAATACTTACCTACTCTATCCCTGTGTCAAATAGATACCTACCCTTTTAGCTACAAGTCTAGTGGTAGGAGAGGACTCTGAGAGTCACAGCACCCATTAGAATGAAAGCTAGCAACGAGTAAGTCCTTAGTGTGGTAATTTGTAAAACAGGCATTATCTTTGAAGCAGAATAGCATTTCCTTTTTGTTTTGTACAAGAATAAGCATGTAGAGGGGAATTAGACCTGTCATCTTAATAAATCTACTTCCTGATAACCAATTTTTATTACAAACAAGAGTAAGACCCAAATTAGTCAAGCTTTTGAACATGGCATAAGACTTTGAGCTTTTAATAACTGCTTCCTCACTTGTGTGAAGGTTTAAGAGGACTGACATCAAAGCTATGAAATTATTTTTCTTGGAGGCTCCCATTATAAGTCCAACAGGTCTTTGAATACTTACCCAGCCATCTTAACTAGAAGATATGATTGATATGGAATTCACTTGCTCACACCATCTTAAAGTATGCTCCTTTATGTATGTGCAAGATTCCCAAGTGTTGTCAGCTTCTGAACAAAAATTAATTGGATCCTAAATAATTTTTTGTGGTATCTCATTGGCTTTCAGATTCAGTATCTTTTGGAAGACAAAGAAAAACTTGGTTTCACCAGAAGGGCATCTGAGACCTGTTTTGATTACATGTCATCTGGGGGTGGAGCCAAGATGGCAGCTGGAAAGCAGGGACTTGCGTGATCTCCCACCCAGGTCCCTCCAAACACCTATAAAAAAATGGCTCTGAACAAATTCTAGAACTGCAGAACCCACAAAATAGCAGAGGGAAGCAGGGCTCCAGCTCAGGACAGCCTGGATGGTTGCCAGGTAAGGTCTATTGCATGGACCTGGGAGTGGAGCGGAGCAGAGCCCAGCATGGGCCATGTGGACCAACCAGACCAGGAACAGGGCAGAACAGGCCCTAGTGCCCAGAATCAGTGAGCTGTGGCAGTTACCAGACTTCTCAACCCACAAACACCAAAGACAACAGAGAAGGTTAGTGGGAAAAGCTGCGGGGGGACAGGGTGAAAGGAGTTTGCGGTTTGGCCACTGCCCTGGGGGCAGCAGAGGAGGTGCAGCTACAGAACTACAGCTGCAGTTGCTTCCGGCCCCAGGCCCACCTGGTGGGAGGAATTAAGTGGTCGATCAGAGCAGGATTGCAGAGCCTGCTTAAGATCTGAGTCAGGTCTGGGTTGGTGGTTCTTGGGGGAGGAGGAGCACCGCTGTGGCAGAGCTTGCTGTGAGAAATAGCTCTGAAAACAACAGCACATCCCCTTAAGCTTGGAACAAAGTACTCTGTACTCTACAAGCAGTTATACTCTGACAAAAAAACTCAATGGTTAAGTAGTTGGCTGGGAACATGGCCAGGCAGCGAAAACAGACTCAGATTCAGACTCGGACTTTGGAATCTTTCTTTGGTGACAAAGAAGACCAAAACATACAGCCAGAAGAAGTCAACAAAGTCAAAGAGCCTACATCAAAAGCCTCCAAGAAAAACATGAACTGGTCTCAGGCTATGGAAGAGCTCAAAAAGGATTTGGAAAAGCAAATTAGAGAAGTAGAGGAAAATTGGGAAGAGAAATGAGAGTGATGCAAGAAAACCAAGAAAAACAAGTCAATGACTGGCTGAAGGAGACCCAAAAAAATACTGAAAAATATACTGAAGAAAACAAGACCTTAAAAAATAGACTAACTCAAATGGCAAAAGGGCTCCAAAAAGCCAATGAGGAGAAGAATGCCTTGAAAGGCAGAATTAGCCAAATGGAAAAGGAGGTCCAAAAGACCACTGAAGAAAATACTACCTTCAAAATTAGGTTGGAGCAAGTGGAAGCTAGTGACCTTATGACAAATCAAGATATTATAAAACAGAACCAAAGGAATGAAAAAATGGAAGACAATGTGAAATATCTCATTGGAAAAACCACTGACCTGGAAAATAGAGTAAATCTTGCTCTCATCAGAATTGATCTGAGGGGGGAATACCATACTCACTCAATTGGGTATCTTACCCCACAGGAAAGAAGGAGGAAGGAGATAAAAAAGGAGGGACAATAGAAGGGAGGGCAGATGGGGGAGGAGGTAATCAAAAACAAACACTTTTGAAAAGGGACAGGGTCAAGGGAGAAAATTGAATAAAGGGGAATAGGATAGGAAGGAGCAAAATATAGTTAGTCTTTCACAACATGAGTATTGTGGAAGGGTTTTACATAATGATACACATGTGGCCTATGTGGAATTGCTTGCATTCTTGGGGAGGGTGGGTGGGGAGGGAAGAGGAGAGAGAATTTGGATCTCAAAGTTTTAAAAACAGATGTTCAAAAAAAAGTTTTTGCATGCAGCTAGGAAATAAAATATACAGGCAACAGGGCATAGAAATCTATCTTGCCCTACAAGAAAGTAAGGGAAAAGGGGATGGGGGGGAGTGGGGTGACAGAAGGGAGGACTGTCTGGGGAATGGGGCAACCAGAATGTATGCCATCTTGGAGTGGGGGGGGGGAGGGTAGAAATGGGGAGGAAATTTGTAATTCAATTACATGTCATCCATAATGACTACTCATTTTGCACCCAAATGAAAATAGGCAAAATTTTTCTAGACAGTAATCTCATAATATATTACAAGAGTCCTAAGATTGGTCTTACCCTCTAACTCAACAATCTCACTAATGAGAATACACACACACACACACACACCACATCCGTTGATCTGTTGTTGTCCTTTGTACTCGAAGAAGACCAAAATGACATCATGATGTTGAGGTCAATGTATAGTGTATTTGACCAAAATAAGCTTGCAAGGCCCTGTCACAGGTCAGGTACAAACAGTCTGTATGAACACTTGGAATGGAGATGTCTCTAAATTTGTGTATCTCACGTTTCTTTTGAGTTACTACAATTCTGCTTTGCTCGTGGATCACAGTGCCTTCTTTGATGCAGGCATGCCATGATGGGCAGTCTAATACCAGTGTCTCCTATGTCTCACAATCAATACCAAAGTTCTTCAGAGAGATTTTGAGAGTGTCCTTGTATTGCTTTTTCTGACCTCCATGTGAATTCTCCATAAAATAGTTATTTGGCATTCAAAATTCATGCCAACCCACTAAAGCTGTGCTCTCTGCAATAGAGTTTGAATGCTTGGCAGTTGAGCTCAAGAAGGACTTCTGTATCCAGTACCTTATCATTCCTGGTGATTTTCAGAATCTTCCTAAGACAATCCAAATGGAAATTCAGTTTTTTGGCATGTTGCTAGTATACTATGCAGATTTCACAGGCATATAACAGTGAGGTCAACACAATGGCTCTGTAGACCTTCAGTTTGATAGCCAACCTAATACCTCTTCTCTTCCACACTTTCCTTCAGAGCCTCCCAAATGCTGAGCTAACTCTGGCAGTGCATGTGCCAACTTCATCATCTATGGGTACATCCCTGGAAAGGAGACTGCAAAGGTAAATGAACTTATCCACAATATTCAAAATTTCTCCATTTGCTGTAACCAGTGATTCCACATATACATGGTGTGGTACTGGCTGGTGGAGGACCTCTGTTTTATTTGTCTTAATTATCAGACCAAAATTAGTACAAGTGGCAGAGAATTGATACATACTCTGTGACATCTCTGCCTTAGAGGTTATATTGAGTGCACAATTATCTGCAGACAAAAAATAGCACACCAACTCTTCCTCCACTTTAGACGTGGCTTGTACTTCTCTTGAGTCTTGTATTTGAAGTCAAACTTTCTATTCAGCTCTGATCTTTTCATCAAGAATACTTGAAAGTCCTCTATCTCACTAAATATCCATTTTCCCCCCTGAAGGATTATATTCAGTTTTGCTGGGTAGGTGATTCTTGGTTGTAATCCTAGCTCTTTTGCCCTCCAGAATATCATATTCCAAGCCCTCCACTTAGTGTTTTTTTTTTTGAGGGGGGAAGTAGGGCAATTGCGGTCAAGTGACTTGCCCAAGGTCACACAGCTAGTAAGTATGTCAAGTGTCCGAGACCGCATTTGAACTCAGGTCCTTCTGACTCCAGGGCCAGTGCTTCACTCACTGTGCCACCTAGCTACCCCCACTTAGTGTTTTTAATGTTAAGTTTCAAGCCAGCTTTAACACTCTCCTCTTTCACCCTCATCAAGAGGCTTCTTAATTCCCTTTCACTTTCTGTCATCATAGTGGTATCATCTCCACATTTGAGATTGTTGGTATTTCTCCCAGTAACCTTAATTCTGGCTTTTGATTCATCCAGCCTGAAATTTTACATGATGTACTCCATATATAAGTTAAATAAATAATATACATCCTTGTCGTGCTCCTTTCCTAATCTTAAACCAATTAGTTGTTCCACGTTCAGTTCTAACTGTTCCTTCTTGACCCACATACAGGTTCCTCAGGAGACAACTAAGATCATCTGTTACTCTCATCTCTGAGAACTTGCTACATTCAAAGGCTTTAGTGTAGTCAATGAAGCAGAAGTAGATGTTTTTCTGGAACTCACTTGTTTTCTCCAACAAATGTTGGCAATTTGGTCTCTAGTTCCTCTGCCTTTCCAAAAACCAGCCTGCACTCTATTCCATATTTCTTATCAGTGCAGCAGCTTCCCTGATCTTTTCCTTTGCTCTATTCTCAGAAGATCAGACTTTCTCTTTTCCAATACCAGTTCCTCTAATTAATCATATTCTCTTTCTTTTCCAAAAGCTAGCCCTTCTGATCATCCCTTCTTCCTAATTTTCAATCTCTCTTTATCCACTGGTTCCTTCTCTGCCACTTACAGGCATGCTTAGATCTCTGGCATCTTAAAAAACCTCCTCTTGACCCCACCATCCATTCAAACTATCATTCTTTCTACCTCACCTCCTTTTCAAAGCCAAACTCATACCAAAACCTAGCTACAGTTTTGCCTCCACTTTGTCACTTCCTAATGATTTCTCAACTCCTTGCAATCTGGCTCCCAGATTCATCTAGACCAATACTGCTTTAACGTCACCAATGATCTCTTTATTACTAAATCCAATAGCCTGTTTAGCCCTCGTCCTTTTGTCCTCTCTCCAGTATTAGATCTGTTAAAACAAATCACCTTCTCCTTTTATAACTATAGCTAGCTAACATTTATATAGTAGCTTTAAGGTTTGCAAAGGGCTTTACAAACATTATCTCAGTTTATCCCGGCAATAACCCTGGGTAAGTACAATTACTGTTTTACATTTTACAGATAAGGAAACTGAGGTAAGCAGAGGTCAAATGACTTTCCAGGGCTACACAGAGGTCTGAAGCTGGATTTCAACTCAGGTGTTTTGGACTCTAAATTCAGGCTTTATCTACTTGTACCACTCAGCTGCTTCAGAGATGTTAAATCTATGAGCCAGGAAAAACAAGTAATAGTACCATTTTGATAGTGATCTGCCAGTGTTGACAGAAGTTGTAATCTTAGAAGGGTTATATCAGAAAAAGCTGGATTAGCTTGGGAACCTTTTCCTAAGTGAAGGAGAAAAGGTAAGTTGTCAAGATGCATACCAAGCCTCTCATGTATACCAAGAGCTTAGCATTTAGCAGTTATTCCCTTCTATGTCCTCTCCCACACTTCCCTAACAAAGGTGTGTCGTGAGGAAAGCAGGCAGGAAGACACATACCATAGCGTCCAACTCTACGTGACCCCATGGGGGTTGCCCATAAAGTTTTCTCGGCAAAGATACTGGAGTAGTTTGCCGTTCCCTTCTCCAGTATGTCCCCATTTTACAGATGAGGAACTGAGGCAAATAGAGGTTAAGTGTCTTGCCCAGAGTCATACATTAAGTGTCTGAGGTCAAATTTGAACTCAAATCCTCCTGACTCCAAGCCTGGGGCTCTATCCATGGGACCACCTAGCTGTTCCTTACTATATGATAGTCACAAACAAAAATAACCTAGAATGAGTACACTAGTACATATGCCAGTGCTTATTGACCTCTGCCTTAAAAAAAAAAGAAGATAATGTTAATTAATATCAATTTACAGGAAAATAAAAGAAAAATGATAAACCTTAATTCTGAATACTCTCTCCTGTCTGGGTTTTGGTGATACTGTTCTGTTATGGTTCTCTTCTTATCCATCTGATTCTTCTCAGTATCCTTTGCAAGTTAGTTATCTATATTTAGTCCTAATGTATGTAACCTAGGGCTCTGTATGGGGTCCTCTTATTTTCTTTTGACATACTCTTTCTTATTGATCTCATTAGCTCCTATTGATTCAAATAATATCTCCTACGTAGATAACTTGCAAATGTACATACCCAGCCCTCATCTCTGCCCTGAGCTCCAATCCTGCATCTCCCAACTGCTTATTGGACATCTCCATGTGAATGTCCCATAGGCCCCTCAAATTTGGCATGTCTAGACCAGAACTGATCATTGTCCCTACTTGTCTTTCTAATTCCCCTTTTTATGCTAAGGTCCTTTCTCAAGCTAAACTGCCAAGCATTCAAACTACTATAGAGAGTTCAACTCTAATGGGTTTGCCGTGTTGTTCAAAAAGCAAATTTATGTTTGCCTAAGACTCTTATGGATAACTCATACAAGGCAAGCACTCACATGGTGGTCAGAAGAATACAAGGACATACTCAAGGTTTCTCTGAAGAACTTTGGGATTATGTGACATGGGAGACACTGTCAAAAGGACCACCCAGCATGGCGTGCCCACATCAAAGAAGGCGCTGTGCTTAGTGAACAAAGCAGAATTGTAGTAGCTCAAAAGAACCATAAGATGTGCGAATTTAGAGACATCTCCACTCCAAATGTTCATGCGGACTATTTGTGCTTGACCTATGGTAGAAGCTTCCAAGTTCATATTGGTCGGATCAGCTAGTCAGACACCCTGTACCTTGACTTCAACAAAGTGATGTCATTTTGGTCCTCTTCAAGAATTTAGAACAAAAACCAACCAACCAATAATTTATGCTGTAAGCATGACCATCCTTTCAGCTACCCAGGTTCACAATCTCAGCATCATTCTCCGCTCCTAACACCCCAAATATTCAGTCAGTGGTCAAGTTTTTTTTTTATCTATTTTAACCACTCAATATTTTCCCCACTTGTCCCTTTCCTTCCACTCTAGTCCAGGCCCTCATTGTGTCTTACCTTGACCATTGCAACAGCCTCCTAATTGTCTTTTTTGTATCTAGTCCATCCCTTCTCCCACCATCCTCCAAACAGTTGCCAAATCTGATATTCTGAAATTCAAATCTACCCATGTCACTTCTCCGTTCAAGAAGCTTCGATGACGCTCCATTATCTTTAGGATGAAGTACAAACTGATTTTTTGGCATTCCGCAATTTTATTTCAGCCTGTCTTTCTAGACAGATTACGCATTGCTTTCCCTCACACACTCTGCTGTAGCCAGAGCACTTGCTGTTCCCCATATATATCCTACCTTTATGCCTTTGCCCACGCTCCATACCTAGAAAATTCTTCCTCGCCTCCACCTTTTGAGAACCCATACTCCCTTCAAGGCTTAGCTCAAATGCTATCTCCTTCAGTGCTTATTGATCCCATCTTCTACAGAAAGCCTTTCCCAACCCGAATTAATTCTACAGCCTTCTATTAATTATTTCATATTGATCCTGTATATAATTTGTACATATTTGCTTGTTGTCTTTCCCCACTAGATTGTGAGCTCCCTGAGGGCTGGGGTTATCTTTTGCCTCTTTTTGTATTCCCAGCACTAAGCAGTGCCTGGCACATAGTAGGTGCCTAATGTGTGACTCATGGACTGATCTTCCCAGTTGTTAATGACATCTTCCCTCTGTCAGTCTGCATTTATTTTGTATATGTCCTTATCTGTGAATCTATTGCATCCCCATAATAGAAAGAATAGAACAGAATAGGACAGAATAGAGTAGAATAGAATGAGCAGAATAGAATAGAGCTCCTTGAGGGAAAGAGTTGCCCCTCTCCTGAATTTTTATCCCCAATGTCTAGCACAGTGCCCAACAAGCTATGGTGCTTAATAAATACTTGAATGATAATCCTACAATTTAGGAAACCAGGAAATGCAACTGAACACTACTACTTCCCATTGTAACAGGTTCTACCTGGTTTCTGGGGGTACTGAACAAACCAATGATTATACAGCAGATAACAACAGAAGATATAGAGGGCTTTGACTTAAATCTTCTCAATCTGACAAAAGGGGAAATTGACAAATTGGAACTTTTGGTAGAAAACTTATATTCCTTATTAAGGGAGTCAATGAAAAGAAATGCTAGGGAAGGTAGCCTAGCCATATCAAATATTAAACTGTATTATAAAGCAGCAGTCATCAAAACTACTTGGTACTGGCTAAGAAACAGAGAGTGGAATAGGCTAGGTACACAAGATACAGTAGTCAATGACTATAGCAGTCTACTCTTTGATAAACTCAAAGAATCCAGCTTCTGGATTAATGTGTTGGTAAGCAAAATGGCCTTTGTTTTCTGTGAGTAATCCTTACTAGGTGCTAAGCCCCAGGCCCAAACCTCTATCTATTAGGTGCTAAGCCTATGTGGGTGTGGATTGGCAACTAAGGTGGGGCCCAAGGTGGGGCTAACTCCAGCGAGGGCCTAGTTTACATGTCTGGGAGAGCAGAGGCTTTTAGACCACACGGGTTTAAGTCTACCTCTCTGTGATGATTCTAGGTCACGTGGGTGAGCCTCACCCTCACGCTGAAAAAGATATAAAAACCAGGGGTTGGCTGTTTGTTCTTTGGAGCTCTTTGGCGCAGCAGCGTGACTCTGGGCCAGCCCTTGTTCTGAGCTCCCGGGCTGAACCTAGATGTTGGTAACTATGAATCTGTATTGGGTCTGTCTGTTGATGTTTGTAACTTGTTTGTATTTTGCTCTGAAGTTCAGTGTGCTGGCTTTTTCCCCTGAACTAAGTGAATGATATTTGTGTGCTGAATTAAAGTAAGCTTGCCAACCCCTTAACCTTGCTTTCCTTAGTCAAGCAGATCAAAAGAACCTGTGCTGTTGGCAGCTTCCTGGGTGCTGGTTGTGGGTGGATCTTACTCCCCCACAGAAGCTGCTAGCCGGATTGTTGAAACAATTAAGAATTCACTATTTCACAAAAACTGCTGGGAAAATTGGAAAATAGTATGGCAGAAACTGGGCATAGCCACTGTATACCAAAATAAAGTCAAAATGAGTTCATGACTTAGGAATAAAGGCTGATACTATAAGCAATCTGGAAGAGCAAGAAATAGTTTACCTGTCAGATTTATGAGAAAGGGAAGAATTCGTGACCCAACAAGAGATAGAGAGCACTACAAAATGCAAAATGGATAATTTTGATTATGTTAAATTGAAAAGGTTTTATACAAACAATGCCAATGCAACAAAGATGAGGAGGGAAGCAGAAAATTGGGGAAGAATCTTTACAACCAGTGTCTCTGATAAAGGCCTCATAACTAAAATATACAGGGAACTGAGTCAAATTTATAGGAATGCAAGTCATTCCTCAACTGAGAAACGATCAGACTTCATTATAAGACTTATATGAACTGATGCTGAGTGAGGGGAGCAGAACCGGGAGATCATTATACATGACTACAGACACACAGTATCTGTAAGAACTAACTTTGATAGACTTGGCTGTTGTCGTCAATGCAAGGTTCAAAGACAGCTCCAAAAGACTCATGAGGGAAAAAGCTATGCACATCCAGAGAAAGAATTATGGAGTCTGAATGCAGATTGAGGCACACTATGCTTTTTTTTTCCCCCTTCTTTTTTGGTTTCATTTCTTTTTTCTTATGATTCATTCCATTGGATATAATTCTTCTTTACAACTGGACTTATTATGTAAATAAGTTCAATGTGAAGGTATATGTAGAACCTATATCGGATTACATGCCTTCTTGGGGGGGAGGGGAGAAGAGAGGGAGGGAGAAAAAATTTGGAACTCAAAAACTTGTGAAACTGTGCTGTAAACTAAAAATAAAAAATAAATTAAAAAAAGGAAAACTTATATTCTTATATATGAGCTCTGAACAAAATTAGAAAAAAAAAATCTATCTCCTTGTTAGAAATAACAAGAATTTTCCCTGGCCATGAGTGAATTTAGGAAAAAAAAAAAAAGGTTTTTATTTCATGTCTTTCAGGTGACTTCCCCTCTAAGCCCAGCACAAGCACACATAAAACTAGTCACAAAAGCTCTTTTATAATTCTTCCAGATTCAAATTGAACCTTGAATCCCATTGGCCAGAATTCCAGGGTTCACTAAACCCTACCCTTTGATTACACCTCATTTCCACATTTCAATTTGGCGACTCCCCCATCCTCATACAATTTATTTTTTATAAAAAGAAATGCCAAGCCAAAATATTTTTGGTTTGTATTAGATAGCATGAGAAAAGATCCCTTTCAATTGCTAAGAGAATTGACAAATGCTTGAATTTGAAGATTCCAACCGGGGAGACCAATGATAAAGGTAGGTTTATGGCCCTCATCCTCATCCTCTGCGAATGAGATCTGGCCTGGCAGTTTTTTTGAGACACAAAGAAAAGTAGCAGATATGCACATTTTCAGGCAGCTGACATCCCCCACGGCCTCTAAAAGCACTTTTATCTCCTACATTAGCCACCAGTAAGGCTTCAAATCACACTTTCATAAAATTTCTGTGGAATCAAAATCCAATCATACCTTAAACTCCCCAGAATATTTTAGGGGGCAGTCCCTCCAGAAATAACACGCTTAGTTGACCAAAACATTCAATCCTCAGTCATCCAATTCTCTTACTTCATGATGCCCAGGGGCTTATCACCTGGAAATGTCATCAAAAAGGGAGGAAAATTATGCATCTATAAAACCAGATTGTTGCTTGCATTTATGATCTGGTCACTTGAGGGTGCCATCTCTTTGGGTACATGGCATCAGCCTAGATACTTAGCCAGTGTTCTGAAACCAGTAACTCTTGTCTTTGCTGTACCCAGAGAAACTACGGTTAATACACCAACCTCTCACACCACCAAACCACCTGGTCAGCCTCAGAATGATATCAAGGTATAAGGCTTTAACAAAAAACTGCCATTACAACCTGCTTTAGGAAGAGGTTTTTGTACTTGTGTAAATTAAAATCAACAAAATGAATAAAGTATGTGAATATGAGAATTAGGCACAAAGTTTATTTCAAATAAAGGAAGGGAAGGTCAAAGCATGAAATTAAAATTCTATATGTGATTTTTAAGTCTCAAGTGGTCTTCAGCATAAATCTATTAGTCATTAATAATGAGAAATTCAATTAAGGTCTTGAGTTTTTTAGTAAGACTATGCCTTCTGGTTAGAGGGATAGATAGGAAGTAGGATTGAGCAGGGCAGGAAGGCAGTCAAGGGCCATAAACATGTTGTCAGAGCAAGATATAAACAAGAATCATGGTCCCTATAGAGAAAGGCAAAAGGGATAAGAAATATTTTTAAATAAATTTTTATTTCTCTTTTATTTTTGTACCACATTTCTCAGTGTACACAGGTATCCCTTATAACAGAATGAGAGGAGGAAAGACAGCATAGTAAACTAACCAACATAAGTAAGAGTCCAACATTATGTACAGTGTTCCACATTCACAGTCCCCCATCTCTGCAAAGAAGGGTGGGAGGAAGATAACTTCTTTTATCTTTTTTCTTTTTAGGCCAAGCTTGGTCATTATAATTTTGAAGTGAGTTCAATTTCAGTGGTTTTAGTGTCACTCATCTTTTGGGTTATATTACTGCGGTCAATGTGTGTACTAATTTCCTACTTCTGCTTTTCTTCTCTTTGTATCAGTCTTAGCACATTCCTCTGTATTCATTTCTTGCAACACAGTAATATTCCATTATGTTTATGAACCACAACTTGTTTCATCATTCCTCTAGTGAAGGGCATCTCAGTTTCTCACTCCTTGCTACTACAAAAACTGCTGCTATACCTCTGGGTATATCTGGTGTCTTTATCTTTTTCAACTGTGAGCGACCTGGGAGCAAGCACTGTCTTTTGCTATTCTTTGCATCTCCAGAGCTTAGTACAAGGCCTGTCACACAGTAGGCATTTAATCAATGCTACTTGACTGCACTCACAGCATATTTCTAGCAATGTAATCTATAGGTAAAAGACTAAGTATGCTTTGGCCATTTTCTCCATATTACTCTAAAATGCTTTCAGAAATGGTTGGATGAAGTCACAGCACAGTAGGCTATTTTCAAAGAAGTCAGGGAATCAGATCTCACTGCTGTTTTCTTTGGTGATTAGCAAGATGTACGAGCTCAGTTAAGTCTTTATCAAGGGTTCTTAAGGTGGAGCCCATGGACTGATTGCAGGGATCTAGGAACTTGGATGGGAAAAAAATTAGATCCTTATTTTCACTAACCTCTAACTAAAATTTAACATTTCTTTCAATTATTTAAAAACATTATTCTGAGAAATGGTTCAAAGATTTCACCAGACTTTCAAAGGGGTTCCCACCACAAAAAGAGGTCAAAAACCCCTGGTCTCTTATCACTTCGTTGAACCCTGTAAAAACCAAGCAGTTTTATAAGGCCCTATTAACTGGCTTTTAATATTATGAGATTTTCACAGGCTCAACCAATTTACATTGCTTTTTGCCAAAGGACAGCACAGTACAGTGGAAGGAGCACTGCCTCAGGTATCAAAGAACCTGAGTTCAAATTCCACCTGACATTTATTAAGTCTATATGGCCTTCCTTCTTAATCTCCATAGGTCTCAGCTTCCTCATCTGCAGAATGAAAGCACTGAAACAGATGGCCTCTGAGATCCAAAATCCCCTTGGGTTTCTCAAGTCCTACCTCTAACAAGGGCAGTAGGAATCACGTGGTGGGGGAGTTGGTTTTTTCCTCCCCCTGTAGCCTATCAATCTTTTACAGGGCATATCACCACATAATGGATAATACACCAGACTTAGGAGTTAGGAAGACCTGGACTCAAATCCTTTCTCAGATATTTAATAGGTATGGGAGCCTAGGTAAATCACCTAACCTCTGTGCCTCCGTTTATTCTGCTATAAAATGAAGGGACTGGAAATGATGAACTCTAAGGTGCCTTGCAGCTCTCAATCGATGATCCTTTGAATCTGTGACGAGGCAGAACACATTCTAACAGGCTAGAGGTTCTCTATTATTAATTTTTTTATGCAAAACATGAATTTATATTTTATCCCACCTCTGAAATAGCACTAGCTTACTTCCAGTAGAGCAGAGATCATAGGTTAAAATGATGAACTGGAATTCTCTGACTTAAGACTTTATACAATAAATGTTTCAAACAATTCCTGGAAGACAGAATGATACAGCAGGAAGAACTGGACATGGGAGCCAAGTGGCTGAAATCCCACCTCCCATATCTAATTCTGAGTATCAGTGAATGGGTGGGTAAGACATTTAACTTAATCTTCGATTTCATCTATGATGATGATAACACTTATAGAACCCATCTCATGTGATTGAGGTGAGGATCAGTCAGAGGAATGGATGAAAAACCCTTTTTGGACCTTGAAGCACTACATGACTACCAGCTGTTTTCCTATTTTCCAAATTTGTCTGCTTTTAAATTTTCTTACATGGTCACATTTGTTAACAAGTGCTATCTAACAGAGCAGTAACAGTACTAGTTAGTAATCAAGCGTCAGTCTTTTCCACTCCATCTTTGACAACTGCTCATTCTGCGAACCCTAGAGTCTGGCCTTTCTCCCTGACATCTTGCCCTAATTCCTTCTGAATTCAATCCTCCTAGCTACATTCTTAGCACCAAATTTTTTTATCAGTTTACTTCTGGTATTCTCATCATCTTTCTGCAAATCCACATCATCCTGTCGGGTCCAGATTGGATATCCATCAGATCGCTGGCCCGTCTGCAAGAAGGAACAAGTGGCTTCCAGCTCCCCACTGTTTTTCAAGAAAGCTTGTGTGACTGTTGCCAGATCCACACTAAACTCCTCCATTAAATGTTTGATGACTTTGATGGCAGCTCCCATCTCAGGTGAAAGAGAAGGGCTGGAACTGCCTTCCTCTGCTTCAGGCTGTGTTTCCAATACAACAGTGTCCTCAACAACCTCACTGTCCTTTGGAGCCTCTTTCAAATTGGAGTTATTTTTTCCAGGATTGGTCAGCTCTCCATTTTTAATCACAGTTAATTCAATGTCAGGGGTCTGATCATGAACCTAAAAGTAACGAAATCAGAAAACTGAGGTAGTTCATATTATCTAAAACAACTAAAGGAGAAAGGTAATTAGGACCTCAAGCAGTTGTTATAGGATTTTGTGACTGAAAGCAATGTTAGAGATAACCTGGTGTGGTTCTCTGAATTTACAAATGAAAGAAAACAGGCCCACAGAACTGAAGTGACTTGTACTCCAGGTCATTAGTTACCAGCAGAATCAGGGGAAAAAAGACAATTCTCCTAATTCCAGTTCAATATTGCCACTTCTTTTTAAAGTCTGATAGGACTATAAGTGAGCACATTCCTATCCACTCTACATGGTGGAAAGATCGATATAAACCACATACTTGGAGGAGTCTTAAGACCTTTTACAGTGGAAATATACACTGAAGTCAAATGCAGATCACTGGCAGGCAAGAAGCAACTACTTCCCATAGATTTAACTAGTTTATTATTTTTTTAAGTTAATTTTAAGATATTTATAATGTTTTTGTTATGTCTCAAAAACAGACTAATGGGGATCATTTTAATGACTAGTCTTCAGTGTGAGACAGTGGATATAGACCTAACCTCAAAGATGAGGAGACCTGGGTTCAAGCCTCACCTCTGGCACATGCTAGCTGTGTGGTCTGGGCACATCACCAAATGTCTAAATACTCAAGGCAGCACTCAAAAGAGTGATGATCTATGTGGGTAGAGATCCCTATGCCAATGGAACCTCAGGTCCAGTCCCCATCCCTGTCCCTGACCTGCTTCACTTTCCAGTTCTTACATCTTTCCACATACTATCATTCAATTTGGTATGTCAACACATGTTGGAAATTGTGCCAAACAACACAGAAAACATAAGAGACACAAATCTATACTTCATAAAAAGAAAAAAAGTTGACATATTTTCTTTCTTATCGTTCAAAGCTTACAAATCTGAGGGCCATTAAAGTTACTTTTCTAAAAACATAAACCCCAATTCAAATAAATAAATGAGTAAAAGTGAGTTTGGGACCAGTGCCCAAAGGAGATGTATTTTATGAATGAACATACCTACTGTATTGTTTTCCCTCCTTAACTAGAGCAGTTCCATTTTCTAGTCCTAAGAGACCCTCTACCCAAGACTTTCTTGGGGACCACTTACCTTCAATTATGCTCTGAACTGCTCATCTGTCTGTGTCTACATTTCTGGTTTATGCTGAGCAGCAGATCAAAGGAGATGACTGGGAGGTGGAAAAAAGTATTCAAGAAAACACCTTCTACAAACCTCACTGTCCTCAATCTCCTCGTTTTCAGGGCACAAAACGTCTCCCTCTGTCATTTCACTCTCCTGCACTTGCTCCTCTGCGTTATCTTCCTCAGGCCGATCAGGGGCTTTTTTCTTCTGAGGTTCTATAAAAGACAAAAAAACAAAAAAGACCAGAGCAAAACATACCCAAAAAAGTGAACATCGAGCATTAGCTGTTTTTGCCCAAAGACACCCCATGTACTTTGATCCAAGGATGGATTCCAGGGATACATCTTTTGATTCAACTGAAACCTGAGGAAGCAAGAATATGTAACAGTAAGAACCTCTACTCTCACTTCCAAAAAATAGCCTACAATGACCTCAGTGTTCCTGGACTCTGAAATACAAAACAAACACATTCTTCTATTTAAGTAAAAGGGTAGAAATAAGTTTCTAAATGCCAATTTTCTCAAATAAGCTAATCATTTTAAAAGCTTATCATATTATTTTAAAATCAAGGTTTTTCCAAAAACAAGGGACCCCCAAATCCTTCCTTAAACTATCAAGATATGTAGGCATACTGGAAATTCTTTTTTAAAAACGTAAGTGTAAATAATGTAGAATCCTTGTAGTTACTGGTAAAGTGCTATGCTATCATCATTAAGCAATAAGGATCCAAATATTCTTGACAATGAGGTTAGAAACCAGAGATCTGTGTATGTTCCTTTGCTTTGACCTCTCCAGAGTTTGGTGGCTTCTTTTGGGCATAGTGATTACTCAAGCAGACTTTTAGGGCTTGAAGATACAAGTTCCCCCTTAGGGGGTCTGCCACAGGCTTTCTGTTGAAAGAGGATGAGAGAAGATAAGAGAAGATTGGATAGGCCATCTTTTTACTAGTGGAATTTAACCTAGAGACACTGTTGCTTGTTACCACCTGCCTTGGGTGATACGTTAAAACAGTACAATCTCACAGTTGCATTGAGCCCTACCATTTAAAAAGACCTCTCTCGAGTACTACCTCATGTGATCCTCAAGAGCCCCTCAAGAAGGCAATACAGTCTCCTGAGGAAACGACGGCTCAGAGGGGCTAAGCGATTTAGCCAATGTCGCACAACCCATCCCAAAACCAGTGCTCTTTCCACTACACCTCATGTCAAGGGGATAGATACAGACTGAGAATTTTAATTTTCAGCCTCTACAATTTGACCTCTTGCTTCTCATTTATATTCTTTCCTTTGCCAAGTCTTTCTTTCACCGCCTGCCCCCTAGTGGAAGGAGGGGTGAATAGCAAAACACCAGGTGGATTGGGGTCAAAACGGCAGCTGTTCCACCATTCCACAAACTTCACCAGACAGTTAACGGCTTATGAATGACTACACACTTGATTCTAAGGCACTAAACAAACCCAACAAGGTTGAGTTGTTCAAGTACTTGGAATTAACTCTACCCTTGCTGTCACTTTAGTGGCTTCCTTTGGATAGAGTGATTGCCTAAGAAGCCCCTTTAGTGCTTGAAGTTATCAAATAGGAGTCTTAGGGGGTAAGGGGGAAGACTAGCTAAAAGACAATTCTTAGGCAATGCTGGCTGTCTGGCTTGCCTGAGGTCACAATGGTAGTAAAAGTGGCAGAGCAGGATTCAAGTCCTGGTCTTTAGATTCCACATCCAATCCTCCCTTTAACTACATTTTGCCCTACCTATTTGGAGTCACATTTATTTATGTGTTAGCATATCTCCTCCTCTTCTCCAATTACACATCAAGGGAGGAATTCCTGTTACTCCCTTTGCATCCTGAGCATAATGAATGCTCTGTACACAGTGATTACTTAAGGCTTGCTCAGTTTGGTTTTGGGGAGGGAAATATGAATGAGTGCAAAGGAACATAAGTGGCTTGGGAAAACTTGGCTTCCATCATCAAAGACCAAAAAATTTTCCCAGATGCCAAAAAAAGAAAAAAGAAGTGTCTTAAGGTGTCCCAAACACAGATCCTTGGTGGGGGTGGGGGCAAAATTAGGAAGTTTTCCTTCCATCTCTCCATTTGTTAGCGTTTCTGCCCACGGCTGCCACTGTCCAGTAAAAGTGGTCATTACCACCGTCTGCAGGTTCTGTTTCTTCGGCTTTTCTCTTGAGCTTCTGAGATGGGCTGGCAGGCTCCTCCCCCTCCAGATACTTCTGCTCCAGCCCCTTCAGGTGCTTCAAATAGCGGTCCTTCAGGGACTGCCAAGGATGCTGGGTGAGGGCCGCTTTCTCCAGGGCCTTCCACAGGGTGGTGCCGGCCAGGGCACTCGGGGAGCGTGCGTTATCCTTCACGTAGCGGACAATGGCCAGATCATCGGCCTCCGAGTAGGCATCCTCAGGCTCCCCGGAGGCCGCCTCGGGGCTCTCGGGCTCCCTGCGGGCTGGCCGGCCCAGGCGGTAGTCCTCCAAGTCCAGCCTCTCATTGCGCTCCACGCAGTCTGTAATATACTGCGTGGAGATGAAGTCCCCTGAGGCTTCAGCCATCGCCTCCCCGGGCTGAGCCAGCAGCACAGCCTCAGGCTCCTGCACCCGGCACAGGGTGCCCCCTCCGTGCAGGATCAGTGTGGACAGCCGCCGCTTCGCGGGGCCCGGCCGCACATAGAACGAGATCGAGCTGCCGTCTTCACGGACGAACAGCGTCCGTGAGTGGGTCGGGTCGTTGGGGTCCTTGCCCATCTCTAGGCCCTCAGCCATGACCCGTTGGGTCCTTGGGGAGGAGGCGGAGATGCTGGCTCGAGCACGCGTGATTCGCTCCAGGCCTAGCTCGCCACGGGGGCTGGATGGACACCTTTATGCACCCGCGCTCACCCTTTGACCCCACCAGCCCTGAGGCCTCACGCTCTTAGAGCAAGATCAAGGGGCTTGTCAGTTTCCTCAGCCCCATCTGCGCATGCGCTCGCCCAGCTCCTAAATCCTCCTTCTAGGGGAGCAGCCTGTGCGCGTGCACGCTCACTGAGACACGAGAAAGGAGCTTCACTCCAAGGATCGCCCCAACTATGCCCACCCCTAGCACGCAAGCAGACAGCCTGGCCGCGCGCCTCGCCCCCTCAAGACAGGCAGCAAAGGAAACTGCGGCACCGAACCGGATGGGGACAACCTGATGCGCCGAGCCGCCGACTCCCTTGGCGTGGTCCAGCCGGCCTCAAGAAAGACAGGAGTCTACCGTGCGCTATAGCCAGATGGAACGGAGCTAGAGGGCACGGCCTGGCAATCTTCACCCGGAAGTGGAAGGCTTGATGGGAGTGACCCGGAAATGGATCCGTGACCCACGCACCCACTCCTCCCCTTTTCCTTTTCCCGTCTGGCTCTCGGTGAAAGATGACGGCGGTGTAAGGACCGATAACTGAAGATTGCAAAGGAACGAAACTGAGAACGAATTTAGGGAGCAAGCGCTGCTTACGGAGACGTTAGGGCCCGTGAGGTCTATAGGGACTGGGACTTGGAGCCGCTCGGGCCTGGGGGTCCTACCGCTTCGGAGAAGGCACCATTCCCCTCCGGAAACTACAAATCCCGTGATGCACCGGGCTCGGCTGCATGTTGGAATTCGCTCTAGGGGTTCCGCTGTCGGGGGCAACCTCTTCTAAAACTTGGTCTCTACCTGTGCTACCTGTGTTCATTCGCTTTATGGTGGGAGGGGAGAAAAGAGCCTGGGAAAAGTGAGATACTCTTTTGTTATTCAACTCTGTTTAAAAAGGTTAGAGGAGACCCAAGCGAGTCCTAGACTCCACTGAATAGGGGTTTGATCTTCATAGGTGGGATCATTGCTCTCTCAAGCATCCAGGCAGGATTTCCCTTAAAAGAAATCTTGAGGTTATTCACGATAGACTTTAGACAGCAGGTTAAATTCTATTTTTCTTAAAACAGCCCGCAGAAAAGAAGTGAATTTAGAGTGAATTTGTGAGTGAATTTAGAACCTCTAGCCATTCATAATTTATGCTGGCCTCCTCGCTCCACTAATATTAACATTTCTGAGTGTAAGTACAATCTGTCTTTAACCCATCAGTAACTACTTTAATTTTTCTTTTGCTTGAGTGTTAATGTGATGAATAGATGTCAGATGGAGAGAAGATACTTACTATTCTCCAAACAAATGTTCAAGCTTAGGCATAAACGTTGACTTTTGCTGCACCATGGCCAACTATTCTTTACTAAATTAGAAAACTTTTTATGAATATTGGGCCTACAGAATTTTCCTTATATATCCTATAGTCTTTAATCACCAAACAGATTTGGTAACTAGTGTTGAGGTAGAGGCAGTAATTGCCTACTAGAAAGAAATAAGGGCTTGGAGTCGACAGAGAGTTGGTTTTATTCTGCAGCCAGAGGCAACAAGAAATATTATATTTACTTGATTATCTCATTGCAGTGCTTATTATAAGCACTTGGAAGAAAAAAACAAAATACTGCTACCTTAAAGTTAAAAAGAAATATGCAGCTTGTGCACCTCCAACTGTTGCTGAAAATAAGGATGTAGAGAAATTCTATGGAGAACTTAAGATGCTGGAAATTAAATCAACATACCTTAATACTCTTTTATTTCAAGGAAAGATAGGCCTAGGGTCAACAGACATTGCAAATGTACAATAAACTGGGTCTAGAATTGAATAGGAGGAAGAGAATGGGCTGGATTGCCTTTGGGGAATTGTGCAATGCTTTTAATAAACTTGTTCTTTAGAAACTTATTCTTGATTATATCGAGATCAAAGAAAGAAAAACCATTACTCGTATTAAAAAAAATGAGAAAGGAAAACTCTAAACTCTTTTCTGATAAAGCTTTAATCTATAGACCTTTGGGGCACTCTCATTACTCTGAATCGTTACAAAGCCAATAGTATGGGACATGGCCAAGAGTCCCAACTTAGTGGAACTAAGCCAGCTGTATGTGATGCCTTATGATTACATTTGGGGCTCCTCAGCCTGCAAGTTAAAGTTACACGTAATTTTGGTTTAGGACTGAAGAGATATTAGGGTGAGGTTGAAGTTACAGTAGAAGTTGAACTTGGAAAAATGTCATCCATCTCCTGAATTCATTCATTTTACCTAATGGTTTCTGATATTCATGTTTTATATTCCACCTAGTGGCATAATTTAGAATTTAACTTTTAGATATGGTCAAATGCCTTGGGGAAGAGGAATGCATCAAAATAGCTTGATTATGGTATGTGTCAGTTTATAAAGTGAATGAGATGTACTCTCGAAATGTCAGAGTGAAACAGACACAGATTTTGAGGTCAGAAAACCTGGTGTTGAATCTCAGTTTATCTCATCACACTCTGCCATTTAACTAGCCATATGACCTTAAACCATTTGCTTCATCTCTTGACTTCAGTTTACTTGTATATAAAATGAGGTATTTTAACTAGATCTGACTTTCTTTGATTTATTCTCATGTTCTTGCACATTCTTAGAACCTCCAGACTGAGTATTAGTATGTGGTGGCAATTGTCTCTCATGATTTGTCTCTTCACAGAGAAACTTACAGATTACAACATAGTTTTCATCTATTTCTCAAAACCTCTCTGAACTTCCTTATTATATAACATTCAGCAAGTATCAGCTGTATATCAGGTATTGTCCAGAACATCAAAACGATTCCTGCTTATTTGGTTCATGGGCAAACCTAGACCCTGAGCTTTGTTGCTTCTCTCTATGAGAGCTTCCCCATATAAACCATATTAATCCAAACCATTCCATGTTTTCGTAATTGTTCTTTTCCTTTTTCCTGGGAGAGAAGTTGGTAGATTTCTAAGACTTGGTTTTAGCCTTGGCTGTGATCCATGGAGTGAAACCCATAGTGAAGTTTTCATTCTCCTTTCTCCTTCAGATCAGGAGAGAATGTGGCACTAATGAGGCTTCATAAACTACTATCATATCCCAAGTGGGTTTTTCCCCCCAGTGTGCTGGAGGAAGACAGTTTCCAAAATTTTCTCCTCTTCAGTTTGTTATCGAACTATAATTTTACTGAAACTTGGCCACGAATGGGCCTCCTTCAAAAGTCCAGAACTGAAAACTCCTGTCAGTTACAGAATTATTATATGAAGGGCAACAAAAGTTTTTGTTTATGTGTTGGCCAGGTGCTCATTCTGATCCAGCACGTCTGTGTTTCCCTTTAGGTGGCAGTAACCATTAGTCCTGGAGTGTTCTGCCATGTTGAAGCAAGCTGTGCTTAAGCTTATCCGGGGGCCTTTGCACCAAGCCTCCTGGACAAAGTGGTGTCGGAGGGAACTTCGGCTGGATCATCCTGTACCTGTCACTCCACTTCACAAGGACAATGCCCTTTCTGAGAAAAGGAGGTTGGTGTGGCTGTTACCTTCTCTGTGGTCACATGAGCAAAACTGATGATCTTTTCTGATTCAGGGAGGTCTAAGCTGTCTGTAGGCCCATTGCCATAGAAAAAAGTTCTGTTAGCAACACTAGGAGCTAGTTCTTGTCTGCTGATTAAGGAATTCAAATTCCCTCTCCTCCCAGGCCCCAAATTAGCTGTTCAGGAATACAGAAGGTTTTGTTTTGGGGTGGCCCTGAGATAATTATTGCTTGCTGGGATTGTGGCTTTTTCTTTCCTGAGGACCTACTCAGGAACTTCTTATTCTCATGCTTAGACATTTTGTTTCTAATCCTATTGCCAAACCATTGGGGAAGTCTTTAGGAATATCTCGATGTGGTTTTAAAGAGAAATATCCAGAAAAAAAAAATTAAATTTTCTTCATAACCTGTGGAAAAGTCCCTGAGTTGGAGTTATCTGAAATGGAATATCATAGAACTCCACAACTGATTTTGAGAAAATTGTTAACGTGTTAACAATAAGTAATTAGAAGAAACATGGACTTGGAATTGGCAGGGTATAGGCCCTGGAAACCCTCCCCCTCCTGAACTTCCCCTGAACTCTCCTACCTGGCCCTGGCATTTGCCTGAGGCTCATTTCAGTATAATCCTTTTAACTGCCCTTTCACTGTGGCCCCACGCCCAATCTCCAATTCTCTGTTACCTGTAACCTAGCCCAGCCCTTCCCTGTTACCTTTGGATTGCCCAGGCAACTTCCTACCCTTAATTCCATTTAGACCCTTTCTCTCTGTTCCCAGGCAACTTGGCCACTCCTAGATCACAGCCAGATCTTTCCACAGTCTTGCCTCTGTAATTACAGTGCTCAGATTCAATCTGGCCTGCTTGTCAATACAAGCATCACAAATGCTCAGATTCCTTAAGTCTGGTCAATAGCTCCGCTTCTTAAAATCTCACCCACCCCAACTGATGTTTTAATAAGCCTTGTCTCTGACTGAAAGAAGGCTTAGTCGAATTCATTCCAGGCAGGAGCTGTGTTGTTTGCCCTTGAATTTGGGGATTCCCAGTACCCCTTGTGAACCTTAAGATGTTGGTTAAAGGAAACAACAGACTAGATAATAAAAAGACTGTATTATTTATATAAATTCCCATAAGCATAGCCAACAGACATACATGTATGAGATTGAGCCAGAGAATGCCTGACTGACTTGTACAGAAACATGAACAAGTTTTATATTCTTTTGAACAATCACAATTCAGCATGTTACTAAAATTTATGATTCTCAGCTGTGTTTGACCATAAAGACAAGGATTTCCCTTAATGGGATAGATTGTAAATACAACCAATTAGATAGTTGTCAAAGTGTCAATTGGATTTGTAGCCCCAGGATCTCTGTGTTTAATTGGCCATTAACATTCCACAACATAGTATATGCCCATAAAATATTAAGATAAGGAAAAAGTCACATCATTCAAGATAGTGTCTGGGCTCAAGGTTTTCACCCTTAATGGCCATGGACAGAGCAAGGAATACTCCATCTGGATTTGTTGATACAAGATAGAGATATCTCTGAGCTTACTCAGAGAACAAAGAGACTGTTAGGATCAGGCTTTTCTTCTGGTTAAGTAGTTCAGGCCCTAAGCCTTATAGAAATTACAAAAATGATATAAAATAGTATAATATTTTCCACACCCTAAACCTCAACAGAATCAGAGCCCTCAGAAAACCTGAAATCAATGACTTACTCTGCCATGTATTTGTTAGTGATGTAACCTCAGGCTAGTCACTTTATTTTTTGGTCTATGTAAAATGAAGGGATTATGCTGGACTGTTTCTGATAGATAGGCTCCTTCACTTAACAGGGTATGTGCTGCACACACCTAAATAAATGTTCTCTGGTAGATTAGGTCGGCATGATATATTGCATATAGCTTCAATCATTGGACCCTGAAGTTTTAACAATCCAAGCCTGAATTCATGTGTTTTACTATAGTTAAAGGCTAAAATTGTCCTCTAAATGAGGACCTCATTCTCTGTGATTTTGAAAGGAAGATGAATTCTACCCTATATTCCCCTGCACACAGTATGGAACTTAGGGTAATAGCCTGTTTAGAAATGGATAGAACTTCCTTTCTGAGAATGCAGAGGTAAAGGACCTACAGAGGCAATCTTGGCTAGAAAATATTTGAGGACTGATTAGTAGAGAAAGAAACTTTGGACCTCAAACTCAGCCCTAGAGTCTCCTTTACCTTGTTTTCTTGCTAGGTTTTGGCTAGGTACAGAGAACTAAGTAGTTTCTTCTCTTCCAGACCTTTTTTTTATTTTTTAACCCTCTGCTTGTTTGGTCTATGCTCTGGGTAGTTAAGTGACTGAATTGTTAAGTGATGTCTTTTCTGATGTAAAACTACTAAGGTTAGAGTGCCTTGGGAAGCAGATGTGTAACAGTTTCGTAAGGGAGATACTCAGTGCTTGCTTCTCCCAGGCAGCTGCCACAGTGAATTTTGTTTTCACCTTTGTTTTTCACAGTGAGCTAAAGAGATACTTGAAGGATGAGAAGGGGATCAGTGAGAAGCAGCTGAATCAAGCCCCTGCCACCAATCACTCTGTTGACCATGATGTGCCCACTGACGAAGAGAGCCTGGATCCACATGTGAGTTTCCTATACCCCAGCTCACCGGTGTTAGAGCTGGCCACCTCTGACTCCACTCAGCCATACAAGTCAGGATAGAAGATAGAATACTATTCTTTTAATCTGTTCTGAGAACTCCTAAGGGAGAATGACTTAGAGAAATAAGCAAGGTAAGAGTTTTTTGACTTGCACTGGTCCCTTGAGGTATTTTTAAGCCAACTGATTGAATGAATGAACATTTTTAAGCAGTATGTGCGAAGCACTGTGCTAAAATAAAATGTAAACAATGGTGATATCATTTATTTTATTGGAAAGAAGGGGCCAATTGCTCTGTGTGTGTGTGTGTGTGTGTGTGTGTGTGTTTGTATGTGTGTGTGTGTGTGTGTGTGTATCCATCCTGTAGAAATTAACCAACAGAAATGACATTCCAGAATATCTTTGTTCATTCACACAAACTGAGCTTCATGTGAATAAACTTAACTCTGTTCCCCTCTAAAATGATGAGTTTTCTCCAGTGTTGACAGTTTTTCTCATGTCCTGTATGTTGAGAAACAAGATCTATAAATAAACCAAGGCGTGAATTTTTCAGAGTGGGAGCCAGTGATTTGTAAATCTTTTTATATGTTTGGTGGAAGATCTCAATACCAGCAAATGAAAGTGACTGATAGGGTACATACAGGACAGAGAGTAGAAGGTTAAGAAGGGGAAAAGCAAAAGCCAAAAAACAGGATAAGGCCGTATGTGTTTTAGAATTGAAACATCAGCCCTCAAATCTGAAAGAATGCCCAGAGCGATCTACTGGAGAAGAAAGTTGAGAATTGCTGACCTTACTAGTATTCTTTGGAGCAATTTGGAACTGTGCCCACAAGGCTATAAAACTACACACATCCTTGGAGCCGGCAATACCACTGTGAGGGCTGTATCCCAAAGAGATTAAAAAAGAGAGAAAAGGACATATTTATGCAAAATATTTATAACATCTCTTTTTGTGGTGGATAAGAAGTGGAAATTGATAGGATGCCCCGTCAGTTGGGGAATGGCTGAACAAGTTGTGGAATATGATTGTGGTAGAGTATTATTGTGCTCTAAGAAATAACAAGTAGGATGATTTCAGAAAAACCTGGAGAGACTTACATGAACTGATGCAAAGTGAAGTGAGGAGAACCAGAAAAGAAATTTTTTTACATGATTGCACATGTATAACCTATATTGGATTGCTTAATGTCTCATGTGGGGGAGGGAAGAATAGAATTCGGAACCCAAAACTTAAAAAAAATGTTTACAAATGGTTTTAACATGTAATTGGGAAAAAATAAAATACTACTTAAAAAATATCTACTCTTCGATGGACCCATGAATAAGCCTCAGGGAAGTAGCTGATGGAGAAGAGAGAGCCCATGAGCTACCTACTAGAATAAAAGCAACTTGAGGGCACAAGCTACCTCACTTTTGTACTTGATATCCCCAGCTTCTGATATGTAGTAGAGCCTCAGGTAGTGCTTGTTGATTGATCACTTCCAGTATAAACCTGATTGAATAAATTTAACTCTGAGCTGGGTTAGCTTCAGTAGGGACAATTTTTGTCCTTAGTTCAGGCCTTCATCACCTTTCACCTGGATTGTTGTGATGGCTTAATTGGTCATCTCGCTTCTCATCTCTTCTCAAGCCAATCTATCATGCCATCTGTCTCATTATTCCTAAAACAATCAGTCCACAAGCACTTACTATGTGCTGGTCCCTGGGCATAGAGATTCAAAAGTAAGATGGTCTCTGTACTCAAGGAGCCCTCTGTAGGCTGGGAAACCATTACGTGTTCACAGAGGAGTAAATCATGAAATATTTATTCACTTTTCAGGGGCTCAGAGCAGTAACATTAAGGGAATCAGGGGAAGCCTTTTGAAGGAGGTGGCATTTTCCCTTGAGGGGAGTTTGGGGTTCCATGAGGCAGAGAGGAGAGGAGAGAGAACACAGTCTCTGCAAAGGAGTGGAGGCTGGAGGTAGAAGGCCTTGAGTGGTCTAGGCTGCCTGGAATATCAGGTGTATGGGCAGTGGGAGGAGGAGTTTGCAGCTGCCTGGAAAGATGGGTGGAAGCTGACTGTGAGAGGCTTCTGGTGCCAGATGGAGCAATTTATGTTTTCTCCTAATGGCTATGTCCATGTCACACCCTTTATTCAGATAACTTTGGGTGTTCTCTTGCCTCTAGAATAAAAGACAAAATCCTCAGTCTGGCATTTAAAGCCCTTTGAAACCGGGCTCCTACTGACCTTTCTAGTCTTATACCATGTCACATCCCTTCATGTTCTGTTACCTATAGATAACATTTCATCTTCTACCTTGGATATGTTTTGTCACAGCAATATTACAAGATTCGAAGCCAGGCAGTCCAGCAGCTGAAGATCAATGGAGACAACCCCTACCCACACAAGTTCCATGTGGACACCTCACTTACCCACTTTATCCAGAAGTATAATCATTTACAACCAGGTGACCACCTGACTGATATCACCTTGACAGTGGCAGGTAGTAATCCTCTCCTATCAGGTCATAGTATACATTGAACTCCCATTATGGAGGTGTAATAGCAAGGCAGTAAACATAACATCGACAATAATCATGAATATGCCTATGTAGTTCTGTGTCACAAAGTATGAAAGACTCTCCATATAGAAGGTCGAAGAAGTAAAACATTTATTCAGACACCAGATAACCATATCCCATAACTAGGCAATCTGCTCCCACAACCAGTAAGCCCACTTTATTAGAACAGCAAGGAACTTAAAACACAATATTATAGCATGGAGCCTGACCATCCCAAAACCTCTCTGACCTCCTGCTGGGGCCTTCCCACAAAACTCACAGTACTGCTATCATAGGTTGGCTGTCTTTACCTCAGCTCTAACTATCATGACAGGAAGCTATTACAGGAGGCAGCTAGTTGCATCGTGCAGAGACTGCTGGGCCTAGAGTCTGGGAGACCTGAGTTCCAATCCAGCTTAAGACACTTACTAGCAATGTGACCCTGGGCAGATCCTCTGCTTGCCTCAGTTTCTTCAACTTCAATGGGGCTAACAATAGTACCTACCTCACTATCAAATGAGATATTTGTAAAAAGCATGTAGTACAGGGCCTGCATATAAAAGGCTCCAGATAAAGGTTTATTCCTTCCTTTCCATTATAAAGTCTCCTGTGACCCAATATAATGGTCACACTGAAGAATGTCTCTCCCTTAGAGAGTCCCTTACATTCTAAAGGCTAATTTGAGGAAAGGAAGAAACCTGTCTGCTAGGAATGTCCCTTCTCTTTCTCTTCATAGATGAAGGTAAGATAATCCTAAGGTATCAGATGATGGTTAGAGGGGAAGTGAAAAAAGTCTGTGAAAGAGAGACCTAGATCCAGCGAAAGGAGTGTCATCTGTAGCGCTACTCATTACCTAATTTTTGCTGGTGGTACTTACCTCGTTGGAGGAATTACACTCATTAGTTAGACAGTGGTCGCCTGTACGCTTATGCTTAGGTTTATGAGAAGTGGGACTAATCACTTGTTGTGTCCTCTGACTGAGGTCACTGCTTCTGGGTAAGGGCAGCTGATGTTCTCCTGAGCTTGAGGGATAATGCTTCTCTGGGACCTCAGATGGGGAAAATGTACCCCTCTGTGCCTTGCTCTGCAGAGGGAGGGAAGCCTTTGGCATGAAGGTCATGGGGAAGGCAGTAGTGAGACAGCAGGGCTTTTGCTACTTACAGGCCGTGTCCATGCAAAACGGTCTGCAGGGAAAAAGCTCATCTTTTATGATATTCGAGGAGAGGGAGTCAAGCTGCAGGTCAAGGCCACGTCCAGGTACGTCAAGCTGCAAGCCCAGCACTGGAAGGTTGGGAGGTGCTCTTGGTCTTATTTTCCCAACCCTGTTCTCTAAAACTTTGGTAAGGGAGAGTGGGGTGGGGTTGAGTAGAGGTGAGCAGAGCTCAGGTCATTCAGTTAACTAGAATTTATTGGATGCATGGATGGAGAGATCAGTAAACGGGGAAAAGTCCTGTCCTCGGTTTGTAATAATAATAATGCCTAGCATTTATATAGCAGTTGAAGTTTTATAAAGCACTTTACAAAAGATGCTGCAAGGGGCAGCCTTGTATTTGTTTAGGATTTTCGTGAGAACACGTTGGTCATCTTGAACTTGGGCTACTGTGTGCTGAATTGAACGTCCCTTCCCCTCAGGAATTACAAATCAGAAGAAGAATTTTTTCACATAAACAACAAACTTCGACGAGGAGACATCATCGGGGTTCAGGGGAATCCAGGGAAGACCAAGAAGGGAGAGCTGAGCATCATTCCCCATGAGATCACGCTCCTCTCACCATGTCTTCATATGCTGCCTCACCTTCATTTTGGCCTCAAAGACAAGGTGAGCTCCTGGCGCCTCCTCCCTCTGAATCCAGCCCTTTTTAGGGCTTATTTTGTTCTTTTACCACCCTCCGTGTTCACCATTCTTAGGCCTTTGGTCTCACATCCGCATTTTCTGTTTCAAGATACAATGGCTCGCTAACTGCTGTGTCTGTTTCTTAAAGGAAACACGTTATCGTCAGCGATACTTAGACTTGATCCTGAATGACTTTGTGAGACAGAAGTTCATCACCCGCTCCAAGATCATTACCTACATAAGGAGCTTCCTAGATGAGTTGGGCTTCCTGGAGGTGAGGAAGGAGTCTGTAATGTTTATTCAGACATTCCCAATGTGTGCTTTCCCCACTGTTCCCTGCTCCTTCCTGAGGATTGCTGTATGTTGGTAGTCTCCAATTCCAGCTGAAGGTGGTCCCTTTTCTGCCACCATCCTGGTTCCCCGTGGTTCCATAATTCCCCAAGTCTTATGACAGGAGCTGACTTTCCAAAGTGCATTCACACAGGGAGCAGGGATGCTGGCTTGAGGAGGTGACTGGTGGACATGCCAAAAGGTCTGGCCTGACTTTCTCTTGGATTAGGCAGTCCTAGGCTGCATGGTTGGTAGCATTTTTAGTTCTTTAGTAGGAAGTAGGAGCCAAAATTTTAAGAGAAACACTTCTCCATGGTCCCTGATGCCTATTAGAATGGCTAACAGATGTCATGTACCCACGCCCTCCTTTGTACTGTGGTCAAGTTTCTCTTTCTCTTTCTAGATTGAAACTCCTATGATGAACTTCATCCCGGGGGGAGCTGCTGCCAAGCCCTTTGTCACCTATCACAAGGAGCTGGACATGAACTTGTTTATGAGGATCGCCCCAGAGCTGTATCACAAGGTCAGAAAACCGTAGCCCCTTTTTCTCGGTGAAAGGGCCAACTGGTCATGGGCAGGTCAGCACAGAAATCAGCTTGGCCAGAGTGGGCTGGGGCCTTGCACATAGCTGCCTGAGCTATACTGCCATCACCCCCGTCTCCTGAGCTTCATCTCGATTAGTAACTGCCTCATGGATGTTGCAGTTGGATATCTCTTATGCATCTCCACTTACCGTGTCTAAAATAGAACTCATCACTTTCCATCCTAAGCCCACCCCTCTTCCTGAGCCTCCATTTCTGCTGAGGACTTCACCACCCTTCCAGGCAGGCAAGTTTGTTACTTTAAAGATACCCTCAATCTTCATTCCCCCTTCCCTCAGAACCCAGTCAGTTGTCAGGGCTTGTCAGTTCTTCCTCCAGCTCTCATTCACACCTCTGCGCCTCTCTCTACTTACACTGCCTCCGCTCTGGTTTGGGCCTTCCTGGCCTTCTCATAGATCTCTCTGCCTCAAGCCTCTTTTTTCTAGTCCATCTTCCACACACTTCCCAAGTGGTGTTTCTTAAATACATACTCTCTCATTCAGAAAACTCTAGTGGTTCCTTATTGCCTCTAGGATAAAAGAAAGACTCCTCCTTGGGGCATCTAAACTCCTTTACCCTCTGGTTCCACCCTGTTTCCAGGCTTGTTACACATGATTCCCCTTCACCCATTCTTCAGTTCTAGATCAACTGGTTGACCTAGTGTTCGCCATCCATTACATTCCATCTGGGCCTTTCCATGGGCCCAGACGCCCCTCCTCCTCCTCCTCACCTGCCTCCTGGCTGTCTGACTGCCACCTTCCCCCTGATCCCTTCAGTTCCTATTGCTTTCCCCCTCCACCCCAATTACTTGGTATGTATTTTGTGTTTAAATGTATTCATGCTGTTTTTCCTGACAAAATACAAGTCCTGTGATGACAGGGCCTGTTAAGTTCTTGTCCTGGTATCCTCAGCACCTAGTACCGTGCCTGCCACATAGGAAGCATTTGGTAAATTCTCATTGTTTTATTGATTGAATAGACAGTGAGAGTGAGGATGAAAGAGGGATATCTAGAGGAAGGAGGAAGAAATAGATCTTTCAGGATTTTTCCTTAAGATCTGCTTTTTCTTGACAGCTTAGTTCCTTCTCCTGTCCAGTCTTCATGGGATACCAAATGGGCTAGTATACATGGTTGCTGCTATAGCTTTTTCCTTATGTCAGAGCTTATTTTAGGTTTTTTGTGTGGAGTATTTGTGTATACCTGTGCATGTCATCATCTTGGGTGATGTCTTCAAACCACCATGCACTTTTATTGAGAAGGATGGTGCATATCAGTCAGTAAGTACTGACTGTGCCCATGGTATACCCAGTAGTCTGCTCAGTTTTTGAAGTAACAGAAAGTTACAAGGATCCAGAGAATCCAGGATTCTCTGTATCTATAAACTATAATCCTGGTCTATAAAAAACTTATATTTATTCTGAGTTTTGTAAGCAAGTGTGGGCTTGTGCAAGGAAGATTTTTTTAATAATTATTGAAAATCAATTTTATTTCAACTTCCATTGAAAACAAGATTTCAAATATTTAAAGAATAAAAGAAAACTCAGTATAAAGAAAACAAAAAGTGATTATAAACCTAGCCATGAACTTTTGTGAATTGCCAGTTGTTTTTTTAAGATGTCTGTTGACTTTAACACAATACTAACAAAATTGTGATATTTCTATTCCCTTTTGTGAATTTCTCTCCCTTTCTCTTTTTTGCTATTATTTTCTATCTTTACATAATTTCTGTATAAAATGTTTGGTTCTTTTTTTTTCACTCTGCATCTTTTCGCATAAATTTTGCCATTTTTAAAAAAAATTCTTCATCATTATGATTTTATGCAGCAACATAGCAACATTCCATCACATTCATACAAAGTGATGAGCGCCCAAACTAGTGTGATGGCTCTTTAATTAGACAGACGTGGGTAGATATGAAGGATATACTGGAGGTAAAATTGACAAGACGTGGCAACTAATCAGATATGGGGATTAAGGGAGAGAGAAGAGTCAGGTCTTTCACAAACAATTTTGGTTTTTTTTTCCATATTTCTTGCTGTCACAAATAGCAAAATATTTTTGCACATATAGATCCTGTCATTAACCTCTTGGGGGCATAGTGGGATAACTAGATGAGTAGGTATAAAGATTTTTGTAATCTAATTGTATCGTTTTATATTGCCTTCCCAAAAGGCTGACCAAGTCAGTTCCACCAAAATTGTATAAGCATGCATGGTTTTTCCTCATGACTGCACAAGCATTGTATCTTACCTTGTATTATTTTCCCCAACTCGAAAGATATGAGGTAGCTACTCAGAGTTGTTTTAATTTGTATTTTTTAAACAGTTATGTACTTTGAATACTTTTTCAAATGGTCATTGATAATTTGTTTCTTCTATAAAAAATTCCCTGGCAGAATTTTTACAGGGTCACTTGACCAAGACTTGCTATGCATGACTTGTTTTCTTTGTATTTAGATGCTGGTAGTTGGTGGCATTGACCGGGTTTATGAAATTGGACGTCAGTTCAGGAATGAAGGAATTGATTTGACTCACAATCCTGAATTCACAACCTGTGAGTTCTACATGGCATATGCAGACTACCATGATCTCATGGAGATCACTGAGAAGATGATTTCAGGTAACCTCTCCACCATGCCTTTGACATGTGCTCTCTAGGACTTATGTGCCATATCGAGGGAAGGGCCATGTGGGATATTGGTAGACCCTTATTAAGGTGCAGGTTTCTCTCTCAGGAATGGTGAAGAACATTACAGGAAGTTACAAGGTTACCTATCACCCAGATGGCCCAGAGGGCCAGGCCTACCATATTGACTTCACACCACCCTTCCGGAGAATCAGCATGGTGGAAGAGCTTGAGAAAGCTCTGGGCATGAAGCTTCCTGAGACCAGTCTTTTTGAAACAGAAGGTAAAGACAGTTCTCCAGTTTATGTTTCTCCTTGACCTTAGCCATTGGATCAGAAACTGTCATTGCTAATAACTCGCTTTTACATAATGCTTTAAGGTTTACAAAGCCCTGTAGCTCTGCCGTAGTCCTTTACACAATTCCTCCCCCAGAGACTTGGGAGCTCTCCCCTAATTTTGTGTGTTTGGATAACAGAAACTCGTAAGATTCTTGATGACATCTGTGTGGAGAGAGGTGTGGAGTGTCCCCCTCCCCGAACTACAGCAAGGCTTCTTGACAAGGTAAGTGATCATGACCTTGGGGTCCTGGTCCCTCTCATCCAGGGATGGATGGCTCCTTCTACTCCCTGTGAAGACAGCAGCCCCCAGTGAGGAGAATCCAGCCCAAACATCTTCAGAGGAGTCAAGCTAGATAGCTTGAAAAGTATGAGCCAGATATTCAGAAGCGTATTGTAGCCTTCTTTTGGGTGGGGACTTAGAATTGGGACTAGGAAAGCATTATTCAGACTTGTTCTCTAGAATTGTGTCCTTTATTCAGCTTGTAGGTGAGTTCCTGGAAGTGACCTGCATCAACCCCACCTTCATCTGTGACCACCCACAGATAATGAGCCCACTGGCCAAATGGTAAGATACAGCATGGCTCTCCAGGAGAGGAGAGATCATTAACAAATTCAGGTCAACAAACATTTATTATAATGTACCAGGTCCTGTGCTAGGAATAGGAGATAAAGAAACAAAAAACCGAGCCCCTGCCTTTCAGGAGCTTAACGTTTTATGAGAAGGATGTGGGGGGCAGAAGGAAGGATTACTCCATACTATGTACACATGTCATCTCATCTGAACCTCACGACAACCCTACCTGATACTATGTGTACACAGGTGGGTAAATTTAAAGGAATTTCATGAAGACAAGAGTATGGATAACTGGAGGGTCAGCTGAAGCCTCATATAAGAGATAGCACATAAGTTCTGCTTTGAAGGACATGGGGAATGCTCGCTCCATGGTAGAGTTAAAGAGGGGGCGGCCTGAGAGAAGGCTAAGGAGAGGGAGGACATTGTCAGCATGGTAATGTCACATGGAGTGTTTGAAACAGGGACTATGTGAAGGAGTCATAGGAAATATACCTGGAAAGGTATGAAGGAACGAGATTTTGGAACACTTTAAATGCCAAGGGGAGGATTTTGCCTTTTGCCCTAGAGGCAACATGAAGCCATTTAAGATTTTTAGTGGGAGACATGTAACATGGTCAGATCTGTGCAAGATCTGACACATCTGTGAAGATGGACTCGAAAGAACCAGATTAGAAGTAGAGGGGCCAGTTAGAAGGCTGTTGCAGACTGTTCCATGGTGGTGACAACTGTGCTGGGCTAGAAGTTGTGTGTGTTAAGCAGCATCCTTCCCTCTCTCTGTACTCAGTCATCCCCCAGAAGGGCAGCCCCTGCCTGGCTTAACTCACCTGCCTCCCATATGGAGCTGCCCAAGGGCCCCTGGGATGGTAGGGCTTGCCAATTTCCCTATCTTCTTGATCAAGCTGGAGACCTTGGTGAGTGACCCAGGCACAGAACTGCTTTTCTGCTGATGCTTGAGTGGAAATGTGGAAATGACCATTATCAGGGGAGACAACTGGAGAAAGGCCCAGCTGTCCCTGTCAACTGCCAAACAGCTTTATTAGAAACTGAAGCAAGGAAAAGAAGGGTTTTGAAGTGTGGACTGGAGAAGAACAGGTTGCTTAGAGCTTGATTTTCTCTGTAACATAGGAGACAGGGCCTGTTCAGAGTGGGGTAGCAGGAGGTAGTCTAAGGGGAGAAGAGGTTTGGAATGGCTGGCTATGTAGAGGTAGGAAGAAAAGGATTGTCATACAATAGTGGGGACCCAGCTGGGATTAGATAAGCTGAGTTTATAATGAGGCCCTGGAAGCAACCCTCAACGTCCAACACACATGCACACACTGAGTGCCTCAGGTGCATTCAGGATCTGAAATACTTGGGAGTCACCCTCAGAACAGGCCACCTGTTGCTCCCAGGGGCAGTAGGGATCTTGAACTTGTTTTTAAACTATTCTGATAACAATATGTCAATATAACTGCTTTCCTTTGCAATCTTAGCATTTCATTTTGTGTATTTAAAAGCATGATACTGAGAGAGAGAGCGTCATAGTCTTCCTCAGACTGCCACAGGTGTCCATGACAGCTCCTTTGTTGTCCTCAGTGTTTAGAGGCTGAGGCCTGAAATGTGTCGCATCTCTGCATTCTTGGTTGTGGGTTTTCTACAGGGTTCGGTGCCACATCTCTCTGTGCATTTACACTTTGCTTTGTGACACCATGGCCTCCACATCAGCTGAAGTTGAGCAGTTATACCAGTTGCTGAATTACAGATGGACTTGGAACTTCAATCCCCCTTTCTGTATGAGACCCCTTCATGAGGCAATGGAAGGAGGCCATTGATTGTGACCTGTGTGGGCAAGTCTCTTCTGTGGCCTCATTTTCCTCATGTGTAAAATGAAAGGGCTGAACTAGGTCTGGTTGCCTGGCCAACAAGAATCCTCGTTTCTAAGCCCAGCACTGTCCTTTGGTTTCCGTTGTCCAGGCATCGCTCCAAGGACGGCCTCACTGAGCGCTTTGAACTCTTTGTGATGAAGAAGGAAGTGTGCAACGCCTATACTGAGCTGAACGACCCTGTGCGGCAGCGGCAGCTTTTTGAAGAGCAGGCCAAGGTAGGGATAAATGAGCATGAGCAGCAGAACGTGCTCGCAAAACCTAGGCCCTGACGCATTTCAGATTATTGCCTACTTCCCCTTATAACTCAAGTAAGAAACTAAGCAAATAGCCGTGGGTCTATTCTAAGGGAAAACACATGTAAATAAAGACTTTGACAGACAGACCTTTGGGAAGTGCGGGGGCAGCATGTGGTCTCCGGAAGAAGTCCTGCTCAATCCCAGCCTCTCTACGTTGTAGGCACAGAGAAATGTCTATTTGTCCAGAAATGGATTTCTTCCATGTGTATGTATAGAAATTATAGGAAATCGTTGTTCCATAATACAGTCTGATTGTTGGTAGTTCCCTAGAATAGTAGCCACCCCCCCCTGGGGAATGTTACTTTGTGCAGATGGGTGCTAAAATGTACATGCATGGTGCAGTGTGTAGAGCACCTGCCCTGGAGTCAGGAAGACCTGAGTTCAGATCCAGCCTCAGACCCTTGACACTTAACTAGCTCTGTGACCCTGGGCAAGTCACTTGACCCTGATTGCCTTGCCAAAAAAAGAGTAAATTAAAGTATATTCAGCTCAATGTTGATGGGCTCGCCCCTTTTTCCTCTCATCTAGGCCAAAGCTGCAGGTGATGATGAGGCCATGATGACGGATGACAACTTCTGCACTGCCCTAGAGTATGGGCTCCCGCCAACGGCCGGCTGGGGGATGGGCATTGACCGACTCACTATGTTTCTTACAGACTCCAATAACATTAAGGTAAATAGCCGACGCTCCCCATCTCATGCTAGAGAGCTCATGTTCTAAAAAGGACATTTTCTGCGAAGATTTTTTTTCCCCTAACTTGAGGCTTAAGAAATCTGAGTTCTCTACTCTCCTAGTTATAAAGAAGCAGAATTAATATAAGAAAAAAAAAAGCCTGTCCTTTCTGTCTATTTTGTGAAAATTTCTTATCTGGGATAGTGGTAACCTAGAACAGGGGTGGGGAACCTATGACCTCAAGGCCATATGTGGCCTTCTAGGTCCTCAAGTGGGGCTAAATCTGAACTTCCCAGAACAAATCCTCTTAAAAAAGGATTTGTTCTGTAAAACTTGGACTCAATCAGGTATTGGGTGCAGCCTTTTGACTGAGTCCAAGTTTTACGGAACAAATCTTTTTGTTAAGGGGATTTGTTCTAGAAAGTTTGGATTCAGTCAAAGGGCCGCATGTAAGGACCTAAGGGGCCACATGTGGCCTCGATGCCACAGGTTGCCCACCCCTGTTCTAGGGTTAACAGAGGCAAAAAGAAACTGGGTTATCTCTGTTCTCTGTCAAGGTGTATCCTCTGGGCACCTCCCTGGGAAGTCCTTTATTTTCTGATACTGTTCAGGAAGAGAAAACAGGTAAGGTGGGATAGTGGCAGAAGAAGAGTTTACACACGCTTCCTAAGCACGGTACCTATTTCTCCCTTCTAGGAGGTTCTTCTCTTTCCTGCCATGAAACCAGAAAACAAGAAGGAGAATCCAGCAAACGCTGGTTTACCAGAAGGCCCATCAATTGTTGCCTCCAGCTAGAGTATCACCCATGAGATTTCACTATCTTTTCTGACCTCGGAAAGACAATTCAGGGCCAAAAGGGACCGCATACAGTTCACCCACCAAATGTGTATTAAGTATGTGGGATGTGCCAGGCATTGTGCTGAGTGCTAGGGCCTACAAGGGCAAGAATGAAGCAGACCCTTTCCTCCAGGAGAAGATCCAAGGTCCCACTCTGCAGGCTGAGGAGGCGCCCTGAGGATGGCTTTCTGCATCCCCCTCCCCATAAGTCCTATTGGTCTTTTGCTGCGCTACTTCATTTCCCCCTAACCTTGGGATGCCCCTGTTCCAGCCAAATCAGTTCTTTCTTGGCACAGCTGCTTTCTCAGACTCACGCAGGACCCAGTGCGACAGTGATCAGAAAGTGGTCCTTTTTCTATAAAGAGCCGTGATTGGGAGTGAAATAATGCTTTTTCAAGATGCAAGAAAGCCCAGAACATCCAACAGGAGGTGTGGCACGGTAGAGAGATGATGGCATTTGAAGCCTGGCTGTGGATGCCCAGTCTGCTCCTTACCATGGGGCAGCCTCAGGTAAGTAACTCCACTCTCTGCACCTCACGGTCCTTGGCTGAGAAATGGCAGGATTGTCTTCAAGCGTCCATTCCAATGCCATCCAGTTTACTTCAACAAGAAGCTCTTGAGCGGCTATTTCATGCTCTGTGCTCGGTGCTAGGGTGGTGCAGAGGCTCCTAAGTTCTCTGGGATGAAGGGTGCTAGTCCCAGAAGAAGAATATGCTGATCAGATTCAATCTACTTCATATTCAGTCTGGCCCGCTTGTCAAATGCTCTTAAGAGTCTGCCCAATATGGCAAATCCTTAGTAAACTTTGTTTAAAAAAGAGAAAAAGAATAACACACCATCTGAAAAGGCTGAGATTTGAAATAGTTGGGGCCGCGGCTTAATGGGTGGATTGCTGACCTTAGAATCAGAAAGACCCTAATGTGAATCCTGCCTTCCACACTTAGGCAAGTCACCTGTCCTCTCTGATTCTTAATTTCCACCTATGTAAATGGGGATAATAATAGCTTCCGTCTCACAGAAGTGTAAGGATCATACATGACAATATAGTTAAAGTGGTTTGCAAACTTTAAAATGCCATAGACGTGTTAGCTGTTGTTATTTGTAAGAAGGAGGCTATAGCCTGAAATACAAAAAAATGAATTCTTCCTTTGTATAAAACAGAAGATTACGAGAACACTTGCATTTTCTAGAGTGAAGGATAGTTCCCCAAATATACTATACCATATGAATAGCAGATATAACCTAGATGCAGAAGAAAGCTATGGTTTTGGAATGAACCAAAACGTGCAGTTACACACTGGAGACAAGGTTGAGGGGGCATTTGGGAAAAAGTGCTGGGCCAGTAGGAACTCTACATCCCCTGCTCGTCACTAGGACCTAGCGCATAGAAGCCCAGTTATTTCTTGTTTCTGTGAGTTCAGAGAGGGCAGAAGGTGGGTGAAAAAAGGAAGAGGGACCTAGTACCCTCTGGCCGTGTTATCACTGTGGCTCACAATTGGAGTCTCATTCTTTTAAATATCTATGTGCATATCTCTGCCTATTTTAAGAGGCAGAATGACACAGTGGATAGATAACTGGCCTCAAATTCAGTCTACATCATTTTCCAAGGGATGGTCAAACTGAGGGATGCAGAGCAGAAGGAATTCTCTCTGATGTATCTAGTCAGCCACATCTCTCAGCTCCTGATCTCCAGCAGTCAGCCTCTGCCCCTGGTCAGCAGACAGTGAGCTTGGGTGTGAGGTGCCCTGGGATCTTTTGCTGTCTTGTCCAGTTGTTAGTCATCCCCTAACAAACACCATCCCTGGCTTACCTTCAGCATTTACCTTATCCTACATCTGTGCTGTTGAACCCTTCTAGAGAAAGTGCCACAACCTTGCTGAATGAATTCATTACAGATATATGGTACCGAATCAACACTAGGTTCTCACTGCTTCACAACAACACTTTTACAAATTGACCTCATCACACTCTACACAGGTGGATAGAGCACTGGACCTGAGTCCGGAAGACCCACATTCAAATGTGGCCTTGGACACTTCCTAGCTGTGTGACCCTGGATAAGTCTCCTCTCTTTGCCAAGAGCATCTGCCTCCCAGGGTTGTTGGGAGGATCAAAGGAGAAAACATTTGTAAAGCGCTTTGCAAACATTTTAGGGCTGTATAAATGCTGCCTAGTATTCTAGGCCTCTTTTCTGCCACCCTCCCCCCAGCCTGCCTTGGCCATAATAACCTGAAGCAAAATGGCCATCTTTTCAGCAGTCTCCCCTCTCCCAAGCCATTGAGAACTGGAGGAACTTGAAGCAGGGAAGGCCCCAGTTCATTAGCCTCCTCCGTCCTCCTGCATCCCAAAGTGAAGGTTGTAGGAAGCTAAAGAGTAAACTTAGGGTGTGAACACAGCCTGAGATGGAGTTGATTCCTTAACAACTTTTTTAGGAACATGTTAGTTCATAAAGTGGGGCATACTTGAATTTTGTTATCTTTTGATTTCTTGTAAAAAATGTTAAGAGAAAACAATTAGGTTTCAAAAAATAAATGCTTGGTACATATGGATGGAAGTTGTCTATATCCATGGTATTCCCTCTTGTGGAAGGGCCCAATTTGTTTACAGTACCCCTTGTTTTGACAGAATGTGAACAGAGAATGTTATTTTCCTGTGTATTTTCTGTAACTTTCACTTAGCCCTTGGGGCTCCTCAGCTGGGCTGGCCTCTGGGAAGACAGCAGATCCAGTGACAGATTCTTGAGCTCTTGTTCAGACAAAACTGGCCGGTAGCCCATCAGACTCATAAAGTCACCACAGATAGCCTGCAGTCGGGCCACCTTTTTATAGGGCAGTGACCAGCGCCAAGCCTGGGAAACATGATGGCCGTCCCTGGAATTTGGGTAGAAAGAATCATTTCCCAAACCCTGCCCACGAGTGATGAACTGAACCCAGGACTGGAGCTGAGGCAAGACTTGTAATCGTGAGAAATTGTATAGCTGGGAGACTTGGACCAGGGGCTCCCGGACCAGATCTTCATAGCGCATCAGGAGGTAGCGTCTCCGCAGAGGGCCCTCTAGTTGCTGTGCAGCCTCATAGATCTCCTGTTGGCTTTGGCAAATCGCCTTCATCAAATAATAGGGCCGGTCTTTGGCCTTCAGCCTGCTCCACTGCTGCCCCAGTAAAATACGATCATCCAACATCAGTTTACCTTTTGTGCGTTCTCGGGAACAGAACACGGCCCGGGGGTCACGTACCAGGTGAACAACGTGCAGGTTGAAAGCAGGGTCGGTCAGCAATGGGTAGAGTCCCTGGAGGTTGAAGAAGCGCACCTCCTTGAGTACCACGTGGCTGTAGGAGCGGCAGGCCTTCTCCACCCCACTGAAGGGCTGCTTCCTGCACAAAGGCCTACAGGCAGACCCAGAAACGATGGCTCCACGTGGGAAGGCGCCACAGGCAGGGGGAGAGCACAAGGCCCTACTCGTCTCCCACATGAAGAGGTCAGATTGTCCTCTGGAACCAGGGGCCAAGTAGCTGCCAAGGACAGTCATGTCACAGAGGAAGATAGAGCGGACCAGGTCCTGTACATGCCCCTGCAGCATGGCAGCGCTGCTCCTGGAGAAAGCCAGCCACACATGCCAGGAAGGCTCCATCAGGTAGAAGACATCTGGGTGCTGGCTGAAGAACTGCCCCATGAGGGAGGAGCCCGAGCGCCAGGAAGACAGGATCAACACCTGCACTGCTCTCGGGTTCTTCGGACTTCTGCTGCTGCTGGGGAGTTGGAAGAACAAGAGGATGACTGCTGATTGCAATGCCAGAAAGAAGAGGAGCCTTGGCTTGTTCTCCAGAAGAACCCTCCAGGACGTAGAAAGCCTGTCAGGTCCAAAAATATATGCTCTCTCAAGTGTCAAGGTCAATATCCTTGCCCTCACCCTTTCTCTATCCCCTTTCCCCAGAGATTCTGAACCCAGCCATATCTGATCACAACTTCCCAAATCACTCCTCTCCCTTGGAGCATGGTGTTAATTCCTCATTCCTAGTCCCTTGGAATTCCTCCCTGGTTTTGCCTTGCTCCTTAATTCTACTGTACCTCAGGAGGACTAAGAGTGCCTGAACCCCACTATAACTGGTTGTTTTTATCCCTTTGTAAGTCACCTCTTCCTCCATGTAGCAGATGAGTATGTCCTGGCTCTCAGTCCATATGGCCTCATGGCTTAGTTTTTTTTAATGGAAAAGTGATGTGTGGCTCTACTTCTCCCTAAAAGCTTGTGTCATTCTGATTTGCTTTCTTATGACATAAGCAAATGTCAAAGAATTATGTCACAGAGGAAGTCGACACATGTCAGACTGTTCACTGTCAAGGCCACATTGAGAGGCAACCACTCACACATGGCAGGTAGTTTCCATCAAGCAGGAGGTGTTCTGGTGTTAGCTAAAAACCTGCCCAAGAAGAGGACAGGTAGATTATAAATGTCTTGAGGTCAGGGAGCCAGTGTCTCTAAGCATCCAAGTATTGTCTGTAACACACAACCCTGGTAAAATATTCTGAGTTCTTTAATCAGATCGATCTCTGTCAGAGTGCAAAAGTAAAAGGCAAAATAATTGTAACTCATGGCTCAGAACCCACAGCTCTGAGATCACATGGACCAAATTCACTTTTGGCAGCTTCTCAAATTGTCATTTCTGTGGTTTATGTTACCCTCTCCGAGGACTCAGGCCCTGGGAATATCTGAATTTAACTCATTTCTATTCCTCCCCTGTAATTATGCAATTCCCTTGAAAGTTTCTCAGGCTACTAAGGCATAGAAGTCAAGTTCAATAAGAATTTATTATGCACCTACTATGTGATAGGCAGTATTACCTTTAATCATTAAAGTTACCAAAAAAAAAAAAAAAACCAGAAGCAGTTCCTGCTCTCAAGGAGCTCACAATGTAAAGGGGACTTGCAGCAGCTTTGTACTAGTAGATTTAGCATAAATCTAAGGTAATCCCAGAAGAAGGATGCTAACAATAACGGAGACCAGGAAAGGCTTCCTGTAGTAGGTGGGATTTTAGCTGAGACTTGAAGGAAATCATGGGAGTCAGAGGGTAGCCAGGGAAGCCGGAAGGTGGAGACAAGGAGGGAGAGCATTCCAGGCTTGGGGAACAGCCAGGGGAAATGCAGGGTGAAGGTGGGAGTGTTGTGAGCAAGGAACAGAAAAGGAGGTTGGTGTCATATCACAGAGCAGGCAAAGGATAGTAAAGGTTAAGAAGATGAGAAAGGTCAGATTATTAAGAGTTTAAAAGCCAGAGAATGTTATATTTGATCCTAGAGGCAATAGAGAACCATCTGAGTTCATTGAATAGGGGATGACACGGAGGGATCTGCACTTTAAGAGGTTACTCTGGTAGCCAAGCAGAGGATGGACTGGCATGGGGAGAGACTTGAGGCAGGGGGACCAACCAGAAGGCTATTGCAGTAGTCCAGGTGTGAGGTTAGAGCCTGCACCAGTGTCAGAGGGAGAAAGGGGTGAATATGAGAGAGAGCGCAGGTAAAATCAACAGGACAGGGCAGCAGATCAGATGTGAGGGCTGGGGAAGAGGGAGGAGCCAAGAACAGCATCTGAGTTGTGAGCCTTGGGTGCCTGGGGGGATGGGGTTACTCCTGACCTTGATAGGTAAGTTAGGAAGAGAGGAGTGAGTGTTTTAGGGGAAAGAGGACGAGTTGGGGTATGTTGAGTTTAAGATGTATATGGGACATCTGGTTCCAGATGTCTAATTGGCCATTGGAGATAAGAGACTAGCAGTCAGGGGAGACATTAGGGCTGGGTAAATCTGAGAATCATCTGCATAGAGAACGTGAATGTGGCGTACAGGACAAGTTTATTACACCTACAAATAAAGGAATTATATCTGAGCCCATAGTCAGCATAAACCTTCTAATGGACATCATCTTGCTTAGAGACTATAGTCTGTCCAGCTTAATGCTTAAAAAACGAACTTTAATGTTTAGATTGTTGACTCACTTAAGAGTTTTCTATGCTATGTATGATTACAGACAGCTTTTTTTAATACAGGTATCCAATTTTCCTTATGGTTTTGTTGAATAATGGAAAAGAGATGGAGAGAAGGGTTTTGTATGTAGACTCTCAGTTCTATCTCAGCTGGCTCTTCCTGTTTGGAAGCCAGTTGGAAGACTGTTCATCATCACACCGTACTGGCCCTTCAGTCCTGATACTTACCAGCAAGGTGACCCTGGGCCAGTCAATTTTTTCACCTCCTCTGAACTTAAGTTTCTTCATCTGTGAAATGGGGTTAATCCTTCATAGAATGATTGTGAGGTAAGCACCTAGGGGCCTTGAAAGCACTTTATGAAAGGCTTATTTTTCATAATTATGATAATGTTTTATTCAAGAGAAACACTAGTAAATGTTGAACTGAGCTATTGCATCTTGAAAGTGCCCTCTGCCCGCCTGCTGTTGGTTCCCTGTCTGGTGTTCATGGAGAAGATAGCACCACAATCTTGGTGAATGAATGCTGCAACCTTTTGCCTTATTTTCTCTCTAATCACCAGAGCCATAACTAATGTGGGGCCAACAGTGCTTTGTCCCAGGATTCCAGAATTATTCTTTCCACCTTCCAACGGTCCCTCACCGAGGGGAAGGAGGCTCCAGGTGCTCTGCAGGTTCTCTTCTAGAATAGTGAAGGTCCAGGGGACAGGTGTGGCACCGAGTGAAAAGGCAGTGCAGATTCTAGTTCAGGGATAAATGGCAGGAGGGGACATGATCTGAATGATTTCTAAAGTTCTTTCAGCTCAAAGATTCTGTGAGCTTATGGTTTAAAGCTGTGCTGGCCCCAGAAAGAAGACTGTCAGCCCAACATGTTCTCCTTTTCACTTCTCCCTCCTCCACCCTGGTAAGAAGAGAACAGTGAAGTAAAGAAGCTTTAAAAACCTGAGAAGGTCTAATATACTAGCTCCGTTTCCCCTGAACAATTGCAGTTCTCGTGTCAAGTTTCCTGAATTGGAAAGAAACCGACCTGTTTTGTTGTGAAAGAAAAGAAATTCTGTTCTTTCCTTTTTCACCGTGTCTGGGGCAATGCACCAGCATCTCCCACCTTATTTTAAGCAGCTCCCACCTTATTTGCTTCTCATTATCAAATGTGTTGAATTCCTACTATGTTCAGGTCACTGCTATGCACACAAATGAGTACAAAACATGTTCCCTATTCTTAATCATCCGTCTAATTGAGGAGTTAGTGCATATATGTAATAAAATGAAAATACAAGGTATCCATTGTATACTAATCAACAAATGAGTAGGATAACAGTAAGTGCTCTTCTGCCATTACTGTGCTTATGAAGGGTGCTGAGACTCAGAGTAAGTTGCATTGCCATACAGTGGCAGCAGTTGTTTTGAAATAATTTAAAGGTAAACATACAGGAGAATATGATAGAGTTGTTTTTCTAAATCATCTTCAACCTAACAACTTCACAAAAAGAAATTATGTATGGTATATAGAATGCCAAAGCAAAATCCACAGGATAAGACGTGTGCAAGGTAAAACACAAACATAGTATCAAAAGATATCATGATGATACAACACATCCCATCATATCATATCACAGCGTTGGAGGAGAACTTGAGTACTTAGAACTTCCATTTAGTGTCCTCACCTTTGAAATCACTCAGCTCACGGAGCAGGGAACACAAGCAACCACCAAGAGTTTTGCTTTGCGGTCTGGTGGTTCACCCTCCCTCACCCCACTGATTCTCCTAAGCCATGAGAATGGCAGGGGGCGTAGCTGGAACGTGTGCATGTGGAAGATAAGGCAGCATAGACCTCAGCACAGAGACAATTCGAGAACCACCTGTGCCTGAGGGAAAAGGAGCCCAAATCCCCTCCATGCAGGGGCCCAGGACACTTCCCAAGGACACCGATCCTTGGAGAGTCAAGGCATTTCAAACTTAACATGTCTAAAACCAAAATCATTCTATCTTGCCCTCAAGCAGCCTGTCTTCCAAACTTCCCTAGTGTTATGGAAGGCATCATCATTGTTCCAGTTTTGTAACCTCAGAGTGGGGCAGTTAGATGGCATGGTGACCTATCCTACAAATCTGAGCCTAACCATAAATTTTTAAAAAGATGAATGTTCAATAATAAATGGACATTTGAAATAATCTTAGAAAGAAAACAGACTTGAAAAGATTATTTGCTTTTAAAATGCCCCAGACAACTAAAATACAAGAAGGGTAAACAAGTACAGAAGCCAAAAATGACAACAAAATAAAGAGAGTGACCATTAAGGGAATTCTTTCTAAATGTACGCGAGGAGACGAGGATGAAAGCAGAAGTCAAAGAGAAGTGATAAATAAACCAGGTTGAAACATTATAAAGCAAACTTTACAAATGCCTCACCTATAGGCAAACCAGTGTTTGTTTTGCTTTGGGAGAAGAGACTAAATTACAAAATACAAGGGCATATAAGAAGACAAAGCAGAAGAGGAAGATGAAGATGCACCCTAATCATCAGAGGCTAACAATGAAGGGCAAATAGCTCCTCCAATCTTTCAGGAAGAAAAGAGCCTACGGGAGAATGGACTAGGAAGCAAAGGGAGTTATTAAGAAATGGGGAAAACCTTGTTTCAGTGGTGGGAGTACCACTGCTGAGGACTATGGGAGAAGAGACGTGAATTTTATCCATTTATAATGGATGTTATTTGCAGGGATTTGGTGCTTTCATCTTGCATCAGGAGTAGGGGAATCAGAGCTCCTGGAACAAGTGACATCTAAAAGATTGGGAAGCCATAGATCCAAGGAAGAAACTTTGAGGCAAATGAAAACAAAATGACCAATTGTAGGGCAAAGGTCACTAATGGACTGATCAGGAACATAGAAAGAATCCTACTATAGGGTAGTATCCTCTCTATCATCTGCAGGAATTGTTATTTCCAGAAGTGAGATAAAAGGGAAGGGGGGGGAGCAAGGGATAGGATCTAAAAGTAATAACAGAAGCTGTTTTAAGAGAGAAACAAACAAAAGTTTTAGTTCCATGAGGAATAAAGAGAACAAAGGATTAAATATATGGGTAGTGAAGCAAAGAACAAAAGTCTGGAATAGGCAGGAGGAGAAGATAAATGATGAGAATGATGGGAAATGAAATTAAAACAAAACTAATGAACAAATTGGAAGAGGTGGAGAGAATGAGGGATTCTACTTGACTGAGGGGGAGAAAAGGGAGAAATTAAATAACCAGATAAAAGCAAGCAAGAAAAAGGAACTAGAAAGCAAAACTCCACAACCAGGGAAAGAAGTAATAAAAAGCAGATGGGGGTGAGGAGGAACTTAGGTATGAGGGGAAGAGAGCCAGTGGGAATATGGTTGCCTTTAAAAAGCTTAATATAAGGTGGTGCAGTGAACAGAGCACCAGCCCTGAAGTTGGGAGGACCTGAGTTCAAATCCAAACTCAGACACTTACAGTGGCTCTGTGACCTTGGGCAAGTCACTTAATCCCAATTGCCTTGCCTTTCCCACTCCAAAAAAAAAAAATTAGTTACTATAACAACATATATTCTGTATACAGTGGAAAGGGAAAAAATAATTTGGAAAAAATATTAGAGATAAATGGAGGAAAATAAAAACCTTACTCTCAAAACTGAATGTGATAGATTAAACAATTCAATAAAACTAAAAAGTGATATTCAGTTAAAAAAATAAGCCCACAATCTTGCTTTGAAGAAAAACTTTTTAAAAGCAAAGACATGCACAGAATAAAAATGGGGAGTGGAAGAAAACTTACTATGCATCAAGTGATTCCAAAATAAAGTGGGCATGTGCAAGACTGCTGTCAGCCAAAGCAAAAATAAACATTCAAATCAAAAGGGATAAACAAAGGAATTACATTTTATGTTAGCCAATCTGACGAGAAGGAAGAGGGCAAAAATCAAATCAAAATAGCAAATGAGCAAGGTAAAACGACAACAAAGTCAGAAAAAAAAATCATTAAAACCTACTATGCAGAGTTAGATGCTAACAAAACCAAGAACACAAAAGAAATAGAGAAATGCTTTCAAAAATATAAAACTTACCATTTCACCAAATGGAGATCTTCACCTAATCTCAGAAAAAGGAAATAGACATTTAATCTCTCATCTGCAAATTGGATGCCCAGTAGGCTTCTTTTTTTTTTAAATTTTTTAAATTTTTTAAAAATTTATTTAACATATTTAGTTTTCAGCATTGATTTTCACAAGAGTTTGGATTACAAATTTTCTCCCCATTTCTACCCTCCCCCCCACTCCAAGACGACGTATATTCTGGTTGCCCTGTACCCCAGTCAGCGCTCCCCTCTGTCACCCCACTCCCCTCCCATCCCCTTTTCCCTTCCTTTCTTGTAGGGCAAGATAAATTTTTACGCCCCATTGCCTGTGTATCTTATTTTCTTGTTGCATGCAAAAACGTTTTTGTTTGTCTTTGAACATCTGTTTTTAAAACTTTGAGTTCCAAATTCTCTCCCCTCTTCCCTTCCCACCCACCCTCCCTAAGAAGTCAAGCAATTCAACATAGGCCACACATGTATCGTTATGTATAACCCTTCCACAATACTCATGTTGTGAAAGACTAACTATATTTTCCTCCTTTCCAACCCAACCCCCTTTATTGAATTTTCTCCCTTGACCCTGTCCCCTTTCGAAAGTGTTTGTTTTTGACTACCTCCACCCCCATCTGCCCTCCCCTCCATCATCCCCCCCATTTTTTTTTATCTTCTTCCCTCTTCTTTCCTGTGGGGTAATATTCCCAATTGTGTATGTATGGTATTCCCTCCTTAGGCCAAATCTGATGAAAGCAGTGTTCACTCATTCCCCCCTCATCCACCCTCTCCCCTCCTCCCACAGAACTGCTTCCTCTTGCCACCTTTATGGGAGATAATCCACCCCATTTCTGTCTCTCCTTATGTCCCTCTCTCAGTATGTTCCTGTCTCTCATCCCTTAATTTGATTTTATTTCTTTTAGATATCTTCCCTTCATCTTCAACTCACCCTGTGTCCGCTCTCTCCCTCTCTCCCTCTCTCCCTCTCTCTCTCTCTCTCTCTCTCTCTCTCTCTCTCTATATATATATATATATATATATATATACATATATATATATGTACACATACACACATAGATATATACATACATACACATTCACCCATATATATACATAGACATATATGTATACATATTCCCTTCAGCTACCCTAATACTGAGGTCTCATAAATCGTACACATCATCTTTCCATGTAGGAATGTCAACAAAGCAGTTCACCTTTAGTAAGTCCCTTGCAATTTCTTTTTCTTATTCTTTTTCTTGATTACCTTTTCATGCTTCTCTTGATTCTTGTGTTTGAAAGTCAAATTTTCTATTCAGTTCTGGTCTTTTCACTGAGAAAGCTTGAAAGTCCTCTATTTTATTGAAAGTCCATATTTTCCCTTTTAGCATGATACTCAGTTTTGCTGGGTAGGTGATTCTAGGTTTTAATCTTAGCTCCATTGACCTCTGGAATATCGTATTCCAAGCCCTTCGATCTCTTAATGTAGGGGCTGCCAGATCTTAGGTTATTCTAATTGGGTTTCCACAATACTCAAATTGTTTCTTTCTGGCTGCTTGCAGTATTTTCTCCTTGATCTGGGAGCTCTGGAATTTGGCGACAATATTCCTAGGAGATTTCTTTTTGGGATCTATTTGAGGAGGCGATCGATGGATTCTTTCAATTTCTATTTTGCCCTGTGGCTCTAGAATATTAGGGCAGTTCTCCTTGATAATTTCTTGAAAGATGATATCTAGGCTCTTTTTTTGATCATGGCTTTCAGGTAGTCCAATAATTTTTAAATTATCTCTCCTGCATCTATTTTCCAGGTCAGTGGTTTCTCCAATGAGATATTTCACATTATCTTCCATTTTTTCATTCCTTTGGTTCTGTTTTATAATATCTTGATTTCTCATAAAATCACTAGCTTCCACTTGCTCCAATCTAATTTTTAAAGTAGTATTTTCTTCAGTGGTCTTTTGGACCTCCTTTTCCATTTGGCTAATTCTGCCTTTCAAGGCATTCTTCTCCTCATTGGCTTTTTGGAGCTCTTTTGCCATTTGAGTTAGTCTGTTTTTTAAGGTGTTGTTTTCTTCAGTGTATTTTTCGGTATTTTTTTGGGTCTCCTTTAGCAAGTCATTGACTTGTTTTTCATGGTTTTTTCGCATCCTTCTCATTTCTCTTCCCAATTTTTCCTCTACTTCTCTAACTTGCTTTTCCAAATCCTTTTTGAGCTCTTCCATGGCCTGGGACCAGTTCATGTTTCTCTTGGAGGCTGTTGGTGTAGGCTCTTGCACTTTGTTGACTTCTTTAGGCTGTACATTTTGGTCTTCTTTGTCACCAAAGAAAGAATCCAAAGTCTGAGACTGAATCTCAGTGCATTTTCGCTGCTTGGCCATATTCCCAGCCAACTAACTTGACCTTTGAGTTTTTAAGTGGGGTATGACTGCTTGTAGACTAGAGAGTTCTATGTTCCACGTTTGGGGGGGAGGTGCCAGCTCTGCCACACTAGCACTGCTCCTTCCCCAACCCCCAACCCGGACTGGGCTTAGATCTTCAGCAGGCTGTGCACTCCTGCTCTGATCCGCCACTTAATTCCTCCCACCAGGTGGGCCTGGAGCCGGAAGTAACAACAGCTGTAGCTGCCCCACCTCCATTGCCTCTACTCCTGCAGCTTTTCCCACTAACCTTCTCCACAGTCTTTGGTGTTTGTGGGTTAAGGAGTCTGGTAACTGCTGCAGCTCACTGATTCAGGGCGCTAGGGCCCGCTCTGCCTGGCTTCTGGTCTGGATGGTCCACGCCGTTCAGGCTGGGTTCTGCTCCACTCTGTTCCCAGCTCCCAGCTCCGTGTGGGATAGACCTCACCCAGAGACCATCCAGGCTGTCCTGGGCTGGAGCCCTGCTTCCCTCTGCTGTTTTGTGGGTTCTGCCGTTCTAGAATTGGTTCAGAACCATTTTTATAGGTTTTTGGAGGGACTCGGTGCGGAGCTCACACTAGTTCCTGCTTACCAGCTGCCATCTTGGCTCCGCCCCACCCCCCCGCCCAGTAGGCATCTTAAACTCAACATGTACAAAATATAATTCATTATCTTTCCCCCTGACCACACCCCACACTCTTGCTTTCCTTGTTACTGTAGAGGGCAATACCATCCTCCCAGTCCCTCAGGTTTACAACCCAGGAGTTATCGGTGACACTCAACTATCACCCCCTAATAATATGAATAGCCAACATTTATATTACTGTGTGCTAGGCACTGTGCTAAAGCACCTTACAGTTATTTCACTTGAGCATCACAACAATAATTATAGCACCTGCAAAGTTGATAGTATTATTATCCTTATTTTACAGATGAAGAAACTGAGGCAAATAGGTTGAATGACTTGCCTAGAGTTTCACAGCCATGAAGTGTCTGAGGCTGGATTTGAACTCAGGTCTTCCTGATTCCAGGCTCAACACTCTTATCTACCATACCACCTAGCAGCCAAATTTTTCCCAAGGCTTGTTGATTTCACTTCTACAGCATCTTTCACATATGCTTCCTTCTCCCCTTTAATGCTTCAACCACCCTGGTTCAGGCTCTTACCACCTCATACCAGTACTACTGCTATAGCCGGCTGGTGGATCTGCCTGCCTTAAGTCTCTCCCCATTCCATCCTCCATTCAGCCACTAAAATAATTTTCCTAAAGCAAAGGTCTAACCATGTCACTCCCCTAGTTAATAAACTTAAGTGACTCTCCACTGTTTTCAACATCAAATACAAAATGTTCTGTTTGGCCTTCAAAACCTTTCATAACCTAGCCCCCTCCTGACTTATCGTGTTCTTACGCCTTATTCCCCTCCAGGTACACTTCAATCCTGTCACACTGGCCTCCTGGCCGTTCTTCCTCTTGGCTCTGGGCATTTTCCCTGGCTGTCACCCATACCTGGAATGCTTTCCCTCCTCAACTCCGCCTAATCGGTTTCCTCAGCTTCCTTTAGGTTCCAACTGAAATCCCATCTTTCATAGGAAGCCGTTCTCAACCCCTCTTAATTCCAATGCCTTCTGACTGTTAATTATTTCCTATTTATACCATATGTAGTTTGCTCTGTATATGTTTATTTGCATGTTGTCTCCCCCATTAGATTGTAAGCTTCTTGAGGGTAGGGATTGTCTTTTGCCCCTTTTTGTGTTCCCAGCAGTTAGCACAGTGCTTGGCACATAATAAATACTTAATAAATGTTTATTAATTCTGAAAATGCTTAACAGTAGCAATAAGATGAAAGAAATTAAAGGTATAAGTATAAGTAAAGGAGCTAAAACTGTCCCTATTTGCTAACAATATGATGAAATGCTTAGAAAGTCCTAGGGAATCAGCAAAGAGAGTAATTGAGATAATAGCTTCAGCAAAGTGGCAGGCTACAAAATAAAACTTCAAAAATCAACTGCATTTCTGTATAACAAAATCCAAGAGGCGAATAAATAGAAAAAGAAATCCCATTCCAATAATGACAAAATGCATAAAGTACCTGGGGATCCATCTACCAAAGCACACCAATGACTTGTACAGAATCAGTTACAAAGCACTCCTTAAAGGAAAAAAAAACAATGGAGGAGCAATCGGTGCTCATGGATGGTCAATGCCAATGTTACAAAAATGACAATACTGCCAAAGTTAATTTTCACTTTGAAAGCTCTAGATCAATCAGATTATCAAAACAATAACTTATAAAACTTGATAAAATAATTCATTCAGAAAAACAAAAGATCTGGAATATCAAAGGAAATGATAAAAACGGTAGGAATACAAGGGGAATATCACTTCCAGACCTCAAATTGTCTTATAAAAAAGCAGTTATTAAAACCATCTGGTATGGATTAAAAAAGTGAGGTAGATCAGTGGAAACACATAGAAAAGTAGAATCAGAAACAATGGAACTCAATGAGTTAGTGTTGAAGAAAATGAAAAACAAAATACTTAAGGAAAAAACTCCCTTTTTGATAAAAACTGGGAAAATAAAAGCAGTCTAGCAGAAATTAGACAATGCAATACTGTACACTTGTTTCTATAATACATTCTAAATAGGTCTAAAATGACCTAATATTAAAGATTATGCAATAAGAAAATTAGAGGAGAAGCAGATCCTATATCTCTCATAGCTGTGGTCAAGAGATATATTCTTGACCAAAAGGATAGGGACATTTACAAAAGACAAAATAAATAACTTTGATTATGTAAAACTGAAAAGATGCATAGACAAAATTAATGCATTGAAAATAAGGGAAGTGGTTAAATGGGGAAAAAAAATCTTTGTATTCAAATGGGTAAGATTTTGTATCCAAGATACATAAAAAGTTATCAGATTCCATATATGTTATATATGGGAGGTGGTTATATATACATGCATTTGTGTGTGTGACAAGTAGCCTTTCCCCAAAAGATAAGTAGTCAAAGGATATTAACAAACAGGTCTCAAAAGAATTGTAAACTATTAATGACCATATGAAAGAATGTTCCAAGTCTCTAATTAGAGAAATGTAAGTACAAACAACTCAGGTTTTACCTCACATTCTGTAAATTGACAAAAATGACAAACTATGACAATAGTCAATGTTGGAGAGGTTGTTGGATGATAGGCACACTGCTGAATTGCTGATGGAGCTGTGAACAACCATTTTGGAAAGTAATTTGTAATTTTGTATATAAAGTGACTAAATTTTCCATACCCTTTAACCCAGAGATTGAATTATTCGGCTTATATCCCAAGGAAGCCATTGATGAAAAGAAAGCCCCAAAATATCTATTACAGCAACTTTTGTAATAGCAAAGAATTGGAAACAAAGTAGATACTCATTGATTGGGGAATTACTAAGCAAATTGTGGTACCTGAATGTGAGAGAATATTATTGTGCTATAAAAAATTATAAATGTGATGAGTATAGAGAAGTATGGAAAGATCTACATGAACTGGCAGAGAATAAAGTGAGCAGAGCCAAAGAAACAATATGAGCAATGACTACACCAACATAACTGGAAAGAACAGCCAACACACACACACATCAAAAGTGGATATTGCAAAAAAAAATTTTTTTTAAAGTGTGGCTTTGGAAAAAATAAAAATGTGAGAAGATGCTCCCAACCCACTCCTTTGTGGAGGTGAGAGTCGGCAGGTGTTTTTGGACCTTTTTGACATATGGTTTAGTTGTGCCGATTCTTCCTCTTTTTTTCCTTTATTTTGTCTCTTAAAAAATACTACTATGTAATGGCTGTCTGAAAGAGGTAGGGGGTAGGATAGTGGAGAAACTATGTTAATGTAAAAAAACAAATGGCATCAATGAAAATTTAGTTAAGAAAAAAATAAGATCTTAGGATTTAAGTGAAATCAGAAATCAGAATTCTCCAAAGCAGAATTTTAAAATACAATCAGAAGGATATTGAATTTAGATGGCATAATAGATAATCTCACTAAAGAAGTAGAGGAGGAGAGAGGGAGAATAACATTTGGAATACAAAAATAGTGAAGTAGAGGAACATTTGAGGGAAAAGAAAAAAGCTTCAAAAGAATATGTGAATTCTAAATGTAGGCAGTTTCTCTGGAGCCAGTCCCCCACATTGTACATATACTTATAGATTGGAATCCCCAAAGAATAACTGACTATTCCTGTTTATTGTTCTTAGAGTATTCCTCAGGGATTGTGGTTCTTACTGCTTTATCTCCCGAGCCCCCACTAGTATAATTCCAATCAGAATAATCTGATTCTCACTAGTTTTTAGTAAAAAGATTTACCAAGAGATTAGTAAAATTGAAAGTAAGAAAATCATTGAACTAATAAATAAAACTAGGGGCTGGTTTATGGGAAAAAACAAAACAAAACCACTGGTTAATTTTTTTTTAATTTTAAAAAAAGAAAGAAGAAAACCAAATTACCTGAATGAAAAGGGTGAATTCATCACCAAATGAAGCAGAAATTAAAGCAATTATTAGGAACTATTTTGCCCAATTACATGCCAATAAATCTGACAATCTAAGTGAATTGGATGAGTGTTTACAAAAATATAAGTTGCCCAGATTAACAGAAGAGGAGGTAGAATACTTAAAGAGCCCTATTTTAGAAAAAGAAGTTGAACAAGCCATCAATGAGCTCCCTAAGAAAAAATCCCCAGGACCAGATGGATTCTAAAGTGGATTCTCAAACAACTCTGAGATTCCACTTCTCACCTATCAGATTAACTAACATGACAAAAAAGGAAAATGACTAATGCTGGAAGGGATGTGGAAAAATTGGGACACTAATGGATTGTTGGTGGAATTGTGAATTCATCCAGTCATTCTGGAGAGCAATTGGGAATTGTGTACAAAGGGCTATAAATTATGCATACCCTTTGACTCAGCAAATACTATTGTAGTGTTTGCTATTAGGTCTGTATCCCAGAGGGATAAGAAAAAAAAAACAGAGAAAAAGGACCTATATGTGCAAAAATATTTATAACAGCTTTTTTTTGTGGTGGCAAAGAATTGGAAATTGAAGGGATGCCCATCAATTGAGGAATAGCTGAATAAGTTGTGGTATATGATTGCAATGGAATACTATTGTGCTATAAGAAATGATGAGATGAATACTTTTAGAAAAACCTGGAAAAACTTATATGTGAACTGATGCAAAGTGAAGTGAGCAGAACCAAGAGAACATTATGCACAGTAACAGCAATATTGTACAATGATCAACTGTCAATGTCTTAGCTACTTTCAGCAATACAAAGATCCAAGACAATTCTGAAGAACTTAAGATGAAAATCAGCTAGGTGGTACAGTGGATAGATTTTAGAAATCAGGAAGGCCTGTGTTCATGAGTTCAAATCCAGCTTCAGACACTTATTAGCTCTGTGACCCCAGGCAACTCACTTAGCCCTATTTGCCTCTATTTCTTTGCCAAATGGGGTCACATAGAGTCAGACATGACTAAACAATAACAACATGAGTAGAAATATGGGGCAGGTAGATCGGGCAGTGAATAGAGTGCCTGGTGTTCTAATCTGGCTGTGTGGGCAAGTCATTTAACCCTATTTGCCCCAGTTCTTGATCTGTAAAATGAGCTGGAGAAGGAAAGACAAACCACTTAGGTATCTTTGCCAAGAAAACCCCAAATGGGGTCATGGAGAGTCGGACATGACTGAAATGACTCAACAACCACAAAATGATGACAAAAACTATCTACTGCCAGAGAAAGAACTGATAGAGTCTAAATGCAGATCAAAAAAACTGGGTTGTTTTTTTTAAATTTATTTTTCTTGGGTTTTTTGGTCTCTCTTTCTTTTGCAGCATTACTAATATGGAAATATGTTTTGCATGATTGCACATGTATGACTTTTATCAAATTGTTTGCCTTTTCAGTGACAGTGGAGAGAAGGGAGGGTGACGTGAAAAAATATATATTAAAAAAATTAAATAAGAGATTTACCAAGAGGGCAGTGCCATAGTTCTTATTACCAATCAACAGTTGGTACAAATTTGTTTTCTCCAGGTTGAGGGGCACACTTTCCCCCTTGCAATCCCTGGGGAGAATGGAGTCAGTGGTAGTGAGGCACATGTCTAAACTAGAACATTTGTGGTAAAGTGATACCTCATAATTCCTGTCCTGGAAGTCTTTTTATTCCTTCCTGGAGTCTTCTTGAAGTTCCCTTTAGTTATAACTTGCTGCTGGGTAGGTCACTCACTGCTGGGTAAGGCCAAGCATGTTGCTTGACTGCTCAGCTGGCTCCTCATCAGTCTCAGCTACTGTTGAGCTGGACAAAGCCTCTTGCTTAGCCGTTAGGCACAGCTTCTCACCAATCTCAGCTTCTGCTGCCCCTGCAATCTAATCAGACTCTGAAATGTCCACAAGGTCACTGCCTAGGCATATCCATCTCAAAGTTGGTACTTGCTCATATCTGAACTCCTGTAGCTAGTACTCCTGCCTCTGGTGAACTCTGCTACATACTTTGATGGAACCTCAGGATTTCCTGAACTCACAAGGTTGCCAGCTGGACAGTTACATCTCAGGATACATAGTCACAAAATCAGGGAATGATAAACACAAAAAAAGAGATATTCCACCCTTTCCTGCTAGCTCTATGCCATACAAAGCAACCCTCAAATTTCCTACATCTCTCCCTGAGCACTCCACCACCAACTGTTACAATTCTGTAACTTGGAAAGGAGTTGGCCATGCCATGGAGACTGGAACTCTAGACTCTCTGGTGCCTGGGGTGCTCTCTTTCTTGGGTAAATTTGACCAATCTCTCTTCTGCATAACACCATGCCTCCTCCACCCTGAATTTATCACAGGCATTAGAATTTCTAGTTAAGGCTCTGAGAGGACAATAGACATGGTGATTATCTAACCTGGTGCAGAGGAATAAACCAAACAGACAAACCAAAAATATTAGGTTGTTGAAGAAGGAGATAATATCAGTACAAAACATGACTTTAAATGTGAATAGATTAAGCAGTAGAATTAAATGCAAGAGAACAGCAGAATGTTTAAGAAAACAAAACCCAACAATTTGTTGTGTATTAAAAAGCCCATCTAAAAATGATACATACTGAATGAAAATGATAGGCTAAAAAAAAAAAAAAGTAAAACCGTAGGGGGAAATACATATATATTTATCAACAAAGTATTCACTATGACCAAATAGAATTTATGCCAGCAATTCGAGAAAGGTTCCATATTAGAAATGCAATTAACATAATCATTTTGAAAGTAAAACTCCAAATCACATGATTATATAAATACATGTAGAAAAAACTTTGAAAAAGTACAACACTTATGCTAAAAACTAGAAAAGAACAAGAATCACAATTATATGTAGGGAAAATTTTTTACAAAATAATGGCTAGCGGAGGTCACAAAAAAAATTTGATTTCCTGAAATTGAAAAACTTGTGCATAAACAAAATCAATGCACTACGGAGGAATATTGTCAAATGAGATTAACAAAAAATTATTGACAGGGAAATTTTTTTTGTACTAAGTATCTACAATAAGGGTCTAATAGCCAAGATGTATAGGGACAATAAGTAATTTAATGAGTCATCGTCCTTCAATAGTGACCAAAGAATATGAATAAATTATTCTCAGAATAATTGCAGCTTATTAACAGTCATATGAAAAGCTGCTCCAAATCACTAATAATAAGCAAAACACAAATCAAAATAATCTTGAGCTTTTAGTTCACAGCAAGAACATTGACAAAAATAATCCTAACACCACCAAAATGGAAATGTTCAAGTGCAATAGACAGCAGGAAAAAAAGATATTCTAATATCTTAATAATTGGTGGGTCTAAAAATCTGTCCAAGCAATTTGGAAACCAATTTCAAGTTATGCTATTTTTTTTAAAAGTAACTAAAATACCCATGTCCTTTGACCTAGAGCTTCGACTGCTGTGCATAGTGCCAAGGAGAGCTCTAAAACAAAAAGGTATAAATTAGTCATAGCAGCATTTTTTTTTTGTGGTAGCAAAAACTGAAAACATAAGTGCCTATTCATTGGACAGTGGTTAATCAAATTCTGGTATGGGAGGTGTAAAGAAATATTACTTCACCTAAGATACCACAAATATAGAGAAGTCAGAGAAACATGAGAAGACTTATGTGAACTGATGCACAATGAAGTAAGCAGAGCCAGGAAAACACTATACACAATTACTATTAACATGTAAATAGAACAATAAAACAAAACTAAATTGTATTATTATGACTGAGGCTGGCCCTGAAAGGGACTGGAGAAAATGTATTTCCTCCCCTTTCATAGAGAATTGGGGGTGGGATGGGGGGAGTTTCTATGGAAGTTCAGTGTTGCACACATACTGTTAGATATGATTAATGGTATTGGTTAGTTTTGGTGAACTTTTTTTTTCTCCTTTTAAAATCTTTGTTATGAAATACAGCTTACTGAGGTTGGGGAGGGAGGATGGTTAACAGAACTAAATATTTAATTCAAAAATTTCAATTTCTTAGATTTATTTATCATTTACTGTATCTAAAGCACGGCAAGATTCACAAGAACTATTTTTATTCATAAAAATATGCCAAAATGTTAAATACAAGTGGTGATTATGAAGTATTTAGAGTGTGGTGTAACGGATAGAAAGCCAGCCTTGGAGTCAGAAAAACTGTGTTCAATTCCTGCTCCTAATTGATACTGTTCCTGTGATTCTATGCAACTTAACCTCTTGGGGTCTCAGGCAAATTTCTTTTCTTTTTTTCTTTCTTTCTTTCTTCCTTCCTTCCTTTCTTCCTTCCTTCCTTCCTTCCTTCCTTCCTTCCTTCCTTCCTTCCTTCCTTCCTTCCTTCCTTCCTTCCTTTCTTTCTTTCTTTCTATCTTTCTTTCTTTCTTTCTTTCTTTCTTTCTTTCTTTCTTTCTTTCTTTCTTTCTTTCTTTCTTTCTTTCTTTCCTTCTTTCTTTTTCTTTCCTCCTTCCTTCCTTCCTTCCTTTCTATCTTCCTTCCTTCCTTTGTCTTTCTTTTTTTCCTCTCTCTTTCTTCCTTCCTTCCTCTCTCTTTCTTCCTTCCTTCCTTCCTTCCTTCTTTCTTTCTTTCTTTCTTTCTTTCTTTCTTTCTTTCTTTCTTTCTTTCTTTCTTTCTTCCTTCCTTCCTTCCTTCCTTCCTTCCTTCCTTCCTTCCTTCCTTCCTTTCGCTATCAGGGTTAAGTGACTTGCCCAGGGTCACACAGCTGGTGCGTGAGGGCAGATTTGAACTCAGGTTCTCCTGACTCTACTGCCAGTGCTCTGTGTACTATGGCACCACCTTTAGGCAAATTTCTTAAAATTAACTCTGGAACATTAGAAGTCCTGAATTGTTTAGATGAAATCACAAACCTAAACCCCCATCCCCTCTTTCCCCCTCCCCCTGACAAAAATCACAAATACTAACATTCTAATTATTAGATAGAAGAAACATGGCATGATAGAGAGCTGGTTTCAGAATTAGGAGCGCTTGGATTCAAATCCCACCTCTGATACATGCTGGCTATATGACCCAGGGCACTAGCCTCTCATTGCCCTCTGAGGATTTTCTAAAGCTGTAGAAGTTGGAGAGGCATTGCATATTTGCTTTGGTAGAAGGAATTTCCTCTCGGAGAGTTCTTCGTAAAACCAGCTATCCAGTTGTTTTTTTAAGTATTAATATTCTCACACACACAAAATTACAAATGCTAATACCCAAGCTTTTTTTTTTTGCTACCTAATATCTTTGGTTTCTCTATGTGTTTATGCCCATGCACTAGATTAGATAACAGTCAGGGCTGTAATTATGAATTCTAGTGCCAGTGACAAATGGGGGGCACAGTTGTTTGTCCTTCATTCTCAAGGGAACCATCAGGAAGATGGTGCCATGATTTGCAAGTGAATTGGATTTAAGTGAGGCAGGGCTGTGCAAGGTCACCAGCCTTACTTTCTCCTCCCTGGGACACAGTGCTATGCAGAAGGCAAATTGATCAGTGGTGGCTGAGCTGGGAAAGGGGGAAACCCAGGCAACAAAGAGTCTAATTCCAGTCTTCATTATATGGCCAATCTCGGACCCCTCACCAAATTACAGAGGGGGGAGAGGTGGCCAGTGGTGGGGTATGGCAGTGGGTTCATGGAGAGATGTGAGAACCTTGGTGATCCCTTTCTAGGCATGAAGTTAACAGGAAAGGAAGGAGCAAGATGTCAGTACAAGGGGCAAAATCCCAGCTGCCTTGCTGGTAGGTTCATACCTCTGACATCTGTGCTAAAGTTGGATCTTTCTTTGGTTGCCCTGACCACCCGCACCCCTTCCCCTCCGTATAGTAAGTTTGTAAGAAGCCAGTATAAAGGGGCAATAGCAGGAGGTCAGATTGCAAAGGGAACCTGGAAGCCACATGCCAAATCTCAAAGAGCAAAGGAGAATCATTTACAAATTGTATCCTAGATTAACTGAAATTCACATCCTGGTTATAGATGCTGAATTGGGAGAAACCACCTTGGTGCTGGTGTGAAGGTTCTTGGTCCTATCATTTGTAATTCACAGGCAAATTCCAGATTTCCAGAGTAAAACTAGCAGATCACCAAATGGTGTTGATCAATTTGAGATGATATGGCTTTGTTAATATTCAAATTTTGCTGACAATTCTGAAATGATTTGGTTATGTTAATGAACTGTCCCCAAGGTGGCAAAGATGAGTTAGTCTGTTCCCCCAAGGGCCTTATAAAAATGAGACTTCAAACTGCTGCCTCCCCCTCTCCCCGCCCCAGTACTCTTCATCTCCATCAGGTCCATGTTGCCATGAGCTTCCAGTGTAATAATCCACCTGTTATGTGAGTGATGCTCTCTGCTGCTCCCCAGCCCCTTCCTCTTCCACAGACTGCCTGCCTTCCTCCACTTTCCCATCCCCATCCCCACATCATCTGCCTCTGGATTCCTTTTACCACTTAGCTCTACATTTTCTATGTCTGCTTCCCTCTACACCCTCTGTGCCTTATTAAAGTGCTTCCCACTGCCGTCACTTTGTGGTCTTTCCCTTCCAGTTCTCAAAGAACTAGGGTGTCTGCCCCATTTCATAGTTTCGTACATTAATTACCAATTCATCCTCCCACCCATTTATCTGAACATGATATAATAGCAAAGATCATTTACAAGGACTTTATCTGTTTAAAGTTGTTTTGGTAGGGGCAGCTAGGTGGCGCAGTGAGTAGAGCACTGGCCCTGGAGTCAGGAGGACCTGAGTTCAAATCCAGTCTCAGACACATGTACTAGCTGAGTGACCTTGGGCAAGTCACTTAACCCCAATTGCCTTGCCAAAAAAAAAAAACCAGAAAAAAACAAAAAAAAAAAACAGAGAAAGTTATTTTGGTATATAGTATAACAATTGTTTCCATTGGAGAAATGATCTCTGTTCTTTTGAACTACTCCAAATACCAACTGCTCCTGCTATCACTCAGTTCCTGTTATATACCTTAGACCAGAAACAACAGGAGAGCAAGTGGAGTTCCTCATTGCTCTTTAGAAGTTTCATAGAGCAGTTCAGAACTATGTCCAATGAACTATAAAACTGCATATCCTTTGAACAGCAATACCACTGCTAGGTCTATATCCCAAAGACATCCCAAAAAAGAGAAAAGGACCTATTTGTACAAAAATATTTATGGCAGCTCTTTTTGAGGTGGCCAAAAATTGGAAATTGAAGGGATGCCCATCAATTGGGGAATAGCTGAACAAGCTGTGATATGTGATTGTAATGGAATATTATTGTGCCATAAGGAATAACAAGCAAGATGATTTCAGACAAACCTGGAAAGGAATTGATACATATTGAAGTGAACAGAACCAGAAGAATGTTGTACACAGTAACAGCAATGTTGTTTGATGAAAAACTGTGAAAAACTTAGAAGCTGGAGTCTTTGGATTTATCAAACAGTAGACTATTATAGTCATTGACTATTGTGTCTGGTGTACCTAAGCTAATTCCACTGATCCACCACTCTGTTTCTTAGCCAGTACCAAATAGTTTTGATGACTGCTTTATAATATAGGTTTAGATCTCATCTGGGTAGGCCATCTTCCTTTGCATTTCTTTTCATTAATTACTTTGATATTCTTAACCTTTTCTTCTTCCAGATGAATTTTGGTATTATTTTTTCTAGCTCTACAAAATAATTTTTTGGTAGTTTGATTGGTATGGCAATGAATAAGTAAATTAATTTAGCTAGAATTGTCAATTTTATTATATTATCTTGGCCTATCCATGAGCAATAGATGTTTTTCCAATTGTTTAGATCTAACTTTATTTGTGTGAAGTGTTTTGTAAATGTGTTCATATAGTTCCTGGGTTTCTCTTGGCAGGTAGACTCCCAAATATTTTATATTGTCTATAAATATTTTAAATGGAATTTCTCTTTCTATCTCATTTCTGGGCTTTATTGGTAATATATAGAAATGCTGATGATTTATGTGGGTTTATTTTATATCCTGAAACTTTGCTAAAGTTGTTAATTGTTTTAAGTAGTTTTTTAATTGATTCTCTAGGATTCTCTAAGTATACCATCATATCATCTGCAAAGAGAGGTAGTTTTGTTTCCTCATTTGCTATTCCAATTTCTTCAATTTCTTTTTCTTCTCTTATTGCTAATGCTACTATTTCTAGTACAGTACTGAATAATAGTGGTGACAATGGACATCCTTGTTTCACCCTGATCATATTGGGAATGCTTTTAGCTTCGCCTCATTACATATAGTGTTTGCTGATGGTTTTAGGAAGATATTACTTATCATTTTAAGGAAAACTCCATTTATTCCTATGTCCTCTAGTGTTTTTAATAGGAATGGGTACTGTATTTTGTCAAAAGCTTTTTCTGCATCTATTGACATAATCATGTGATTTCTGTTAGCTTTGTTATTCATATGGTCAATTATGGTGATAGTTTTCCTGATATTGAACCAGCCCTGCATTACTGGTATAAATCCCACCTGGTCATAGTAAATTATATTTGTGATATATTGTTGTAATATCCTTGCTAGTATTTTATTTAAAATTTTTGTGTCAATATTCATCAGGGAAATTAGTCTAGAATTTTCTTTCTCAATTTTGCCTCTTCCTAGTTTAGGTATCAGCACCATGTTTGTGTTATAAAAAGAATGTGGTAGGACTACTTCTTTGCCTATTTTCCCAGATAGTTTGTATAGCATTGGAATTGATTATTCTTTAAATGTTTGGAAAAATTCACTTGTAAATCCATCTGGCCCTAGAGATTTTTTCTTAGGGAGTTCATTGATGGCTAGTTCAATTTCTTTTTTTCTAAAGTGGGGTTAATTATTTTATTTTTTCTTCTGTTATTCTGGCCAATTTATATTTTTGTAAACATTCATCCATTTCACTTAGATTGTCAGATTTATTGCCATACAGTTGGGCCAAATAGCTCCCAATTATTGCTTTAATTTCCTCTTGATTGGTGGTGAATTCACCCTTTTCATCTTTGATACTAGTAATTTGGTTTCCTTCTTTCTTTTTTTTAAGTCAAATTAACCAAAGGTTTGTGCATTTTATTAGCTTTTTCATAAAAACCAGCTTTTAGTTTTAGTATTAGTTCAATAGTTTTCTTTCAATTTTATTAATCTCTCCTTTGGTTTTCAGAAATTTCTAATTTGGTATTTAATTGGGGATTTTTAATTTGTTCTTTTTCTAGCCTTTTTGGTTCCCTGCCCAATTCATTGATCTCCTCTTCCTCCATTTTATTCATGTAAGTATTTAGAGATAAAAGTTTCCCCTAAGAACTGTTTTGGCTGTATCCCATAAAGTTTTCGTATGTTATCTCATTATTGTCATTCTCTTTTTTGAAATTGTTGATTGCTTCTATGATTTGTTGTTTGACCTACTCATTCTTTAGGATTAGATTACTTAGTTTCCAAGTAATTTTTAATCTATCTTTCCATGGCCCTTTATTACATGTAATTTTGATTGCATCATGATCTGGAAAGGACGCATTTAATATTCCTGCCTTTCTGCATTTGATTGTGAGGTTTTTATGTCCCTACTACATGGTCAATTTTTGTGTAGGTGTCATGTACAGCTGAGAAAAAGATATATTCCTTTCTATCACCATTCAATTTTCTCCAAAGGTGTTTCCTATGTAGTTTTTCTAAAATTCTATTCTCCTCCTTAACTTCTTTCTTGTTTATTGTGTGGTTAGATTTATCTACTTCTGAGAGGGGGAGGTTGAGGTCCTCCACTAGGATAGTTTTGCTGTCTATTTCTTCCTGTAATTCATTAACTTCTCCTCTAAGAATTTGGATGCTCGACCACTTGGTGCATATATGTTTCATATTGATACTACTTCTTTGTCTATGTTACCTTTTAGTAAGATGTAGTTTCCTTCCTTATCTCTTTTAATTAGATCGATTTTTGCTCTTGCTTTGTCTGAATTCAGGATTGCTACCCCTGCTTTTTTTTTTTTACTTCAGCTGAAGCATAAAAGATTCTGCTCCATTTTACCTTTTCTTTGTTTATCTCTCTCTGCTTAAGATGTTTTTCATGTAAACAACATATTGTAAGATTCTGGTTTTTAATCCACTCTACTATCCATTTCCATATCACATTTACAGTTATGATTACTGTGTATTTCCCTCCATCTTATTTCCTCCCATTTATACTTTTCTCTCTCACCCAGTACTTCTTCACCAGTGTTTTGCTTCTGACTACAGCCTCCCTCATTCTACCTTCCCTTCTTTCAGCCCACCCCTTTTGCTTTTCCCTTTCCCCTCCCACTTCCCTATAGGGTAAGATAAATTTCTATACCCAACTGAGAATATATGTGATTCCCTCTCTGAGCCAAATCCAAGGAGAATAAGAGTCAAACAATGCTCATCCCCTCCCAATTTTCTTCTGCCTTTCTTTCTTGATTTTTAAGATCCTTTTTGAGCTCTTCAAGAGGACTTTTTGGGCTTGAGACCAATATCATATTCCCCTTTGAGGCTTCACATGTAGGCATTTTGATGTTGACCTCTTCTGAGTTTGTGTTTTGATCTCCCCTGTTTGCATAGGAGTTTTCTATAGTTACATCCTGCTTCTGTTTCTTATTAATTTTTCAGCCTATTTCTTGACTTTTAAAGTGAGGTTCTGCTCCTGGGACATAGTGGATACTATCCCAAGCTTCTTATGCTGAGTATCAGGGGCCAGGTCACTGGCTTTCCATATCAGGGACTTAGGTGCTTGCAGCATGCCCACTGTGCTGGGGGTGGCACAGCCTAGTCCCACCTGTTGTGCCAGGGTTCCAGGACTCCCAATTTGCCTTCTGCACTGAGTGTGGAGGCCCCATTGCTGCCCTGCTGAGCCAGGACTGAGGGCCTTTCATTGCTGATCTGTGCTGTGGCTAAGAGCCTCTCTGTGGCTTGCCCAGTCACTGTCTGCACTGGGTTGTGCTCCCCTTTAATGCAGGGAGACAGACCTTTTCTGAAGTCATTCTAAGTTATCTTAAGCTGACAAATTGTTTCACCCACCTTTTGCATGGGTTCTATGGCTAGAAAATTCATTTAGAGGCTTGATTTAACATTATTTCCAAGGGAAACTGGAGAGAACTCAGGCAAATTCTGAGTTCCCTGTACCATCTTGGCTTCTAGGGACATTGTTCTCTCATGTTTCCATCCCTACTTGTTTCCATTCCTTTCCAGGCAGGACTCCCAGCTCATCTTCTTTGGCAGAACTTTGTCCACCATGGTCCATTTCCGGGTAACCTCTAACCCCTTTTCAACTCCTTTTTATATGTTGTCTTCTCTCATTAAAATGCAAACTCCTGAAGAGTGAGGACTGGCTTTATTTTTGTTTGTATTGGTATGAAGTGATTAGTAGTGCCTGGCTCACATAGTAAGTGAGCTTGTGGGCATTTTTAACTCAACATGTTCAAAACAAAACTTTACCCTCTTCTGAATTTCCTTTTTGCTTTGCATCACTGTCTTCCCAGTCAGCCAGGCTGGTAACCTCATCCTCAACTCCTACCTCTTACCCCATATATCTCTCCTTCTCTCACCTTTCATCATTTCTACCTTCATAACTTTCCTCCTATGGCCCTTTCTCTCCACTCACACAGCCACTGTTCTGGTAAAGACCCTCATCTCCTCTTTCTTAGACCATTCCACTAGCCTGCTAGTTGGTGTCTCATCCTCAAGCCTCTCCCCATCCCAATCTATCCTCCATTTGACTGCCAGTGATTTTCCTAAAATGCAGGTTTGATTATGTCACCTTCCCCCCAAACTCACACACATTTACTCAACTCTAGTGTTTCCCTACAGCCCCAAAGATCAAATATGAAGTCCTCTGTATGGCATTTAAAGCCCTTCTTAACATGGCCCCTGCCTGTTGACTTGATGATCAAGCTACACTGGCTTATTTGCTGTTCCTTGACCATTATACTCCCACTTCCAGACTCTGCCTTTGCCCTGGCTGCCCCCTCCCCTGCCTGGAATGCTCACCTCTAACTCTGAGCTTTCCCTGGTTTTCTTATGGACTCCAGTCTCTGCAGAAGGCCTTTCCCAATCTCTCTTCACCCCTAACTTTCCCTCTACTATCTCCCCTCTGAGAGTACCTTCTGTCTATATCTGTATCTTATGTGCACATATTTATTTATATATTATTTCCCATATTAGAATGTGGATGCCATGAGGGAAGGGAGCATGCCTTTGCCTTTTTTTTTAACCCCAGCCCAGCCCTTACCATAATACCTGCAGTACAGTAAGCACTTCATATATGGAGGCATCAAAGTGACACAGTGGAGAGAACACTGGGCCTGGAGTCAGGAAGACTCATCTCTCTGAATTCAAGTCTGGTCTCAGATACTTACTAGCTGTGTGACCCTGGGCAAGTCACTTACCCCTGTCTGCCTCAGTTTCCTCAAATGTAAAATGAGGATAATAATAAGAACCACCTCTCAGGGTTGTTGTGAGAGTTAAATGACATAGGATTTATAAAATGCTTAGCACAGTGCCTGGCACTTAAGAGGGACTTGATAAACGTTTTTTCCTTCCTTCCTAGTAATAAATGCTTCTTAACTGAATTATCTGTGAAAGTAGTTTGATACAGTAATGATTTTATAATTCAGTATCATTATTTTTTAATTAAAACTACATGTCAGGTTAATACAGTACACAATGCATTTCCATAGCCCAGCGTTCTGAACACTTAGCATGTTTATTTTTACTGATATATTAAAAATACATGACAGGTTTATGCACCAAAATATTTTAGAATCAAAAGTCAAGCCATTGTAACTACACCTAACAAGGATGATTTGGACAAATGAAAAGAACAACACTTTTAGGAAAAAAAATTTCCTTAAAAACAAATCAAAAAATTTTCATCACAGAACCAAATAGCAGCCATAACTCTGTATGACAACTACATATTCCGGGTAACAATCACATTGCAGATAAAGACACTTAAAAAATAGATACATTTTCCCAGAAAAAAGAATTGTCGCATCATGAAATACCAGTCCTGAGCACATAGCCAGTTTGTCTAGATCCGAATCATCCTCTACCCACATTTAAACCTATCCCTAGGTCCTTTCAGAAAAATATGACAGAGAATTGTTGAGAATTGTCTCTATGACTTTCCATCAAGAGTTGAGGCTAGAAGAGGTATATCAGTCAGTCCAATTATGAAAACATACTGCCGTACCAGTCTTTGCTTCATTTCTAAATTCCAAATTCCAAAATCTCACCTGAGATATCCATTAAACAGAGCCTACCTGAGCTTATGAATAGCCATCACTACTCCATTCTGAGCACCACATTTCCAGTAACCAGCTGCTTCAATGGGATGCCAAGTCCAAGGTTGAGCAAGAAACAGCAAAATGTAGGATGGGGACTCTTTGCAAGCTTATTAGGTAAGACATTTTGACATTACATATGTAAGGTGGGGTTGAAACTTCCCCATTTCAGCTCTGAAATTTCTAGATGGAATCAGATAATCAGAACTTGAGTGTGAACAGCTCCCACAGACTTCCTTGAATCAATCAAAGCCATCCTGTGAGAGACAGCATCATGGCCGAAAGCAATTTGTTTAGATTGTTGGGGGGAGCCAGGTGGCCCAGCAGGGAGAGTGCTGGGTCTGGAGTCAGGAAGACCTGAGTTCAAATGTGGCCTCAGATACTCGGTAGCCGTGTTTGCCTCAGTTTCCTCAACTGAAAATGGGGATAATAATAGCACCTACCTCCCAGAGTCATTGTGAGTATCAGACTAGACAGTAATTGCAAAGCACTTAGCACAGTGCCTGGCACATAGCAAACACCACATAAATGGCAGCTATCATTATTATTGTCTGTTCTTATAAAGGGAAGAAGCTGCCTCAGGTCTGAGAGAGGTCCTGAGAGTCTAGGTTGGAGCAAGCGTGGCATTTCTGTACACCTTTGAGCAACAGGAGGACTGAGCTGTGCCAGAGAAGGGAGGTACTGAAGAGTCTTTGGTTTTACAGGTATCTCAGGGTGGAGGACCCAGGATGCAGGAAAACCCAAGAAAAGGTTAGCTCTTTCCCCCAGCTTCCCCTGCCAATGCCTGTCTGTCCATAGACACTATAATACAATCTGCTATTTTGTTACCAGATGGTTCTAGGAAACTAAAATTTCCCTGAGACACAAAGAAGCCAGAGAATAAATCAAAATAGATACTGATGTAAGGTGAGGCAGGGAGCCCACCCTCTGCTTAGGTAAGAGTCATCCAACACAGTGTCCAATCAATCAGTTTCAGTGATTGATTTTAGACTAAGGACTAAAAACCCTTGGAACTGGAGTGACCTTACATAGCAATCCCATTCAGATAGGCCGAGCAAAGTTGGCCATGCCCCAGTGGTTCTCTAAATTATCACCCTAGTTGAGAACCAGAGTTATTTGAGAAATGGTAGCAAGCCTGGCATTCCAGTCGACTCTCTGAAGGTGGGGGCAGGGAGAGGAAAAGACAGGTCCAGGCTTTAGCCTTGGCCTAGTCCTCCTCTGTACCCCAATCCTTTTGGCTGCAGGAAGGCCTCTGCAAGCAAGCTAGAAGGATGGGGAGCAGCTTGGACATCCACTGGGCCCAGCTGAGAGTAGTGTCTGCACTGGAAGCCAAGCACAGAATGGACAGATTCATGGCTCCACAAGGAACCCAGCAAAGGACTACACCATGCCTAAGGGGAACTTCTTGAACACCCCAAAAATTGGAGAGAGAACCTCCAGCAATCAGGAGCCTCATCACCCCATGGCCACATAGGCTTTCTAAGCTTGAGCCCACTTTCCCCTGCCCTCTAAATGGACTGGGGGCACAGGAAGCCACAGACTTGGCCAAGTATTCCTAGTGTTCCAGCTTTGTAAATATCCCCTCCTAAAAGCTACTTGGGGAGCTAGAGGGCGCCATAGAGCACAGAGCACCCCAAGTCTGGAGTCAGGAAGACTCATCTTCCAGAGTCCCAATCCAGCCTCAGACACCTCCTAGTTGGGTGACCCTGTTGTCCTCAGTTTCCTCACCTGTAAAATGAGCTGGAGAAGGAAATGGTGAACTGCTTTTTTTTCAGGGAGGAAGGCAGGGCAATTGGGGTTAAGTGACTTGCCTAAGGTCACACAGCTAGTACATATCAAGTGTCTGAGGCCAGATTTGAGCTCAGGTCTTCCTGACTCCAGGGCAGGTGCTCTAATCGCTGCACCACCTGGCTGCCTCTCCACACCAGTATCTTTGCCAAGAAAATCCCAAATAGGGTCATGTAGAGTTGGACACAACTGGAACAACTGAACAACAAGAATAACAAAAAGTACTTGAAGCTGAAATGACTAAAATGATTTTTATCTCATAATCGTGAGGCATAGTTGGTGGAAAAAATATACTACTGGGGTCTTGGGTTGATGGCATTAGAGAATGACCCCAATTTTTCAGGAGGGCCCCCTAGAACTCTGAGTGGGGAATATACTCTTGCTGTGGATCCTGAAACTCATGAAAGTGGGGATAAAGATTATCAGAGCTCATATGAGCTACACACACACACACATACACACACACATCCATATACACCCTATACCTGCAAAGTAGGTACAGGGTACCCTTAGAGGGGAAAGTATTAACTGCTTGAGGGATCAGGGAGGATCTTCCTCAGAAAGTGATGTTTGAGTTTCTTGAAGAACCCCAGGGATGTTCAGAGGCAGAAGTGAAGAGGGGAGCCTTACACACAAGGGGGATAATCGGTGCAAAGGTGTAGAGTGTCCTTTGGCCATATATAGTTATTTCCAACAACAGGTTCACATGTACACCTCTAGAGAAACAGTTAGACACAAAAGGATTCAGCTGACCATAGCCACTGTACAAAACCAGGCCATCACTCAGTTCATTTAGTTGCCCAGCTTTAGGGGATCTCAAGAGTGGATTGAAGATTTACTGATAAATTTCTCTGGTCTTTCTCAGACAATACAAGAAGGTAGCCCATCAGGTTCATGTAATCTTTACAAATTTTCTGTAACTGGACTACCTTGTCATGTGGTAAGGACTGACGCCAGGCCTGGGAGACACTCTGGGCATTCCTGGAGTTTGTATGGAAGGCATGCCCTCCCATGCCCTTGCCCTGTGTGATGTTATGCACCCAGATTTGAAGATGAGGTAGAAAATGTAACCCTACAAATTCATACAATTTGGAGGTTTGAGTCAGTGGGTCCTGCACCAAGTCCTCATAGCGTATTAGCAAGTAGCGTTGTCGTAGGGAGTCTGGTAGCAACTGTGCTGCCTTGTAGATCTCCTGTTGGCTTAGGCAGATAGCTTTCATCAAGTGATAGGGCTGGTCTTCACTCTTTATTTTATTCCATTGGTTCCCCATGATAATATGGTTGTCATACTTCAGGTCCTCTTTTGTGTTTTCCCGGGAGCGGAACACAGCCCGGGGGTCTCGGACAAGGTGAATGATGTGCAGGTTGAGGGAGGGGTCAGTCAGCAGTGGTTGAAGGGTTTTCAGGTTGAAGAAGCGCACCTCCTTAAGCACCACGTGACTGTAGGATTTACAGGTTTCTTCTACCAAGTTGAAGGGCTGTTTGCTACATAGGATCTTACAGTCACCCCGGGTGACAATGGCCTCCCTCTTAAAGAGATGGCATGCAGGTGAGGAACACAGTGCCCTACTAGTCTCCCACATGAAGAGGCTGGATTGTTTCCTCAGACCCTGAGCCATGTAGGCATCAAAGACACTCATGTCACAGAGGAAGACTGAATGAATCAGGTCTCTCACGGCCATTTGCAACTGCCCAGCACTGCCAGAGGAGAGGGTCGTCCACACGTGCCAGCCTGGCTCTATCAGGTAAAAGACATCTGGGTGCTGACTAAAGAGCTGGCCCACAAAGGAGGAGCCAGAGCGCCAGGAGGACAAGATCAACACACGCATAGGGCTTGACTTCTCTGCCAGACCAGGGCATTGGCTGTGGCTGTAAAACTGCTGCAAAAACAGGAAAGCTAGAGATGGCAGGACCAGGAGGACTAAGAGCCTTGCTTTGTTTGCCCAGAACATTGTGCAGGAAGCAAGTAGGCAGCCTGTTGGGGACAAGAAAAAAGAACTGCATGAGACTGCAGGGCATCCAGGGGCTGGCACACCTCCCTTCTAGCCAACCAACCCTAACCTACCTGCTACCAACTCCTACTTTGCCATGGCTCAACCCAACAATGGTTAAACACAGTTTCACCTCACCACCACCTCCCTTCCCCAACCACCTCTCATCTCCTATGAGATGTGAAGAAGTCCTGGGGCTCTGTCCCTTTGACCTCATCACTTAAACTCATCCAGAAAAGTGAATCCTAACACCATTTTCCACTCAAATTCTTAATCATAACTTTAACAGTCAGTTTTTAAGTAGCTACTATGTGCCAGGCACCATGTAAAGTGCAAGAGATACAAAGAAAGGCAAAAAAGCAAAAATCCCAGTTCTCAAGGAGCCCAGGGTCTCCAGGGCTAGATAATATACTAACAAATATGTACAAATAAGATAGCACAGGATAAATTGGGGACAGGGAGAGGATTCTGGGAAGATGGTGGGGTAGGTTAGGAAAATTCCAGACTCACCAAATATCCTCCACAAACAAGACAGAACAACACCTCAAAGTGAATGTAGAGTGGCAAAAATTAAAAAAGAAGTCAGGATAAGGCAGATGTCCTCTTACAACAGCTTGAGAGCCTCTCAGGAAAGACTCAACCTCTAAAGGTGGAGATTTGGTCTCACTGAAGTGCAAACAACTGCACTGAAGTTCAGCCACTTGTGAGAAAATTTCACCTCACAGACAGTGTGGAGCTTGGACAGCTGAGTAGGGGAAGGATCCTCCACTGTCTCAGGGTGCCAGGCATAGCTATGCTGACCAGAAACAGTCCCAGGCTGTGTCTATGGGTGAGAAGGAGCTAGCACAGTCCCAGTGTGTGCTGTGGTAGCATGGGTAGGGAGTTATCCTGCTGGCTATGGGCACTTGCAGGAAAGTGGAGTTCGTGGCTTCCATTCCAAGGCAGAGAGGGGAGCTGATTGCAGCTGTGGAAGGGGCCACAGGGAGCAAGAGTGTTTGTGAGACAGCATGGCTGGGGTCCCTAACCATGGCTCAGGAGTGGAGAGAACTGCCTGAGGCTAGGCCCCTAGACAGAGTTCAGAAAATAACAGTAAGAAGGACTTGAGGCCTGGAGCTCCATTACCCACACCTCAGAACTAGAACCTGATTACAATAATAAGATGCTAAAATAAAACAAAATAAAAATGAGTAAGCAGAGGAGAAAGAACCCAACCATAGACAGCTACTATGGGGATAGAAACGATCTGAGTTCACATTCAGAGGAAGATAGTGAATTTTTTTTAAAAACCACTCCTACCCCAAAAAGAAACATCAAATGGTCAGAAGCCCAAAAAGAATTCTTGGAAAAACTTAAAAAGGATTTCAAATATCAGATAAGAGAGGTTGATGGGGCTGTGGCAGCTAGGTGGTGCAATGAGTAGAGCACCAGCCCTGGAGTCAGGAAGGCCTGAGTGCAAATCCGGCCTCAGACATTTGACACATTTACTAGCTGTGTGACCTTGGGCAAGTCACTTAACCCCAATTGCCCTGCCTTCCCCCCGCAAAAATAAAAAGAGAGGTTGAGGGAAAATTAGTGGGGAAAAATAAGAGCAATCCAAGAAAACCAAGATAAGTATAAAAAGAGAATCAACCAATTGGAAAAAGAGATTCAAGAACTTAAGAAAATAACCGCTTGAAAACTAGAATTGGGCAAAGGGAAGCAAACGATGTTAAAGAACACCACAAAATAATAAAACAAAATAAAAGCATAGAAAAATAGAAGAGAATGTGAAACATCTCATTAGAAAAACAGCTGATCAGGAGAACAGATCAAGGAGAGACAATATAAGAATCATTGTACTACCTGAAAGTTATGATCAAAAAAAGAACCTTGATACAATATTATAAGGAATTAAAGACTATTGTCCTGAAGTTCTACAACAAGAGGGTAAAGTAGAAATAGAAAAAATCCACCTATCATGACCTGAAAGAGATCGCAGGTTGAAACCTACAGGAATTTTGATGCCAAGTTTCAAAGTTTCCAGGTCAAGGAGAAAATATTACAAGCAATAAGAAAAAACCCCCCACCAATTTAAATGCTCTGAAGCTACAATCAAGATTATAGAAGACCTAGCCGCTTCTACACCAAAAGACCATAGGTTTTGGAATAGTATATCTTGAAGAACAAGAGAACTGGGGTTGCAATCAAAAATAACTTACCCAGCAAAGTTAATTTGACATATAAAATACAGGAAACATTAAAGACCAATTATAAGGGACTTAATAAGGTCAAACTGCTTGCTTCTTATACGTAAAAATGTTATCAGTATTCTTAAGACTGTCATTATTACTTGGGTAGTTTGAAAGAAAGGTTGGGGCTGAGTTGAGCATGATGAGATGATTTTAAAAAACAAAATTGGATAGGAAAAGGTAAAAAAGAATAATTATCTCATACAGATGAGGCAGGCATGAAAGGAAGAATTGATACAAGGGAAGTGGGTGGGGGTGGAGGACTGGAACCTTACTCTCATCACACCTGGGTTAAAGAGGGAAATATATGTGTGTGTATACATATACACATAAATGTATAATAATCTTCTAAATTTATGAAGAAGTAAGAGGGCAAGGGGAGGGAATAAGGGAGGGACTTTTAGAAGGGTTTGAAGATTAAGATTTAGGTGGGTGGGGGAGAGGATAAGGGAGGGATTCTTAGAGGGGTGGGTAGAATAAAGAGTAGGAGGTAAGGGGAGAGTATAAAGAAGGGATTCTTTTAAAAGGTGTGAATTAGGGAGTTAGTGGTTAGAAATAAACTAGATATATGAGAAGGAATAGGCTAAAAAGAAAGGCTGAGAAGGACAATAGAGAGAAAATAGAATGAAGGGAAATATATAAATAGTAATTATAACTTTGAATGTGAATGGGGTGAACTCACCCATTAAACAGAAAGGGATAGCAGAATGGATTAAAAATCAGAATCCCACAATATATTTTTTACAAGAAACACATTTAAAAATGAGATACACGAAGTGTTCAAATAAAGAACAGGAGTAGAATTTCTTATACTTCAGCTGATGTAGAAAATGCAGGGGTAGCAATCATGATCTTAGACAAAGTAAAAGCTAACATAGATTTAATTTTAAAAGATGAACAGGGAAACTACATTAATAATTTTTTTCACAAGTCAATCAAAGTTAAGTGACCTGCCCAGGATCACATAGCTAGTAAATGTGAAGGGTCTGAGGCCAGATTTGAACTCAGGTCCTCCAAGGCTGGTGTTCCATTCGCTGTACCACATAGCTGCCCCCCTCGTTTTTTGAGGTGAATACATTATGATAAAAAGTACCAACCACAGTGAAGTAATATCAATACTAAGCCTATATTCACCAAAATTCAGGGGTGGGGACCCTGCAGACTGGAGACCACATGTAACCCTCTAGGTAATGAAGTGTGACCCTTTGACTGAATCCAAACTTCACAGAACAAATCCTCTTAATAAAAGAATTTGTTCTGTAGAACTTGGACTCAGTCAAAAGGCCACACCCAAGAACCTAGGAGGCCATATGGGCCCTTGAGGTCTCAGGTTCCCCACCCCTGCACCAAATATTATAGCATCTAAATTTCTAAAAGAAAAGTTCAACGAATCACAGGTGGAAATAAACAGTAGTACTATAATAGTGAAAGACTTTAATCTTCCCCTCTCAGAGCTAGATAAATCTAGCCAAAAACTAAATAAGATAGAAGTTAAGGAAGTGAATAGAGTTTTAGAGAGCAGATATCTGGAGAAGTAAATGGGAATAAAAATGAATACACCTTTTTCTCAGTGGCGTATGGTACCTTTACAAAGACTGACCATATGTTAGGGCATAAAAATTTTATAATGAGAAGCAGAAAACAGAAATGTTAAATGCATCTTTTCCAGATCACAGTGCAACAAATATTATATTTAATAAGGAACCATAGAAACAGAATAAAAACTAATTGGAGACTAAACAACCTAATAATTAAGAATAAATGGATTAAAGAACGATTCACATCAACAATAATTTCATTAAAGAGAATGATAATAATGAAACAACATATCAAAACCTATGGGATGCAGCAAAAGCAGTAAGTAGAGGAAAATGTACACCTTTAAATGTTTACATAAATAAAATAAAGAGCAAATGAACAGACTAGGTATGCAATTTTTAAAAAAAAACTATAAAAAGAACATATTAAAAATCACCAATTAAACAAATTGGAAATCTTAAAAATTAAAGATGAGATTAGTAAAATTGAATATAAGAAAACCATTGAATTAAGAAAACTAGATGTTGGTTTTTATTTAAAAAAAACAATAAATCATTGGTTAATATGATCAAAAAAAAGGGAGAAGAAACCAGATCACTAGTATTAAAAATGAAAAGGGTAAACATACCACAAACGAAGATGAAATCAAAGCAATTATTAGGAGTTATTTTGCCCAGTTGTATCCCAATAAATTTAACAATTTAAGTGAGATGGAAGAATATTTACAAAAATATAAACTGTCTAGATTAGCAGAAGAGGAAATAGAATATCTAAACAGACCTATTTTAGAAAAAGAAATTGAACAGGCTGTAATGAGCTTCTTAAGAAAAAAGCGCCAGGACTAGATGAATTTACAAGTGAATTCTATCAAATATTCAAAGGCCAATATTAAATTCCAATATTAAATAAATTCTTTGGAATAATAGGCAAAGAAGAGGTGCTACCAAGCTCCTTTTATGAAGCAAATATGTGTTGATACCTAAACCAGGAAGAGTAAAAACCAAAAAAGAAAATTATAGACCAATTTTATTAATGAATATAGATGCGAAAATCCTAAATGAAATTCCATGTAGGAGATTACAAAAATATATTATGATGACATGCAAATGGGATTTGTACTAGGAAAGCAGGGGTGGTTTAACATAAGAAAAACTATTAATACAGTTTATTATATAAATAACAAAAGTAACAAAATCATATGGTTATGTTAATAAATTCAGAAAAATCTTGGAGTGGGGGGGAGGGTAGAAATGGGGAGAAAATTTGTAATTCAAAGTCTTGTGAAAATCAATGCTGAAAACTAAATATGTTAAATAAATAAATTTAAAAAAATAAATTCAGAAAAAGCTTTTGAAATTGTACAACACTCAATTCTTTTAGAAACACTTGAAAGTATATGCAAAAATCAATTTTTCCTTAAATTGTTTTTTTTTCAAAAGCATTTAAAGCTATCAGCAAGAAATATTTGTGATGGGGATAAGCTTAGAGGTAAGATCAGGTGCGAAACAAGGATACCCACTGTCACCAGTACTATACATTAGTGTATTAAAAATCCTAGCAATAACAATAAGACAAGAAAAAGGAATAGAGGGAATCAGGACGGGCAACGAGTTATGAACTTCCTCTTTTTTGCAGACAATATAATGATATACTTGGAAAATCTCCTAATCAAACTTCCCTTAACTGGCTCCACCTGAGAAGCTTTTCTTAATTAGCTCTACCTGAGGCCTATTGAAGGGGCAGGGAAGATCTTTAATCACATTAACACCACACAAAGTAGCAGGATATAAAGTTAACCCACATAAATTATCAGCATTCTTATATATTACCAATAAAACCCTGCAAGAAGAGATGGTAACAAATGTTCCATTTAAAATAGTTTTAGACAGTATAAAATACCTAGGAGTATACCTTCCAAAACAAACCCAGGAACTATATTTTTTTTCTTTCTTTTTTTTTTTAATTTAAATTTATTTATTTTACATATTTAGTTTTCAGCATTGATTTTCACAAGAGTTTGAATTACAAATTTTCTCCCCATTTCTACCCTCCCCCCCACTCCAAGATGGCGTATATTCTGGTTGCCCTGTTCCCCAGTCAGCCCTCCCCTCTATCACCCCACTCCCCTCTCATCCCCTTTTCCCTTCCTTTCTTGTAGGGCAAGATAAATTTCTACTCCCCATTGCCTGTGTATCTTATTTTTTAATTGCATGCAAAAACTTTTTTTGTTTGTTTTTGAACATCTGATTTTAAACCTTTGAGTTCCAAATTCTCTCCCCTCTTCCCTTCCCACCCACCCTCCCTAAGAAGTCGAGCAATTCAACCTAGGCCACGCATGTATCATTATGTATAACCCTTCCACAATACTCATGTTGTGAAAGACTAACTACATTTTGCTCCTTCCCAACACATCCCGCTTTATTGAATTTTCTCCCTTGGCCCTGTCCCCTTTCCAAAGTATTTGTTTAGCAACTATATTTTTAAAAAACTTTTTATAGAAATAAAGTTAGATTTAAATAATTGGAGAAATATTAATTGTTCATAGGTAGCCAGGACCAATATAATAAAGTGATCTATATATCCAATGCCATCCTAATTAAATTACCAAAAAATTATTTTACTGAGTTAAAAAAAATAACAAAATCCATTTGGAAGAACAAAAAAAAATTGAGGGGATACCCATCTATTACGTATAGCTTGCTTTTCCTTTTAAATATATAATAAAGTTATCATGTAAGTTTCTTTTTCTTTCCTTCCTGTCTCTCCCCACCCCACCCCAGATGGCTACCATTAGACACAAATATGTATATGTATGTAAAATCATACTATATATATTTCTATTTATCAGTTCTTTCTCTGGATGTAGATAAAATCTTCCTTCTTGGGCCTTCTGTAGTTAACTTGGGTATTTATAACAGTCAAAATTACTTGGTTGCTCAAAGTTGTTCTTAAAACAATATTGCTATTACTGTATATGATGTTTTGGTTTTGCTCATTTCATTCTTCATTATTTCATGCAAATCTTGCCATATTTTTCTAAAATTATCAAGCTTATCATTACTTATATCATAGTAGTATTCTGTCAGGATCATATACCTGGTTAGCCACTCCCTAATTGATGTGTAGGTATTCTCTCAATTTCCAGTTCATTCCCACCACAGAGAGCTGCTATAAATATTTTGGAAAACATATAGGCTCTTTTCCCTTTCCCCCAATCATCTTCGGAAACAGACCTCAAATGATATTTCTGGGTCACAGGGTATAGATAGCTTAATAACTCTTTGGGTATAACTCCAAATTTCTCTCCAAAATAGTTGGATTGGTTCACAATTCCACCAACAATGAATTAGTTCCCCAATTTTTCCAGATCACCTCCAACATTTGTCACTTTCCCCTTCAATTATTTTAGCCAATTTGATAGGTATAAAATGATATCTCAAGATTGTTTTAATTTGCATTTCTCTAATCAGATTTAGAACATCTTTTCATATGACTATAAATTGTTTTAATTTCTTCATTGGAAAATTGCTTGCTCATATGCTTTACCCACCAATCAATTGGAGAATGACTTGTATTCTTATAGATTTGACAAGGTTCTTTATGTAGTTGAGATATGAGAACTTTATCTGAGACATTGTCTGCGAAATTTCCCTGCAATTTTCTGCCTTCCTTCTGATCTTGGCTTTATTGGTTTTATTTGTACAGAAACTTTAAAATTTAGTGTAACCAAAATTATCCATTTTACTTCTCACAGTGCTCTCTATCTCTTGTTTATTCATAAATTCTTCACCAATCCATAAGTCTGTTAAATAATATGTTCCATGTTCTTCATATTTTCTTGTAATATCTCTCTTTATATCTAGATCATGATTCCATTTTGATTTCAATTTTATTAATCTCTCCTTTGATTTCCAGTATTTCTAATTTGGTATTTAATTGGGGATTTTCAATTTGTTCTTTTTTATAGCTTTTTCAGTTGCATGCCTGTTTCATTGATCTCCTTTTTCTCCATTTTATTCATGTGAGCATTTAGAGATATAAAACTTCCCCATAGAACTGCTTTTGCTGAGTCCTATAAGTTTTGGTATGTTGTCTCATTATTGTCGTTCTCTTGAATGAAGTTGTTAATTGTTTCTATGATTTGATCTTTGGCCCACTCATACTTTAGGATTAGATTATTTAGTCTCCAATTAATTTTTAGTTTATCTTTCCATAGTCCTTTATTACAAATAATTTTTATTGCATTATGATCTGAAAAGGATGCATTGACTATTTCTGCCTTTCTGCACTGGATTGTGAGGTTTTTATGCCATAGTACATAATCAATTTTTGAATATGTGCCATGTACCGCTGAGAAAAAAGTATATTCCTTTTTATCCCCATTCAGTTTTCTCCAGAGGTCTATCATATCTGCCTTTTCTAAAATTCTATTCACCTCCTTAACTTATTTCTTGTTTATTTTGGGGTTAGTTTTTATCAAGTTCAGAGAGGGGAAGGTTGAGGTCCCCCATTAGCATAATTTTGCTGTCTATTTCTTCCTGTAACTCCCTTAACTTCTCCTCTAAGTATTTGCATGCTATACCACTTGGTGCATATATGTTAAATAATGATATTGCTTCATTGTCTATGGTGCCTTTTTAGCAGGATATAGTGTCCTTCCTTATCTATTTTAATTAGACCTATCTCTGCTTTTTCTTTGTCTGAGATTAGGATTGCTACCCCTGCTTTTTTTACTTTAGCTGAAGCACAATATATTCTACTCCAGGCTTTTACCTTTACCCTGTGTGTATCCCCTGTTTCAAATGTGTTTCTTGTAAACAACATATTGTAGGAGTATGACTTTTAATCCATTCTGCTATCCACTTCCATTTTATGGGAGAGTTCATCCCATTCACATTCACAGTTATGATTGCTATCTGTGTCTTTTTCTCCATCCTATTTCCCCCTTTTATGCTTTTATTTCTCCCTTCTCCCTCCCACTCCTCAAGAGTTTTGATTTTGACCACCGCTTTCCTGAGTTTACCCTTCCTCTTGATTCCCCTCCCTTATCTTAGCTTTTCCCCCTTACTACTTCTTCCCTCCCTTCTGACCACCTCCCTCCCTTTTCTTTCCCCTTTCCCCTCCTACTGCCTGTAGGACCAGTTTGATTTCTATACTTATCAGAGTATGTTATTCCCTTCTTGATCCAAATCCAATGAAAGTTCAAATATTGCTCTTCTCCCTCCCTTCTTTCCCTCTACTATATTTTTGTGCCTCTTCATGTGCTGTAATTTACCCTTTTTTACTACCTCCTTACCTCTTCTCCCAGCACCATCCCTTTATGTCTCTTAATTATGTTTTTTTATCATTATATCAGTTATTTTATACTGGCACCCACAGTCTATGTATATCCCTTTCAATTGTCATAATAACTGTACTGTTCTCAAGATTGACATATATATAAAACACATATAAAACAATATAATCCTATACAAGGATGTAAATAATTTGCATTCTTGATTAACAAGAGTTTTTTCCCACTGTTTACGTTTTTATGAATCTCTTGAGCTTTGTATTTGAAGATCAACTTTTCCATTGAGCTCTGGCCTTTTCTTCAGGAAGGTCTGGAATTCCCTTATTTCATTGAATGTCCATCTCCTTGCCTGAAAAATCATGCTCAATTTTGCTGGATAGTTGATCCTTGGTTGTAGTCTAAGCTCTTTTGCCTTTTGGAATATCATATTACGATTTCTCCTGTCATTTAATATAGAAGCTGAAAGATCCTGCGTGATCCTGACTGTTGTTCCACAATATTTGAATTGTTTCTTTCTTGCTTCTTGCAGTATTTTCTACTTGAACTGGTAGTTCTGGAATTTGGCTATAACATTTCTTGGAGTTTTCAATTTGGGATCTCTTTCAGGGGGTGATCAGTGGACTCTTTCAATGACTATTTTGTTCTCTGGTTCTAGGACCTTGGGGCAGTTATCCTTGATAATTTCTTGGAAGATACTGTACAGGGCCTTTTTTTCACTGTGGCTTTCTGGTAGACCAATAATTCTTAGATTATCTGTCCTGGATCTATTTTCCAGGTCAGTTGTTTTTTCCAATTAGATATCTCATGTTTTCTTATATTTTTTCATTCTTTAGATTTTGTTTGACTGATTCTTGATGTCTCACAGAGTCATTAGCCTCTACTTGCTCAATTCTAATTTTTAATGTATTGTTTTTTTCTTCCTTTAGCTTCTCTATCTCCTTTTCCATTTGGTTGATTTTACTTTTCAATGAGACATTTTTTCCATTTATATTCTGAATCTTCTTAACCATTTCACCGATTTTACTTTTTAAAGATTTGTTTTCATCAGTGAATTTTTTTCCATTTTTTTTCTTTTACCTCTCTAATTTCATTTTTAAAGTCCTCCTTGAGTTCTTCCAGGAATGCTTTTTGGGCTGGAGACCAGTTCACATTCCCTTTTGAGGTATCAGATATGGGTATAGTGTCCATGCTGTCCTCTTCTGAGTTGGTATTTTGATCTTCCCTGTCTCCATAATAGGAATCAATCATCTTTGGCTTTTTATTGTGCTTTTTCATGGTGCTTTTTTTTTCCTCCTGGCTTCTAAAGTGGATCTCTGCTTCTGGGGCTCAGGGGGCTCTGTCCCAAGCTTCTTGTGTTGGGATCTGTGGGTCTGCTCACTGGCTTTGTGTGTGCTATGGCCTCTAATTTGGTGAGGTGTGGGGTAGGGGTAGTCTCGCTGCTTGAAGTCTCCTCTTCCTCGGGACTTCTCTACAGCATGGGTGGTCTTAGCTGCTGTCTGTGCTAGTGTCTTCCACTTCCCCTGGCCATGCAAAGTTATGTCTGGGATCCTGGTGTTGACTTTGCTAGCTCCACCCCCCTGGGGCTCAGTAACTCTCATTGTTCTGCTGAGGTCTGGACTGCTGGGACAATTCTCTTCCTGCACTAGTCTCCTCCTGCCACCACAAGAAGGGCCCTCTCCCCAACTTCTCTCACTAAAAGGCTACTGAAGCCCCACTTCTGGCTCCTTTGTTTCTCCTGAGGGAGTATTTGCTGGGTGATTAAGGAAGGGAGAGACAATTTACCTGGACATCATGGCTCCTGGAAGTTCAAGAAGGCCAGTTTCAAACCGTTAGGCTGTGGGCTGGAGGTCTTTCCATGTAGGAATGTAAAAAAAAAAAACAGTTTAACTTTATTAAGTCCCTTATGAATTTTCTTTCTTGTTTACCTTTTCATGCTTCTCTTGATTCTTGCATTTTAAAGTCAAATGGGGTGGATTATCTCAAATAAAGGTGGCAAGAGGAAGCAGTTCTGTGGGAGGAGGGGAGAGGGTAGGTGAGGGGGGAATGAGTGAACCTTGCTCTCATCAGATTTGGCCAGAGGGGGAATACCATACATACTCAGTTGGGTATCTTACCCCACAGGAAAGAAGAGGGAGGAAGATAAAAAAAAAATAAAAGTTGGGGGGGGATGATGGAGGGGAGGGCAGATGGGGGTGGAGGTAATCAAAACAAACACTTTGGAAAGGGGACAGGGTCAAGGGAGAAAATTCAATAAAGTGGGATGGGTTGAGAAGGAGCAAAATGTAGTTAGCCTTTCACAACATGAGTATTGTGGAAGGGTTATACATAATGATACATGCGTGGCCTAGGTTGAAATGCTCGACTTCTCAGGGAGGGTGGGTGGGAAGGGAAGAGGGGAGAGAATTTGGAACTCAAAGTTTTAAAAACAGATGTTCAAAAACAAAAAAAAGTTTTTGCATGCAACTAAAAAATAAGATACACAGGCAATGGGGTGTAGAAATTTATCTTGCCCTACAAGAAAGGAAGGGAAAAGGGGATGAGAGGGGAGTGGGGTGATAGAGGGGAGGGCTGACTGGGGAACAGGGCAACCAGAATATATGCCATCTTGGAGTGGGGGGGAGGGTAGAAATGGGGAGAAAATTTGTAATTCAAACTGTTGTGAAAATCAATGCTGAAAACCAAATATGTTAAATAAATAAATTATTTTTAAAAAAAGAATATATTAAAGTCAAATTTTCTATTCAGCTCTGGTCTTTTCATCAAGAAAGCTTGAAAGTCCTCTATTTTATTGAAAATCCATATTTTGCCTAAGAGCGTTATACTCAGTTTTGCTAGATAGGTGTGATTCTTGGTTTTCATCCTAGCTCCTTTGACCTCTGTAATATCATATTCCAAGCCCTGCAATCCCTTAATGTAGAAACTGCTAGATCTTGTGTTATCTTGATTGTGTTTCCATAATACTCAAATTGTTTCTTTCTGGCTGTTTGCAGTATTTTCTCCTTGACCTGGGAACTCTGGAATTTGGTGACAATATTCTTAAGAGTTTTCTTTTGGGGATCTTTTTGAGGAGGTGATCTGTGGATTCTTTCAATTTCTATTTTACCCTCAGGCTCTAGAATATCAGGGCAGTTTTCCTTAATAATTTCTTGAAAGATGATGTCTAGGCTCTTTTTTTGATCATGGCTTCCAGGTAGTCCAATAATTTTTAAATTATCTCTCCTGGATCTATTCTCCAGGTCAGTGGTTTTTCCAGTGGGATATTTCACATTGTCTTCCATTTTTTCATTCCTTTGGTTCTGTTTTATAGTATCTTGATTTCTCATAAAGTCACTAGCTTCCACTTGCTCCAATCTAGTTTTGAAGGTAGTATTTTCTTCAGTGGTCTTTTGGACCTCCTTTTCCATTTGGCTAATTTTGCCTTTTAAGGCATTTTTCTCCTCATTGGCTTTTTGGAGCTCTTTTGCCATTTGGGTTAGTCTATTTTTAAGGTGTTATTTTCTTCAGTATTTTGGGGGGGGGGTCTCCTTTAGCAAGTCATTGACTTGTTTTTCATGGTTTTTTGCATCACTCTCATTTCTCTTCCCAATTTTTCCTCTACTTCTCTTAATTGCTTTTCCAAATCCTTTTTGAGCTCTTCCATGGCCTGAGACCAATTCATATTTTTCTTGGAGGCTTTTAATGTAGGCTCTTTGACTTTGTTGACTTCTTCTGACCATATGTTTTGGTCTTCTTTGTCACCAAAAAAAGATTCTAGAGTCTGAGTCTGCATTCTTTTTTTGCAGCCTGTTCATGTTCCCAGCCAACTACTTGACCTTTGAGCTTTTTGTCAGGGTATAACTGCTTGTAGAGTAGAGAGTGCTTTGTCCCAAGCTTTAAGGGCTGCGCTGTTGTTTTCAGAGCTGCTTCTACTCCACTGTCACTGCAAGCTCTGCCACAGCAGTGCTCCGCCTCCCCCAAGAACCACCAACCAGGATTGCAACCCAGATCCAGGCAGGGCAAAGCAAGCCCTGCTCTCCTGCTCTGGTCTGCTGCTTGATTCCTCCCACTGGGTAGGCTTGGGGCCAGAAGCAACTGCAGCTCGAACCCTGGAAGAACTTTCTGCTGCCCCCAGGGCTGGGGCCTGACCACACACTTCTCTCCCCACCCCCAATACCCCCCACTCCCGATCCAGCAGTTTTCCCACTAACCTGTTCCATGGTCTTTGGCGTTTGTGGATTGAGAAGTGCCACAGCTTAGTGATTCATGGCCCTACAGCCTGCTCTGCCTGACCCCCATCTGGTTGGTCCTGGGCCCATGCTGGGCTTCACTCTGCTCTCAGCACAGTGGGATAGACCCTTCCCAGTGACCATCCAGGCTGTCCTGGCCTGGAGACCTGCTTCCCTCTGCTATTTCATAGGTTCTGCAGCTCTATAATTTGTTCAGAGCCATTTTCCATGGGTATTTGGAGGAATTTGGGGGAGACCTCCCTGCTGTCCGGCTGCCATCTTGGCTCCACCCCCTATATTACTTCATTATCTATGGTATCCTTTATCATAATGTAGCTTCCCTGCTTCTCTCTTTTGTTGCATCAGCTGAAGCACAATAAATTCTACTCTAGCCCTTTATTTTTATTCTTTGTGTATCTCTTAATTTTTAAATGTATTTCTTGTAAACAATATATTGTTGGATTCTGGTTTTTAATCCATTCCTCCTTCCCTTTCCATTTATATTCAGTTATAATTACTAGTTGTGCATTTCCCTCCATCCTACTTTTCATCACTGTTTATCCTTCTTTCCCTCTCTTTTGACCCTATCCCTCCTTGAATGTCTAATTGACTTCTAACTACTGCCTCCCTAATCCACATCCCTTCTAAGAATCCCTCCTTTATGCTTTCCCTTGCCCCTCCTACTTCTAAGAGTTTCTTCCTCATTCTGTGTTAGAAATACACTTGACACTGAAATTCAGGTATCAAGGGCAATTTGTTATTATTGAAGAATCCAAAGGAATTGGGCTTACATTCCTGGCCAGGAGCAGACTCCACCCTTCTTTAGGAAGAGGGAGTGGGAATACAGGAGTGAGACCAGCTTTATTCTGTTAGACTGACCCAGATTGATGCAGCATCAGCTCAGTACCTCCCTTCAGAGAATGGACTGGTCAGCTTCCTTCTGAGTTACAATCTTCTCTATATGCCCCTTACATGCGACTCCTTGGTATGTTTCCCCCTCCCCCAACATACATCCCATGTTCAAATATGGTGGAAAATTCCTCCTTGTGTAAGGTAATATTCAATTAGCCAATTAAGCATGCATTGTAGCCATTTGACCCAGTTCTCTCTTCAACCCTGACCATTATCTGGCTGGTTTAGGCCGGTTTTCCTACCATCCTGAGTCTGTGGTTTTTGCAAAACCACAATCTTTATTCAGATTGGCTGGGGACCCTTATCCTGGTTAATTTTTACTCCTTTGTTCAAGCTGACACTTCATTAATTATTCTGTAGAAACTTAACTTTCCTTAACTTTTACTAATATCTCACTTACTTTTCTATTTCTCTGTAAGTTAAGAAGATTTTTATATCCCTGTAGATGTATATGTTATTCCCTCTTTAACCCAGTTCTGATGAGAATAAGGATCTAGCACTACCAGCCTTCTACCCCCTCCTGCCTCCATTGTAACAGTTCTTCTATTCATGCCTCATTTGTATGAGATAATTGCTCCATTTTATCTCTCCCTATACAATTTTATTTTTTGGAATCATCCCATCATACTCAACTCAACCCCGAGCCTTCTATCTCTGTGTGCTCTTTCAAAATACCCAAGTAATATTCTTAAGGCTAACATATAATGTTGTCCCACATAAGAAGTAAAGATTTTGACCTTGCTAAGTCCTGGTCTTTAATGTTTATCTTGTTTTGTTTCTCATGATTCTAAAAGGTCAAATTTTCCATTTAATTCTGGTCGTTTCTTCTAAAACCTGAATACCTTTTCTTCTAAATACCTGAAAGTCCTTTAGTTAATTAAATATCCATCTTTAAAAATTCAAGATAACACACAGCTTTGTTGGGGAAGTTATTCTTGTTTGCAAGCCCAGCTCCTTTACACTTTGAAATATATTGTTCCATGACCTCTGGTCTTTTGATGTAGAAGCTGCTAGATCTTGTTTTATCCTGATTGTAGCTCCACAGTATTTAAATTTCTTTTTTTCTAGTTGCTTGTAGTATTTTCTCCTTGATCTGGGAGCTCCCAAACTTAGTTATGATGTTTCTGGGAGTGTTCATATTGGAATCTCTTTTAGGTAGTGATCTGTGAATTTTTTCTATTTCTATCTTATCCTCTTGTTCTAAAACTTCAAGGCAATTTTCCTTATTAATCTATTGAAGAACAGTATCCGGGCTCTTTTTTTTATCATAATTTTCAGGTAGTCCAACAATTTTTGTATTGTCAATCCTCAATCTATTCTCTAGGTCAGTTGTTTTTCTACTGAGGTGTTTCACATTCTCTTCTATTTTTTTTCATTTTTTGGTTTTATTTTATTATTTCTTGGTGTCTTGTGAAGTCATTAGCTTCCCTTTACCCAATTCTAATTTTTAAGGAGTTATTTTCTTCTATAAGTTTTTGGATTTTTTTTCTAATTGGTTGACTTTCTTTTCATAATTTTCTTGATTTTCTTGCATTATTCTTATTTTTTCCTAATTTTTCCTCAGACTTTCTTGTTTGATTTTTAAAGTCCTTTTGAAGCTCTTCTAAAAACTTGTGACTCATGATCATTTTGCTTTTTTCTTTGAAGGAGAAGTAGTTGTTTTAACTTCACTTTCTTCTTCTGAGTTTGAACCCAGATCTTCTTTATCACCATGTTAGCTAGCTGTGGTTAGGTCCTTTCTCTTTTGTTTTGTTGTTGTTGTTGTTGTTGTTGTTGTTAGCATTAGCCTATTTCTTGTCTGTTAATTTTATGTTAAAGTTGGCTCTAGTTCAGAGGTACGGGAGATAATATGTCAGGCTTAAGGTTTTTTGTGCTATTGTTTTCTGCGCTCTATCCCAGGACTGGAAATGAAGTATTCCTCTCCACCCCTGAGCCCTCTGCATTGCCCTCTGCAACACTGTTACCACAAATGTTCTTGTTCCCTTCAGTCCCTCCCACAACTGCAAGCTTCAGTTCATCCTTCTGCCCTGGAACTAAAACCAGGGACTCCATAGGTGCCCACAGCCAGCAAGGTCCCTGCCCTCTGTGACCACACTCAACAGCATGTGCTTGTTCCTCCTCACCCATAGCCACCTTGTCAGGTCAGCATACCTGGGCTCAGCATCCAGCACTAGCAGAGGCACTATAAGCTTCCCCTGATCAGCTCTCCAACCCCCACACTGTTCATGAAGTGAAAGTTCCTGAAGGTAAGGCTGCTACCTGACACAGCTGCCCCCAAAGTTTGTGGTTTATTGATTCACCAGTATTTGCCTGAAGGTATTTGCACTTCACTCAGGTCAAACCACCACTCCTGGAGGTTGGGTCTTTCCTAAGGTCTTCCCAAGTTGTCTTGGGTGAACAAATGCTTTACCCCAACTTTATATAATTCTGCCACTCAAAGTTCACTTTGAAGTGAACTTTGTCTACTTGTTTGTGGGGGGAATTTAGGAGAGCCAGGTAATTTCCTGCCTTATTCTGCTATCTTCCCAGAGTCCTCTCTATATTTACTTTTTTATTTATTTATATTTACTTTTCCTTTTTTATTTCCTTTTTTATTTATTTATATTTACTTTTCCTTGAGAAAAATCTCTCTCTCTTTCCTGGATTCTGGCCAAAGTCTGGGAGACAGACAAAAGAAACTGAGCTATAAGGGAGTCTAGGTTTTAAATTAATTAATTAATTAAGTCTAGGTGTTTTAAATTAATTTGAGACCAAATTTATGACTGAAATGCAAATTCTCTACTGTGGAACTTTAGATTGTGGTTTGAATGTGTTTTTTTAAAATAAATGCTGAAATATTCTAGTAAATTTGGGGTTAACATTCTTTAGAATTTATTTTAAAGAAATTGAGAATATAATTGTAAAAGTTATAAGGGCAATAACATTCAAATCTTTTATCATTCTGCCTGCCAAGTGGCAAATTTATTAATTTTCTGCTTAAGGTAAGGTCATTTTACTGATTGTAAGCAGTGTTAATGAAGTTTAAAAGTGAAAAAAAATAGGCTGCAGCTTTTATTTTAAATGTTAACTCTTTCGTGGTTCATAGGAAGAGAAAAGCTTGTGCAAATCAGAAGAAAATCTGTATGCTGTTAAAGGGTTTTAATTGCTAAGAACATCTTAATGGATTTTTGGTGCTTCCATCTTCCAGAAAAAATAGAATTATAATTAATTAGCAATAATTCAACAGAGTTATAGGTATATTAAGGGCAAAGTTACCTGAGTTGAAATAAATGATACACTTTCAGGAATATGTCTTTAATAAACCATCAGTTTGGTTTAACAACAAAGCATACTAAAATTGTGGAGGGGGAATGTACAGAAAAATGTAAGGAAAAAATTTTAGGCATGTATGCTATTGGAATAAGGAGAATTTAAGAAGTGAACAAGTAAAGGAAAGTTTATGAGAAGAATATGAAGGTAATGAGAAAAGTCGTTTTGAAGACCACTGAAGGTATATACAGAAAAATGTGAGAAGGTTTGAATGTGATGAAAGAAATGTTCAAAGGAAATTTTGGTTTCATTGAAATAAGAAAAATGTGAGAAATTTTATGTATTTATTTTTGGCGACTATAGTAATAAGAAAATTGCAGGTTGGAACTCCCAAGCTCCAAAGCAGGGAGTAGGGAATGCAAAGTTAGAATTGGCCAAATGATAAAAGAAGTATAAAATCTTACTTAAGAAAATACCTCCTTAAAAATTAGAATTGGCCAAGTAGAAGCTAATGACTACCATGTTAAAGCAGCATGATATTCTGAAAGACAAAGGAACTAGGATTACAACCAAGAATAATCTACCCGGCAAAACTGGGCATAGTCCTCCAGGGGGAAAAATGGATATTTAATGAAATGGAAAACTTTCAAGCATTCCTGATGAAATGACCAGAAATGAAGAAAAAATTTGACTTTCAAATACAAGACTCCAGAGAAGCATAAAAAGACAAACATAAATGAAAAATTGTAAGGGACTTAACAGGGTTAAATGTTTACATTCCTATATGGGAAGATGACACATGTAACTCCCAAGAACAATATCATTATTAGAGCAATTAGAAAGAGTCTACATAGAAGGCACAGATATGAGTTGATTATATGGGGATGATCTAAAAAAATGGATGGACTAGAAAGAGGGATGCATTGAGAGAAGGGGAAAGGGAAAAGAAGAGTGGGGAAATTATCTCACATAAAAGAGGCATACAAGAAAGAGCTTTTATGCTGGAGGAGAAAATGGGGGAGGGAAGTAACATTTGAACCTCACTCTTATCTGAACTGGTATAAAGAAGGAAAAAGATATATATGCACACTCAGTCGCATATAAAAATCTATCCTACTTAACAGGGAAGTAGGAGGGGAAGGGAATAAAAGAAAGTGGGGGATTGATAAAAGGAAGGTCAGATTAAGGGAGACACTGATGAGAAGCAAAACAAAATTTTGAGAAGTGATAGGGTAAAAAGAGAAAGATAAATGGAAGAAAATAGGATGGAGGGAAATGCACTATTAGTAATCATAACTGTGAATGGGAATGGGATAAACTCATCTATAAAATGAAAGTAAATAGCTGAATGGATTAGAAACAAGAATCAGCAATATGTTGTTTATAAGAAACAAATTGAACAGAAAGGCACACACAAAGTTAAAATAAGGGGCTGGAGCAGAATTTACTATACTTCAGCTGAAGTAAAAAAAAAAAAAAGACAGTGGTAGCAATCATGATCTCAGACAAGGCAAAAAGCAAAAATAGACCAAATTAAAAGAGATAAGCAGGGAAACTATATCTTGCTAAAAAGCACCATAGACAATAAAGTGATATCAATACTAAACATTTGTGCACCAAAGGTATAGCATCTAAATTCTTAAAGGAAAAGTCAAAGAATTACAAGAGGAAGTAGAAAATAAAACTATACTAATGGGGAACTTCAACTTTCCCCTCTCAGCACTAGACAAATCTAACAATAAAATAAATTTAAAAGAAGTTAAGGAGATGAATAGAATTTTAGAAAAGTTAGATGTGATAGACCTCTGGAGAAAACAGAATAGGAATAGAAAGGAGTATGCCTTTTTCTCAGCTATACATGGCACCTTCACAAAAATTGACCATACATTGACTATTGCATGAAATATAAAAACCTCACAAACAAATGCAGACAAGCAGAAATACTAAATATACCACTTTCAAATAATAGTGCAATAAAAACTACATTCCATAAAGGATTGTAGAAGCATAGATTAAAAATTCATCAAAAACTAAATAATCCAATCCCAAAGAATGAATAGATCGAAGAACAAACCATAGAAACAATAATTTCATTAGAGATAATGACAACAATGAGATGACATACCAAAATTTGTGGGATGCAGCCAAAACAATATTTAGGAGGAAATGTGTATCTCTAAATACATATATCAAGAAGAGAGAAAAAGCAGATCAATGAATTGGATATGAAACTAAAAAAACTAGCAAAGAATAAATTATAAATCCCCAATTAAGTACCAAAATAGAAATCCTGAAAATTAGGGGAGAGATTAATAAAACTGAAAGTTAAAAAAAAACAACCCTGAGTTATTAAATACAACTCAGAGCTAGTTTTATGGAAAAGGCAATAAAACAGATAAACCATTGGTTTATTTTATTTTTAAAAACAGAAAAAGCAAATTACCAATATCAAAAATGAAAAGGGTGTATGCACCACCAATGAAGATAAAATTAATCATTAAGACTTATTTTGCCCAATTATATGCCAGTAAAACTGAGAATCTAAATGAAATGGATGAATATTTTTAAAAATATATATTGCCCAAATTAACAGAAGAGAAAATAAAATACTTAAATAGCCCTTTCTTAGAAAAAGAAATTGAACAAGCCATAAATGAACTCCCTAAGGAAAAAAAAAACAACCCAGGACCAGATAGATTTACAAGTGAATTCTACCAAACATTTGAAAATATAAAAAATTAATATTACCTCTAGTTTCTTCTGTATTGATTCCTACAATGTAATTGATTTTATGATATATTGATTTTTATAAATGAGTCTTCATCATGTCCTTGAGTTGGCTTAGGAAGTCAACTTTCCCCTGAGTAAGTTATAATTAATGGGAAAAACTGTTATCTACCATACTTTCAGCTTCTGAGAAAATACCAAGACATCTGATGTTATTTTTAAGTCTGGAAGCTAGTTCTAAGACATACATTGTCCTTGAACTGTCCTTACACCATTAAAGAAAACCTTATCTCCCTAACAAACCTCTCTAGGGGCCAGGGAGTTGGCTAACTCAGGTGCGCTAACAAGGTCTACAATATGGAGATGGATCCCACAAGTCAATCAAGCACAGACTGTGACAGAGAGGATTGATTACTAGCCCCATGTACGTGCTAGTCCACTCTTCTCAATGTAACCAGTCATGTTGTCCTCACCCCCATGATGCTGGCAAGTCCTGTAACCAATTGCATTATATTCCACTCTTACCCAACTCTGTTCTTGGCTCTTTTGTACTTCCCAAAACTATTTGAAGGCTAGTAAGCCCTACCTTGTGATCTTTGGTCATTAAGATAGGCCACTGTCAGACCCTTGTCTCTCAGTTTGCCTTAATTTTCAAACATAACGCATTTAAGGAACAATTAATACTGATACTATATGAACTGCTTGAAAAAAAATAGGCAAAGGTGTCCTACCAAATTCCTTTTGTAACACAAATATGGGTTTGATACCTAAACCAAGAAGAACAAAAACAGAGAAAAAATATGATAGGCCAACTTTGCTAATGAATATCGATACAAAAATTTTAAATAAAATACTAGCAAGGAGATTACAGCAGTCTATCCCAAAGATTGTACACTATGAACAGCATAATAGACCATATCGATAACAAAAAAACACAAAAATCATATGATTGTAGCAATAGATACAGAAAAAGCTTTTGACAAAATTCTATTAAAAACACTAGAAAGCATAGGAATAAATGGAGACTTTTTTTTAATCTATTTATTAAACACCCATTTTCTTAGTTTTTCAAAAATGTGGGAAAAAGACGACAACATACAAAGTCAATTGCACAATTGATTTCCATACTCAAGACTATCAATGTAAAACAACGATCTCCCCAAAAGAGACAGTTTGAAGATAGTATGGCTTTATTAGGATAAACTGATTTTTAAGTAGCCTGAAACTACTTTATATAATTAATTTTAGTTTACTTCCCCAAAATCATTTAATTTTAGAATGTTTAATTTTTCAATAATTCATTTTCTGATATTTGTAATAGCTAATTATCATTAACAAAAAAGTGTTGAGGAAACTTCAAATAAGGAAATATGTGTATCAATTAGGACCAGGAACTACAAACTCTCCTAATTAAAAGAGCAATCTAGTAACTGACTTAAAATGGCAACTTTAAGTTTACTTCTTTCAACACTTAATTTGATACCCATCTTGAAAGTAGTTAATAGGTAAAGTAGAGATGGAGAAAAGGAACGATAAAGGGAAAGTATACTCCTTTACTGCAAAACCACAAAAAAAGAGACCCAGTGTTTAGTAGCTTACTTTGTACCATGGCTGAAGTAAGTTATCTTTTTACTAGACATCTCATTTCCTTATATTTATGGTGGTCTATCTAGTATTTAACTATCCTTTTCCAGATAAGAGATTTTAAGCATTAAATGGTTCAACTAGATAATCAGAGAATTACACATTATGCTTCAGACTGCCTGGAATCAAATTAGTTTTTCCCAAAAATGATTAGCAGCCCTTTAAAAAACAAAAAACCCCAGCAGAACTTTGCTTTGCCCAAAATTAATGTCTGAAGACTCACTAGAAAACTGTGGGAAGGCACACGGACACCTATTAATGAGGCTTGAAAGTACATCACCAGGACATACATCACCGTCCCCTGATACAGGCAGAACTGACCAGGTCTAGACACAAGACAGTAAGCCAACAAAAAACAAAGCCTACATTTGTAAAACAAAAAAGAGCCAGCTGTCTTAGGAATAGGACATTTGACCTTTGTACAGGATGATTCTGCTCCATATATAAATGTACTTCAACTTGACTGTGACTGACTGGATGATTTTTCCTACATAGTGCCCTTTCATTAAACTAAGCTACTCCTAACCTCAGGACTCCTGTGTAAATGTGCAGAACTTTTTCTGCTCTCACTATACTGTCAATCATTTGTGAGCAGAGACTGCCTTTCTCTCCTGGAAAACATCTGCAGAAATTTAGCAGACATGTTAAATACTTAGAGGCATCTCTTAAAAATCTGCTTTTCCAAATAGCATACAAATAAGTATTAGACCTTGAATGTAAAAACTTCTCATTGCACATTACAGTGTAAATGGCATAGCATGCTACCTATTCCTACCTCATAGAAAAGGCAGTAGCCACAAAGTTTGGGTCAGAATGATTGTTTCACATTTTCAGTTTAGTACTTAATACCAGAGATCCCAATTAGCCTTCCTTTGTTAAAAAAGAAAAAAAAATATATTGTGTGTTCTCAAACAAACGCCCCACTGCCCCAAATCTTCTCATTTTTTCCCCTCCTTCAGACGGAAACTGACAAAGACAAAGTGAAGATTATCAGGATAATGCATTTTTTTAGGATTTAAAGGCAAGCCTTGCTCCTGTAACCCAACAGTGAGAAAGTGCAGCTCAGTGGAAAGGATGCTGGATTTGGCATCGGAGCAAGCAGGTTCACATTCTGGCTCTGCTTTTTACTAGTACTTGCGTGACCTCCAGCTTAACCTCCCCAGACCTCAGTTTTCTCATCTGTAATCTAAAGGGAGTAAGCATTTATCTAACTCCTACTGTGTGCCAAGCACTATACTAAGTCCTTTTTGAAAATTACCCCATTTGAACAAACCTAAAGGGTAGGTGCTATTATTATCCCACATTTTATAGTTTAGGAAACTGAGGCAGACAGAGATTAAGTCAGTTTCCCAGAGTCCCACAGCTCATGAGTGCCTGAGGTCAAATTTGAACTCAGGTCTTCCTGACTCCAGGCACAGCACTCAATCCTCTGCACTGCCTCAAAAATCACTGACTGGGACTCAGTTGCTTCTAAGTTCCCTTCTAAATCTACAATCCTATGAAATGATCTGTTTGACTGGATCTAGAAGCTAGAGACTGGACGAGGCAGAGTTCTTATAAGAATGTGCAGAGGGAAGCCAGAACCACCAAGAAATGAGAGTTTTTCCTTTCTTAAAATCTCCCCTGTGGAGATTTGCTCAGTTGCCATAAGAATGGGTAAGCTTTATGCCAAGAAAAACCTGGCTGTCAGACTATGTGCTTAATTCCAACTAGCCTGGAGTGTCAAACGTATGCCCTCGGTCACAGAGGGAACCCTTCCTAGAAAAACAATCAATGGCAGTCCATTGTTAAGCTCATTGTACAACACTTGGCTTTTAGATGAAACAACCTATGTAATTCCCATGAAGAATGAGAAAAAAAGCAATCCTGGGTGACCCAGTAACCTGCTCACCGAGTAGCTCTTCCTTCCCAGCATCTCCCCACCTTTACCATCCCTAAGTTTCCCTGGAGACATCTATAGTGAGAAGTGACAGCTTCCCTCGACACTCTCAAGAGGCTCATAACTGGCTTTGTTTTGCAACCTGCTTTACACCCATTATCTCATGATTGGCCCCCGTTGATAACCCTGAGAGGTAAATGCTACGCACACTGCTATCTCCATTTTGTGGATGAAGAAACTGAGGCTAACAACAATAAAAGATAGTGCTTTAAAATGTGCAAGGCACTCAAGTATCATCTCATTCTATCCTAACAATAGCCCAGTGAGGTGGGGGAGGGGGACTATCATGATTATCCCCATTTTACTGATGAGAAACTGAGGCTGAGGGGGTAAAGTGACTGGTTGAGGGTCACACAGCTAGTAAGTGTCTAAGGCAGTATTGGAACTCAAGTCTTTCTGGCTCAAATGCTGCACTACCAAGCCGCCTTGGTAAAAGAGGTCAAGGGACTTGACCAGTAACAACACTCAGTTTGTAAATGTCTGAGGTGGGATTTGAGTCCAGATCTGCCTACCCCATGTCCCTCTAGCCACATCTCTGGCTCTTGGCTTACAGCTCTCATGAGGGCTTCTTTTATTCTAATTTGAATAGCTCTTTGTATAGGAGAGCTCAAAAACAAGTGCTATAAGAGAAATCCACTGCCATAATTCATAATCAGCTTAAGAACTGCTCTCTTGGACCCATGGTACAACTTCAGCCAGTTATTGGCAGAACTCCCAGACTCTCCCTTGGGGTTACCATCCAAACCAGAAATTCCATGAGAAGCATCTTTAGCTAGAAATAAGGGCAAAGGATGGTAACACAACAGAATGACTGTGAGAAGGAGCAGGGATGTTTATTGCCATAGATGGGACAGTCACTGTGACAAGTATCTCATCAAAGAAAGCCCAGACAGCAAGCTCTGAGGTTGGCATGGCATTTTCAGACATGTTACATGATTCTTACAAATGACCCTCCGAGGCAGACAAGGCAGAAAGTATTCTGTTGGGGGAAGGGGAGAAGGGTCCAGGTAACTCCACCTATCAACACAATTTGGGACCTTCTCTATCCCTTAGAGTCAGAGGTATCTGAACACACTTCCCCACTCGAAGGCTAGCTCTCTACCCATTTCTCCACTCTGACTCTGTTTTACAAATATAAAAATTACCCTCAATTTGCAATTGATACATAAGGAAGTGAAAACACTTAGAACTTGGAATCACAGGACTTTAGGATGTTAAGAGTTCACATTTTGCAGAAAGGGAAACCGAGGCCGATGGTGGCTCTGGAGGGGACCCTGACAATTTCTCCCACTGTGACTTTGGCCAAGCCTCTTCCTTTCTCTGGGTCTCAGTTTCCTCATCTTTAAAGGATCCCCGCCAGCTCTGAAATGCTATTTTTCTATGGTCCCAAGAGCTCTTCTTGCTGAGTTTAGAAATAGCTTCCCAAATTCAATCAGCCCTGCCCAGCCCCACACCGTGCCCCTAGATACAAGGGGAACTCAAGCTGCCCAAGGGGACTGGCCGCCCTGCAGGACTTACACACAGAGGAGCTGTGTTCTTATCCTCTTCACCTCTCTGGCTCCTTCCCCGGCTTGGCAGTCCTGGTAGTCTTCTTCCCTTGCCTCAGGATCTGATCCAGCTTCCAGCCTCCTACTACATTCTGCATAACTGTTCTGAGCGAGCCTCTATTCTGGGAGCAGTTTTATCATCTTCTCGCAGCCAGGAAATGACCCCACTTTCCAAGACTGGTGTGGGATGAATGGCAACGCCCGTCAGGAAGCAGTGCTAGGGACAGCTCTGAGAGCCACAGACCAAGTGGGGTGAGAAGAGGGAGCACAAGGGCGTGAACCCAGTGGATGTTTCCAGCACAGAAGCTTCTCTCCTACTGGGCAGGGAGGAGCAGAGGAGGAGGAAGCAGGGTGACTCTGGAATGTGGACTCCTCCTGTGTCAGGAGCTTGCTCACTGCCAGAGGAATGGGTGAGAACAGTGGGAATCTGAGCATAAAAGCCACTGACTCACCTAGGACCATTAGTATGACCCACCCTCCACTGATAACAGAAAGCCTGGCTCTCCCTGAGATCTTCCCAGAAGAGCAGAAGGGGTAAAAGCTGGGCTCCCTCTTTGGAGTCTACAATCACTGTTGTCCAAGGAAGGGAGCGAAGGTAGGTTAAAAATCTCCTCTCCTTTGCACGATGGGGAGCAGAGTTTCTTCCCTCCTACTAGAGGGAAGGATACTAAGCTCCCTAGAGAAGAGGGATAATGGAATGTGTTTGGGGAAGGGGTGGAAGGAACAAGTCATGTTTTCTCTCTTTTCTGCAGTTGTCAGTTGACATCATCAGGTCTACTGAATTCAATCAATCAGTAAACTTATTAAGTCCCTAATATGTGTCAGGCACTGTGCAAAGGGCTGGGGATACCAAAAGAGGTAAAAGACAGTCCCTGCCCTGAAGGAGCTTAGAATCTGCATTTAATATCTCCTTCCTTTACCCAGCTTCTAGATTTCCTGAGTTCGGGGGAAGCTAGAAAAGTGGACTAAGTCTGGGGTTTCTATCTGTGAAGAGTTCATCCAATCAAACAACATGGTCACCTAAACATAAATGATGGTGTGATCACCACTACAAATCACAAGCAGCCAGGTATTTGTTGCTCCCTCCCTAATTTTCGAATTGTTGAATCATCTCCAGGTTTCTTCCCTCCTTCAAATTTCATATACATTTAATTCAATGAATATTTTATTAAGTGCTTCCTAAGTGGAAAGCCTGGTATCTAATCTGCCCTAGGGAGATATGAGACAGAATCAGAAGCTCACCACCAAGAGAAGCAGTGGGTAGAATGTGGGGCCTGGACTCAAGAAGACCCAGATTCAAATCCAGCCTCAAATATTTCCTAGTTGTGTGACCCTGGGTGAGTCACTTAGTCTCTGCCTATGTCCCAATAGAAAAGGGGGGCTAATAATATCACCTACTTCTCAGGGTTGTTAAGAGAATCACATGAGACAATATTTATAAAGCATTTGGCACATAGTAAGTGCTTAATAAATGCTTGTTCCCATCCCACCTCCAACTACAGGAACAGCCAAATACTTAAAAAAAAGCTCCGTCATGTAAATGAGAACACAAAAGACTACCAGACAGATGCAAATATGAGGCAGATTTGTGTAACAAAAATACCATTCAAGGTCTGAGGAAAGAGTGATTGTTTCTGATAGATTCTTTTCCAAACAACTTACTTCAAAACTATAAAATAGATTATAATTTTTAAAAATGGACCTTGATGCTCCAGAACACCAAAGGCCTATCAGCTTCCTCCTGTTTCTGATTCAGAAGTCAGATTAGGATGATAATGGTCAAGCCTGAGCCTGCCAGTGAAGATCAGGCAACCTAATGGACTGAGGGCCCATTGTGTGCATGAATCCCTCTGTTCCTCCCCGCTCAGTACGAGCAAAAATGATGATAATGATTTCACTTCAATTCAATGCACATTTACTAAGTACCTACTATGTGCCAGGCCTGGGGACACAAAAAAAAAGAGGCAACAGACAGTCCCAGATCTCAAGGAGCTTATGATCTAGTAGTGAAGGGGATAGCTAGCATTTCTATAGTACTTTAAAGTTTAGAAAATGACCCCAGCCTCAGAGGTTGAGTATCTTACCCAGGGTCACATGCAGAGGGGTGTGCCCAGAAAGAGAAATATGTATGACCACACTTTTAAGTTTAACCTTCATTAGTAACATTTTTTCCATCACTTTCTTAATATGCCAAAACCTTAAATAAAAGCAGTAAATATGCAAGTATTTATTTAGAGTGTGGTATAGTGGTTAGAAAGGCAGTCTTGGAGTCAGAAAGACTGTGTTCCAGTCCTACTCTTAATAGATACTTGTTTGAGACAAGATTTTCAAATAATAGGAGAGACATCCTTAGGAGAAACAAAGTAAATTTATTTTACAAACCTTGCAAGATTTGGGCACATCTCCATAATGGAGGAGGCAAGGTAAAAGGGAACCTGCCTTAATTTATACTCTTTAATGAAAAGATTCCCACCCACCTCTATCCCTTCTCACCATTGGCTGAGAGGTGGGCTTACAGTCTAGGCACGAAAACTACACAGAGGACCAAGGTTGATCCGGTCCATTCAGGTTTTTCCCTATCAGAACTCAACTGCCAGGGTGGCATCTGAAAGTCTAGGAGAAGAAATGGTGTAAGGGGTGAGGGGGAGGGGGGGAGGAGAGACCTTCCTGGAGCAGAGAACAAATAGCTCACAGGAAGTTCATTATCTTCTAACATCTGAGAGAGAGGGGGAAGGGCATGCCCATAGCTCCAGGCCTTCCAAGCCTCTCCTACTCCCTTAGACATACCCTGTGAAGTCTTCACAATTATCCATCCCATTCAGTCCCCACTCTGATTTCTTATGATTTTGAAGACTACACACATCATTGCTGATATAAATTGTCCATCAACTTATCTTCCCATCATGCTTGCGTCCCCATTACCCTTTTCTAAGGTTTCCATTCCTCAAAATCTCCGACGCATTGACAAATCAAAGAGGGCAGTCCCTTTTTGTAAATACAGATACAGAGACCCAAAGGAAAACGATGATGTAATTGTCCCTTTAAGATTCAAAAAGTCTTTTCCTGTATAGCTGTCCGGCAGGGAGCACCAAAAGTCTCCTGGTACTTGGCATTTGCTCTCAGCACAGCATCCCAGCACCTTCCTCTTGTCTTCTTATAGGAACCAGCTTTCTGTCCACTCTTCTACAAAAGTCACCTTAGCACAATTTTAAGTTACCATTTCTAATCCTTATAACCCTGATCATTTTACAAATCCAAAATTGGAACTTTGACCAATTGTTCTGTTTAAGAAATTCACATCAGAACCCAGTTTCTTATATTTTACATTCACATATCACCAGGAGGATGATATCTCACTTAAGGAATTAACAGGCTCCAGTATATACATAAACACATTAAATAACCGATTTTTATCACAGTACATACAATATCATAAACTTTTGTCATGCCATGTTTCTTTGATGGCATTTACAGAATAAGCCACAAACCATTCTTCTTTTAATTTAATTTAAATTTATTTATTTAACATATTTGGTTTTCAGCATTGATTTTCACAACAGTTTGAATTGAAAATTTTCTCCCCATTTCTACCCTCCCCCCCACTCCAAGATGGCATATATTCTGGTTGCCCTGTTCCCCAGTCAGCCCTCCCTTCTGTCACCCCACTCCCCTCTCATCCCCTTTTCCCTTCCTTTCTTGTAGGGCAAGATAAATTTCTACACCCCATTGCCTGTGTATCTTATTTTCTAGTTGCATGCAAAAACATTTTTGTTTGTTTTTGAACATCTGTTTTTAAAACTTTGAGTTTCAAATTCTCTCCCCTCTTCCCTTCCCACCCATCCTCCCTAAGAAGTCGAGCAATTCAACCTAGGCCACACATGTATCATTATGTATAACCCTTCCACAATACTCATGTTGTGAAAGGCTAACTACATTTTGCTCCTTCCCAACCCATCCCGCTTTATTGAATTTTCTCCCTTGACCCTGTCCCCTTTCCAAAGTGTTTGTTTTGATTACCTCCACCCCCATCTGCCCTCCCCTCCATCATCCCCCCCAACTTTTATTTTTTTTTTATCTTCCTCCCTCTTCTTTCCTGTGGGGTAAGATACCCAACTGAGTATGTATGGTATTCCCCCTCTGGCCAAATCTGATGAGAGCAAGGTTCACTCATTCCCCCCTCACCTACCCTCTCCCCTCCTCCCACAGAACTGCTTCCTCTTGCCACCTTTATTCGAGATAATCCACCCCATTCTATCTCTCCCTATCTCCCTCTCTCAGTATGTTGCTCTCTCATCCCTTAATTTCATTTTATTTCTTTTAGATATCTTCCCTTTATCTTCAACTCACCCTGTGTCTGCTCTCTCTCTTTTACATATATATATAAACACATATATATATATACACACATATATACACATAAATACATATACACATAGATATATACATACATACACATTCACTTATAGATATATATACATAAACATATATATGCATATTCCCTTCAACTACGCTAATACTGAGGTCTCATGAATCATACACATCATCTTTCCATGTAGGAATGTAAACAAAACAGTTCAACTTTAGTAAGTCCCTTGCAATTTCCGTTTCTTGATTACCTTTTCATGCTTCTCTTGATTCTTGTGTTTGAAAGTCAAATTTTCTATTCAGTTCTGGTCTTTTCACTGAGAAAGCTTGAAAGTCCTCTATTTTATTGAAAATCTATATTTTGCCTTGGAACATGATACTCAGTTTTGCTGGGTAGGTGATTCTTGGTTTTAATCCTAGCTCCATTGACCTCCGGAATATCGCATTCCAAGCCCTTCGATCTCTTAATGTAGAAGCTGCCAGATCTTGGGTTATTCTGATTGGGTTTCCACAATACTCAAATTGTTTCTTTCTGGATGCTTGCAGTATTTTCTCCTTGATCTGGGAGCTCTGGAATTTGGCGACAATATTCCTAGGAGATTTCTTTTTAGGATCTATTTGAGGAGGCGATCGATGGATTCTTTCAATTTCTATTTTGCCCTGTGGCTCTAGAATATCAGGGCAATTCTCCTTGATAATTTCTTGAAAGATGATATCTAGGCTCTTTTTTTGGTCATGGCTTTCAGGTAGTCCAATAATTTTTAAATTATCTCTCCTGGATCTATTTTCCAGGTCAGTGGTTTTTCCAAGGAGATATTTCACATTGTCTTCCATTTTTTCATTCCTCTGGTTCTGTTTTATAATATCCTGATTTCTCATAAAGTCACTAGCTTCCACTTGCTCCAATCTAATTTTTAAAGTAGTATCTTCTTCAGTGGTCTTTTGGACCTCCTTTTCCATTTGGCTAATTCTGCCTTTCAAGGCATTCTTCTCCTCATTGGCTTTTTGGAGCTCTTTTGCCATTTGAGTTAGTCTGTTTTTTAAGGTGTTGTTTTCTTCAGTGTATTTTTCAGTATTTTTTGGGGTCTCCTTTAGCAAGTCATTGACTTGTTTTTCATGGTTTTCTTGCATCCTTCTCATTTCTCTTCCCAATTTTTCCTCTACTTCTCTAACTTGCTTTTCCAACTCCTTTTTGAGTTCTTCTATGGCCTGGGGCCAGTTCATGTTTTTCTTGGAGGCTTTTGTTGTAGGCTCTATGACTTTGTTGTCTTCTTTAGGCTGTATGTTTTGGTCTTCTTTGTCACCAAAGAAAGAATCCAAAGTCTGAGACTGAATCTGGGCACGTTTTCGCTGCCTGGCCATATTCCCAACCAACTAACTTGACCCTTGAGTTTTTCAGTGGGGTATGACTGCTTGTAGACTAATGAGTTCTATGTTCCACGTTTGGGGGGGAGGTGCCAGCTCTGTCAGACCCGCACTACTCCTTCCCCAAGAACCCCCAGCCCGAGCTGGGCTTAGATCTTCAGCAGGCTGTTGCACTCCTGCTCTGATCCGCCACTTAATTCCTCCCACCAGGTGGGCCCGGGGCCAGAAGCAGCAGCAACTGTAGCTGCCCCACCTCCGCTGCCCCCGGGGCTGAAAGCCGAACCTCGAACTCCTTCCACTCCCGCAGCTTTTCCCACTAACCTTCTCCACAGTCTTTGGTGTTTGTGGGTCGAGGGGTCTGGTAACTGCCGCAGCTCACATATTCAGGGCGCTAGGGGCCCCATTCACCCAACTCCAAGTTTGGTTGTTCCACGCTGCTCAGGCTGGGCTCTGCTCCACTCCGTTCCCAGCTCCCAGCTCCCAGCTCCGTGTGGAATAGACCTCACCCAGAGACCACCCAGGCTGTCCTGGGCTGGAGCCCTGCTTCCCTCTGCTGTTCTGTGGGTTCTGCCATTCTAGAATTGATTCAGAGCCATTTTTTATAGGTTTTTGGAGGGACTCGTTACGGAGCTCACTCTAGTCCCTGCTTACCAGCCGCCATCTTGGCTCCGCCTCCATAAAGCACCATCCTTCTTTTAACATTACTAATTGTAACAAAGCCCTAGACAAGCTTGATATTAACCAAATAGCAAAATAATATTCTCACAAGCCCTTGACCTAATCATCTCCATACCATTACCAAGGAAAAAAATCTAACTTATATATGGACCTATGCAAAAACGTTACTCCCAGTCCTATAGTAATCTAAGATGTTCCATAATCAATAGATTTTTTTTTCCTGTACTTACAAAACCTTCTGATTATAGAAATTTTCCACCAAGAGAGTAGGGACTTAAGAGTAAGGGGACCATATTTTCCCCAGCTTCCTATCAACTCCAGGCAGAAGTTATGTCAAACTGCAAGCTGCATTGAGCCAGGCCTAGTCTGCCAGGCTTCAGTTAAGAGGATCAAGTTAAGAGGGTCCCACCTCAGCATATGCTGAACAGTTGCCCTCTCAACTTTGCCAAGAAATGATACCTGCAGCTCATGCCTGCCCTCCCACAGGGCTGCTGGCATCTTGGGTCAGCCTTCCTGGATACTCACAACTGGAATTAGACTCAGAAAAACAGTCAGTTAACAGTCCCATTAAGTCTTTGAATGGCAAGTTCCAATGAATATGAATATAATCTCACATTGCTTGAGTAACATCCTTAACACTAGCTCTAAATAGCTTGTATGCATTTCCTCCCTTATTCATAAAGTCTTCCCATTAAGATCATAAGTTATTGCTCTAACACATTTGCATCAGTTTCTCCTCTATTTTTCTATTCTTTTCTAATTATGCCTGATCTGAAAGAATTGAACCATATAACTTTATCTTTATGTTTTAGATGATGGAATGAATTCCAATCCACATTTAGCTTTTCCCATCAATAAAGAAATATTCAACAACTTATCTCTCTTAAAGAGACTTACATTGAAATTCTTTTCCCTAAACTGAAGATGTCTCTGATTTAGTTCCAGTGATTAATTACACTATTTGTGTTAATACCTAATTGCTCTTAAATAACTTTAAAACATCTAAGAACTCTATCTCACATAGATACAATATAACTTTAAATCCCAGCCTTAGTCTATGGGATAATGATTCAACCTTATATTTGTAAATAATATTATCTCATAAAACTTCTTTTCCCTTTTTCCCAAATTATTCCCATTAATACTTTAGAAACCATATTATCTTTCATTTGGCTATAAAAGAGAACCAACGTAACTAGCCATTTGATTAAAAACAACAGGATTTCACATATTTGCATTTATGCAATTTTCCATTTTCCCCATAAAACCAACTTCTTTCACAATGGTAACAGATTCTAGCAGATAACTTCCCTTTTGTCACTACCTGCTTATTTCTGATTAAAGAGATCTGCCATATCATCTCCCCCTGAGGGTGGGTTCTTTTCCATCAGATGGCAAGGTTCACTAATAAAAACTGTATCCTTAAGACCCCATCCTCAAAACCTAATCTTATCCTAAAAACCCATCACTTTTGCTGACTTTAAAAAGCCAGGTTTGGAGGCTTATGACCCCTACTGTTCTCTTTCTTTCAGTAAAAACTCGAATCCCAGTAACTGCTGCTCCTCCCCCTTCCTTCACTTCTGACAGGTGGGCAAAGGTAAAACTCTTTCTTCTTATCTAAACTAAGGGGGGGAGGAGTAAGGAATGCACAGACTGCCTCCTTACTCAAAAATGTAGAATAAGACATTGAATGGGCCTTTCTTGGGGTACATAAAACACATGCTTTAACCACCCTCCCCCAAGACTTCTACAGATAAGCATTAATTCCCCAAGTATAAGGTTCTCACCCATAAACTCAGAAAACTCACACTAGATTTGAACTGCAACCAATTAGCTTACAGGTGGAAATTCAGCAGGCCTTCTGAAAATTATACAAAAAGATTTTACGCAGCATTTTTCAAAAGTATTTTCCCTTCTTTAAAACAGTTTAAAATTCATCCTGATATAAACAGGGATTGTCAGTAAACTTTCATGAAGAAAAAATTATTTGGACAGCTCTAAAATGAGATGTGTCTGTCTCCTTCTTAAAGCAAAATTAACCTTTAAACATTGGGATTCATTCACAAATTCCCAAAGTGCCATCACAAATTAGTCCATAAACCACCAGATTAACATACATAAATATATCTCTAGATGATACAGGCTTGAAAATCATACCCCTATATTTTTCAAAGTATTATAACAACTCAATTCTTTGTTATTACAAAATTTCTAGATATCATAAAAATTCTTTAGTCAAAAAGGTGTTGTAATGGGGAGAACGCTTAGTTTCTATACATTACATACCCAATTAAATTAACTTTACCACAATAACAAAGTTTACCAGGACTTTAAAAGCTTTGTCCATAGGAATTCCTCTATCCTGAAAACTTCACACAAGATTGAATATCCAAAAGTCTTTGGTTCAGTTAACAACCTCAGTTTCTTAACTAAGTACAATTCTTAATCTAACAACATCTAGATTATAAGAGGACTTATTTTAATCACTAGTGGTAACATTTTAATTTCTAAGGCCCAATACTCTTAGCATTGTAAAAGAAAAGATTACTGTTTATAAAACCACATTTTAACAGTTCACAATGTATCCTGAATTGACAGAGATTACAAGAGGACCCAACAAGGCCTTTGTATAAATACTTGATTTATAGCAAAAACAATTTCAATTGAACTTTCAGACAAAACTTGGAAGTTATCATTTCTTAGGTTACAGCAATTGTCCAACTTCTTAACCTAATGCAACTCTAACAAAATTTATACTATAGAAATGTAATAATGCCCTAAACATTATTATATATGTAAAATTTGAACTACCCATTTCAGTCTAGGTAAATACATTTCTAAACCAAATATGACAGTTTAAAATTATCAAATTTTCATCACATCCTTTAAAAGCACCCAATTCACATATATCAAACTCAGACTAAAATCACATAATGGTCTTCTCAAACTTCACAATCTAAGAGAATTTTAGAAATACAATATAATTTTAGAAATACAGAAGCAATAAATTTCAGATGACATCAATTGCATTTCCAGGTTATCACATATAGGAATTGTTGATCCTGTTACTTCTGGTATTTCTATATTAATATTTTAATATATAAATACATGCATAACATATATCAATACATTAATATCTTTAATACACTGTATTTATTTAGCTGTATATTCTTCAGCACCCACTACCTCTGGCCCAAGTATTAGGAATATTTGCTTGGCCATGAATGAACTTATAAAAGTATAGAAAAACTTTATTTCATATCATTATCTGCTTTTATGAACCATCTAGATTTGAATTTGGCACCCTGCTTTCTCCAAGCTTCATCTTAAACATACTAGCAATTAACAAAATGCCTAAAATGGTTTTGAGGGGAAGGGGTGTGGGCACTTCTCTTCAAAAAAAACCTTTTGGACTCTTAAGAAAGATAAGAGGGAGTGGTCCTTAAGAGCACATGGGTTCGCAACTCCCCCACTCATTCTTTCTACCAGGCCAAAATATTTTTCTCAGTTTCCTCTTCATCCTGCTTTCTCAGATAACGTGAAGGGGAAAAATCCCTCTCAGTTGCTAACGGCTTTTCCCTAGGTGTATTACATTTGGGCCTGGAAGCCTTTCTAAGAACAAAGGAGCAAATTAGATATGCTTATTTTCAGGGGGTTAGCTTAATTCCTATCCCTAGCCACTAGTATATGGCTTCAAATCATGATTTTATATAATCTCTGTGAAAACAAAATTTAGTCATACCTTACATGGGCAAAGCTTAATGATTATACAAATCAAAATCTTTCTCATAGTCAATATCCAGAGATTCAATAAAACCTTTCATCACTAACTAATCAGCCCTATTTCCCAATCAGGTTACAAGTTTCTTTTAGCTTCAGCTCCTCACAGACTTTCAATGTGGAGGGTGGGGGAAGGGTGTGGCCAGGAGCACATGGAAGCTAAGAGCAACAACCCCCCACCTAAATTTATCTCTAGCTTCTATCTTTCTCTTTCCCAACTTTTACTTTAACTTTTAGCCTCTGAATTCCAATTTCAATCTTTCTTCCCTAATCTTGACCCAAACTACCTCAAACATTTCAAGTAAATAATAAATTACATACTCACCCAGCTTTTCTTTTTCCCAGCTGCTTTCTTTTTCACCTTAAAACTTAAAGGTTAAAATGACCAACAATTTTTAATCACATCCTAAGCAGACCACTGAACCTCTTTAAAGTGGTCATCCAATTTTTCATACAGACCCCTTTACTTCTCCTCTACAGTTTAAACACTTGCCTGATGTTAGATAGGCTAACTCAATACAAAATACACAGATTTTTTCCCTTTAGAATCTAACCAACCCTTAATTCAGAGCCCCCAGCCCTCCCGGCTGGCAGTTTCAGTTCTGATTCCTTATCTAACAATTTTCATACCAAAGGAGCCCATTTTGGTCTCCTAGAGTTAAACATTTTTACCTGAACATAGAACAAAAAAACACAGACAAAACATTAATTAGACAGACATTTCACATGAACAATTTCGAATTCGAATTCAGACCCTGTTCCAACATTACCAGGGGAAACCCATTTTCCCCACCTGAGTCAAATATTTTAAGAATTCTTTCTATGGCCATTCCTTTCTACTTTAGTACAGCACATCAGGGCTGTCCAAGTGCTGAGATTTGCAACCAATTTACACAAGACAGGTCACCTTTGTCTCTGGGTTAGAAACCCCACAAATTCCAATCCTCTGGCACTCCAGGACCAGGTGGCTTGGTTTTTTCTAAGACCTCACAATCTTAGCTCAGTCCCCCAGTATCTTCTCAGAGTCCTTAAATCTGTCAATCTGATCCTATGGCTTTTTCTCAAAATTTGCTATCCCCTTTCTTTTTTTATTAGACATTTATCACATTACATCTTTGCCTTATTACTTTGTGTAATCATTCCTCCTTTTGGAGGATGTTATGTCTATATTATTTTAATGTTTATTTGGCCATGAATATAGGTTAAAATTGTAAGCTATTCGTTCCTGCAGCCCATTGTAATAACTCAGAGATATTCCAATATTCATCTATTACCTAATACATTTAGCATTGTGCTTACAAAACTTTTGCTATGAAAGAAAAGAGGGACAATGTCATATGTCTTCACAGAAGGAAATAACTTCTTTAGCTCTGTTTGATTCCAGGCATGAGTCATGTCTGATAGCCAATCATATAGCCCTTAGATGCTGAAAGCAGGACTTAGGAGTAATCAGATAGGGATTTTTCCTTTTCAGAAAGGAAATGGCAGAATTGGGAAATAGAGTCAAGAAGATCCTACCTAGGCTGTGTCCAAGGTCATCTTCAAAACTTTATCCCAGGCACAGACATCCCTTTAGAAGTTCTCAGCCTGTAATGCCTGCCATTCTACTACTGGATTTATGACACCTATTCCTGTAATCAGAGTTTAAAACAATATTAAACTGTAGTCCCATAAAATCTTAAATAGCAAATAAATATCCTTCAGACAGGACTGTCCCAAATTTCATTGAGCTAATAATTATCAAATCAAGGTACCTAACTTTTCTGTCTTCTAAAATACTTTCTCACATTCTTTCAACTTACTTAAACCATCTGAAACTAGTATTCTTTCAGGACAGGAGAGGCTTAGCTAACTCCCATTTGTCCCCAAACCTTCTTATCTGCCTTTCGTATTTCCAATCAAATCTTTATTTACCTTTCTAATCTCTCAAACCCATTATTCAGTCTTCCTTTACGTTTCAACCATAAGACAAAATAGTTCATAAATTAGTAATTTATGACATAATGGCCTGTATTGGAATCCCATTCCAGCTTAAAGAAAGCAAAGAGGTTAATGACCAACTTCACAGGTTGATGGATTTATGTCCCCTGTTTACTCATTCTAGAGGAAAGGGACACTTTAGGCATCAAATCTTATACACATTGATAAGCTCTAACTCTTGCTTAAAATCACAAAAATATTTTTCAAAACATTTCTAGAATTATTTCCCTTCTTTAAAAAGTTTAAAATTTATCCTGATGTTAAAAGGAATACTCACTAAACTTTTCTGAAGAAAATTATTTAAAAGGTTTTAAAATGACAGACATCTCCTTCTTTTTCCTTAAAGAAAATTAACCCTTAAACACTGGAATTCATTAACTAAGTTGGTGCCAAATGTCCTCATTCTCAAATATTGCACAGAATCCTAGATATTACAAAGTTCCTTAGTCAAAAAGGTGTTGTAATATAGAGGACACTTAGTTTCTATAAGTTAAAAAAGAACATACCCAATTAAATTAGCCTTATCACAATAACAAAATTTACCAGGATTTTAAAAACTTACTTCATAGGAATTCCTCTACACAGAAACTTTACACAAGATGGATAAGAATTCATGGCTAGATAGTTCCAAAAGTCCTTGTTTCAGTTAAAAACCTCAATTTCTTAATTAGATACTGTTATTAATCTAATAATATCTAGATTATAAGAGAAATTGTTTTTCTAACAGCATAGGCAATGGAATGTTAACCAAGTTGCATAATATAACAAATTTAGAAATGTAAGTACACCACAAGCAATTATCGTGTATTTAAAACTTGAAACAGAATCTATTAGGTAACAATCAGGTGACTATAACTTAGTTGGATGAGCAAATCAAATCTGGATTCATAATCACTAGTGGTAACATTTTAATTTCTAAGGCCCAATACTCAGCACTGTAAAAGAAAAGACTATTATCTATAAAATCAAATTTTTTGTCTTCAATATTTCTGATCTCTGTTTGCCAAATTACACAATTTAGAAATGTAACAATGTCCTAAACATAATTATGCATTTTAAAACTTGAAACAACCCATTTATCAATTTAGATGAATGCATTTCTAAATCTCCTTGCACAGAGAATCTTTCATCCCATCATTTGAAACCATAACTTTAAATCATCACATATATTCTCATGAGAGACAAGGTTTCACATGGAAAGTCTGTTCTCATAGTAAATATCAGTATTATTAATTATTTCTTGTTATAACCAAATATAACAGTTCCAAATTGTCAAATTTTATCACATCCCTTTAAAAATCCAATTCACATATATCAAAATCAGATTAAAATTGTCATAATATCACTTCTTACCACACAATGGTCTTCTCAAATTTCACAATCTAAGAGAATTTTAGAAATACAATGTAATTTTTGAAATACATAAACAATAAATTTCAGACAACATCAATTGCATTTCTAGATTATCACATATAGGAAAATTTTCAACTTAATACTTTCGGTATTCAAAAACCACTACAAAAGTTAACAAGTACATTAAATCAGACAAAGATAATAATAATGTTGTATCTAACATATACTAGACGTTATGTTAAGCATTTTACAATCATTATCATTTTGATCCCATAACAACCACCCTTATTTTCCCTTTACAAATCAGGAAACAGGTCAAACAGAGATTAAAATACAGTTTTGCAATTGGAACAAAGAAGTGTGAAGTTACCTAGAGCAGAAGCTGGTATCCCAGTGGTGCCAATTCTGGGAGGCAGAGCTTAGAGAATGCTAACCAAAGTCCAAATCCATCTACCTCACCCTTCCCCCACAACTGCAGAAGTTACTGAGCCTAGAGCAGTTTTGCAGCTGCTGGGACAGAGTGGGCAGAATGCATAGGACCTCAGTGACATTTCCAAGCTTTGCCAAAAAGAATGGGCTACAAAGGTACCTGGGGGCACAGGACTGTCAGGATACTGTCAGTCTCTGAATTTCTGCCCTTCTCCTCCTTTGGTCGGGTGGGGAAGGGTGATTTAAGTTTTCCCTACATTTCTCCTGCATTCTCTTCTCCTAATCTGATCTGGGAGGAAAGGAGTTTGTTTTAGCTGCTCTGACTTTTACTGCAGTCCTGGCTCAGTCAGAGACAGGACAACAATGGTGAAAGACCTTAATGATTGTAATTCAAGTAAACTCCACCTTTTGCTCACTCCTTAAAAACTTTTTGCACTTAAATCTAAGGGAAAAGATTCCATCTTAACTCTAGGGAGGGAGTGGGGAATGATAAGTGATCAGCATTGGGAGGGTGTTTCAGCAAGAGTGTGCTCCTGGAGTGATTTTACAGTCTCAGGAGTTCTCTCTCTCCCCAAATCCAACTAACCAGTTTCCAAACTTTTAATGAATAATCAATCCCAGAATCTGCTAAAATGTTTCAGCTCTACTTTTTTCTGTAAGTCCAGTTGGCCAGACCAGACATTACAAAAAAAAAAGAGTCTCTGTTTCCCTAACTGCACCTTAGAGATCTCTGGCTGCCTGGATTTTGGATTTTACCAAAGTATAGACATTTCACAGCACGCTTTCACACAGACAATTAACAAAACAAATACAGACTATGCTCTGAGTTTAAACAACAGAGAATTAGAAGCTTTCTTGAGTTGGCTATGGTCTTTGGGAAAGCCTTGGCATTCCTGATTTTTCTGACTCTCCATATCCTATCCCTTAGGAAGGGGGAAAGAGGAGATGGAGGAGGACTAGGGCAGGTAAGGGAAGGCTAAAGGCTGAAATAAGGATAAAATGCATTTATCCTCCCCATAATCAGAGCCTTTAGGGGAAAGGAAGCAGGAATAGGGCAGAAGGCAAAAACAGAGCCCTTAAGGGAAGGGGGAAGGGGAGGGTGGAGGAAAGAGAGGAGGCAATGGTAGCAGAACAGAGTTACCCCTCTCCTGTTAGAGTAGGTACTGGGAGGCAGAAGGGGAGGGGGAACTGGTTAAGTGCAGTTTTTCTCCCCCCCCCCCCCCCCCCCCCCCCCCCCCCCGATCCAGGCCTCCAAGTGAAGGAAGGGAGGGAGGGGGTAAGGAATAGGGTGGAGGGAGTGGAGGAACAGTTGGACTTCTAATTCTAGTTTTTGATTGATCCACAGCTAATTTTCTAGATCAATCAGCCTTTCCAGGGGATCTATGTGTGTTTGACCACAGATCTGTGTTTTACAAATTTCTTAAGATTAACTCTGGAACATTAGAAGTCCTGAATTGAACTGGAAATTCCCTATAACAATGAAATCACAGACCTAGAGCCCTGTCCCCTCTTCCCCTCCCCCACAAAAGCCACAAATTCTAATTATTAGATAGAAGAAGCATGGTATTGTGTGAGGTAAATAAAATGTGAAGACTTCACAAGGAAGATATGTATAAATATATATCTATATTCATATCTATACTTATGTGTGAGGTAAAAAGAATGTGAAGACTTCAAGGGAAGATATGTATAAATATATATCTATATCTATTCATATCTATACTGAGAAATGTTTAAAAAATCAAGAAATAGGTGAGTGAGATAAATGAAGACCTCTTATAAGAAAAAGGGACAAATTAAATAAGTAGGAAATAAGTAAGATAGTAAGGCCTCTCATGAAATCTAAACTTCAGCTTTCTACTTAAATTTTTCTGTAGGACAAGTTAGTGACCATGGGAAGACAACTTAGTAACCGTAGGATCCCCCAAGAATAAAAATAGGACACAGGATGCTCACATCCTGTGTATTTACCTAAGGGTGAGGGGCTCCCAGAAGAGAAATGGATTAAAAGCCCGAAAGCCAGGTGCCATGTAGCTATGTAAGAACTGGTGGGAGAGACGAGTTAGGTGTAAGAATGATGGGAGACAAATGTAAGGGTGCTGGGGGATATCTGTCACAGATGTAAGGGTGATGGATGGCATCTGTTGCAGAAGCAAGGGTGGTGGTGTGTGGCACAGATTTATGAATTAAAGAATTAAAGTAGAGGCATCTCAAGGTGAAAGTAGGAAGGAAATTTTATTATGATCCCACGGGAAAGGGCAACTCAGGCACCCCAAGGGTCCTCTCAGTGTCAGAGTGCACCAGACACAGAAAATTCGGGTGTTTTTATAGGTCTCTAACTGCAATTCCCCCTCCCCACCTCCTTCCTCTCAGCTTGAAGATGCAAGCTTTGAGGGTACAATCTGGATGCAATAAATCTACCCCGGTGACAATGGCAAAGAACAAATAGTATGGTTATTTTTGACAAGCAAGTGACACACCATTCTTACATCTTAAGTGATAAATCTACCTCAGTGACCATGACAATGAACAAATGGTTTGGTTATCTGTGACAAGCAGAAGCCAGTTGTTGGTTACTTCATTTTCACATCTGTGGCAAACTACCCTTTCCCACCATGCTTGCTTCTGCAACAGATGCCGTCCATCACCCTTACATCTGTAACGAATGTCCTCCAACACCATTCTTACACGTCTACATTGCACCTGGCTTTCTGGCTTTTCATCCATTCTTCTGAGCCAAGGATCCCTTATCCTGGGGTCAATACATAAGATGGGAGCATCCTATGTCCTATCCTTATTCTCAGAGGCTTTTATGGTTGCCGACTTATTCACCTCTACCCTTCTTTCTTTTGGGCCTCTCACTCTTAGGTAAATACACAGGATGGGAATATCCTGTGTCCTATTTTTATTCTCAGGGGATTCTACAGTTACTAACTTGTCTTCCCATGGTCACTAACTTGTCTTACAGAAAAACTTAAGTAGAAAGCTGAAGATTAGATTTCATGAGAGGCCTTACTATCTTACTTACTCTTATTTATTCAATTTGTCCCTTTTTATGAGAGGTCTTCACTCATTCCACTTGGTGGGAAATGCTAGTTTGCCACGGATATGAAGATGAGGTAACCAACAACTGGCTTCTGCTTGTCACAGATAACCAAGCCATTTGTTCATTGTCATGGTCACTGAGGTAGATTTATCACTTAAGATGTAAGAAATGGTGTGTCACCTGCTTGTCAAAAATAACCATACCATTTGTTCTTTGCCATTGTCACTGGGGTAGATTTATCACGTCCAGATTGTACCCTCAAAGCTTGCGTCTTCAAGCCAAGAGGAAGGAGGTGGGGAGGGGGAAGTGCAGTTAGGGACCTATAAAAACACCTGAATTTTCTGTGTCTGGTGCGCTCTGACACTGAGACGACCCTTGGGGTGCTCTTGGTACCTGAGTTGCTCTTTCCCGCGGGATCGTAATAAAATTTCCTTTCTACTTTCTACCTGAGATGCCTCTGATTTTAATTTGTCAACTGTACCACACATAGTGAAGTGCAAAAATTCTGCTGAGGCTGTGAGAGTCTGATTGCTCAGCCTCTGGGAAAGTTTACCCTGAAACTTTTTGTCCTGTCTTATGGTTCTGGTTTAAAGATTTGCTCAGTAAGAATAGGGTCACTGTGACCTGCTTTCCTTTACTATAAAAGTACTGTAGAAGAATGGAGAGGGTCTTCCCCTCCCCTTATCCTATTCTCCTTCTTCAGATTAATAGATGTCATCTCAGCTGTAATCGTTAACCAAGGGAATGGGAATTGGAGTTTCTGTGCCTTGATTTCCCGGTTCTTTGTCTAGCTTTTCACGCTCGGATTGTAAGCCCACCTCCCAGCCAATGATGAGAAGGGTCAGAGGTGGGCGGGAATTCTCTTGCCTTAGGTATAATTATTGATGCTTTGCCCCTTTTAAGGGTCCTCCCTTGCTATATCTGTTCTGGCAGAAGACACCCTATTCTCACGAAAATTGAATAAAATTTTATTTCTGTTCCCACCCTGAGATGGCTCCTTATTAAAAATTAACTTTTTTAATTGGTGAGGGCTTTTCATTCCAGAGTTTGATAGTGATCCAGTTTCAGAATTAGGACTTAGATTCAAATCCCCCCTTAGATATATACTAGCTCTATGACCCTGGGCACTAGCTTCTCATTGCCCTCTGAGGATTTTCTAAAGCTATAGAAGTTGGAGAGTCATCGCAATTCAAATAGCCAAGATTTTTTTGCTACCTAATATCTTTGGTTTCTCTATGTGTTTATGCCCCTGCACTAAATTAAATAACAGTCAGGCCCATAATTATGAATTCTGATGCCAGTGACACATGGGGAGGTGGAACATAGTTGTTGTTTGTACTTCGTTCTCAAAGGGGACCTTGACATCAGGAAGATGGTGCCATGACTCACAAGTGAATTGGATTTAAGTGAGGTCAACCAGCCTCACTTTCTCCTCCCTGGGGCACAGTGCTATGCAGAAGACAGATTGGTCAGTGGTGGCGGAGCTGAGAAAGGGGGCAGCCCAGGCACCAAAAGTCTAATTCCAGTCTCCATTATACAGCCAACCTCTGACCCCTCCCCAAATTACAGAGAGGGAGGGGTGGCCAGTGGTGGGGTAGAGCAACGGGCTCAGGGATAGATGTGACAACCTTGGTGATCCCTTTCTAGGAATGAAGCTGACAGGAAAAGATAGAGCAAGATGTCAGTACAAGGGGCAAAGTCCCAGCTACGTTGCTGGTAGGTTCATACCTCTGACCTCTGTGCTAAAGTTGGATCTTGTTTTGGTTCCCCTGACCACCTGTAGTGGTAATCAGGGCAGGGCTTTTTGCTGTTTTTCTCTTAAGTGCCTTTAATGATTCTGGTCTTTGTTTGAATGGGGCAGGTAAAATGGGATCTTTTTGTCTTGGAGTGTTTCTCAGGGCTAAGACAATGTAATGGTAATCAGGACAGGACTTTTTGTTATCTTCTCCTTTGGAATGTTGAGGTAATTAAGTATATTTGATGAGTCTTGCCTTGCCAGCAAAATCAGACTTTTTCACTATTCTTTGTTTGAGTGCTTCTCAACACTAAGGTAATCAAGTGCCCCAGGGCCCTTTGACTTTTGGAGCTCGCTCATGGAAGGAGTGTTGAGACTCTGGGCAAGCCACTGTAACTGCCCCCTGCCTTTGCTAACCCAGATCCATTGATTCTTCTTTGGTAACTATGAACTATGATTTGAATCAGACAAGGTCTGACAGATTGTCAATGTTTGTGATTTCTGTTTGTATTTGCCTTGAAGTTCAGGGGGCTGATCTTTTCCTCCTGAACTAAGTGAATGATATATGTATGTTTGATTAAACTGAGATTGTTAACCCCTTTTCCTTAGAAAAGCAGATCAAAGGACCTGTGTTGGCAGCCCTCTGTGTGCTGGTTCTTACACCTCCCTACAGCAGCTGCTAGCCAAATTGTTGCTACACTACCTCCACCCCTTCTACTCAGTATAGTAGTTTGTAAGTAGCCAGTATAAAGGGGCAGTAGCAAGAGGTCAGATTTGCAAAGGGAACCTAGAAGCCACACACAAAATCTCAAAGAGCAAAGGAGAATCATTTACAAATTGTATCCTAGATTAACCAAAATTCACATCCTGATGATAGATGCTGAATCAATGGAAGTCACCTTGGTGCTGGTGTGAAGGTTCTTGGTCCTATCATTGGTAATTCTGGACCTCCAGACAAATCCAGACCTCCAGAGTAAGACCAGCAGATCACCAAATGATGTTGATCATTTTGAGATGATGTGGCTACGTTAACTTTCAAGTTTTACTGAAATGATTTGGTTATATTAATAAAATATCCCCAAGGTGGCAGAGATGAGTTAGTGTGCTCCCCCAAGAGCCTATAAAAATGAGACTTCAAACTCCTGCCTCCCCCTCCCCCCACCCCAGTACTCTTCATCTCCATCAGGTCCATGTTGCCATGGGCTTCCAATGTAATTCACCCTTTATGTAAGGGATGCTCTCTGCTGCTCCTGTTTCAACAATACGGCTAGCAGCTGTTGTGGGGGTGAAAGACTGACACAAGTGCAACAACAAGAATGCTGCCAAAGCCCAGGTTCTTTTGATCTGCTTTACTAAGGAAAGCAACGTTAAGGGGTTGACAATCTCACTTTAATCCGGCATACAAATATCACTCACTTAGTTCAGGGGAAAAAGCCAGCACCCTGAACTTCAGAGCAAATACAAACAAATTGCCAATAGACCAAATACAATTCATAGTTACCAAGAAAACCAAGTCCAGCCATCGGGGCAAGCTGGGGGGCTCTTAACTACAGCTGCCCGGAGTCTCCATACCAGTGAGCCACCAAGAGTGAGAGCCCTCAGCAAATGGCTCTGTCTTCCCTTTTTATACAGTTTCAGACATTATCAAATGTCATCTGAGTGACCACAACTTAGGCTCCTATGATTGGCTCTGGAGTTAGCACCTCCCCTTACAACCCTGGGAGCTTCACACCCACATAGGCTTAGCACCTAGTAATTAGGGGTTTGGGGCAAACTTAGGAGCAAAGATCTAATCAGGCCTCCCTTAGTTAGCACCACCTGGGGCCCCACCTTAGCTACCAATTCACACCCACATAGGTTTAGCACCTAATAGGGATTTGGGCCTGGGGCTTAGTACCTAGTAAGACTCAAAGACACTTCATTAATCATTTTAAAACAGTAAGAAAACCCCAATTTAATTGATATTACAGCTCCACAGCCCCTTCCTGTTCCATAGGCTGCCTACCTTCCTCCACAATCCTATCCCCATTCCCACACCCTGGACTCCTTTCACCACTTAGCTCTATATTTTCTATGTCTGCTCCCCTCTACACCCTCTGTGCCTTATTAAAGTGTGATTGCTACCTTGCTTACCACTGCCATGACTTTGTGGTCTTTCCAGTTCCCAAAGAACTAGGGTGTCTGCTCCATTTCATAGTTTCATACATTAATTACCAATTCATCCTCCCACCCATTTATCTGAACATAATATAATAGTGATGATCATTTACAAGGACTTTATCTGTTTAAAGGTGTTTTGGTATATGGTATAACAATTGTTTCCACTGGAGAAATGATCTCTGTTCTTTTGAACTACTCCAAATACCAATTGCTCCTACTATACACCTTAGACCAGAAACTGCAGGAGAGCAAGTGGAGTTCCTCATTGCTCTTTAGAAAGTTTCATACAGCAGTTCAGAACTATGTCCAATGGACTATAAAACTGTGCATATCCTTTGAACAGTAATACCACTGCTAGGTCTATATCCCAAAGACATCCCCCCAAAAAGGACCTATTTGTACAAAAATATTTATAGCAGCTGAATTATTGTAGATTTAACCAGAAAAAGCACAATTACAGAAAGCAATTTATAATTATGCAGTTAAAGTTATTGAACTTTGACCCAGCAGTGCCACTATCAGACCCATAGGGCAAGGAGATCTTATCACTTCCCTATTCAACAAAGTCCAGGGGTTTCCTGTGGGATCAAATATAAAATCCTTGATTTGGCTTTTCAAAGCTGTCCAGAATGTCTTCTTTTCCTACCTTTCCAGGATTCTTCTGCCTTTGCTCCTTCCATGGACTCTGCCATCCAGAGGCACTGAGCTCCTTGCTGGTCCTCCTAGCACTCCATCTCCATTCTGGGTGTTTTCACTGCCTGTCCCCTCAACTCCAGAATTCTCTCCCTCTTCATCTCTGCCTCCTCATTTCCTTGACTTTCTTCAAGTCTTAGCCAAAGTCTCAGCTTCTGCAAGAGACCTTCCCCAGCCTGCCTTAAAATAGCTAATATAATAATACAGAAGAGAAACTGTGGCAAACAGACATTAAGTGAGAGCTAGTAAGTGCTGTAAAATGGATGTTTTTGGTAGATGTAATGTCAGGCAAAGTGGGCCTTTTTGCTGTTTGTTTTCTTTTGGAATGCTTCTCAGCACTAAAGCAATCAAGTGCCTTTGATTGAATCTTGCCTTCCTTTGAATCAAGAGTCTGTGATTGAACCAAGAGTCTTTGAACCTCCTTAATCCACAAGAAAGCCTAAGACACATGAGATTGAGTCACATGCTCGTGACACCCTCTGAACTTGAAGAGAGGTGTATGTACTCTAAGGTTAGCATTTTGCCTGGAGGCTCACTCATTGGAAGAGTGTTAGTGTGATTTGGCCAGATGAGACTCTGGGTAGCCATTAAGGAGCACCCCCCCACACACACACACTTTGAAAACCCACATATTGGTGTTTTTCTCTCTGGTAACTGTGTATATATTGCTATGGACAGACAGTTAGAAGCCCTGTATGCTGATTTGTTATTTCCTCTGTTTATATAATTTCTGCTTGTAATTTCTGTTTGCGTTTTCTCTGAAGTTCAGAGTGCTAACTTTTCCCCCTGAACTAAGTGAATGATATGTGTGTGTTTAATTAAAGTGAGATTATAAACCCCTTAAAGTTGCTTTCCTTAGAAAAGCAGATCAAAGAACTTGTACTAACAGCCCTCCTGTGTACTGGTGTTATTGGCCTTACACCTCCATAGCAGGTACAAGCAGCATTGTTATTACAAAATGGTGTAGTCAGTAGGATCTGAAAATTAAAAGGAAAGTATGGGGCTTGGGGGGACTGGGATAGTGGTTAGATGTTTCCCAGGTATTATATTGCTCTTTATGCTTGTGGTGGCTATGGTTCTCTGGAGCCCCAGAATCAGCAGCAGCCTGAGGGAAAACAGGCAAGTAGCAGTGGCAGGAGCCGTTTCCCTGGTGCCTAGAGCAGGGGCCCTGGGAGATAGCCTCTCCTTCCTCCACACCGACCCCACTAGCACTCCAGAGGAGACAGGACAGAGCAGCAGCTATGGGAGAAAAACAAGCAGAGGCTTGGGGGAGGTGGAGATGGCCAGAGCAAGGGCTTGAGTGGATTAGCCCAGCTCTGCCCTGTGCTACAGGGATGAAAGCCCTGAAAGGTATTGTATTCAGAAGCCAGACCAGAGTGGCAAGAGCTTGGAAGGGAGCCCTGGAGCAAGAGTGAAGAACTGCCTGCGTACAGACCTAGCAGGAGCAGAGAACTGTCTTCCAGTCAACCTTGGTGAGGAGAGAGCTAAAGCAGAGAGCTGCCTGCATCGGGAATCAGGAAGAAGCCAGGAGCAGCCTGCTTCTGCAGGAGGAGAAGGAACCTCGGAGCTCAGAATTCAGCTCTGGAGCAAGATAAAAACTTTGCAGCAAAGTGCTATGTGCGCTTTTCTGCTGTGTCCCCCAGGAATGTTTTGGGACCCAGGGGGAGGGTAGAGTTGTCTATGGTAGGTGGGGGGACATGCAGTGGACTCCCAAGGACCCCACCCTGTTGGCTTTGTTGTGCAGCTGCCCCTCAGGACTTGGAATGGGGGGCTGGAGCAGTGTGGGGGACAACACACCCACAAGGGAACTTTATTCAGACTTTTTTGTTTGGGTTGGGACTTTGCTCATTAAAGTGACACTGTTAACCCCTTACAGTTACTTTCCTTAAGAAAGCAGATCAAAAGATTCTGTGTTGGCCACCCTCTGTGTGCTAGTTGTTCTTGGTTTTACACAGCCACGGTAGCTGCTAGAAAAATTGTTGTTACAGTCTTATATACAGAAAGACTGTGGGAGGGATCTAGAAGTAGCCAAGTGGTCTGAAGTGACTGGAGGAGGGGTCTAGGGAGGATCCTAATGGAAATGGCCAGTAGGCTAGGGTAAGGGGAGACTGCTCTTAGATATGCTGATTAATAAGCAGCTAACATCCCCCACTGTCTTCTTCTGCAATCAGTTTATCTCTTACATTAGCCATAAGTATGATTTCTTAGGATTCATAAATTATGTTTCATATATCGTTTCTGTGGTAACAAAATGCAAACATCCCTTACAGCCAGGCTGGTAACCTTATCCTCAACTCCTACCTCTTACCCCATATATCTCTCCTTCTGTCACCTTTCATCATTTCTATCTTCATAACTTTCCTCCTATGGCCCTTTCTCTCCACTCACACAGCCACTGTTCTGGTAAAGACCCTCACCTCCTCTTTCTTAGACCATTCCACTAGCCTGCTAGTTGGTGTCTCATCCTCAAGCCTCTCCCCATCCCAATCCATCCTCCACTTGACTGCCAGTGATTTTCCTAAATGTAGGTTTGATTGTGTCACCTTCCCCCCAAACTCACACACGCTTGATCAACTCTAGTGTTTCCCTACAGCCCCAAAGATCAAATATGAAGTCCTCTGTATGGCATTTAAAGCCCGTCTCAACATGGCCCCTGCCTATTGACTCGAAGATCAAGCTACACTGGCTTATTTGCTGTTCCTTGACTATTATACTCCCACCTCCAGACTCTGCCTTTGCCCTGGCTGTCCCCTCCCCTGCCTGGAATGCTCACCTCTAACTCTGAGCTTTCCCTGGTTTTCTTATGAACTCCACTCAAATCCCACCTTCTGCAGAAGGCCTTTCCCAGTCTCCCTCCACCTCCAACTTTCCCTCTACTTTCTCCCCTCTGAGATTACCTTCTGTCTATATCTGTATCTTATGTGCACATAATTATTTATATATTATCTCCCATATTAGAATGTGGATGCCTTGAGGGAAGGGAACATGCCTTTGCCTTTCTTTTCATCCCCAGCCCTTGCTTGCTGCTGCTGTTTGTTCTTGGTTCTCAAAGAAGACCATAATATCAGGAAGGTGATGCGATGAAATTGGAATTGGATTTAAGTGAGGGAGGGCTGTGTTAAGTCACCAACCTCACGTTCTCTTCCAGAGCCATCTGGGTCCAGTGGCCTGTTATACAACAGGACAACTGGAGATGGCCCAAGATACAGTAGGGGACCTTGACCTTTTTGAAGCTAAAGTTTTTAACGGGTCTCAGTTTGACTGGGGCCACACCCTTTCAGCCATTCAGGCTTATTGAGAAATGAAGTGAAAAATAGCCTCTTTAAAAAAATAGATTTGGGAGGAGAAGATGCTCAAGGTTTCTGGGCAAAAGAGAACCAATTGTTATTTATATTCATTCTGAGCCAATCATAGTCGAAACAATGCCAAGTAGTGCTTGGCCTGGGACCTATTGTTGGCCAATCAATGACAGCCAGAATGATTTGTGCTTAAGAAGAAAAAAAACAAAAGCAAAAATGTTTCAAACATTTAAAATTGATATTCCCTTTGGGCAGATCACCCACAGTTAAGGGTGTGATACCCTATGTAGAGAGATAGAAAGAGAGAGAAAAAGAAAAGGAAGGAGGGAGAGAAGGAAGGAAGGAAGGAAGGAAGGAAGGAAGGAAGGAAGGGAAGAGGGAAGGAAGGAAAGAAGAAAAGGAAGGAAGGAAGGAAAGGAAGGAGGGAAGGAGGGAGGGAGAGAAGGAAGGAAGGAAGAAGGAAGGAAGGGAAGAGGGAAGGAAGGAAAGAAGGAAAGGAAGGAAGGAAGGAAAGGAAGGAGGGAAGGAGGGAGGGAGAGAAGGAAGGAAGGAAGGAAGGAAGGAAGGAAGGAAGGAAGGAAGGAAGGAAGGAAGGAAACCCCCCCCCCACTGGGAAGCAACTCTTCTGCTTAAAGAGGCTGCTGTTTGTCCTTTGTTCCTGAAGAGTACCAAATACTACAATACCTCCTGTATAGTAAGCATTTAATATATGGAACCATCAAAGTGACACAGTGGAGAGAGACTCAAGAAATCTCATCTTCCTGAGTTCAAATTTGGTCTCAGGTATTTACTAGCTGGGTGACCCTGGGCAAGTGACTTTAAGCTGTCTGCCTCAGTTTACTCAATTGTAAAAGGGGGATAATGTTGTGGTCTAGGGGAAGAGAGAAAGAGAAGAAGGCATGGGTCTGCCTTGAAAGAATTCAACCACTAAAGACTTCCAATCCAAGTGGTGAGCTTTATTGGTGACACCAAAACAAGCTGGCCAGACTCCTAGAGAGTCTGCACGTTTATGTACTGATGTTTTTATAGGGAAAAAGATTGTTGGAAGATTTGGAATGAGATTAAGGAGTTGAGAATAGCCTGGGGTGATCTTGAGGTGCCCCAGAAAGGTGGTCTGGATGGGATTAAGGAGTGTCAAGTAAATTAATTAAGTAATCAAGGTGGGCTGGGGTGGGCCAGATACCTTGAGGGAGGCACCAGTGACTGAAATGCATGTGAAAATTCAGGGACTGGGTCCTAAGTACCTAAGAATGAAGGGTTGGGCTGGATCAGGCCACAATGAAAGGACATTTGTAGGGATTATAATGGGATGAGCCAGGTGCCTCAGGTGACTGCAGGGGATCTGGGTACAGGGGCTGGGTTCCTGAAATTCATGGGAAAGTCCTTGGGGGTGAGAGGAGGGGGTGGTCCAGATCCATACCCTTCAATAATAACACCTACCTCTCAGGGTTGTTATGAGAGGTAAATGAGATAATATTTACAAAGTGCCTAGCACAGGGCCTGGCACTTAATAAGCACTTGATACATGCTTATTTCCTTCCTTCCTACTAATAAATACTTCTTAACTGAATTATCTTTGAAAAACGTTTGACTACAGTAATGATTTTATAATTTAGTCTGGTTATTTTTTCATTAAAACTAGTAGATTACTAGTAGATTAATATAATACGCAAAGCATTTCAGCAGCCCAACATTCTGAACATTTAACATGTTTATTTTGACTGAAATATATCACAAACACATGACAGATTTTTGCACCAAAATATTTTAGAATCAAGAGTCAGTCCATTGTAATTATACCTATCATGGATGATAGTCAGAAATGAATGAACAATACTTTTAGTAAAAATTCCTTTAAAGAACAAGTACAGTAATTTTCAGCATGGAACCAAATAGCAACTTCAAATGACAACCATATACAGTGGGTAACAATTACATTGCAGATAAAGAAACTCAACTCCAGTAGAGTCTCTGAAGGTGGGGGCAGGGAGAGGAAAAGACAGGCTTGGAATTCAGCCTTGAACTAGTTCTCTTCTGCACCCCAATCCTTTTGCCTGCAGGAGGGCCTCTGCAAGCAAGCTAGAAGGATGGGGAGCAGCTTGGACATCCACTGGGCCCAGCTGAGAGTAGTGTCTGCACTGGAAGCCAAGCACAGAATGGACAGATTTATGGCTCCACAAGGAACCCAGCAAAGGACTACACCATGCCTAAGGGGAACTTCTTGAACACCCCACAAATGTGAGGAAAGGACCTCCAGCAATCAGGAGCCTCATCACCCCTTGGACACATAGGCTTTCTAAGCTTGAGCCCACTTTCCTGTGCCCTCTAAATGGACTGGGGGCACAGGGAGTCACAGACTTCGCCAATTATTCCCAGTGTTCCAGCTTTGTAAATATCCCCTCCTAAAAGCTACTTGGGGAGCTAGAGGGCGCCACAGAGCACAGAGCACCCCAAGTCTGGAGTCAGGAAGACTCATCTTCTTGAGTTCAAACGCAGCCTCAGACACCTCCTAGCTGCGTGACCTGGGCAAGGATCTTAACCCTTTTGGCCGTAAATTCTTCATCTCTCAAGTGAGCTGAAGAAGAAAATGGCAAACACTGCCAGTGTCTTTGGCAAGAAAACCCCAAACGGGGTCATGCAGAGTTGGGCACGACTGAAACAACTGAACAACGACAACAATAACAAGAAGTACTAAGAGCTTGCTGAATAAAATGATTTTTATCTCATAATCTTGAGGCACAGTTGGCAGAAAAAAGATGGTACCGGGGTCTTGCGTAGATGGCATTAGAGGATCACCCCAGTTATTCAGGAGGGCCCTCTAGAACTCTGAGCAGGGAACACACACTTGCTATGGATCCTGAAACTCATCTGTGGGGGGGTAAAGATCATCAGAGCTCATACGAGCTACACAGCTACACACACATACACACACACACACACACACACACACTATACCTGCAAAGTAAATACAAGGTACCCTTAGAGGGGAAGGTACTAACTGCTTGAGGCATCAGGGAGGATCTCCCTCAGAAAATTATGCTTGACTTACTCTGAAGAACCCCAGGGATGCTCAGAGGCAGAAGTGAAGAGGGAGCATCACGCACAAGGGGGACACACATCAAGGAATAAAATCAGGAGGTACAATGTCCTTTGACCACAGGCAGTCACATGCAACAGCATGTTCACATGTATACGCATAGAGAAACATAGTTAGATCCAAACACATTCAGCTGACCATAGCCACTGTAAAAACCAGACTGTCACTCGGTTTTAGGGGAACTCAACAGCAGACAGAAGATTCACTAATAAATTTTTCTGATCTTTCTCAGACAATACAGGAAGGTAACCCATCAGGTTCATGTAATCTTTACAAATTTTCTGTAACTGGACTACCTTGTCATGTGGTAAGGACCGACGCCAGGCCTGGGAGACATTTCGGGCATTCCTGGAGTTTGTGTCGAAGGCACGCCCTCCCATGCCCTTGCCCTGTGTGATATTATGCACCCAGATTCGAAGATGAGGCAGGAAACGTAACCCTGCAAATTCATACAATTTGGAGGTTTGGGTCAGTGGGGACTGCACCAAGTCCTCATAGCGTATTAGCAGGTAGCGTTCTCGTAGGGAGTATGGAAGCAACTGTGCTGCCCTGTAGATCTCCAGTTGGCTTAGGCAGATAGCTTTCATCAAGTAATAGGGCTGGTCTTCACTCTTTATTTTGTTCCATTGCTTCCCCATGATAATATAGTTGTCATACTTCAGTCCCTCTTTTGTGTTTTCCCGGGAGCGGAACACAGCCCGGGGGTCTCGGACAAGGTGAATGATGTGCAGGTTGAGGGAGGGGTCAGTCAGCAGTGAATGGAGGGTCTTCAGGTCGAAGAAGCGCACCTCCTTGAGTACCACATGACTGTAGGATCTACAGGTTTCTTCTACCAAGTCAAAGGGCTGTCTGCTACAAAAAATCTTACAGTCATCCCGGGTGACAATGGACTCCCTCTTAAAGAGAGGGCATGCAGGTGAGGAACACAGTGCCCTACTACTCTCCCACATGAAGAGGCTGGACAGTTTCATCAGAGTCCAGGGGATATAGGCATCAAAGACACTCATGTCACAGAGGAAGACTGAACGAATCAGGTCTCTCACAGCCATCTGCAATTGCCAAGCAGTGCCAGAGGAGAGGGTTGTCCACACGTGCCAGGCTGGCTCTATCAGGTAAAACACATCTGGGTGCTGACTGAAGAGCTGGCCCACAAAGGAGGAGCCAGAGCGCCAGGAGGACAAGATCAACACATGCATAGGACTTGACTTCTCTGCCAGATCAGGGCATTGGCTGTGGCTGTAAAACTGCTGCAAAAACAGGAAAGCCAGAGATGGCAGGACCAGGAGGACTAAGAGCCTTGCTTTTCTTGCCCAGAGCATTGTGCAGGAAGCAAGCAGGCAGCCTGTTGGGGACAAGAAAAATGAACTGCATGAGACTGCTGGTCATCCAGGGGCTGACACATCTCCCTTCTAGCCAACCAACCCTAACCTACGTGCTACCAACTCCTACTTTGCCATGGCTCAACCTAACAATGGTTAAACACAGTTCCACCTCACCACCACCTCCCTTCCCCAATCACTTCCCACCTCCTATGAGAGGTGAAGAAGTCCTGGGGCTCTGTCCCTTTGACCTCATCACTTAAACTCATCCAGAAAAGTGAATCCTAACACCATTTTCCACTTAAACTCTTAATCATAACTATAACAGTCAGTCAGTCAACTAGCATTTTTTAAGTAGCTACTATGTGCCAGGCACCATGTAAACTGCAAGAGATACAAAGAAAGGCAAAAAAACAAAAATCCCAGTTCTCAAGGAGCCCAGGGTCTCATGGGCTAGATAACATACTAAAAAATATGTACAGATAGGCAGATAAACACAAGATAAATTGGGGACACGGAGAGGATTCTGGGAAGATGGTGGAGTAGGTCAGGAAAGTTCCAGACTCACCAAATGTTCTCCATAAACAAGACAGAACAACTCAAAGTGAATGTAGAGTGGCAAAAATTAAAAAAGAAGTCAGGATAAGGCAGATGTCCTCCTACAACAGCTTGAGAGCCCCTCAGGAAAGACTCAACCTCTAAAGGTGGAGGTTCTGTCTGACTGAGGCAGAAATACCACCACTGAAGCTCAGCCACTTGTGAGGAGCTTTCACCTCACAGACAGTATGGAGGTTGGACAGCTGAGTAACGGAAGGATCCTCCACTGTCTCAGGATGCCAGGCATAGCTGTGCTGACCAGAGACAGTCCCAGGCTGCGGCTATGGGGGAGAAGGGGCTAGCACAGTCCCAGTGTGCGCTGTGGTAGCATGGGTAGGGGAGTATCCTTCTGGCTGTGGGCACTTGCAGGAAAGTGGAGGCCCTGGCTTCCTTCCCAAGGCAGAGAGGAGAGCTGAAGTTCGCAGCTATGGAAGGGGCCGCAGGGAGCAAGAGTGTTTGTGAGACAGCATGGTTGGGGGCCCTAGCCATGGCTCAGGAGTGGAGAGAACTGCCTGAGGTTAGGCCCCTAGACAGAGTTCAGAAAATAACAGTAAGAAGGACCTGAGACCTGGGGCTCCATTACCCACCCCTCACGACTTGATCCTGTTTGTAGTAATAAGATGCTAAAATAAAACAAAATAAAAATGAGTAAGCAGAGGAGAAAGAACCCAACCATAGACAGCTACTACGGGACAGAAAAGATCTGAGTTCATATTCAGAGGAAGATAGTGAAATTTACAAAGAAAATGCTACTCTTGCCCAAAGAGAAACATCAAACGGTCAGAAGCCTAAAAAGAATTCTTGGAAGAACTTAAAAAGGACTCCAATAATGAAATAAGAGAGGCTGAGGGAAAATTAAGGGGGAAAAATAAGAGCCATCCAAGAAAACCCAGATAATTATAAAAAGAGAGTCAACCAATTGGAAAAAGAGATTCAAGAACTGAAGGAGGAAATTAGCCCCTGGAAAACTAGAACAGGACAAGGGGAAGTGAATGAAATAATAAAACAAAATAGAAAGCATGAAAAACTAGAAGAGCATGTGAAACATCTCATTAGAAACACAGCTGGGGCTTCTAGGACCCTACCCCTAGCAGGCGGGTAAAGATGGCGGAGAGCAGCAACCGGCCCAACAAGAGGAATGGCGGAGCTCCGGCGGCGTCAGCGCAGGCGAGGGGGCGGTGTCGGCCGAGCAGGTGGCTGCTGGCTTCAACCGCCTTCGGCAGGAACAGAGGGGCCTGGCCTCCAAAGCAGCTGAGCTGGAGATGGAGTTGAATGAGCACAGCCTAGTGATAGATACGCTGGGAGAAGCGGACCCAACCCGGAAGTGCTAGCGAACGTGGGGGGGGGGGGGGGGCGGGGTTCTGGTGGAGCCAACTGCCAAAGAGGTGCTACCTGCCTTGGACGGTAACAAGGAGCAGATTCAAAAGATCATTGAGACACTGACCCAGCAGCTTCAAGCAAAGGGAAGGGAGTTGAATGACTTCAGAGAGAAACGTAATATTCGGGTAATGCGTGAGGATGAGAAGCCAGCAGCCAAGGACGATGGGGAGGGGTCTGGGGCCAAGACCAGTTCAGCTGGTGTGCTGGTCTCCTAAAAATCAAGACCTCTGTCACGTTTATCTCCCATGCCTCTTAAACATACCCTTTATTATTTTTCTTTGTTGCTGCTCATGTAATATATTTGTTAAATAAATGGTTTGGTCTCAGTGTCCCCCCCCCCCAAAAAAAAACAGCTGATCTGGAGAACAGATCAAGGAGAGACAATAACATAATTTACTGGGCTACCTGAGAGTTATGATCAAAACAAGAACCTTGATACAATATCATAAGGAATTGTTAAGTGAAAATTGCCCTACAATTCTAGAACAGGAGGGTAAAGTAGAAATAGAAAAAAATCCACCAATCACCACCTGACAGAAAGCCTGGACTGAAAACTTAACAGGAATATATATCATAGCTAAGTTTCAAAGCTTTCAGGTTAAGGAGAAAATATTACAAGCAACAAGAAAAACAGTTTAAATACTCTGCAACTACAATCAAGATTACAGAAGACCTAGCAGCTTCTACACTAAAAGGCCAAAGGCCTTGGAACATATTTTGAAGAGCAAGAGAACTGGGGTCGCAACCCAAAATAACTTACCCGGCAGAGTATAATCTTGGACAAAAAAAAAAAAGGACATTTAATAAACTGAAAGACTTTTAGGCATTTGTGACAAAAAGACTAGAACTCAGTGGAAAACTTGACATATAAAATCTAAGAGAAATACAAAGTAAACATAAAAGACCAATTATGAGGAAGGCAACAAGGTCAAATAACATGTTTACTTCTTATATATGAAAATGTTATCAGTATTCTAAAGGCTGTCATTTTTTCTTGGGTAGTTTGAAAGAAAGATTGGGGCTTAGCTGAGTATGATGAGATGATTCTAAAAAACAAAACTGGGTAGGAAAAGGTAAAAAGGAGTAATTATCTCATACAGATGAGGCATGAAAGGAAGAACTGATAGAAAGGAAACAGGTGGAGGGATGGCACCTTACCCTCCTCATATCTGGGTTAAAGAAAGAACAATACATACACCAAGAAGAGTATAAAAGTCTTCTAGGTTTGTTTTTTTTAAAAAGAAGCTGAAGGGAGAGGATAAGGGAGGGATTTTTAGAAGAGTTTCCAGATTAAGATTTAGGAGGGTGGGGGAAAAGGATAAAGGAGGGATTCTTTTAAAAGGTGTGGATCTGGGAGATATGATTAGAAGTAAACTAGACTTGTGAAGAGAGTAAAAAGAAGCTGAGAATGACAATAATAAGGACATACAATGGAGGGAAATATAAAATAGTAATTATAACTTTGAATGTGAATGGGATGAACTCACCCATAAAACAGAAAGGGATAGCAAAATGGATTAAAAATCAGAATCCCACAACATGTTGTTTAGAAGAAACACATTTTAAAATGAGAGACACACAAAGAGTTAAAATAAAAGGCAGGAGTAGAATTTCTTATGCTTCAGCTAATGTAGAAAAAGCAGGGGTAGCAATCATGGTCTCAAAGTTGAAGCTAAAATAGATTTAATTGAAAAAGATAAAGATAAACAGAGAAAGTATGTTTAAAAAAAAAGTACCATCAACAATGAAGCAGTATCAATACTAAGCCAATATGCACCAAATACCATAGCATCTAAATTTTTGAAAGAAAAGTTAAATGAATTACAGGTGGAAATAGACAGCAGTACTACAATATTGAGGGACTTCAATCCTTCCCTCTTGGGACCAGATAAATCTAACCAAAACATAAATAAGAATGAAGTCAAGGAATTGAATAGAATTTTAGATCAGCTATATAGGATAGATGTCTAGAAAGAATAGAATGGGAACAGAAAAGAATACACCTTTACAAAGATTGACCATACATTAGGGCATAAAAATTTTACAGTGAAAAGCAAAAAAGCAGAAGTATTAAGCACATCCTTTTCAGATCACAATGCAACACATTATATTTAATAAGGCATAGAACACAGAATAAAAACTAATTGGAGACTAAACAGCCTACCCTTAAAGAATGAGTAGGGTAAAGAACCAATCATAGAAACAATCAATAATTTCATTAAAGAGAGTGATAATAATGAAACAACATATCACAACCTACGGGATGCAACAAAAGCCATAATTAGAGGAAAATTTATATCTCTAAATGCTTACATCAATAAAATAGAGAAAGAACAAACCAGTGAACTAGGTTTCCAATTTTAAAAAGATATAAAAAGAACATATTAAAAATCCCCCATTAAACAAACTGGAAATCCTAAAAATTAAAGGTGAGATTAATAAAACTGAACATAAGTAAACCATTGAATTAATAAAACTAGAAGTTGGTTTTTAATTTAAAAAATAACCCACAAACCATTGGTTAATATGATCAAAAAGAGAGAAGAAAACCAAATCATTAGCATTAAAAATGAAAAAGGTGAACATACTACTAACACAGATGAGATCAAAGCAATTACTAGGAGTTATTTTTCCCAATTATATGCCAATAAATTTAACAATTTAAGCAAAATGGAAGAATATTTACAACAATATAAACTGCCTAGGTTACCAGAAGAGGAAATAGAATATCTAAACAGACCTATTTTACAAAAATAAATTGAACAGACCATAAAGCAGCCTCTTAAGAAAAATGCACCAGGACCAGATGGATTTACAAGTGACTTCTATCAAACATTTAAAGACCAACTAATTCCAATATTAAATAATTTATTCTGGAATAATAGGCAAAGAAGGGGTCCTACCAACCTCCTTTTATGAAATAAATATATGCTGATATCTAAGTCAGGAAGAATAAAAACCTGAAAAAGACAACTATAGACCAATTTCATTAATTAATATGGATGCAAAAATCCTAAATAAAATTCTAGCTAGGAGATTACAACAATATATTAAAAAGATTATACATGGTGACCAAGTCGGATTTAGACCAGGAATGCAGGGATGGTTTAACAAAAGGAAAACTATTACAGTAATTGATTGTATCAGTAGTAGTAACAAAATCATATGATTACATCAATAGATGCAGGAAAAGCTTTTGAAAAAGTACAACATTCATTTCTATTTAAAAAAAATATTTATATGAACTGATGCTGAGTGGGGGGAGCAGAACCAGGAGATCATTATACATGATTACATACACATGATATCTATAAGGACTAACTTTGATAGACTTGGCTCTTCTCATCAATGCAAAGTTCAAAGACAGCTCATCATGGAAAAAGCTATGCATGTCCACAGAAAGAATTATGGAGTGTGAATGCAGATTGAGGCAAACTTTTTGCTCTCTCTTTTTTTTTCCCTTCTTTTTTCGGTTTTGTTTCTCCTTTCTCGTGATTCATTCCATTGGTTATAATTCTTTCTTACAAATGGACTACTATATAAATAAGTTCAATGTGAAGGTATATGTAGAACCTATATTGGATTACATGCCATCTTGTGGGGTGGGAGGGAAGAGAGGGAGGAAGAGAAAATTTGGAACCCAAAAACTTGTAGAACTGAGTGTTGTAAACTAAAAATAAAAAATAAATGTATAAAAAAAATACACGAATGTATAGGTATAAATGGATTTTTCCTTAAATTGATAAAAAGTATTTTAAACCATCATTGATCAATATTTGTGATGGGGATAAGCTAGAACTAAGATCAGGTATGAAACAAGGATGCCCACTGTCATCAATTTTATTCAATAGTGTATTGGAAATATTAGCAATAGCAATAAGACAAGAAAAAGGAATAGAGGGAATCAGAAAAGTCAATGAGCTAATAAAACTGTCTTTTTTGCAGACAATATGATGATATACTTGGAAAATTTGGAGATTCAACTAAAAAGTTAGTTGAAACAATAATTTTAACAAAGTAGCAGGATATAAAGTAAACCCATATAAATCATCAGCATTCCTACATATCACCAACAAAACCCTGCAAGAAGAGGTGGCAACAGATACCCCATTTAAACAGCTTTAGACAGTACAAAATACCTGGGAGTATACCTGCCAAAACAAACCCAGGAACTATAGGAACAAAATTATGGCACTCCAAACTCACCTTCCTTCACAGGACTTTGTCTACCATGGTCCATTTCAAGGTAACCTCTAACCCCTTTTTAACTCCTTTTTACCTGTTCTCTTCCCTCATTAGTATGTAAACTCCTGGAGAATGAGGATTGGCTTTATTTTTGCTTGTATTGGTATGCAGTGATTAGCAGTGCCTGGCTCATAGTAAGTGCTTATTGGCTGACTGACCTAGCTGACCTTTCCTCAGTCTCCTTTGCTGGATCTTCCTAAAGATCATACCCACTTACCTTGGGTGTTCTTGCCTCCCCAGGCTCCACCTTGGGCCCTCCTATACTATCTCACTGAATAATCTAATCAGTTCCCATGTGTTCCATCAACATCTCCATGATATATGGTGACTGCTAGATCTATGAGTCTATTGAGGTTTATGGTTACTGGGACCCAAAAATAGTGAAACATGGGCCTGCCTGGATGAATTCAACCCAAGCCCTCTTTCAGCCAAAGACAAGGTGTACTAAAACATCAATTGAAGGTGGGCATGATTCTAAAAATCCACCATATTGGTCAGACTCTTAAGGAATCTGAGCATTAGCTAGGCTCTTAAGGAATCCGAGTTCCTTAATGGAAATGAGATGGGTCTTTGTATCAGTAATTAAGGTGGAGTTTTTTTTTTTACTGTTTTCTCTTTTGCAGCACTTGTTTAATCAAGTGCCCTTAAAGAGTCTCCTCTTTGTTTCTTTCATTGGATCAGGAGTCTTTGAAGACCTCCTTGCCTCAAGGGAAAACCCTGGTTTGCATGGGTTTGAGTCAGATGTTTGTGACACCCTTTGACCCTGAACAGGATATATAAACTCAGAGGTTGGCATTTTTTCCTTGGGGCTCTCACTCACTGGAAGAGTGGCATGTGACTTGAAGAGACTCTGGGCAGCCATTGTTAAGAGCCCTGGCTTGTAAACCCAGGTGTTGATGCTTTCCTGGTAACTATGAACTGTGATTTGAATCAGACAAGGTCTGTCTGTTGATGTTTGTAATTTCTATTTGTATTTGTTCTGAAGTTCAGGATGCTGTCTTTTCCTCCCGAACTAAGTGAATGATATTTGTATGTGTGATTAAAGTAAGACCATTAACCCCTTACAGTTACTTTCCTTAGGAAAGCAGATCAAAAGAACTTGTGTTGGCAACCCTCTGTGTGCTGGTTGTTGTTGGTTTTACACAGCCAGAGTAGCTGCTAGAAAAATTGTTGTTACAATCTTATATACAGAAAGACTGTGGGAGGGATCTAGAAGTGGCCAAGTAGTCTGAAGTGACTGGAGGAGGGGTCCAGGGAGGATCCTAATGGAAATGGCCAGTAGGCTAGGGTAAGGGGATACTGCTCTTAGATATGCTGATTAATAAGCAGCTAACATCCCCCACTGTCTTCTTCGGCAATCAGTTTATCTCTTACATTAGCCATAAGTATGATTTCTTAGGTTTCATAAATTATGTTTCATATATCGTTTCTGTGGAAACAAAATACAAACATCTCTTACAGCCAGGCTGGTAACCTCATCCTCAACTCCTACCTCTTACCCCATATATCTCTCCTTCTGTCACCTTTCATCATTTCTATCTTCATAACTTTCCTCCTATGGCCCTTTCTCTCCACTCACACAGCCACTGTTCTGGTAAAAACCCTCACCTCCTCTTTCTTAGACCATTCCACTAGCCTGCTAGTTGGTGTCTCATCCTCAAGCCTCTCCCCATCCCAATCCATCCTCCACTTGACTGCCAGGGATTTTCCTAAATGTAGGTTTGATTGTGTCACCTCCCCCCCAAACTCACACACACTTGATCAACTCTAGTGTTTCCCTACAGCCCCAAAGATCAAATATGAAGTCCTCTGTATGGCATTTAAAGCCCTTCTCAACATGGCCCCTGCCTATTGACTCGAAGATCAAGCTACACTGGCTTATTTGCTGTTCCTTGACTATTATACTCCCACCTCCAGACTCTGCCTTTGCCCTGGCTGCCCCCTCCCCTACATGGAATGCTCACCTCTAACTCTGAGCTTTCCCTGGTTTTCTTATGAACTCCACTCAAATCCCACCTTCTGCAGAAGGCCTTTCCCAGTCTCCCTCCACCCCCAATTTTCCCTCTACTATCTCCCCTCTGAGATTACCTTCTGTCTATATCTGTATCTTATGTGCACATATTTATTTATTATCTCCCATATTAGAATGTGGAAGCCTTGGGGGTGGAGCTAAGATGGTGGCTAGAAATCCAGGACTTGCTTAACCTCTCCCTCAAATCCCTCCAAACACCTGCAAAAAAATGGCTCTAAACAAATTCTAGAGCTGTAGAATCCACAAAATAGCAGAGGGAAACATGTCTCCAGCCCAGGAGAGCCTGGATGGTCTCTGGGAAGGGTCTATCGCACGGTGCTGGGAGCGGAGCGAAGTCCAGTGTGGGCTGCGCCAGGACAGACCAAACTGGGAGTCAGCCAGCTGGAATAGGCCCTAGGGCCATGAATCACTGAGCTGTGACAGTTACCAGACTTCTCAACCCACAAACACCAAAGAGCAGGTTAGTGGGAAACTGCGGGACCCAGTTGAGACTGGTCCAGCCACCAGCCCTGGGGGTGGCAGTGGTGGTGCAGCAGTGGCAGTGGCAGCAGTGGCAGGTGGAAGCTCCTGAGGCTGCTTCCAGAGCTCCAGTGTCAGCTGCTTCCCGAGTCCCTGGCTCACATGGTAGGAGGAATCTAGCAGTGGATCAGAGTGGGAGTGCAAGGAGCCCTCTGTGGGCACAATGGAAGGTTCTCTTGCTGTGCCCTGCTTAGATCTGGACTGCGGTCCTGGTTGGCATTTCGTGTGGGAGGAGGAGCAAAGCTGGGACAGAGCTTGGGGTGATGGTGGAGTAGAAGTAACTCTGAAAACAGCCATGCTTAGACCCTAAAGCTTGGGACAAAGTACTCTACTCTACAAGCAGTCATACCCCAATAAAACGCTCAAGGGTCAAGTAGTTGGCTGGAAACATGAACAGGCAGTGAAAACAAACTCAGACTCAAACTCAGACTCTAGATTCCTTTTTTGGTGACAAAGAAGATTAAATCATACAGTCAGAAGAAGTCAACAAAGTCAAAGAGCCTACATCAAAAGCCTCCAAGAAAAATATGAACTGGTCTCAGGCCATGGAAGAGTTCAAAAAGGATGTGGAAAAGCAAGTAAGAGAAGTAGAGGAAAAATTGGGAACAGAAATGAGAGAGATGCAAGAAAACCATGAAAAACAAGCCAATGACTTGCTAAAGGAGACCCCAAAAAATACTGAAGAAAATAACACGTTAAAGAATAGACTAACTCAAATGTCAAAAGAGTTCCAAAAAGCAAATGAGGAGAAGAATGCCTTGAAAGGCAGAATTAGCCAAATGGAAAAGGAGGTCCAAAAGACCACTGAAGAAAATACTACCTTAAAAATCAGACTATAGCAAGTGGAAGCTAGTGATTTTATGAGAAATCAAGATATTATAAAACAGAAGGAAAGCAATGAAAAAATGGAAGACAATGTGAAATATCCCATTGGAAAAACCACTGACCTGGAGAATAAATCCAGGAGAGAGAATTTAAAAATTATTGGACTACCTGAAAGCCATGATCAAAAAAAGAGCCTAGACATCATCTTTCAAGAAATTAGCAAGGAAAACTGCCCTGATATTCTAGAACCAAAGGGTAAAATAGAAATTGAAAGAATCCCCCAATCGACTCTTGAAAAAGATCCCAAAAAAGAATGTGGATGCCTTGAGGGAAGGGAACATGCCTTTGCCTTTCTTTTCATCCCCAGCCCTTGCTTGCTGCTGCTGTTTGTTCTTGGTTCTCAAAGAGGACCATGATATCAGGGAGGTGATGCCATGAAATTGGAATTGGATTTAAGTGAGGGAGGGCTGTGCTAAGTCACCAACCTCACATTCTCTTCCAGAGCCATCTGGGTCCAGTGGCCTCTTATAGAACAGGACAACTGGAGATGACCCAAGATACAGTAGGGGACCTTGACCTTTTCAAGCTTAAGTTTTTAACGGGTCTCAGTTTGACTGGGGCCTCACCCATTCAGCCATTAAGGCTTAATAAGAAATGAAGTGAAAAATAGCCTCTTTAAAAAAAATAGATTTGGGAGGGGAAGATGCTCAAGGTTTCTGGGCAAAAGAGAACCAATTGTTATTTATATTCATTCTGAGCCACTCATGGTCCAAACAATGCCAAGTAGTGCTTGGCCTGGGACCTATTGTTGGCCAATCAATGACAGCCAGAATGATTTGTGCTTAAGAAGAAAAAAAAGCAAAAAAAATTAAAAATTTCAGAGATTTAAAATTTGTATTCCTTTTGGGCAGATCACTCACAGTTAAGGGTGTGATACCCTATGTAGAGAGATAGAAAGAAAAGGAAAAAGAAAGAAGGAACGAAGGAAGGAAGGAAGGAAGGAAGGAAGGAAGGAAGGAAGGAAGGGAGGAAGGAAGGAAGGAAGGAAACCCAATGAGAACTTTGACTTTGGTCCCCACTGGGCAGCAACTTTTCTAATTAAAGAGGTTGCTGTTTGTCCTTTGTTCTTGAAGAGTACCAAATACTACAACACCTCCTGTATAGTAAGCATTTAATATATGGAAACATCAAAGTGACACAGTGGAGAGAGACTCAGGAAATCTCATCTTCTTGAATTCAAATCTGGTCTCAGGTATTTACTAGCTGGGTGACCCTGGGCAAGTGACTTTAATCTGTCTGCCTCAGTTTACTCAATTGTAAAAGGGGGATAATGTTGTGGTCTAGGGGAAGAGAGAAAGAGAAAAAGGCATGGGTCTACCTTGAAAGAATTCAACCACTAAAGACTTCCAATCCAAGTGGTGAGCTTTATTGGTGACACCAAAACAAACTGGCCAGACTCCTAGAGAGTCTGCATGTTTATGTACTGATGTTTCTATAGGGAAAAAGATTGTTGGAAGATTTGGAATGAGATTAAGGAGTTGAGAATAGCCTGGGGTGATCCTGAGGTACCCCAGAAAGGTGGTCTGGATGGGATTAAGGAGTGTCAAGTAAATTAATTAAGTAATCAAGGTGGGCTGGGGTGGGCCAGATACCTTGAGGGAGGCACCAGTGACTGAAATGTATGGGAAAATTCAGGGACTGGGTCCTAAGTACCTAAGAATGAAGGGCTGGGCTGGGTCAGACCACAATGAAAGGGCAGTTGTAAGGATTATAGTGTGTTGAGCCAGGTGCCTCAGGTGACTGCAGGGGATCTGGGTTCAGGGGCTGGGTTCCTGAAATTCATGGGAAAGTCCTTGGGGGAGAGAGGAGGGGGTGGTCCAGATCCATACCCTTCAATAATAACACCTACCTCTCAGGGTTGTTGTGAGGGTTAAATGAGATAAGATTTACAAAGTGCTTAGCACAGGGCCTGGCACTAAATAAGCACTTGATACATGCTTATTTCCTTCCTTCCTAATACTTCTTAACTGAATTATCTTTGAAAAACGTTTGACTACAGTAATGATTTTATAATTCAGTCTGGTTATTTTTTAATTAGAACTAGATGGTGGATTAGTATAATACGCAAAGCATTTCAGCAGCCCAACATGCTGAACACTTAACATGTTTATTTTGACTGAAATATATCACAAATACATAATGACAGATTTTTGCACCAAAATATTTTAGAATCAAGAGTCAGTCCATTATAATTATACCTATCATGCATGATTGCCAGAAATGAAAGAACAATACTTTTAGTAAAAATTCCTTTAAAGAACAAGTCCAGTAATTTTCAGCATGGAACCAAAGAGCAACTTCATATGACAACCATATATATTGGGTAACAATTACATTGCAGATAAAGACACTTCTTTACAAAAAATAGATCCATTTTCCCAGAAAAAAAGAATTGTTGCATCATAAAATACATAGCCAGTTTGTCTAGATCTGAATCATCTTCTGCCCACATTTAAACCTATCCCTAGGTCCTTTCAGAAAAATATGACAGAGAATTGTTTCTATAACTTTCCATCAGCAGTTAAGGCTAGAAGAGGTATGTAAGTGAGGTGTATCAGTCAGTCCAATTATGAAATGTCCATTAATCAGAGCCTACCTGTAGCCATCACTATTCCACTCTGAGCACCAGCTGCTTCAATGGGATGCCAAGTCCAAGGTTGAGCAAGAAACAGCAAAATGTAGGATGGGGACCCTTTGCAAGCTTATTAGGTAAGACATTTTGACATTACATATGTAAGGTGGGGTTGAAACCTCCCCATTTCAGCTCTGAAATTTCTTGATTGAATCAGATAATCAGAACTTGAGTGTGAACAGCTCCCACAGACTTCCTTGAATCAATCAAAGCCATCCTGTGAGAGACAGCATCATGGCCGAAAGCAATTTGTTTAGATTGTTGGGGGGAGCCAGGTGGCCCAGCAGGGAGAGTGCTGGGTCTGGAGTCAGGAAGACATGAGTTCAAATGTGGCCTCAGATACTCAGTAGCCGTGTTTGCCTCAGTTTCCTCAACTGAAAATGGGGATAATAATAGCACCTACCTCCCAGAGTCATTGTGAGTATCAGACTAGACAGTAATTGCAAAGCACTTAGCACAGTGCCTGGCACATAGCAAACACCACGTAAACGGCAGCTATCATTATTATTGTCTGTTCTTATAAAGGGAAGAAGCTGCCTCAGGTCTGAGAGAGGTCCTGAGAGTCTAGGTTGGGAGGTTGGAGCAAGCGTGGCATTTCTGTACACCTTTGAGCAACAGGAGGACTGAGCTGTGCCAGAGAAGGGAGGTACTGAAGAGTCTTTGGTTCTACAGGTATCTCAGGGTGGAGGACCCAGGATGCAGGAAAACCCAGGAAAAGGTTAGCTCTTTCCCCCAGCTTCCCCTGCCAATGCCTGTCTGTCCATAGACACTATAATGCAATCTGCTATTTTGTTACCAGATGGTTCTAGGAAACTAAAATTTCCCTGAGACACAAAGACGCCAGAGAATAAATCAAAATAGATACTGATGTAAGGTGAGGCAGGGAGCCCACCCTCTGCTTAGGTAAGAGTCATCCAACACAGTGTCCAATCAATCAGTTTCAGTGATTGATTTTAGACTAAGGACTAAAAACCCTTGGAACTGGAGTGACCTTACATAGCAATCCCATTCAGATAGGCCGAGCAAAGTTGGCCATGCCCCAGTGGTTCTCTAAATTATCACCCTAGTTGAGAACCAGAGTTATTTGAGAAATGGTAGCAAGCCTGGCATTCTAGTCGACTCTCTGAAGGTGGGGGCAGGGAGAGGAAAAGACAGGTCCAGGCTTTAGCCTTGGCCTAGTCCTCCTCTGTACCCCAATCCTTTTGGCTGCAGGAGGGCCTCTGCAAGCAAACTAGAAGGATGGGGAGCAGCTTGGACATCCACTGGGCCCAGCTGGTAGTAGTGTCTGCACTGGAAGCCAAGCACAGAATGGACAGATTTATGGCTCCACAAGGAACCCAGCAAAGGACTACACCATGCCCAAGGGGGACATCTTGAACACCCCACAAATGTGGGGAAAGGACCTCCAGCAATCAGGAGCCACATCACCTCTTGGCCACATAGGCTTTCTAAGCTTGAGCCCACTTTCCCTTGCCCTCTAAATGGACTGGGGGCACAGGAAGTCACAGACTTGGCCAATTATTCCTAGTGTTGCTCCTTTGTAAATATCCCCTCCTAAAAGCTACTTGGGGAGCTAGAGGGTGCCATAGAGCACAGAGCACCCCAAGTCTGGAGTCAGGAAGACTCATCTTCTTGAGTTCAAATGCAGCCTCAGACACCTCCTAGCTGCATGACCGGGGCAAGGATCTTAACCCTTTTGGCCGTAAATTGAATGAATTGAATTTAAATTAAATTAAATGAGCTACACACACACACACACACACACACACACACACACACACACACACACAAACACACTATATACCTGCAAAGTAAATACAAGGTACCCTTAGAGGGGAAGGTACTAACTGCTTGAGGCATCAGGGAGGATCTCCCTCAGAAAAGGATACTTGACTTATTCTGAAGAACCCCAGGGATGCTCAGAAGCAGAAGTGAATAAGGGAGAATAACACACAAGGAGGGCAATGCATGACAAGGAATAAAATCAGGAGGTACAATGACCTTTGACCACAGGCAGTCACATCCAACAGTATGTTCACACGTACACCCATAGAGAAACATAGTTAGATCCAAACACATTCAGCTGACCATAGTCACTGTAAATACCAGACTGTCATTCAGTTTTAGGGGAACTCAACAGCAGACAGAAGATTCACTGATAAATTTTTCTGGTCTTTCTCAGACAATACAGGAAGGTAGCCCATCAGGTTCATGTAATCTTTACAAATTTTCTGTAACTGGACTACCTTGTCATGTGGTAAGGACCGACGCCAGGCCTGGGAGACACTCTGGGCATTCCTGGAGTTTGTGTCGAAGGCACGCCCTCCCATGCCCTTGCCCTGTGTGAGGTTACGCACCCAGATTTGAAGATGAGGCAGGAAACGTAACCCTGCAAATTCATACAATTTGGAGGTTTGGGTCAGTGGGTCCTGCACCAAGTCCTCATAGCGTATTAGCAGGTAGCGTTCTCGTAGGGAGTCTGGAAGTAACTGTGCTGCCTTGTAGATCTCCTGTTGGCTTAGGCAGATAGCTGTCATCAAGTGATATGGTTGGTCTTCACTCTTTATTTTATTCCATTGCTTCCCCATGATAACATGGCTACCATAATTTAGCTCTCGTTTTGTGTTTTCCCGGGAGCGGAACACAGCCCGGGGGTCTCGGACAAGGTGAATGATGTGCAGGTTGAGGGAGGGGTCAGTCAGCAGTGGTTGAAGGGTTTTCAGGTTGAAGAAGCGCACCTCCTTAAGCACCACGTGACTGTAGGATTTACAGGCTTCTTCTACCAAGTTGAAGGGCTGTTTGCTACATAGGATCTTACAGTCATCCTGGGGGACAATGGACTCCCTCTTAAAGAGATGGCATGCAGGTGGGGAACACAGTGCCCTGCTAGTCTCCCACATGAAGAGGCTAGACTGTTTCCTTGGACCCTGGGCCATGTAGGCATCAAAGACACTCATGTCACAGAGAAAGACTGAACGAATCAGGTCTCTCACGGCCATCTGCAACTGCCAAGCATTACCAGAGGAGAGGGTCGTCCACACGTGCCAGGCTGGCTCCATCAGGTAAAAGACATCTGGGTGCTGGCTGAAGAGCTGGCCCACAAAGGAGGAGCCAGAGCGCCAGGAGGACAAGATCAACACATGCATAGGACTTGACTTCTCTACCAGACCAGGGCATTGGCTGTGGCTGTAAAACTGCTGCAAAAACAGGAAAGCTAGAGATGGCAGGACCAGGAGGACTAAGAGCCTTGCTTTGTTTGCCCAGAACATTGTGCAGGAAGCAAGCAGGCAGCCTGTTGGGGACAAGAAAAATGAACTGCATGAGACTGCTGGTCATCCAGGGGCTGACACATCTCCCTTCTAGTCAACCAACCCTAACCTACCTGCTACCAACTCCTACTTTGTCATGGCTCATCCCAACAATGGTTAAACACAGTTCCACCTCACCACCACCTCCCTTCCCCAATCACTTCCCACCTCCTATGAGATGTGAAGAAGTCCTGGGGCTCTGTGCCTTTGACCTCATCACTTAAACTCATCCAGAAAAGTGAATCCTAACACCATTTTCCACTTAAATTCTTATTCATAGCTATAACAGTCAGTCAGTCAACTAGCATTTTTTAAGTAGCTACTATGTGCCAGGCACCATGTAAACTGCAAGAGATGAAAGAAAGGCAAAAAAACAAAAATCCCAGTTCTCAAGGAGCCCAGGGTCTCATGGGGCAGATAACATACTAACAAATATGTACAGATAGGAGGATAAACACAGGATAAAATGGGGACATGGAGAGGATTCTGGGAAGATGGTGGAGTAGGTCAGGAAAGTTCCAGACTCACCAAATGTTCTCCACAAACAAGACAAAACAACACCTCAAAGTGAATGTAAAGTGGCAAAAATAAAAAGAAGTCAGGATAAGGCAGATGTCCTCTTACAACAGCTTGAGAGCCCCTCAGGAAAGACTCAACCTCTAAAGGTGGAGGTTCTGTCTGACTGAAGCAGAAATACCACCACTGAAGCTCAGCCACTTGTGAGGAGCTTTCACCTCACAGACAGTATGGAGGTTGGACAGCTGAGTAAGGGAAGGATCCTCCACTGTCTCAGGATGCCAGGCATAGCTGTGCTGACCAGAAACAGTCCCAGGCTGTGGCTATGGGGGAGAACGGGCTAGCACAGTCCCAGTGTGTGCTGTGGTAGCATGGGTAGGGGAGTATCCTTCTGGCTGTGGGCACTTGCAGGAAAGTGGAGGCCCTGGCTTCCTTCCCAAGGCAGAGAGGAGAGCTGAAGTTCGCAGCTATGGAAGGGGCCACAGGGAGCAAGAGTGTTTGTGAGACAGCATGGTTGGGGGCCCTAGCCATGGCTCAGGAGTGGAGAGAACTGCCTGAGGTTAGGCCCCTAGACAGAGTTCAGAAAATAACAGTAAGAAGGACCTGAGACCTGGGGCTCCATTACCCACCCCTCACGACTTGATCCTGTTTGTAGTAATAAGATGCTAAAATAAAACAAAATAAAAATGAGTAAGCAGAGGAGAAAGAACACAACCATAGACAGCTACTATGGGGACAGAAAAGATCTGAGTTCATATTCAGAGGAAGATAGTGAAATTTAAAAAGAAAATGCCACTCTTGCCCAAAGAGAAACATCAAACGGTCAGAAGCCTAAAAAGAATTCTTGGAAGAACTTAAAAAGGACTTCAATAATGAAATAAGAGAGGCTGAGGGAAAATTAGTGGGGAAAAATAAGAGCAATCCAAGAAAACCCAGATATTTGTAAAAAGAGAGTCAACCAATTGGAAAAAGAGATTCAAAAACTGAAGGAAGAAATTAACCCCTGGAAAACTATAATAGGACAAGGGGAAGTGAATGAAATAATAAAACAAAATAGAAAGGATGAAAAACTAGAAGAGAATGTGAAACATCTCATTAGAAACACAGCTGATCTGGAGAACAGATCAAGGAGAGACAATAACATAATTTACTGGGCTACCTGAGAGTTATGATCAAAAAAAGAACCTTGATACAATATCATAAGGAATTGTTAAGGGAAAATTGCCCTACAATTCTAGAACAGGAGGGTAAAGTAGAAATAGAAAAAAATCCACCAATCACCACCTGACAGAAAGCCTAGACTGAAAACTTAACAGGAATATATATCATAGCTAAGTTTCAAAGCTTCCAGGTTAAGGAGAAAATATTACAAGCAACAAGAAAAACAGTTTAAATACTCTGCAACTACAATCAAGATTACAGAAGACCTAGCAGCTTCTACACTAAAAGGCCAAAGGCCTTGGAACACATTTTGAAGAGCAAGAGAACTGGGGTCGCAACCCAAAATAACTTACCCGGCAGAGTATAATCTTGGACGAAAAAAAGAAAAGGACATTTAATAAACTGAAAGACTTTTAGGCATTTGTGACAAAAAGACTAGAACTCAGTGGAAAACTTGACATATAAAATCTAAGAGAAATACAAAGTAAACATAAAAGACCAATTATGAGGAAAGCAACAAGGTCAAATAACATGTTTATTTCTTATATATGAAAATGTTATCAGTATTCTAAAGGCTGTCATTTTTTCTTGGGTAGTTTGAAAGAAAGATTGGGGCTTAGCTGAGTATGATGAGATGATTCTAAAAAACAAAACTGGTTAGGAAAAGGTAAAAAGGAGTAATTATCTCATACAGATGAGGCATGAAAGGAAGAACTGATAGAAAGGAAACAGGTGGAGGGATGGCACCTTACCCTCCTCATATCTGGGTTAAAGAAAGAACAATACATACACCAAGAAGAGTATAAAAGTCTTCTAGGTTTGTTTTTTTTAAAAAGAAGCTGAAGGGAGAGGATAAGGGAGGGATTTTTAGAAGGGTTTCCTGATTAAGATTTAGGAGGGTGGGGGAAAAGGATAAAGGAGGGATTCTTTTAAAAGGTGTGGATCTGGGAGATATGATTAGAAGTGAACTAGACTTGTGAAGAGGGTAAAAAGAAGCTGAGAATGACAATAGTAAGGACATACAATGGAGGGAAATATAAAATAGTAATTATAACTTTGAATGTGAATGGGATGAACTCACCCATAAAACAGAAAGGGATAGCAAAATGGATTAAAAATCAGAATCCCACAACATGTTGTTTAGAAGAAACACATTTTAAAATGAGAGACACACAAGAGTTAAAATAAAAGGCAGGAGTAGAATTTCTTATGCTTCAGCTAATGTAGAAAAAGCAGGGGTAGCAATCATGGTCTCAAAGTTGAAGCTAAAATAGATTTAATTGAAAAAGATAAACAGAGAAAGTATGTTTAAAAAAAAAAGTACCATCAACAATGAAGCAGTATCAATACTAAGCCAATATGCACCAAATACCATAGCATCTAAATTTTTGAAAGAAAAGTTAAATGAATTACAGGTGGAAATAGACAGCAGTACTACAATATTGAGGGACTTCAATCCTTCCCTCTTGGGACCAGATAAATCTAACCAAAACATAAATAAGAATGAAGTCAAGGAAGTGAATACAATTTTAGATCAGCTATATAGGATAGATGTCTAGAAAGAATAGAATGGGAACAGAAAAGAATACACCTTTACAAAGATTGACCATACATTAGGGCATAAAAATTTTACAGTGAAAAGCAAAAAAGCAGAAGTATTAAGCACATCCTTTTCAGATCACAATGCAACACAAATTATATTTAATAAGGCATAGAACATAGAATAAAAACTAATTGGAGACTAAACAGCCTACCCTTAAAGAATGAGTAGGGTAAAGAATCAATCATAGAAACAATCAATAATTTCATTAAAGAGAGTGATAATAATGAAACAACATATCACAACCTACGGGATGCAACAAAAGCCATAATTAGAGGAAAATTTATATCTCTAAATGCTTACATCAATAAAATAGAGAAAGAACAAACCGGTGAACTAGGTTTCCAATTTTAAAAAGATATAAAAAGAACATATTAAAAATCCCCCATTAAACAAACTGGAAATCCTAAAAATTAAAGGTGAGATTAATAAAACTGAACATAAGTAAACCATTGAATTAACAAAACTAGAAGTTGGTAAAAAACCTCATAAACCACAAAAGCAAATCATTAGCATTAAAAATGAAAAAGGTGAACGTACTACTAACACAGATGAAATCAAAGCAATTACTAGGAGTTATTTTTCCCAATTGTATGCCAATAAATTTAACAATTTAAGCAAAATGGAAGAATATTTACAACGATATAAACTGTCTAGTTTAGCAGAAAAGGAAATAGAATATCTAAACAGACCTATTTTACAAAAATAAATTGAACAGACCATAAAGCAGCCTCTTAAGAAAAATGCACCAGGACCAGATGGATTTACAAGTGACTTCTATCAAACATTTAAAGACCAACTAATTCCAATATTAAATAATTTATTCTGGAATAATAGGCAAAGAAGGGGTCCTACCAAGCTCCTTTTATGTAATAAATATATGCTGATATCTAAGTTAGGAAGAATAAAAACCTGAAAAAGAAAACTATAGACCAATTTCATTAATTAATATGGATGCAAAAATCCTAAATAAAATTCTAGCTAGGAGATTACAACAATATATTATAAAGATTATACATGGTGACCAAGTCGGATTTAGACCAGGAATGCAGGGATGGTTTAACAAAAGGAAAACTATTACAATAATTGATTATATCACTAGTAGTAACAAAATCATATGATTACATCAACAGATGCAGGAAAAGCTTTTGAAAAAGTACAACATTCATTTCTATTTAAAAAAAATATTTATATGAACTGATGCTGAGTGGGGGGAGCAGAACCAGGAGATCATTATACATGATTACATACACACGATATCTATAAGGACAAACTTTGATTGACTTGGCTTTTCTCATCAATGCAAAGTTCAAAGATAGCTCATCATGGAAAAAGCTATGCACATCCACAGAAAAATTGTGGAGTGTGAATGCAGGTTGAGGCAAACTTTTGCTCTCTTTTTTTTTCCCTTCTTTTTTTGGTTTCGTTTCTCCTTTCTCATGATTCATTCCATTGGTTATAATTCTTTCTTACAAATGGACTACTATATAAATAAGTTCAATGTGAAGGTATATGTAGAACCTATGTTGGATTACATGCCATCTTGTGGGGTGGGAGGGAAGAGAGGGAGGAAGAGAAAATTTGGAACCCAAAAACTTGTAGAACTGAGTGTTGTAAACTAAAAATAAAAAATAAATGTATAAAAAAAATACACGAAAGTATAGGTATAAATGGATTTTTCCTTAAATTGATGAAAAGCATTTATTTAAAGCCATCATTGATCAATATTTGTGATGGGGATAAGCTAGAACTAAGATCAGGTATGATACAAGGATGCCCACTGTCATCAATTTTATTCAATAGTGTATTGGAAATATTAGCAATAGCAATAAGACAAGAAAAAGGAATAGAGAGAATCAGAAAAGTCAATGAGCTAATAAAACTGTCTTTTTTGCAGACAATATGATGATATACTTGGAAAATTATGGAGATTCAACTAAAAAGTTAGTTGAAACAATTGATAATTTTAACAAAGTAGCAGGACATAAAGTGAACCCATATAAATCATCAGCATTCCTACATATCACCAATAAAACCCTCCAAGAAGAGGTGGTAACAGATACCCCATTTAAACAGCTTTAGACAGTATAAAATACCTGGGAGTATACCTGCCAAAACAAACCCAGGAATTATAGGAACAAAATTATGTTTTAAAAAAACTTTCCATCTAAATAAAATCAGATTTAAATAATTGGAGAAATACTAATTGTTCATTAGTAGGCAGGACCAATATAATAAAGTGACAGTTTTACCTAAATTAATCTATATATTCAATGCCATTTAATTAAATTACCAAAAATTATTTTACTGAGTTTTAAAAAATAACAAAACTCATTTGGAAAAACAAAAGGTCAAGAATATCACAGGAAATAATGAAAAAAATGTAAAGAAAGGTGGTTTAGCAAGACCAGCTTAAATTTTATTATATGGCAGTAATTATCAAAACTATCTGGTATTGACTAAGAAATAGAAAGGTATACAATGGAACAGAGTAGACATACAATTTATAGCAGCAAATGACTATAGTAACCTTGTGGTTGACAAGTGTAAAGACTTAAGTTTTTGTAATAAGAGTTCATTATTTGGTTAAAAAAAATTGGAGGACAGGGAAGTTGAAAAGCAGTCTGGCAGAAATTGAGCACAGACCAATATCTTACACCATGTACCAAGATAAACTCAAAATGGAATCATGACCTAGATACAAAGGGAGATAATGCAAGAAAATTTGAAGAATATGGAACATATTGTTTATCAGACCTATGGATTGGTGAAGAGTTTATGAATAAACAAGAGAGAGAGCATTATAAGCTATAAAATGGACAGTTTTGATTACATTAACTTAAAAAGTTTCTGAAAAAAATAGTTTCTGTACAAATATAACCAATAAAGCCAAGGTCAGAAGGAAAGTAGAAAATTGCAGGGAAAATTTACAGACAGTTTCTCAGATAAAGGTCTCATATCTCCACTATATAAAGAACTTTGTCAAATCTATAAGAATACATACCTACCTTTCAATCCTTATACACATTACTTCTGTTTATTCCTCAGGTCTAACCAAGCTCACCTTCTTCCTATTCTTCAGCCATGGCATTCTCTGTCCCATATTCATGCCTGGACACCAGCTGTCCCCATGTGCAGAATGTATTCCCTCATCCTCTTCTTAGAATTTCCAGTTTCCCTCAAGCACCCTCTTCCACATGAAGGCTTTCCTGATCCCCCAACTACTAGTGACTGGCCCCTCAAATTGTTTCATATCTATTTTGTACACACCTATATGCACGTTTCCTCCTAGCTAGATTGTAAGTTTCTGGAGGAAAGTTTATTTCCCTAGTGCCCAGCACAGTTCTTAATTAGCATAGAAGGGACAACTTAATGAACAATTATTTCTTGGTTGCTTGATTGATTTACCAGCCTCTGCAGAGTCTTCAATAATACTTTCATTCCATGGGATGGCATCAAAATGGGATTTTGGTAGAGGACAAATAGGTTGTAATAGATTGAGTTCCATATAAATACACTACCAATGGGGGAAAAGATTTTGAACATATTCTAGCCTATATGTACCCTCTAAGCTAGGTCTTTGATATCTACCAAATTCACCTGCACCAAAATATTCCTTCCCTCATTCCTCTAGTAAGCATCTACCATGTGTAAGGCATATAATATAGGTCGATTTATACAATTTAGAGAAATGTTTAATACATTCAATGTACTACTCTAGGCAAAGGGCATGCAAAACTGAAAGAAGTAAGACTATCTAGAGCTTACCTAGCCCATATCACCTTATTTATAGTACCTTTTCCTATGTTCTTAGGATATAGAATTCCTAATTTTGTATAGTTCGTCTTTTTTTCCCTTTTTCTACAAAACTCTAAAGGGTGTCCAGTGTTCTCAGAGAATGCTATCATACTTGAGATGCAAAGAAACAGTCAGAAATAAGGCTAGAAGGAAGGCTGGGACCAGACTGGTCAGCTTTTTGCCAGGTTAGAGAAAATGAGGAGGCATTGAAGGTTTTTGTGAGAGGCATTTAAGATGAGGAAAGCAGGTCTGGCTGCTTCAGGAAGTAGCATTGAAGAGGGGCAGGTAAGCCTCCGGAAGAAAGCACCAGCAGTCAGCTCCAGCAGTATTCCAGGTGTAGGAGATGAAGGGGCTAGTTATTAGAATCGTTGGGCACCTGACCATCCCATCAACTCACTTCTAGTCTTAAGATTTCCCCAAAGGGTATGCCACAATTTCCCTTGACATTCACTCCTGTGTGCTGCCTAGAATGCATGTAAATACCATTTTTCTTTCTGGGATGTGCATTTGTCCTCCTTGGTTGGAATTAGTATCACTCACTTAATACCTGAAATACAGCCTTTCCAGGAATGCAGCTTGTGTATTGTGTGCATAGCACTATTACACTACTTCTGATACTTGTGGGGACAGGTCCTTCCCAAATCCCCACTGTTCCCCATTTTCTCTGAGCAAGGGATTCTTCCTCAGGTCTGAGTAGGGTTCCTCCTTCCCCAGCTACATCTTCCTCTCTGCATACTGGGAAGGAGCCTGAGCCTTCCGTTGGCCTGATCTAAGTTCTGGCTTGTAGAGGGAGAGAAAAAAGGATATGTAACAGCAAATAAGTAATGGCAAACTGAGGAGATAAGTACCCAAGGGGGGTAAATAAGAGGCTAGGAACTGAAAGGAGGAGAGGGTGAGTGTTCTTTCTCATGGTGAATAGTCTCTAAATTTTTTTTTCAGCTGTCAGTGCTAAGAAATAACACTTTGCAGACTAAGCACATATGAGCAAAGCTTTCATTAGCATCAGATAATCCCTTCCCCACTCTGGTCCTGAGTTTCCTCTTCTGTAAAACGAGGAATTTCAACCGGGTGTCCTCTAAGCTCCTTTCCAGTTCTAAAGCTATGATTCTCTCTTGTCTGTCCAAGTTCTTCAGGCCCAGGAGAGGACCCTGCTGATGTTCTGGGGCTCATCCAGAATAGAGGCAGGGTTAGAATCCAGGGCTTCACCTGGGCCCAGACCTATGGAGCAGAGACAACCTGGGGGCAGTATCACCTAGCCAGGGGGCACCAACATTTTAGGAAGGATATATATAAGTTGAGGAACATACAGAGGAAGGGAACCAGGATGGAGTGGAACTTGAGTCTATGCCACATGATAAACGCTTGAAAGGATTTCAGATATTTAGAGAGGGGAAGACCCAGGGGGAACTTAATAGTTGTCTTCAAGTATCCAAAGGGAGCAGTCGTTTGGCATTTGACTGAAGAAGACAGATTTAGACGCAGTAGCTGGAAGAAATCAAAATTGACTAAGCACCTACTATGTGCCAGGCACTTAGGACACAAAAACAAAAAAAGAAACATTCCCTGACCTCAAAGAGCTTGCATTCTATTGGGAAGGGCAACTCACACACACATAATTACATAAGATATGTAATATCAGGAAGAAAGGAGGAATAAAACATTGGGGAAGGGCATCAGAGGAGGCTTCATGTAGAAGGCGGCTAAGCTTTTTTAAATTTTTTTTGAGGGGAGAAGGCAGGGAAATTGGGTTTAAGTCAGTTGCCCAAGGTCTCATAGCTAGAGCAGCTAAGCTTTGAAGCGAGTTTGCCTCTTTTCCTCATCTGTAACATGAGCCAGATAAGGAAATGGCAAACCACTCCAGCATCCTTGCCAGGAAAACCCCAAAGGGGGTAAAGAGGAGTCAGGTGTGACTGAAAAATGACTGAATAACAACAAGAAAGGATTCTATTCCAGGCATTTGGGGCAGCTCATGAAGGGGAATGCTAAGCATGGAAAGATAGGCCAGCTAAAGGCTTTGAATTCCAAAGAGGGGAGGTGTCGTTTATCCTTAAGACAAGAGGGAGCCACTGGAACAGAGAGTTGTGGTCAGACCTGTGCTTTAAGAATATCATCTGGGCAGCTATGGAGAAGGCGGGTTAGAGAAGGAAAAGACACCAGACCCATGGAGAAACTGTAGGTGGGGAGATCAAGGAGACTCCTTGTTCTGGGTGAGAGAATGAGGGCTTCACGTATGGTTGTGCTTGTGTGAATGGACCTTATTATACATGGTAGGTGCTTGTGAGAGGCATCTCAGAGGCAGACTTAATAAAACGCATTGGGTATTAGGAGTGGAGCACAGGAAGACTATAAGGTTTCCAACCTAGGTACTGGAGGGACAGTGGTGTCCTCTGCAGAACCAGAGATGTTAGGAAAACGGGTAGACTTTGGGGGAACGATAATGAGTCCTGGTTTGGACATGTTGAATTTGATATACCTTTGGGACATCTATTGGGAAATACCTTTTTTCCCCTTTGAGATTCTTTCTATTTCAACTCTCCCTGTAAGGCAGCTAGGTTGGTATATGGTAGATAGAGAATGTTGGCCCTTGACTGAGAAGGATCTGAGTTCAAATCTAGTCCTGGACAAGTCACTTAAGTTCTTTTTCCCTCGTTTCCTCAACTTTAAAATAAAGATAATCCTTGCACTTACTTTGCAGGGTTCTTGTGAGGATCAAATGAGATAACATCTGAAAAGTGCCCAGTGCAGCGTATGAGGCATGGAGTCAGTATTACTGTTGTTGTTCAGTGGTTTCAGTTGTGTCAGACTCTTTGTGGCCCCATTTGGGGTTTTCTTGGCAGAGATACTGGAGTGGTTTGCTATTTCCTTCTCCAGCTCCTTTTACAGATGAGGAAACTGAGGCAAACAAGATTAAGTGACTTGCCCAGGGTCACACAGCTATAAGTGTCTGAGGGTCTTCCTGACTCTAGGCCCAGCGTTCTATGCACTGAATCAACTTACTGTCCTCAGTAGATGCTATAGAAATGCTTATTCCCAAATGGCACTGGATTTAGAATCAGAAGAACTGGGTTTATAACCCAGTGATCTTATCACTAAAGCTCTCTGCTTCAGTTTCCCAATATTTAAGATGATAAGTTTGGACTGGATGAACTCCAAGATGCCTTCTAGCTTTAAATCTCTGGTCCCGTGATGTGGTACTTCAGAACGATGTGACTTCAAGGTTAACAAGAAAGCTTCCCCCATCCTGATCATACTTCCCAACTGGTACTAGGAATTCTGCTGTTTAGAATGTGAGTCAGCAAACATTCTCTACCCACTACCAGTGGTGCAAACAGCTCAGTTTAATGTGAATTAATTTAATGAAACTGCCTTCCTAAGAGCTAACAGAAATCTGCTATGTGGAGAGAGATGGGAGGTGAACTTGGAATACTGCCCAAAGAACAAACTTGGGTGGAGCATTGCATCTGGAGTACCACGTACTGGGGAGGGAAGGAAGGAGGAGCACTGGGAGGTAGGAGATCAGAAAGAGAGGTAGGAGGCCATCAAAGAGAAGCTTGTGTTCCTTTAAAATGTTGGCTGGGGTTGATCCCTGCCTCACCAGAGACAAGATAGGAAGCATTCCTCCTCCCCCACCCCAATCAAATCCAAGCTGTAATTCTCCCATGGGGGGGAAGTGGAGATGGCATGAAGGTGGGGAGAAATAGGCTAGTGTCTTGTCTTGTACTTTTTTTAAATTCTTGTCAAGTCTCTACCCATTTGCCCACTCTCTCCTCTCCCCTGCACCCCCACTCCCTACTCCCAAGTCTGGGGTGTTTGAAGGGAGGAGGTAGCAAACTAGCCCTCAGGTAAGAGCTATAAATGTATACCTCCTTGAAGTGTAATCACACTCTCTCTTCTCCATCTCTCTGTGCCACAGACCTGTAGCCTGACTCCTCTTGAGAAACTCCCCCTCCTCCTTGAGTGTCCTGTTGAGATACTCATGGGATCACAGAATTATAGATTTAGATGTTACAGATAATTGAGTCCAAACCCCTCAGTTTTAAAGATGAAGAAAGAGACTGCCCGAGATTAATTGACTTGCCCTGGGTCACACAGCTAGTAAGTGTGAGGCATGATGCCAATTCAGTCCTCCAGACTCCAAATGCTCCAGGAATGGAGCCAATTTAAATCAACTCACCAAAGGCCAAGGAGGTGCCATTGCTCTCCTGAATTCTTGGTTGCTCACTGACTCACTGAGCTGCGCCAAAAGCCCCAGGAGGCTCTTCAGAATTAATTCTGGGTCCTGTGGGTGCAGGGGAGTGAGGGATCATTTTATGCAGCTCCTGGCACTGCCTATAAATTAGGAACACCCTAGAACCGGCTCCTTATTTCATAGAAGTGATTGAAGACACTCTGAAAGTCAGTGACAGAATGATATAACCCAAGGTCCCAATCAAGAAGCTAATTGTTAGGCCCCATTTTTCTCTCTAGGAAAAACTACCAACAATTGTGGTCTATTCAGAGAAAGGAGAAGGAGAAAACAGATCATCCTTGGGTTGGACTAAAATTCTAGGATTCCAAACTATACCTGACAGCCTGTTGTAATGGAAAGAATACTGGGTTTGAATCCTGTTTCTTCTACTTCTCATGAGTTTTTAGGCAAGTCATTTAGACTCGACCTCAGTTTCCTCATCTGTAAATTGAAAGAGTTGAACAAGAAGGACCTGGAAAGGCCCTTGCAGCTCTAAATCTGTGACCCCATGAACCTTGGCCCTATTCATTATTTGCCTATGTGAATGTCTTCTCTGCCTGGCTGAGATGCAGGTGGTTTGCTGTCAGAAGTCATTAAGGCTGATTTCCTAGTGTGAAATTATGTGATTTAGCTAATTCTCATTTTGGTGAATAATTCATTGCATATTTTTCTTCCATGCAAGGCAAAGCAAGACAATGAGTTTTTATAAGCACTTCCTTGTGCCAGGCACTGTGCTTATAAACTCTGGAGATACAAAGACAAGCAAATAAGCCGGGAGAGGGGGGCGGGAATTCCTGTCCTCAAAGAGCTTACTTAATGGAGGAAGACAACAAACAAAAAGAAAGTGAAAAGCTCAGGAGGAAATTGGAGAGTGACAGAAGGGGAATGAGATAAAATTTACCCAATATGATCAATGTATATTTCAATTTTGAGTGATTATTACATCTACACTTGTTTTCAGTGAAAGATCTGTGTTAATTGTGAGTTCTGGGGTACTCTTTGCCAAGGCACACCACCGTCAAAAGAGTCTAATCCTAAATTCATGACAGCATTGTAATACACACACACACACATTTATATAAATGAAGCATGTGTGCTTATAAGATCAGTCTGGCTAACAACTTCTACTGTTGGCCCTTCACATGATGATTCTGTTTTATTTAATGATTAGCATTGATTTGTGTAGTGGAGGCCATCTCATGGGCCATTCTTAGAGTTGCCCTTCCATTGGGACAGCGGATGGAGGGAGGGAGAGAATTTGGAACTGAAAATAAATTTTAATTAAAAGTTTTAAAATGTGGAAATATATTGCATGACTTCATATGTATAATTGCGACAGAATTTTTGGTCTTTTCAATGTGTGGGGGAGGGGATGGAGTGAGAAAAAATATTTGGAACTGAAAATAAAAATAAATTTTAAAAACAGAGTTGCTCTTCCTGATTCTAGTTGAACCCACTGGGAGCTTTGAGGCCTGCTTCCCACTATTTGGTGACCTGGTCAGTGCCTAAAGCACTTGACTTTTTGTATGACATGAGGAAATTTGAGTTGTCCCTTGGTCCTCCCCTGACCCAAGACAACATCAAGGAGGCAGGATGCTGTGTCACCTAAAAGAAGAGAGAGTTTTTGTCCCCTGTCTTTCACTTTTAACCCTCTAGGTGTAACACTGAGACTTCCAATAAGGGGTCAAGGAAGGGCTCATTGGCAAACTCACCCACTTTGCAGCTAATACAGAGGATCTCAACTAGGTAAACCTATAGTGTAGGTTTTGTGTATCTGCTTTTGTGTATATTCTTTCCTGATCTTGGGTAAACAAGTGTATCCCAAGATGAATGTGTCCAGCTTATAGGGGACTTCCTGAGTTTGAGAAGGGTCTAAGTCGGGGTGGGGAACCTGCAGCCTCAAGGCCACATGTTGCCCTCCGGTCCAGATCCTTAAGTGCAGCCCTTAGAGGGCCTAGGGGGCCCCATGTGGCCTTGAGGCTGCAGGTTCTGCACCCTTGACTTAGCCTCTTCTCCCCCACCTTCTCCAAGGAAGATTTTAACTCCTACCATAATGGAAACATGAGGTTGAGGCCAAAACTTGGCCATTCTGATCTCCTCCGAAAGAGGGGATAAAATTATATCTATCTGTTCCCTTAAATATTATTAGTCCAGGGAACATGATTCTTAGATGTAAGCTGAACTTGAGTGTGAAAAAAAAACCTCAAGCTTTATATCCAAGGCTTTGCTCCCTTCCCACCAAACACCAGTTTCACAGTGAATATACATAGTAAGTAGGAAAAAAAAACACATTTATCCAAGTCAGTAGCAAAACAGAAATCAGAGAAAGTATACCTAGGAGAATATATACCAGACAATACAGAATGAAGACGCTCTCCCACAGGGAGCAAGGTAACTCACCTTAACCAAAAGAGAGTCCCTGATCTCACCCAAGAGAAAACTCCCTGAAGTCTTTAGTGTAGCAAGGTGGGGACAGGGACATGATAGAGACTGCCCACTCCTGTCATATCGACTTCTTCCCAGAGTCTTTTTCTTCAGCAACCTGAAGTGGTGTTGGCCTCTTCCAAGTTCTCTTTTGAAGCTGGAAGTCAGAAGCATGCAAAGTGATTGCAGAACCCAAAGAGAATGAAGAAACTCAAAGTCAGCCTGGCCCTCTTCTCTCTCTCACTCTTGCCAATTCTACCCTCCATCATGAAGACTTGAGGCTTTGGTTTCCACCAATCAGGATAAAGTCCCATACCAATGGGCTTTGGGACTCCAGCTACATATGAAAACTCCCCTATGTTCTAATGATGTTCAAGTATCAGCCTCCCAGCTGACTGTAACAGTAATTACTAGCTGTTATTGAATATAGTCTTAGATTTGTTTTTGTTGAATGTGTGTCTTATATATGGCAGTAGTGTTAAACTCAAGTAGGAAGTGGCTGGTAAACCCATACATAAGGTCCCCTGTGAGTTACATATTGACTTAGAAAACCACAAATTAATATTATCTTTGTTTTATTGTATCATTACCTTTGTTAAATATTTGCCAGTTGAATTTTCATCTGGTTCTGGCCTCACATAATTTACACTTCTGGTACATAGCACTTCTTTTGTATATAGGAATAAATTACTTGCCCCATACCTGACTCATATTGTATATTTTGCTTTGTTTTTTTTTTTTTGGAGATAATCAGGGTTAAATGACTTGCTCAGCTAAATAAGTGTCTGAGGTCAAATTTGAACTCAGATCCTGCTGACTCCACGGCCGGTGATCGATCCACTGCATCACCTAGCTGACCCTTCATATTGTATATTGAGTACCTTTCAACTAGCCATTCTTAGGGAAACTCTAGATTTGAGCCATTACCTAAGCTAAAAATAAAATTGTCCCAGTGGTGTTGGGGGGAACTGGAGGAGAGGGGTTAATGAGCGGGGGTATGAGCACAAGTTGCAGAGACCTCTCCTATTTGAGACCAGTATTGAACACTCTTCAAATCACACACCTTGACAGAAAACAGGAACAAACATAATATGCCATTCCCTAGGGGCCCAGCCATATTTCCTCAAGGTAAGATTTGCATATTCTATTTCAGCTAGGCAGCACAGTGGATACAGCACTGGACCTAGAGTCAGGAAGACTTGGGCTCAAATCCAGCTTCAGACACTTACCAACTGTGTGACTCTGGGCAAGTCACTTGGCCCTGTTTGCCTCAGTTTCCTCATCTGTAAAATGAGCTGGAGAAAGAAATGGCAAACCGCTCCAGTATCTCCACCAAGAAAACCCCAAATGGAGTCATGAAGACTCAGACATAACTGAAAACAAGTAAACAATAACAACAAATTTCCAAGATCAGCCAAATTTCTCCCAGAATTACTGAAGGGCTTTTTTTCTAGGCTGATTATGTATGCTTGTGCGCGTGCGTGCACGCGCGCACGTGTGTGTGTGTGTGTGTGTACATGTATATAAAAGTCTCCTGCCAATTTTTCTATCTCCCATTTAAAAAGAAAAGTCTGGAAAAGTGGGGAAATATTTTTTCCTTGAAGTGTTATTCCTAGTTGAGCCATATAGTAGATTCAAGGGATCATATGTGAACTCTCTCGACTCTCTGTAAATGAAGTTCTTTTTTTCCTTTATTTTCTTACGATAAGTGAATAGCGCTAAGCAATTCGAATTGGAATACCTTAATAAGTGATGGGCTTTCTTTATTCTTTCGTCGTCGTTGTTGAGTTGTTTCAGTTGTGTCCAGCTCTTCGTGACCCCATCTGGGGTTTTCTTGGCAGAGATAGTGGAGCGGTTTGCCATTTCCTTCTCCGGCTCGTTTTACAGATGAGGAAACTGAGTTCAGTGACTTGCCCCGGGGTCACACAGCTAATAAGTATCTGAGGTCAGATTTGAACTTGGGAAGATGAGTCTTCCAGACTTCAGATTTGGCACTCTATGCATCATGCTGCCACCGTAGACCTGGAGTCTGGTGACACTATAGCTGAGTTGCATTTGATGTTACTCTCTGAGGATATCTTTGGGGACGGCTCTAATTGTAAACAAGTTTTTCCCTGAATTGACATGAAATTTATCTAGTAACTTCCACCCACGCTCCTTGTTCTGTCCTCTGGGGCCCTCCTCCACCATTGAGTACTTGAGGACACCTATGATATCCTTTTCCCAAAGTCTCTTCCATGCTAAATCCTCTTAGCTAATCCAACCAATCCTTCAATCTCTAGTCTCCCTACCAGCCTGGCAGTCCTCCTCTGAAGGGTACCTTCGAGTCTCTGTAATATCAATTAAGTTGTGACTTTTTTACTGTTTTAGAATGATAGATTAATTAAGTGTCTTTGATTGAGCCTTACTAGGTGCAAAGCCCCAGGCCCAAAACCCTACCCACTACGTGCTAGGCCTACGTGGGTGTGAATTCCTCACGGTCCTAAGGGGAGTTGCTAAGACCAGAGCGAATAGTAGGAGCCTGAGTTCTGGTCACTCAGATGACGTTTGATGATGGCTAAAGAGAGTATAAAAAGAGAGAACAGAGCTATTTGCTTGAGGCTTTCACTCCTGGAGGCTCGGGGCTCTGGGCAGCCGGCTCTAAGAGCCTCCCAGCCGAACTCAGATGTAGATGGTTTCTTGGTAACTATGAATTGTATTTGGTCTGTTTATAAATGCATGTTTGTAATTTGTTTGTATTTGCTCTGAAGTTCAGAGTGCTGGCTTTTTCCCCTGAACTAAGTGAATGATATTTGTATGTTGGATTGAAATAAGATTGTTAACCCCCTTAACGTTACCTTCCTTAGTAAAGCAGATCAAAAGAACCTGTGCTGGCAGCATTTTTGTTGTTGGGCTTGTGTTGGTCTTTCACTCCCACAACAGCTGCTAGCCAAATTGCTGCAACACCCTCTTGTCATCAGACTCTCTGACCTGGCTCTGTACACACTGCTTAAGATATACGCTTCCCTCCCACACTTAGGTTACCACATGTATCTTGGGGCTATCTTGATCCCAAATTCATTTTCTGGCTTTTACTTTGCTGCTTATCTCATAAAAGAACTTGACTTTTGCGTTCAAACTGTATTAGAGGTTAGCACCAAATCAAAGAAAAAGTGAAAAGACCTATACGTACAAAAATATTTATAGCTTCTCTTTTTGTGGTGACTAAGAACTGGAAATGGAAGGGATGTTCATCAATTGGGGAATGGCTAAATAAGTTGTGGTATATAAATCTAATGGAATATTACTGTGCTATAAGAAATGACAAGGAGGGTAGGTTTAGAAAAACCTAGGAAGATGTGTATAAACTGATACAATGTGAAGTGAGCAAAACCAGGAGAACACTGTACCCAGTGACAGCAATATCGAAAGGATAACCAACTGTAAAAGACATAGCTACTCTGATCAATGCAATGATCCACAGTTCCAAAGGACTCATGTTGAACAATGCTATTCATCTCCAAAGAGAGAACTGATGAATTCTGAGTGCAGATTCAAGCATATTTTTTCATTTTTTTTCCATTTTTTTGGCAACATAGTTAATATTAAATTGTTCTGCATGACTTCACATGTATAGTGGATATCATATTGCTTGCCTTCTCAGTGGGTGGGGGAGGGGCTAGAAGGAGGGAGAGAATTTGGAACTCAAAAAATGTTAGAGATTAGTTCTAGATTGTTTACCTAACTCTTTTACAAAAGGCCAGCTTTTCAAAAATTTTCAAGTGCTGATACTTTCCTGATAGGTATGCATTTACAAACAACTTCCTCCTTTGATCAGCAGACCTCCACTGCCAAGGCAGGATCAGTTTTCAGGTGAATACCAACATAGGGGGATATTCCACAGATCTCCAGGTATTTAGGAATAATTATATATTGTCCTTGGATATAAAAAAATTCTTTAAAAAATTGTGATCAAACCATCTTATTTGCAATGGCTGCTATGAATTTTGGAATGCGGAATAAGTTAAGAGTATAAAAAGTAGTGTCTATTTTTTTTAAATCATTATTTTTAGTATTCCTTTTTTTAAATTTCGAATTCCAAATTCTTTCTCTCCTCTAGCCCCTCCCCCACCCATTGAGAAGGAAAGCAATATGATACTAATTATACATATCATCTCCTCTTTTGACACTGCCTTCCTGAGCTAGATATTACTGTTCACAGAAAAAGGATCTTAGAGAACGAATAATCCAACTTCCTCATCTTATAGACAAGAAAACTGAGGCTCAGAGTCCAGGTTCTCTAACTCCAACTCCAAATGCAGCATTCTTTCCACCCCACCATCCTGTCTCCCACTTAGGCTTTAAAATTGCTCATCTTGCTGGTAAAGATTTCTTTGGTGTTGGGAAATTTTTGTTGGTATTGGTAGAAACAATACTGAAGGATGCAGCTAGGTAGCACAGTGGATAGGGCACCAGTCCTGGAGTCAAGAGGACCTGAATTCAAACCCAGCCTCACATACTTACCAGCTGTGACTCTGGGCGAGTCACTTAATTTTGACTGCCTCCCCCCAAAAAAAGATAGAAACAATGCTGAATTTGTGCCTTGTTTATGATAGATGCTTAATATGTATTAGTTGAATTGAACTGAATTAGAGTTAAGAATCAGGAGACCTGTATTCAAATTCAGTTTTGATAATTATTGCCTGCTTGACCATGGGCAAATCACTTACGCTCAATAAACCTCCATTTTCTATCCTATAAAATGAGGATAATTATGTTTGCACCTGGCAACTCTCTATAACTACCTATTGCAGAGAAAGTGTCTACCTGCATTAACACAGAAAGTGCTTCACTAGGAGTTTCCAAACATTGATGAAATATCAGTTCTGTGTCTCTACTGCCCCTTCAAAATACTTGGACTTACAAGTTTATCTTCTTTTTAGATTGTTACAAATCATTGCCATCACAAGTATACAACACAGAACACACAAGATTATTATGCCAATAAATTTGTTAAACATTAAATCACTATGTAAATATCCAGTTATTGTTGTTGTTACTATCGAAATAGCTGTCTGTCATAATGTAGAGAAGGCAGAAACTTGGGCTTTATTTTCCATCACTAAGTAGCTGTATGACCTTGGACAAGTCATTTAACTTCTATGTACCTCAGTTCCCTCAAGAGTAAATAGATGGATAGAGATGGACTAGCTAATATCTAAGGGACCTTCCCAGCTCTAAATCTAATGTTTCTATGATTTCTCTGAACCTCCAGATTCCTAATCTGTCAAATAGGGATATACTCATACTAACAGGAAAGTGGTAAAAAATAAAAATTAAATGTGAAAGCCTTTGGAAAGATAAAAATGTGATACAAATGTTAGGTATTATTAGCCCAAGACACATTGAATATATTAACTGATGATGCCACATATTGTGGGTCTTCTAGTGTCTAATGCTGCTTTATTTTTTTAAATATTTTGTTATTCTAAATTTGACAAATGCCAAATAAAATGGAAATTTCCATATATATTTCCATATATATATATACATATATATATATACATATATATCAGAAGGGAAAAAGAGGCCTGATTTAAAACTACCCCAATTGGTAAATTAATCAAAGAATATAAATAAGCAGTTTTCAGAAGAAGAAATAAAAGCTATCTACAGTCATGTGAAAAATGCTCTATACCATTATAGATTAGAGAAAGCAAATTGAAACAACTCTGAGGTACCATTTCATACCAATCAGATTGGCTAATATGACAGAAAAGGAAAATGATAAATGTTGGAGAGGATGTGGAAAAACTGGGACACTAATGCACTGTCGGCAAAGTTGTGAACTAATCCAACCATTCTGGAGAGCAATTTGGAACTATTCCCAAAGGGCTACAAAACTGTGCATACCCTTTGACCCAGCAATACCACTACTAGGTCCTTATCTAAAAGAGATTTTTTTAATGGAAAAGACCTAGTTGTACACAAATATTTATAGCAGCTCTTTTGTTGTGACAGCAAAGAACTGGAAATTGAAGGGCTATCCATCTATTGGGGAATGGCTGAACAAGTTGTGATATATGATTGTGATAGAATACTATTGTTTTATAAGAAATGATGAGCAGATGGCTTTCAGAAAAAAATGGACTTACATGAACTGACACAAAGTGAAGTGAACAGAAAGTATGAGTTTCAAACACAAGACTTAAGAGAAGCATTAAAAAGTTAAACATGAATGATAAATCACAAGAGACTAAATGAGGTTAAACTTTGTACATTCTTATATGGGAAGATAATACATGTAATCCCTTAGAACTTCATCATTGACAGTGCTCTTAGAGGGAATCTACTAAGACAGAGGGCCTCAATATATTGGGATGATCTCGAAAGAAGAATAGAAGGGTGAGAAAAAGAGATGCACTATGAGAAGAGGGAAGGGAGAGAAGAACAAAGAAAATTATCTCACATAAGAGACACACAAGAAAGAATTTAGATAATGGAGAGTAGAATAGGAGGTGGCAGGCAACACCTGAACCTCACTCTCAACTGAACTGATTCAAGGAGGAAAAAAAAATACACATTCACACAAAACTGGGTACAGAAATTTATCTTACCCAAGAGGGAAGTAGGAGGGAAAGGGATTAAGAGAAAGTCAGGAATTAGTAACACTAAAATAATTATATGAGGTTAATTTTTATGAGTTAGGATATATGGTTCTCATTTGTTCTGATTGGTTTTGAATACATGGCTCATGATACTAAATTTTCCCAATATGTGAACAGTCAATAATTATAGGATCCAGACCCAGTTTTAAAAAATAATTTAAGTATGCAATCTTAGAATGAACAGATAAAATGAGGCATATTTAGAAGTTTTGTTATTATTGCTTTGTTTTGTTTTTACTAATCTTATTATTCTGAGCATCTTTAGCTTTGGTCATTTTTACTTTTTGAAGAGGTTTTTGTTGTTGTTACCATTGTTTGTTTTTAGGACTGAATACTATAAGTTCTTTGTTTCCACCTAATCACTTGGCCTCTTGTGGTATCTATTTGTTAATTCGTTATAAAATAACTTTTTAAGGTGTGGTACAGTGCCATAATAAAGCAAAATAGTATCTGGCTCCCTTTCCATCCCCTCCCCCCCCACCAAAAAAAAAAAACAAGTAACATTTGAAACATTAAAGACAGAGAAAAAGAGAGAAAGAAAGAAAGAAAGACAGACAGACAGAGAGAGAGAGAGAGAGAGAGAGAGAGAGAGAGAGAGAGAGAGAGAGAGAGAAAGTCAGGAGTAAGGGAGATAAAAGGATAAAAGGTAGGGTACATTAAGGGATTCAGTGGTCAGAAGAAAAATAGACTCTAGAGGAGGGCACAGACACAAGAGAAGGATAAGTATAAAAGAATAGGAAGATGGGAAATACGTAGTTAGTAATTATAACTGTGAATGTGAATGTCATAAACTCTCCCATAATACAGAAGAAGATAGCAGAATAGATTAGAAACCAGAATACATTAACATGTTGTTTACAAGAAACAACTGTGCAACAGAAAGATAAAATTGAGTTAAAATAAGAGACTGGAGCAGAATTTATCATGCTTCAGTTGAAGTAAAAGAAAAAGGGGACAGGGAGGCAGGGGTAGGAATCATGATCTCAGACAAGGCAAGGGCAAAAATAAATCCAATAAAAAGAGACAAACATGGAAACTACATTTTGCTATAAGATATCATAGACAATTAATATAAATATTGAACATATATGCACCAAATGACATCGCATGGGGAGGGGTGTCCTCAAACCTCTATGGGTTAATAAAACCATAAGAATCTACACTTTAAGGCAAAAGAAACTTCATTATTATAAAATTTTTCAAAGCCTGTTATCACATTCATTTTAATAAGTCAATAGGGAAGGGGCTAACAGCATTTTACAATATTTTAGAAAAATTTCCCATAAAGGCATGTATTTAAAAGCATATTCCCATGCATAATTTTGATTATATTAAATTTAAAAGGTTTTGTACAAATAAAAGATCATTAGGAAAGTAGAAAATTGGGAGAAAAAGATTTACAGACAGTTCCCCAAATAAAGGTCTCATATCAAAAATACATAGATAACTTTGTCAAATCTATCAGAATATATCATACCCCAATTGATAAAAGGTCAAAGCATAAAAACAAGCAGTTTTCCAAAGAAGAAATCAAAACAATTAGTAGTCATATGAAAAATGCTCTAAATTATTATTGATTAGAGAAATGCAAATTAAAACAAACTTGAGACATCACTTTACACTTACCAGATTGGCTAAAATGATTGAAGGGGAAAGTGACAAATGTTGGAGGGGATGTGGAAAAATTGGGACACTAATTCATTGTTGGTAGAATCGTGAACTGACGTTCACTGTCAGAACTGACATTCTGGAGAGCGATCTTGAGTTACGCCCAAAGAGTTATTAAACTATCTATACCCTTTGACCCAGCAATAGCACTACGAGGTCTATTTCCAAAGATGACTAGGGAAAAAGGAAAAGAACCTATATGTTCTAAAATGTTATAGCAGCTCTCTTTGTGGGGGCAAAGAACTGGAAATTACAGGGATATCTATCAATTGGGGAATAGTAAACAAGCTGTGGTATATGATTGTGATGGAATACTACTGTGCTATAAGAAATGATGAGCTCAATGATCTTAGGAAAACGCAGAAAGACTTACACAAAATAAGGAAAAGTGCTCTCAGCAATGCAAGGATCTAAGACACCTCCAAAAGACTCATGATGGAAAATGCTATCCACATCCAGAAAAAAAAAAAAACTATGGAGTCTGAATGCAGATCAAAGCATATTATTTGCTCTCTCTCTTTTTTTTTTTGTTTCTTCTCTCTCATGGTTCCTCCAATCGATTCTAATTCTTCTTTACAACATGACTAATGTGAAGATATGTTTAATATGAATGTATATATAGAGCCTATATCAGATTGCACACTGTCTTGGGGAGGGAGAAGGGGAGAAAGAGAGAGAAAATATGTAACTCAAAATCTTATGGAAGTGAATGGTGAAAACAAAAATTAATTAATAAAAAAATTTTTTAAAAGAAAGAATGAAGAGCAAAATGAGCAGAACCAAGAGAAAATTGTATACAGTAACAGCAATATTGTTTTAAGAATGGCTTTGAGTAAATAAGTTATTTTGACTGTTATAACTACCCAAATTAACTATAAAGGACATATGAAGAAAGATGCTATCTGCATCCAGAAAAAGAACTGATAAATAGAATTATGTATAAAATAGATAGAAGTATGTATAGAATAATTTTACATACATGCACACACACACACACACACACACACACGCACGCACACACGCACGCACACCTATTTGTGCCTAACAGTAGCCATCATCTCTGGGGCAAAATGGAGAGGGTAGGGGAAAAAAAGAAATTTACGTGATAATTTTGTTGTAAATTTGAAAGGAATAGTAAATTGCACACAGCAGATTTGCAGTTTCATGTATAATCATCTTTTTTATTGTACTGTGTTATGAAAATGCTTGTTTTATTCCATAAATATGTATTAGTATAATTTTTTAAAAACATATTCTAATTAAAAAAGAATTCACATTTCTAATCACATCTGATATTCTCCCAAATTCCATAATACAAGAAAAACTAGAAGCCTATAAAATATCATGAGTTTTTTTTAAAACATAACACCAAACTTCCCAAGTTCTTCTCAAGTCAAATTTCATCAATGCAGTTGGATAAGATCTTAACTTATCCTTCTTAGAAAATCCTTCATGTTATTACCTTCCATATGTTATTTAATCTAAAACCCAATAACAATCGTTAACATTTTTACAGTGCTCACTATGCTAAGCACTTCAGAATCATTTTATTCCCCCAATAACCCTGGGAGGTGGGTGCTATTGTTTATTATCCCCTTTACACATAAAGAAGACTCATTAAATTCTCTGATGTACCACAATTATAATGTAGTTTCTGAACAAAATTTTGACAAGGTCGAATCCAGATTTATAATCTTTAATGATAATATTTAAATCTCAATTTTTTCAAGAATTCACTGTTTTCAGCTAACCTGTGGCTCATTTTTTCAAAATTTACTGTTTTAAATATATATATTTCAAAGCTTCATAACCCCACCAGTTCAAAAGTGATGCTAAGACTATAATCACTGAGATGTAATGAACAGTAAGCATCACATTGATTCTCAATAAAACAAACATAAATTAAGCAACAGTACCTTTGACTGACATATACTAGTATACTTATACAAATTCTTAGATGTTTTAAATCAACTTTTCTAGGACTTTGATAGTGAAGGACATTGTTCTCCCTCAAAGTACTGAAACTGATCTTATAAATTTGTTCTTTGTAAAATGTAAGATTGTACTTCCAAGTGATAAAAATTCATTTTGCACTGTGATTCCTAATTTTATTCTATAAAATGTTTATTTGTTTTATTTTCCAAGACAACGAGGTAAGGAACATCCTGAGATAATCTGCAATTTTTTTTTGCTCTCTAAAAACTTCTATATCTTATACTAATATTTATAAGTAATATTCTTTTTAATTTGATCTCTTGTAATATGAGCACCCTCCACATTAAGCAGTCAGTTAATTGACTCCTATACTCCCTCTAATGCTATGTTCTTGATTAATTCTATTCTCAGTAATTCTTACCTTATTATAGCCTTACTTCTATTGAAATACAGTTTTAAACTAGTTTCAGTTCCACTGATTTTAACACAAGTCTATAACATTTCTAACCTACCTAAACATTTAATTTAAAATACAGTGGTATTATTAAATTTCACTTACTTTTTGATTGCTTCCTAATTTTAAAACCAGGTGTCTTCTTGCTGTGGTCATACTGCAAACTGTGAGAATTCACTAGTTTTAGTGTGCATTTCTCTAATAGTAAAATCACTTTCCTTTTTTCTCACACTAAAAGAAATGGATTACTATCCAAGAAAAGAGCGATAAAAGCACACTTTATAGAAGCAGTTAAACTCCCATTTATTATAGAGAAAACAACCTTTGGTCTCTGATTAGTTTGTGTCACTTATTTGTCTAGTACTAGGAACAAAGAATTCTTGCTTATGATTTGTGTCTCATTTGGCTCTTCCCTTCCCCACCCAGCTTGGCCAAAGCCATAAAGGCAAAAAAAAAAATTTGCAGAAAATTTTTACTCTCTATATGATTTGATTATTAAGAGAGAAATCAAGATAAACAGGCACATAAATGATTATATGATTTAATTATTAAGAGAGAAATCGAGATAAACAGGCACATATATAATACTTATTCTTTCTTATCTCTATCAGTTCACTCAAAAAGTTTGGGAGCAATCTTAAGTTTTAGTTTGCAGTAATTGAAAAATCCCTTCTTTGGCCCAGATTGGGGACCCATATGAAACTTCATGTAATTTGTCAGCTAAACCTTTTGATTCCAATACCAATTTTCAAAGTCCCATCTTAAATACCTCATGGCAAAGTCTTCCTTCCTAACTCTCACTAAAGATTTGTGGGAGCCAAGTCCTTGCTAGAAGGGTGTGCTGTTTAAAGGTTATGCCCTTGTAAGCACCGTAGTTTTAAATGAAAGTACCTCTTCCCTTAAAGACCTTACCTTACTTATTGCCTCAAGAGCCCTTTTCCCTACAGTGAAGGGGAAAAAGGAATTATTTCTTTCCCAACAGAGTGAGGGGCTTACCTAGGTTGAGAAGAAATTTGGGTTGACCCTGACAGGGGATCTATCCTCTAAGAGAAGATGGTAAATTCAAAACCACTGAAGATGAAATAAAAGCAATTATTGGTAGCTATTTTTGCCTAACTATATGCCAATTAAACTGACAATCTAAATGAAATTGATAAATATTTACAAAAATGTAAATTGCTTAGATTAACAGAAGAGGAAATAGAATACTTAAATAATCCCATCTTAGAACAAAGAACAAGCCATAAATGGGCTTCTCAATAAAAAGCCCAGGACTAGATGGATTTATAAGCAAGTTCTACCAAATACTTAAGGAACAAATAATTCCAATACTATATAAACTGTTTGAAAAAACAGATAAAGAACAGGTCTCACCAAATTCCTTTTATGACACAAATATGATACTGATACTTAAACCAGGGAGAGGCAAAACAGAGAAAGAAAACTATAGACCAATTTCCCTAATAAATATTGATGCAAAAATTTAAAATAAAATACTAACAAGGAGATTACAGGAAGATATCACAAAGATCATACAGTACTATCATACTGACCAGGCTATATTTGTACCAGGAATTCAGAGCTGGACTTACTAACTCTAATCAACCCAATGATTCACCATAGTTCTAAGAGACTCATAAAAAAAATGCTATCCACCTCTGGTTAGTGAGATGACTAACCCAGAGTGCTGATTAAATAATATTTTTTCCTTCTTTTTCTTGCTTTTTTTTCTTCAGAACATGGCTAATGCAGAAATTTGCTTTACATGACTTCATATTTGTAAGAGGGGTATTGTATTTCTTGCCTTCTCAATGGGTAGAGGACCAGCAGGGAGAGGGAGAAAATTTGTAACTGAAAATAAAGTAAAACTAAATTTAAAAGAAAAAAAATCTGTTTTCTCTATAAAGAATATTTAAAATAACTGCAAATGGTAGGAAATACTTGGGAGTCTATCTGTCAAGACCACCCAGGAACTATATGAACATAATTTTAAAAGTTTGCTTACGAATAAAGATAACCCTCTATCAAGAATAATGAAACCACCACACTGGGACCCTAATATTATATATAGTCCCTGACTATATATTACTAAAGAGAAGAAGATGGGAAGAGTAACTGGATTGGTTTAAGCAAATATAAATGAGATTTGTTCTGAAGGTCATACAACTGTGAGGATGCTGGAGGACTAATTCATAAAACATCTAAAGAAGAGAAGGATATCAAATGTGTGGAAAAATCCTGAACCTTATTGATTAAAAAAAACGAGGTGACAGAACACATCAACAACTACTGAACTATGTATCTAGAACTATGTATCTAGGAACTCCTTTCCTATCTAGATACAGTAATGTCTTTATAAGAATCATCTATGCATGGGGCGGAGCCAAGATGGCAGCTGGTAAGCAGGGACTAGCGTGAGCTCCATACCGAGTCCCTCCAAAAACCTATAAAAAATGGCTCTGAACCAATTCTAGAATGGCAGAACCCACAAAACAGCAGAGGGAAGCAGGGCTCCAGCCCAGGACAGCCTGGATGGTCTCTGGGTGAGGTCTATCCCACACGGAGCTGGGAGCTGGGAGCTGGGAACGGAATGGAGCAGAGCCCAGTCTGAGCGGAGTGGACCAACAAGACCAGCAACCGGGCAGAGCATGCCCTAGCACCCTGAATCAGTGAGCTGCGGCAGTTACCAGACTTCTCAACCCACAAATACCAAAGACTGCTGAGAAGGTCAGTGGGAAAAGCTGCGGGAGTGGAAGGAGTTCGCGGGCAGCTACAGCTGTTGTTACTTCCGGCTCCAGGCCCACCTGGTGGGAGGAATTAAGTGGCGGATCAGAGCAGGAGTGCACAGCCTGCTGAAGATCTAAGCCCAATCCGGGTTGGGGGTTCTTGGGGATGTAGTAGTGCTGGTGTGGCACAGCCGGCACCTCCCCCCCAAACGTGGAACATAGAACTCTATAGTCTACAAGCAGTCATACCCCACTGAAAAACTCAAAGGTCAAGTTAGTTGGCTGGGAATATGGCCAGGCAGTGAAAACGCACTGAGATTCAGTCTCAGACTTTGCATTCTTTCTTTGCTGACAAAGAAGACCAAAACATACAGCCTAAAGAAGTCAATAAAGTGCAAGAGCCTACACCAAAAGCCTCCAAGAAAAACATGAGCTGGTCCCAGGCCATGGAAGAGCTCAAAAAGGATTTGGAAAAGCAAGTTAGAGAAGTAGAGGAAAAATTGGGAAGAGAAATGAGAAGGATGCGAGAAAACCATGAAAAACAAGTCAATGACTTGCTAAAGGAGACCCAAAAAAATACTGAAAAATACACTGAAGAAAACAACACCTTAAAAAATAGACTAACTCAAATGGCAAAAGAGCTCCAAAAAGCCAATGAGGAGAAGAATGCCTTGAAAGGCAGAATTAGCCAAATGGAAAAGGAGGTCCAAAAGACCGCTGAAGAAAATACTACTTTAAAAATTAGATTGGAGCAAGTGGAAGCTAGTGACTTTATGAGAGATCAAGATATTATAAAATAGAACCAAAGCAATGAAAAAATGGACGACAATGTGAAATATCTCATTGGAAAAACCAGTGACCTGGAAAATAGATCCAGGAGAGATAATTTAAAAATTATTGGACTACCTGGAAGCCATGATCAAAAAAAGAGCCTAGATATCATCTTTCAAGAAATTATCAAGGAGAACTGCCCTGATATTCTAGAGTCACAGGGCAAAATAGAAATTGAAAGAATCCATCGATCGCCTCAAATAGATCCCAAAAAGAAATCTCCCAGGAACATTGTCGCCAAATTCTGGAGCTCCCAGATCAAGGTGAAAATACTGCAAGCAGCCAGAAAGAAACAATTTGAGTATTGTGGAAACCCAATCAGAATAACCCAAGATCTCGCAGCCTCTACATTAAGAGATCAAAGGGCTTGGAATACGATATTCCAGAGGTCAATGGAGCTAGGATTAAAACCAAGAATCACCTACCCAGCAAAACTGAGTATCATGCTCCAAGGCAAAATATGGACTTTCAATAAAATAGAGGACTTTCAAGCTTTCTCAGTGAAAAGACCAGAACTGAATAGAAAATTTGGTTTTCAGACACAAGAATCAAGAGAAGCATGAAAAGGTAATCAAGAAAAAGAACAAGAAAAAGAAATCGCAAGGGACTTACTAAAGGTGAACTGTTTTGTTGACATTCCTACATGGAAAATTGATGTGTATGACTCATGAGACCTCAGTATTAGGGTAGCTGAAGGGAATATGCATACATATATGTTTATGTATATGGGTGAATGTGTATGTGTATATCTATGTGTGTGTGTATATATATACATATATATATGTATATATATATATATATATATATATATATATAGAGAGAGAGAGAGAGAGAGAGAGAGAGAGAGAGAGAGAGCAGACACAGGGTGAGTTGAAGATGAAGGGAAGATATCTAAAAGAAATAAAATCAAATTAAGGGATGAGAGAGGAACATACTGAGAGAGGGAGATAAGGAGAGATAGAATGGGGTGGATTATCTCCCATAAAGGTGGCAAGAGGAAGCAGTTCTGTGGGAGGAGGGGAGAGGGCGGATGAGGGGGGAATGAGTGAACATTGCGCTCATCAGATTTGGCCTGAGGAGGGAATACCATACATACCCAATTGGGAATCTTACCCCACAGGAAAGAAGAGGGAAGAAGAAAAAAAATGGGGGGGATGATGGGAGGGGAAGGCTGATGGGGGTGGAGGTAGTCAAAAACAAACGCTTTCGAAAGGGGACAGGGTCAAGGGAGAAAATTCAATAAAGGGGGATGGGTTGGGAAGGAGCAAAATATAGTTAGTCTTTCATAACATGAACATTGTGGAAGGGTTATACATAATGATACACATGTGGCCTATGTTGAATTGCTTGACTTCTCAGGGAGGGTGGGTGAGAAGGGAAGAGGGGAGAGAATTTGGAACTCAAAGTTTTAAAAACAGATGTTCAAAAACAAACAAAAATGTTTTTGCATGCAACTAGAAAATAAGATGCAAAGACAATGGGGCGTAGAAATTTATCTTGCCCTACAAGAAAGGAAGGGAAAAGGGGATGGGAGGGGAGTGGGGTGACAGAGGGGAGTGCTGACTGGGGAACAGGGCAACCAGAATATACACCATCTTGGAGTGGGGGGAGGGTAGAAATGGGGAGAAAATTTGTAATTCAAACTCTTGTGAAAATCAATGCTGAAAACTAAATATGTTAAATAAATAAACAAACAAAACAAAAGAATCATCTATGCATAAAACGAGGGTATCCTCAATGAGAATATTAGTAGGGCACAAGGAGGCTTTTGCAAACAATAATCAACAATGAAACACATCTTTATCATCTCAGAACTGATTGAAAGAAAAAAAATATGAGATCTCAATATGCTTCCTGTTTTTTGATTAATTAAAAAAACACTACATTGCAGGTTCATTTATTACAAAGTGTTTGTGTGTGTGTGTGTGTGTGTGCGCGCGCGCGTGTGTGTGTGTGTGTGTATAAAAGAGTGGCCCAGCCATTCTTTTTTCTGAGTTCTTACTTGTGACAATTTTGAAGTTATTTCCTTCTCTTAGTATTTTATCTTGAGATTTTAAAAATCCATAGTATTCCTTTCTGTAGTGCATTGGTAACTAAGGTGGGACTTTTTTACTGTTTTAGAATGATAGATTAATTAAGTGTCTTTGAGTGAGCCTTACTAGGTGCAAAGCCCCAGGCCCAAACCCCTATTTACTAGGTGCTAAACCTATGTGGGCATGAAGCCCTCTGGGCCCTAAGGGGAGTTGCTAAGACCAGAGTCAATAGTATGTACCTAAGTTCTGGTTGCTCAGATGACATTTGATGATGTCCAAAGACTGTATAAAAAGAGAGAACAGAGATATTTGCTGAAGGCTCTCATTCCTGGAGGAGTGTTGACATGGGACTCTGGGCAGCTGCTCTAAGAGCCTCCTGGCTCATCAACCCAGATGTTGATGGTTTCTTGGTAACTATGAATTGTGATCTGGCCTGTTTATATTGTGTATATTTGTAACTTGTTTGTATTTGCTCTGAAGTTCAGGGTGCTGGCTTTTTCCCCTGAACTAAGGGAATGATACTTGTATGTTGGATTGAAATAAGATTGTTAACCTATTAACATTGCTTTCCTTAGTAAAGCAAATCAAAAGAATCTGTGCTGGCAGTGTTCTTGTTGGGGTTGTGTTGGTCTTTCACCCCCATGGCAGCTGCTAGCCGAATTGTTGCAACATATAGTAAGAATGTTCTTATGTTAGTTCAGTTCTACAAATTCAGTTCCTGGAATAAGGTTCTGTATCAGGGCCAGGTTCTTCTCCTTCATGCTCTTTTGGATGGGATGCTGTAGTCCCTGTCATCCTCTGTGTAGTTCTGGAATGGGATTATATATCAGAGCTAGGTCTTGCCTCCACTACAGTCTAGAAACTTCTGATTTATGGTCCCTCTATGGGGGTTTGCCTGGGACCAGACCCTCCCTTCTTCCGCAGCTCTGGCCTGGGACAAGGAATAGGACACAGTTTTAGTACCAAGCTTTGCTGACTGACTAGATCCACTGTCAGTACCAAGCTTCACCCACTGTCTCAGTCTGTAGCTTACTCCTACTTTCTAGGGCTTCCCCTGACCCTAGTCATGCTGTCCTTGTCTATTTCCTCACTTTAGTCACCTACTAAAGATTCAGGGCTTCCAGCCTTGGCCCCTGGTGCTGCATGACCCAGCTGATGCTATCCTCAGTCCAGAGTCTCCTACATTTTCCCCACTCATTTCCTTGCGCAGTCACAGACCTCGATATCCAGCCTTGGAATAGCCCCTCCAGAAGTTTGATTGGGTTCAATTCTTGGCACAGACACTAAACATGCTTTGTGTCCACCTCCATCCCTAGCCTTGACTTCGACATTGAACATGACACAGAAAAGGCACTGGCTCTGAAATTCAATTCCAAAAGCATTTATCAAGTGCTTACTTCATGTAATAGTTTTGGTTTGTTTTTTTAATGGAGAACTCATGCAAAGAAGACACATAGTAGTCAGAAGAAGCAATACAAGGACACTCTCAAGGTCTCTCTTAAGAACTTTAGAACTGATTGTGTGACATGGGAGACACTGGCACAGGACAGCTCAGCATGGTGTGCCCTCATCAGAGAAGGTGCTGTGCTTTCTGAACAAAGCAGAATTGAAAAAGCTCAAAAGAAATGCAAGATGTGTAAATTTAGATAATTCACCCCATATGTTCACACAGACTATTTATGCCTGACCTGTGGTAGAGTAGACTGAGCTCATGTTGGTCTGATCAGCCACAGTCGGACTCAGATTTGCTGTAACTTGATTGTAACATAGTAGTGTCATTTTGGTCCTCTTCAAGAATGAAGGACAACAACCAACCAACCAACTTTATGTAATGATTTGAATTTCAACTCAGCTAATATCCACCCACATGACCTTGGTCAAATTCTTTAACCCCTCTGAGCCTAAGTTTCTTCATTTTTTAAATGTCAGACAGTAATTGTTTATTTGCTAAATCATTATGAACTTAACTTTGAACATAAGCAAAATCAAATAAACATAAGAATTTACATTTTTCTTTTTTTAATCTTTTAATATTTTTATTTAAAATTTTGAGTTCCAAATTCTATCCCTCCTTCTCCCTCACCCTGCCCCCTCCCCATGCCCTCCTCCTCCTCGAGATGGTAAGCAATCAGATATAGGTTACACATGTGCAATTGGGTAAAACATTCCCACGTTAGTCATTTTGTACAAGAAGACTCGAATAAAAAAAAAATGAAAGTGAAAAATAGCATGCGTCAGTCTACATTCAAACATTACCAGTTCTTTCTCTTGAGGCAGATAATATACTTCCTTATTAGTCCTTGGGGACTGTCTTAGATCATTGCATTGCTGAGAATAGCTAAATCACTCACAGTTCTTCAGTGAACAATATTGCTGCTCCTGTGTACAATGTTCTGGTTCTGTTCACTCAACTTCACTTCATGTAAGTTTTTCCAGGTTTTTCTGAAATCATGTTGTTTGTCATTTCTTATAACACAATAATATTCCATCACAATCATACACCACAGCTTATTTAGCCATTCCCCAATTGATGGTCATCGCTTTGATTTCCAATTCTTTGCCACCACAAAAAGGGCTGCTATAAATATTTTTGTATAAATATGTCCTTTTCCTCTTTTTTTGGGGGGGGGGCGGGGAGAGGGATGTCTTTAGGATATAGACCTAGCAGTGGTATTGCTGGATAAAAAGGTGTGCACAGTTTTTTTTTTTCTTCAGTATTTTTTTGGGTCTCCTTCAGCAAGTCATTGACTTGTTTTTCATGGTTTTCTCGCATCACTCTCATTTCTCTTCCCAATTTTTCCTCTACTTCTATTACTTGATTTTCCAAATCCTTTTTGAGCTCTTCCATGGCATTCATATTTTTCTTGGAGGCTTTTGATGTAGGCTCTTTGACTTTGTTGACTTCTTCTGGCTCTATGTTTTGCTCTCCTTTGTCACCAAAGAAAGATTCCAAAGTCTGAGCCTGAAGCTGAGACCATTTTTGCTGCCTGTTCATGTTCTCATCCAACTACTTGACCCTTGAGCTTTTTGTTGGGGTACGGCTGCTTGTAAAGTAGAGAGTACTTTGTCCCAAGCTTGGAGGGGCTGCACTGCTGTTTTCAGAGCTACTTCTACACAGCAAGCTCTGCCACACCAGTGCTCCTTCTCCCCCAAGAACCTCCAACCAGGATTGAGGCCCAGAACCTGGCAGGGCAAAGCAGACTTTGCACTCCTGCTTGGATCCACCACTTAATTCCTCCCACCAGGTGGGCCTGGGGCTGGAAGCAACTGCAGCTGTAGCTCTGGAAGCAGCCTCAGAGCTGTACCACCTCCGCTGCCCCGGGGTGGGGTGGGGGGCGGTGGCCCACTGCAAACTCCTTTCACTCTGTCCCAGCAGCTTTTCCCACTAACTTTCTCTTTTGTCTTTGGCGTTTGTGGATTGAGAAGTTTGGTAACTACCACAGTTCAATGATTCAGTGTGCTAGGGCCTGTTCCACCTGGTTCCTGGGTCTGATTGGTCCTGGCGCGGTCCACGTTGGGCTGTGCTCCGCTCAGCTCCCAGCTCCGTGCCAATAGACCCTTCCCAGCGACCATCCAGGCTGTCCTGGGCTGGAGCCCTGCTTCCCTCTGCTATTTCATGGGTTCTGTAGCTCTAGAATTTGTTCAGAGCCGTTTTTATAGGTGTTTGGAGGGACCTGGGGGGGAACTTAAGCAAGTCTCTGCTTTCCAGCCACCATCTTCAAGCAAGCCCGGGTGTGCACAGTTTTATAGCCCTTTGGGCATAGATCCAAATTACTCTCCAAAATGGCTGGATCACTTCACAACTCCATCAACAATGCATGAGTATCCCAGTTTTCCCACATCCCCGCCAACATCCAACATTTTTCTTTTTTGTCATATTAGCCACTCTGATGGGTGTGAGGTGGTACCTCAGAGTTGTTTTAATTTACATTTCTCTAATCAGTAGTGATTTAGAGCCATTTTTTCATGACTGTAGATAGCTTTGATTTCTTTGTCTGCCTGTTCATATCCTTTCACCATTTAACAATTGGGGAATTGACTTGTATTTTTATAAATCTGACCTCATCCTCTTTATATTTGAGAAATGAATCCTTTATCAGAGCTACTCGTTGCAAATTTTTTTCCCAGTTTTCTGCTTTCTTATAATTCTGGTTGCATATAAAATTTGGTTGCATTTGGTTTTATTTGTACAAAAAGCTTTTAAATTTCATATAATCAAAATTATCTATTTTACATTTTATAATGCTCAGTCTATCTTCTTTGGTCCTAAATTATTCCCTTATCCATAAACCTGATAGATGAACTATTCCATACTCTCTTAATTTGCTTATGGTTATTACCACCAATGAAGAGGAAATTAAGACAATTGTTCAGAGCTATTTTGCCCAATTACATGGCAATTAATTTGATAATCTAAATAAAATGGATGAAATCTACAAAAAATATATTACCTAGATTAACAGAAGGAATAAAATAAATAACCCAATCTTAGAAAGAGAAATTGAACAAGCCATAAATTAACTTCCTAAGGAAAAAACCCCCAGGACCAGATGGATTCACAAGTGAATTCTACCAAATATTTAAAGAAAAATTAATCCCAATATTATGTAAATTATTTGGAAAAATAGGCAGAGTTATTTATTTTCTTCTTTCTTCTGTTAATTTAGGTAATATATATTTTTGTAGATATTTATCCATTTTCTTTAGATTATCAAATTTATTGGCATATAATTGGGCAAAATAGCTCCCAAAAAGTGTCTTAAAATTTCCTCTTCGTTGGTGGTGAATTAACCCCTTTCATTGTTTTCTTCTTTCCTTTTTTTAATCAAATTAACCAATGGTTTGTCAATTTTATTGTTTTTTTTTCTCATAAAACCCAGCTTCTAGTTTTATTTTAATTCAATAGTTTTCTTACTTTCAATTTTATTAATCTCTCCTTTGATTTTCAGGATTTCCAATTTGGTGTTTAATTGAGGACTTTTAATTTGTTCTTATTCTAGTTTTTTAGTTGCACGCCCAATTCATTGATCTGCTTTTTCTCTATTTTACTGATGTAAGCAATTAGAGATGTAGATTTTCCCCCAAGTACCACTTTAGTTGCATCCCACAAATTTTGGTATATTGTCTCATTGTCACTTTCTTTAATGAAATTATTGATTGTTTCCATGATTTGCTCTTTGACCCACTTGTTTTATAGGATTAGATTATTTAATTTCCAATTAATTTTTAATCTCTTTCCATTGTCCATTACTGAATGTAATTTTTACTGTATTATGATCTGAAAAGGATGTGTTTACTACTTCTGCTTTTCTGCATTTGGTTGTGAGGATTTTATGTCCTAATTATTACACATGGTCAATTTTTGTGTAGGTGCCATGTACTACTAAGAAAAGATATATTCCTTTCTATTCCCATAAAGTTTTCTCCAAAGATCACATTTAACTTTTCTAAAATTTTATTCACCTCCTTAATTTCTTTCTTGTTTATTTTGTGGTTAGATTCATCTAGTTTTGAGAGGAAAGTTGAGGTCCCTCACTAGTATAGTTTTACTATCTATTTCCTCCTGTAACTCATTCAACTTCTCCAAAAATTTAGATGCTATACCTTTTGGCGCATATATGTTTAGTACTGACATGACTTCATTGTCTATGGTTCCTTTCAGCAACATATGGTTTCCTTCTTTATCTCTTTTAATTATATTTATTTTTGCTTTTGCTTTATCTGAAATCATGACTGCTACCCCTGCTTTCTTTATTTCAGCTGAAGCATAATAGAATCTGCTCCCACCCCTTACCTTTACCCTGTATCTCTCTGTTTCAAATATGTTTCTTGTAAACAACATATTGTAGGATTCTGGTTTTTAATCCATTCTACTATCTGCTTTGGTTTTACTCACATTTATAGTTATGATAACTAACTGTGTATTTCCCTCCATTCTATTTTTCACTTATTTATCCCTCTTTCTCTCTTACCTCCCCCTTTCCCTCCTCATAAGTGTTTTACTTCTGATCACTGCCTTCCCCAATATACACTCCCTTTTATGAGGCCCCCCTCCTTCTTCCATTATCACCACCCTTTTTACTTCCTTGTAGGGCAAATATCTATATCCAACTAAGTGTGTTCATTATTCCCTTTGAGCCAATTTTGATGAGAGTAAGGTTTAAGTTTTGCCTGCCACCTCCCTTCCTCCATCTTCCCCTCTATTATAATAGCTTTTCCATGTCTCTTTCATGTGGGATATTTTACCCCATTCAATCTCGTCTTTCCTTCTTTTTCCAGCATAATTTTCTTTCTCACTCCTTTATTTTGTTTTGGGGGTATCATCTCATCAAAGTTACCTTACATCCGCATCATCTGTCTACATAAACTCCTTCTAATTGCCCTTAAAGTGATAAAGTCTGTCTATATGTACTCCTAATTGCTCTTATAATAATAAAGTTGAGTTACAAATATTATCTTGCCATATAGAAATATAAACTGTTGAACCTTATTGAGTTTCTTATGGTTCCTCTTTCTTGTTTCTTTTTTTACCTTTTTATGTTTCCCCTGAGTCTTGTATTTGGAGGTCAAATTTTTTATTCAGCTGTGGCCTTACAATTAGAAATACTCAAAAGTCCTCTATTTTGTTATATATACACATTTTATTTCCCCTTAGAGATTATATTCAGTTTTGCTGGGTAGGCAATTCTTGATTGTAATCCTAATTCGTTTGCCTTCTGGTATATCATATTTCAAGCCCTCTGGCTCTTTAATGTGGAAGCTGCCAAATCCTGTATAATCCTGACTGTAGCTCCACAATATCTGAATTGTTTCTTTTTGGCTGCTTGCAATACTTTCTTCTTAATCTGTGGAATTTGGCTATAATATTCCTGGGAGTTTTCATTCAGGGATCTTTTTCAAGCAGTGATCGGTGAAGTCTTTCAATTTCTATTTTACTCTCTGGTTCTAATATATCAGGGCAGTTTTCTTTCATAATCTCTTGAAAGATGTCCAGGCTTTTTTTTTTTAATCATGGTTTTTAGTTACTCTGATAATTCTTATATTATCTCTCGTGGATCTATTTTCTAGGTCAATTGTTTTTCCAATGAGAAATTTCACATTTTCTTTTTTTTTTTACCTTTTGATTTTATCATATCTTGGTGTCTCGTAGAGTCATTAGGTTCCTCTTATTTAATTCTAATTTTTAAGGGATTATTTTCTTCAGTGAGATTTTGTACTTTCTTTTCCATTTGGCTAATTCTTATTATTGTTTTTTAATTTTTTTAATTAATTTATTTTTAGTTTTCAAGATTCACTTTTATAAGATTTTGAGTTCCAAAATTTTCTTCCTACCTCCCCTTCCCCATCCTCAAGACAGCATGCAATCTGATATAGGCTATACATGTACAATCATATTCCACATCAGTCATGTGTTGAAATAAGAATCAGAACAAAAGGGAAAAACATGAGAAAGAGAAAGTGATATGTTTTGATCTGCATTCAGACACCATCAATTCTTTCCCTAGAAGTGGATAGCATTTTCCATGCTGAGTCTTTTGGAATTGTCTTAGATCACCGTATTGCTGAGAAGAGCTAAGTCTATGAAAGTTGGTCTTTGCACAATATTGCTGTTACTGTATACGATGTTCTCCTAGTTCTAGTCACTTCGCTCAGCATCAGTTCATGCCTGCTCATCATTTCTCATAGAACAATGTTATTCCATTACATTTATAAGCCACAACTTGTTCACCTATTCCCCAATTGATGGACATCCCCTCAACTTCCAATTCTTGGCCACCACAAAAAGAACTGCCATAAATATTTTTGTATATGTAGGTCCTTTTCCCTTTTTTGTGATATCTTTGGAATACAGAACTGGTAGTGCTATTGCTGGATCAAAGGAGTATTCACCGTTTTATAACCCTTTGGGCACAGTTCCAAATTGTTCTCCAGAATGGTTAGATCAGTTCACAACTCCACCAACAATGCTTTAGTGTTCCAATTTTCCTACATCTTCCCCAACATTTATCATTTTCCTTTTTTGTCATATTAGCCAATCTGGTAGGTGTGAGGTGGTACCTCAGAGTTGTTTTAGTTTGCATTCCTCCAATAAATAGTGATTTAAAGGATTTTTTCATATGATTGCAGATAGCTTTGATTTCTTTGTCTGAAAACTGCCTGTTCTTATCCTTTAATTACTTATCAATTAGGGAATTGACTTATATTCTTATAAATTTGACTCTTTTCTATATATTTTAGAAATGAGGCCTTTATCAGAGACACTGGCTGTAAAAATTATTTCCCAGCTTTCTGCTTCCCTTCCAATCTTGGTTGCATTGGCTTTGTGCAAAACCTTTTTTAATGTAATCAAAATCCATTTTGCATTTCATAATGTTCTCTATCTCTTGTTTGGTCATAAAGGCCAATTCTATTTTTTAGGGAATTATTTTCCTTGGTAAATTTTTGCTTATCTTTTCCCATGCTACTGATTCTTTTTTTTTTTCACGATTCTCTAGTATTACTCTCATTTCTTTCCCAATTTTTCTTCTACTTATCTAATTTGCTTTTTAAAATCCTTTTAAAGCTTTTCAAGGAATTTGGGCCTGAAACCAAAGTATATGGGTGATGGAAGATTATAAGCAATATCACCTCAGAAAGCAGCAAGAAGCAGTGGAGGGTAAAACCAGTTCAAAAAAGCTTGGTAAGAGACACAACAAAATAAAGTCACCTCAAGTGCATCTAAGGAAACAAATAGAAGGCCAACATACAGAAGAAAATCGGAAAAGATCTGCAAAGATCTTTATATCAAATTGTTTTCACCATCCAAGCCAGTAGAGTCACCATGTTAGGTCTCTAACATCATAGCCCTGGATGTGCTTATGAAGGAGTTAGAAAGTTATAGAACTAAGGGGAACAAAGACAGGAGGAGACAGATTAGACCAAGTGTATACTGAATAGAACTGTCCTAGAGGTAACAGATTTGTGAGGATATTGAAGGACTGATTCACAAGTATCTGATGGAGAAAATACCAAAAGAGTGGGCAAAAAAAAATCTCAGACTTTATAAATACTAGAAAAGGGCAGCTAAGAAAACATCAGCAACTAGCAACATATCTGCCTATTTTCTCATCTATATTAAAATCTTAATGTAAATCATCTATTCATACATCAAATGCATCCTCCTCACTAACAGTTCCTACAGGGAACAGGGAGGCTGTTCTACAGGAACCATGTTTACTGTGACACAGCTGACCAAAATATGTGACACAGAATCATAGATTCATAGCCCAACACCCTCAACGTACAGATGAGGAAAATGAGGCCAAAGGAGGCTTAAGGATTTGCCCAGTGTCACACATTAAGTTCTAACCCCTGGTCCCCTGACTTTAGAACCAGTGCTCTTTCTCTTGCAGGGTCCATCATATTCCCTACTATGGAAAAGCATTTGATTCAATGACGCCTTAAAGGCTCTCTTCCAAAAAGGCATTACCCACCTATATATCAAAATCATTCAAGATTCCTAAAAGATATAACATAGACAACCTTGTTCGACAACCTCCTGACCATAAATATCAGGTAATACATAAAACAGGAAGATATCTGCTTGTCAAAGATGTTCACCACTATGGAAGAGAATCAGCACCGAGTCCAAGTTGAAGAACTATCTCCCTGTGGATAAAGTCCTTCAGATGCTTCTATAGGCTGGTAACACTGCAGGCTGCATGAAGCCTAAGACTCAATACAACAGAGACTCTTTTTTTTTAATTATATTTTATTTTTTTTTCCAAGAATAGATATCTTTTCCTCACTCCAACCCAGAGGTAGGGAACCTGCAGCCTTAAGGCCACTGTGGCCTTCTAGGTCCTTGGGTGAGGCCTTTTGACCAAGTCCAAGTTTTGCAGAACAAATCTTTTTATTAAGGGGATTTGTTCTGTGGAGTTTGGATTCAGTCAAAGGGCCACACTTGGGATATAGATGGCCACAAGTGGCCTCCATGACACAGGTTCCCCATCCCTGCTCCAACTCCTTCTCTTCCACCATTAAGAATGAAAGAAAACTTCGCATTGAATTAATTTATGCACTAGTCTAGTTGTGGAGAAGAATTTTGACCAATAGAATGAATCATGAGAAAGAAGAAACAGAACCAAAAAAAAAACAAAAAAAAAAACCCAAAAACAAAAACAAAAAAGAAGCAAAAAAAAAGGCGAGCATGTAGTGCACCTCGATCTGTATTCAAACTTCACAATTCTTTATACATGACAGTTATATGAGATTCCATGCCATCTTGGGGAGGGAGGGAGGAGGGAGGGGAGAAAATCTGGAACTCAAAACTATGTAGAACCGTGTGTGGTAAACTAAAAATAATGTCTCATTCTATACTCTGAGTCCTTGCCCTCTCTATCAGAAGGTCTAAAGCTTGTCTAGTCTAAAGCTGGAGGAAAGAGTAATTATCAGAAAGATATAGCATGCAATTGAAAAAACTCAATCCTAACCAGCTTAAGTAATTCATACTGAAATATAGATGGTGTTTAATAGAAATGATACTGACACCAATTACAATGATTTTACGCGGATAGCATGTTTTATCTTCAGTCTTCTGAAATCATGGTTGGTAAATATGCTGATCAGAATCCCTAATTCTTTCACAGTTGTTTGTCTTTACTATATTGTCATTGTATATACTGCATAAAATAGATAAGTACTCCAGCTTCCTTTATTTCCCTTACTAGAGAGGAAATATCTTTCACCCTCCTGGGGACCTGATTTTTATAGGTATTAACTAAAGGTTTCTGTTTGGCATACTGCAGTAACATGCTCAGAGGTTACTGAGAGGGCCTTCCCAGAAACTGAACCCATTATCTACCTTCTCTTCCTGGACTGCCCTCCATAGCTTCTCTAGTACTATCTAAATGGGGCAGAAGTTTTAGAGCTTTGGGTGGCGCTTAAGGGTCCCTAGTGCTCTCAGGTGCTTAATTTCCCTATACTAATCTACTAGGACCCACAAGGGCTGGCCATATGTTGCTTTCTTATCAACCAGATAATTCAGGATCCACACCTAAAGTATCATCCTGGGAATGACATCATCCCCCTCTGCTCACCTAGCAGGACTTCCATATGCTCAATGACTTCCTCTATTTCGAGCATAGGCATCAGTATTTACCCAAGCCACAACTATCTAATTTCAAATGATCAGTTCACAGCTGTATAGTTGTATAGTAAGGGAGATCCACTGCTAGTCTGAAACTATTTAGGTGGGACTCTACTCAGATGGTGGGATCTAATTTTGCCAAAAATGGCTGGGCATAGGGTGTGGCAGGTATTGAGTCTCCACATCACCCTCCCAGTCCTGTCCTCCACCTCCCATAGTTGTTGTTCCAGTGTGTCTGACTCTTTGTGACTCCATTTGGGGTTTTCTTGGCAAAAATACTAGAGTGGTTTGCCATGTCCATTTCATTTTACAGATGAGGAAACTGAGGCAAACAGGGTTACGTGACTTGCCCAGGGTCATCCAGCTAGTAAGTCTCTGAGGCAGGATTTGAAATTGAGTCTTCCTGACTCCAAGCCCAGCATGCTGTCTACTTAGCCATCTAGCTGTCTATCTGTCTGTCTCTCCCCCCACTCTCCCACCTCCCATACTTCCCCTTTAAATCCAACCTATTAAACCCATTTCTTTTAGGAACTTCATCTCCTTCTGTGCCGATTCCCATAGGTGTATCAACAATCTGCTAGCAGCTGCTATAGGGGTGTAAAACCCGCCAACAACCAGCACACAGAAAGCTGCCAACACAGGTTCTTTGATCTGCTTTTCTAAGGAAAGCGACGTTAAGGGGTTAACAATCTCAGTTTAATCAAACATACAGATATCATTCACAGTTTGGGGGAAAAGATCAGCCCCCTGGATTTCAAGGCATATACAAACAGAAATTACAAACAGAAATTACAAACATCAACAGACAGACCTTGTCTGACTCAAATCACAATACATAGTTACCAGAGGAGAACCAACATCTGAGTTGCAAAGCTGGGGGTGCAGTTTGCAGCTTGCACAGAGTCTCAATATTCCTTCCATGAGTGTGCCCCAAAAGTCAAATGCCAAGCTCTCCTCAATTATATCCTGTTCAGAGTTCTGAGGGCTCTGACCCACCCAGCTGGGTGTGGGAAAAGTTCCCCATCCCCAGTGTCACAGCAAAAAGTCCCACCTTAATTACTATTACAATAGGCTAGCTGGTTGCAAGAGGCCTTTAAGAGGCCAGGTAAAAAGGGACAAAGAGCATCCCTCCTCCAGAGGCTCTAACAAATTTAGTTAGTTCTGTAAAAGTAGTTCATCTGAGAGTTCTTCCAGGCTATGCAAGTCCACAACAGAGAACAGTTTGACTATGGCTCCTTTAGAGGAGGCCTGCAGTATATACTGTATTTCCCCATGTATAAGACGCACCTTAATTTTGGGGCCTGAAATTTGAAAAAAATGTATTACATAAAGCTATTGAACTCAAGTTTTATTCATCATAAAATTCATACAACTCCTCATTACTGTCAAAACTCCCATTGTTAGCTTGTCCTCATGTGTGTCTGATGACAAAATCACTTTCTTCATGTATTGCCTCGTCCTCAGTTCCACTTGTGGCATTTGAAATGCCACACTTCTTAAATGACTTGACAACTATCTCAATCTTGATATTATCCCAGGATCTTTTCACCCAGGTACAAACTTCTCCTATAGTTGGTTTCTTCACTCTTCCTGCTGGTGTCAAATTGTCCCCAGAAGACTTCATCCATTGGTTCCATTCGTCTCTCATGGCAGCTGTACGAAAATCTTTTCAGAACCATTTCTGGGCAGGATGTGGCAAAATGTAACCTAATATACTGGTAACAAATGCGAAACAATGAGCACAAAGACAACAAGCGCGAAAAAGTGGGAAATACAAGTAAAAAAATCTACAACCACTGTATAAGACGCACCCAGTTTTTAGACCCCAAATTTTTCGGGAAAAGGTGCATCTTATACATGGGAAATGCAGTAATGGCAACCACACTGGCACACCCAGGATGGCTGCTAGTGCTGGTTCTTTTATCTGCTTTGCTAGGAAAGACAGCTGTTTCAGGGGTCAACAATCTTCTTCAATTAAACAGAAAAAATACAGAGAAGAAAAATAAAGACAAACAGACAGGGCTCTACTGCCCGAATCAAAACAATACTGCTATGTATACTTTACATTCACCACTGGATCGAGACAGCCTTTACCTCTGAGCAGTCAGGGAGCTCTGAACATACGGCCACTCAGGGAATCACAAGATCCTTCTTGTAAGCAAGCCTCCAAAATATAAAGCTCACCCCTCAGAATATATGCTTTTTCAGCTAATAGGGTCAGAGCCAGAACCCTCCTGACTCAGTGCCTAATTAGAAATTAACAAAAAGTGTGCAAGCCTTCCTACAAGCAAGCTTCCCTTTAATGGGCTCCACATAAGGCCTACTGATAGGTGGGGAAGATCTTACTACCCATTGACCTTACATGGTGCCATAGCTCCAGAGATGCCTGTTTGAGAATTCTGTTTGAACTCTAGGCACCTCCCCAGCTCCTGAGGGGAGAAAGTCTGTCTCACAGCCAATTTACTCAAGACAAGGAGTCATCATTCAACTCCTAGGTCAGCAAACGATTACTTCAACAGCTTCGACTGGAACCTCACTGCTACTGGGCAATCCTTCTACACTTCCCCTATCAAGCCACTATCCCAGGCTTCCAAGCCTTCCATAGCATGCACCTTCTCACCCTCTGAGCTGAGAGCCTTGCCTCATTTCGCTGGAAAAGTTGACACACAGGAATGTGGAATGTAAGATCTATGAATCAAGGTAAGCTGGGCGTGGTCAAACAGGAGATGGAAAGATTAAACATCAACATCCTGGGTGTCAGTGAACTGAAATGGATGGGAATGAGGGAATTTAAGTCAGGTGATCATTACATATAGTACTGTGGGCAAAAAAGAAAGGGAGGAGACTCACAGGCAATAAAAGCACTAAGAAAAGCAGTACTGGAGTAAAATCTCAAAAATGACAGAATGACATCTGTTTGAAACCAAGGCAAGCCATCTAACATCGCAGTAACACAGCCACTTATGCTGAAGAGGCCAAAGCTAATCAGTTCTATGAAGGCTGACAACATCTTCTAGAAATAATACCAAAAAAAAGTTACATTCATCATAGAGGACTGGAATGCCAAAATAGGAAATCAAAAAATAACTGGAATAGCCGGCAAGTTTGGTCTTGGAGTACAAAATGAAGCAGGGCAGAGACTAACAGAATTTTGTCAAGATAAGTCACTGGTCATGGCAAACACTCTTTTTGAACAACCCAAAAGTGGAAAAGGTCTATACAGTCAGCTAAAACAAGCACTGGAGCTGATTGTGGCTCTCTTCTTACGGCAAAATTCAGACTTAAATTGAAGAAAGTAGGGAAACCCATCAGACCATATAGGTATGACCTAAATAACATCCTTTATGAAGCAGAAGCAGCTGGTGGCTCAATGGATAGAGCGCTGGGCCTGGAGTCAGGAAGACCTGAGTTGAAATTTAGCCTCAGAAGCTTCCTAGCCATGTGACTCTGGGCAAGTCACTTAACCTCTGATTGCCTGACGAAATGGATCCATTGAAGAAGGAGATGGCAAACCACTTCAGTATCTCTGCCACAAAAACCTCAAATGGAGTTACAAAGGGTCAGACATGATTGAAATGACTGAACAACAAGGTGGAAGTGATAGAGAGATTTAAAGGATTAGACCTGGTGGCGTGCCTGAACAAATGTGGACCGATATTTGCAATAATGTATAGGAGGCAGTAACAAAAAAACATTCCAAAGAAAAAGAAGAGCAAAAAAGCAAAATGGTTCTCTGATGGGGTTTTACAAAAAGCTGAGGAAAGAAGGAAAGCAAAAGGGAGAGATATACACAGCTGAGTACAGAATTCCAGAGAACAGAAAGGAGAGATACGTTTTTCTTAAATGAGCAAAGCAAAGAAACAGAAGAAAATAACAGAATGGGAAAGACGAGATCTCTTCGAGAAAACCAGAGATACCAAAGGAACACTTCATTAAAAAATGGGCATGATAAAAGATAAAAATGGCAGGGACTTAAGAGAAGCAGAAAAGATTAAGAAGAGGTAGCAAGAATATACAGAAGAACTATAAAAGAAAGATCTTTACATCACTGACAACTACGGCGGTGTGATTACTAATCTAGAACCAGACATCCCAGAGAATTGAGTCAAATGGGCCAGAGGAAGCCCTGCTAATGATACAGCCAGTGGAGGCAATGGGATCCCAGCTGAACGATTTAAAATCCTAAAAGCTGGTGCAATTAAAGAGTTGCACTCAATATGCCAGCAAAGTTGGAAAAGATCAGTTTACATCCCAATCTTAAAGAAGGGCAATGCCAAGGAAGATTCAAGTTACTGAACTACTGTGCTCATTTCACACACCTGCAAGGTTATGCTTCAGATTCTGCAGGATAGGCTTCAGCAATATGTGAACCGACAATCACCAGAAGAGCAGGCTAGTTTTCAAAGAGGTAGGGGAACTAGAGACCAAACTGCCAACATCATTGGATCCAGAAAAACATCTATTTCTGCTTCATTGACAACAGTATAGCTTTTGGCCATGTGAATCACAACAAAACGTGACAAGTCCTCAAAGAGAGGAGAGTACCAAATCATCTTACTTGTCACCTGAGGAACCTGTGTGAGAGTCAAGAAGCAACAGTTAGAACTGAACATGGAACAAATGATTGATTTAAGATGGGAAAAGGAGTATAATAAGGCTGTATATTGTCACCTTATTTAACTTATATAAAGAATACATCATGTGAAATGCCAAGCTGGATAAATCAAAAGCTGAAATTAAGGTTGCCAGCAGAAATACTAACAATCTCAGATATGCAAATGATACCACTCTGATAGCCCTAAGTAAATAAGAATTAAGAAGCCTCTTGATGAAGGTGAAAGAGGAGAGGGTAAGAGCTGACTTGAAGCTTGACATAAAAACAAAATCTTACCAACTGTTCCCATCATCTGGCAAATAGTGGAAGAAGAAATGGCAGCAGTGTCAGATTTCATACTTGTGGGCTCAAAGATCACTGCAGATGTCAACTGCAGTCATGAAATTAAAAGATGCTCCTTGAAAAGAAATTGATGGCAAATCTGGACAGCATACTAAAAGCAGAGACACCACCTTGATGACAAAGGTCCATATAGTTAAAGCTATAGTTTTTCCAGTAGCAATATATGACTGTTAAGAGCTGGACTATAAGGAAAGCTGAGTGTTGCAAAACTGACACTTTCAAATTATGGTGCTAGAAAAGCCTTTTGAGAGTCCCTTGGATAGCAAGGAGATCAAATCAGTCAATACTTAGACATTAACTCAGACTGTTCACTGAAAGGTCAAATACTGAAGCTGAAGCTTAAATCCTTTGCCATATATTGAGAAGGGACTCATAAGAAAAGACCCAGATGTTGGGAAAGATTGAAGGCAAAAGGAGAAGGGGACAGCAGAGGATGAGATAGTGTCATGGAAGCAATGAACATGAACTTGGGACAGTCTTTGAGAATAGTGGAGCAGAGAAGGTCTGGGCATCCTATGATGGTCCATGGCGTCATGATGAGGATGACTGAACAACAACAAAATCTAAATGCTTATTCCCTTCCCACCTCTTGACTTTCCACTTCAGGTCCCAGCTAAAATCCCGCCTTCTATAGGAAGTTTTTCCCAATCCCTCTCAGTTCCAGTGCCTTCCTTCTGTTCATTTGTACTTGTTTGCTCATTGTCTTCCCCCATTAGACTGTGAGCTCCTCGAGGGAAAGAACTTCTTGCTTTTTCTTTGTATACCCAGCACTTTGCACAGTACAAGACACATAGTAAGTACTTAGTAAACACTTTTTGAATGACCAAGTTGTCAACTGATTGGATACAGGGAATGAAAAGAGCAGAGGATAACACCTAAATTGTGAGCCTGGGTGACTGGAAGGATGGTAGGTACTCTTAACAGCAATAGTAAAGCTAGGAAGAGGGGAGAATCTGGCAGCAAAGATAATAAGTTTAGTTTTGGACATATTGAGTGGGTTTAGTTGGAAAGGTCATTGCAACTCTACTAAATAATTATTTAAACTGTTTGAACAGACTCTTCATATGATAGCTACAGTTAAAATACAGGATGTCCCAAAAATCTTAGTGAAGTTTTAAGCTTTAATAACTTAAAAACTATTTAAGCAGTAGATAGAGCACTGGTGCTGGAATCAGGAGAACCTGAGTGCAAAGGTGGCTTCAGACATTTACCAGCTGTGTGACCTTGGGCAAGTCCCCTCATCTGTAAAATGAGCTGGGGAAAGAAATGATAAACCACTCCAGTATCTCTGCCAAAACCCCAAATGGGGTCACGAAGAGTCAAGACAGGACTGAAAACAACTGAATAAGAAGGAAGGAAATATGGTATTTCATTAAAGTATATGTTCATCAAGGAATGAATTTAATTCTATCATTATTTTTGCATCTTTGTATGCTGAGCTCCTAGTATAAGTGTCCCGCACTTAGGTGCTTAACCGGGGTTGAGTTTCATTTGGTTGGAAATCGGATGGGGGGGCGCGCGGCACCTCCGCGCGTGCGCGAGCAAGGGCTCCGACCTGTCTACACTGTCTCAGCCCGCTCCGCCGCTCTCCATCACACCAGTGCTGAAGGAGACCATAGTGCGCCTGCGCTCACTCAGCAGCCGCTCGAAACTTACAACTCCTCCTCTCTCAATCCCCCGCCCCTTTCGGAGCGACACGCCTCCGCGCGCCCACGAGCTCGAGCACAAGCGCACGCTTACCCTGCTTACCCCGCCCCACCATGCCTGCATTGACCTACCCTTAGCTGGAATAAAGCACTTGTGCGCATGCACCCCTAGCGGGCGTGGGGTGGGGGAAGAGTAGCGGGGAAGGAATTCCTATATTCCTGTCCTCAAAGAAACCTTCTAGTGGTTCCTCTCCCTGCCAGTTTAGGAGACGGGCTGGCTGGAAGGGATAAACAGAAATCGCTCTTAGAGGGTCAGCTCTCTACTTCCTCAGGGAAAACGAAGTTCATAGTGCGCAGCCTCTGTGGGAGCCCCAACTCCTTCCGGATAAAGGCGGGCTTGACCCGGAAGTCCCTATCGGAGCCCTAGTCCCTTTCAGGTCGGGCCCTCGGGTGAAGATGGCGGCGGTGCAGGCAGCGGTGGTGACCGAGGACGGCACCGAAACGAAACTCAGCAAAAAGTAAGCGTTTCTGCGAGAGGGCCGGGGTCAGGAAAGGCCGTGGAGTCCGAGGCGGAGAACCACTCGGGCCTCCCCGGAGAGGAGGCTGTGCCTGGAGCTGTTCCGGCGGCTCTCGTGGGCGCTGACGTGCTTCGAAGAAGCCGCCTTCGCCGCCGGAAACTACAAGCCCCAGCATGCACGGGGGCCTGCTAGAAGCCCAAGGTTTCGGTTTGGGATGGGGGCGGGGGCTCGTCTGAGAGGTCTTTCCTTCGCTGCAGTAGCCGCGAGTCCTCCTTCGGGGCCTAGTCCGGGTTAAAGGAGCGAGGAGTTTCCTTCAGTCTCCTGCCCGGGGTCTGTGGAGCGGCTAGCCCGGGAGTTTTGTGCTTCGCCCTTGTCCTTCCTGCCCCACCCCTTCCCGGAAAGGAAGGGCTTTCCTGGAAATGAGCAAGACTTTGCAATGTACATTACACGTTATTTCTTTTTATGCTCCCTACGTCCTTGTGAGGTCGATGCTTTTTTTTTATCCTTGTTCTACAAGTGAGGAAACTTGAGGCAGGGCCAACAGCTAGGAAGTGTCCGAAGCAGTATTTGAAATCAGTATACGTAAGATACCTCTTTTGTGTACCCAGTTGTTTCCATGTCGCCTTCCCCATTAGGTTGTAAGCTTGAAGACAGACACTGTTTAACTTAGTCCATATCCCTTAGCTCTTAATAAATCTTCGTTGATTGAACTGACTCTTAAGTCAGTGAAATCACTAAACTGTCGGAGTGTCATTCACGGCTTCCCCTTAGAGAAACTTTGAATTTATTCCTCAGAGATTTTCTGAAAGCAAGCTCAATCCTAGGTTGTTCCAGACAGCTTTCCAAAAATTACCCGTGTTTAATAGTTGGCGGGGACCAAATAGGCTCATATTTGATACATAGATGTAAAGAAAGTTTATACTCACTTCTTAGATACCTACTATTTTCAGTTTTCTCTTGTTTGAATCTAGAATATGAAGCCCCACAGTGAATATTAAATTGGAGAGAATATAGGTCTTACTCTACAGTCAACTGTCTGCGTATAAGTGTGTCTATTTAGCTCATATACTTAGCTTTGGCTAACTTTTTTTCCAAGCAACAGGTGTTCTCTCATGCCAGGCACTCAGATTTTTCTCTAAAGAGCTTCTCTCTGAGGTATACTAGCAGTTTGAGTATGGATAGTCAGTCAATAAGCAATTATTAAATACCTACTATGTCCCAGGCACTGTACTAAGCTAGGGATTCAAAGAAAGGCAAAAGACAATTGACATGTTGAGTTTTAAGAGGATGTTAAGTTCAAGATGTCAGATAGGCAGTTGAAGATATGAGACTGGAGGTTAAGAGAAGTTTGGGCTGGATAATTTTGAGAATCATTGACACAGAGATAATTTAATTAATGGGAACTGGTGAGATCACCAAGTGAAGTAGTATAGAGAGAGCGTTTAGTGCATTTATAACCTGACCCCTTCTTATCTTTCCAGTCTTGGTGTATATCTCTTTCCTCCCATGGGATCCTACCTTTAGTGGCCATGACTTGAATGAAGATCTAGTAAGGGTGACTGAGGAGTAATCAGACAGGTAGGAAGAGAACCCGGAGAGAGTGATGTTCCAAACAAAACCTCGAGAGAAGAGAGTACCAAGAAGAGGGTGATCAATGGTATGTAAAGGCCACTGGATTTGATAAATAAGGGAGCACTGATAACTTTAGAGAGCATTTTCAGTTGAGTGATGACATTAGAAGCCATACTGTAGAGAGTGAAAGGATAGAAAGTGGAGTTCCCTGTTTGTATATGGCCTTCTCAAGGAATTTAGCCACAAAGGCCAGAAGAGATAAAGGATGATAGTTACACAGGATCAAGTGAGGATTTTTTGAAGATGGGAGAGATGGACATGGTTGTAGGTAGTAGGGAGGCATCCAATAGACAAGGAGAGATTAAAGATAAGTGAGAGTGAGAATCACAGAGGGGGAAGATATTGGAGGAAACACAATGGAATGGGATCACTTGTGCATGTAGAGGGGTTAGCCTTGACAAGGAGTAGGGCCTTCTTGTTGTGAGATGGGTGAAGGAAGAGATAGTGACAGAAGGTATCTGAGTGGTATTGGAAGGAGCTCTCTGAATGGCCTCAAATTTTTCAGTTAAGTATGAGGCAAGGTTCTTAGCTCAGAGGGGGAGGGGAGTAGAAGTCACCGAAGGTTTCAGAAGAGATGAAAACATCTGGAAGAACTCCTGTGGAGAGTGAGATAGCGAGTTAGAGAAGTGTATAAAAGAATAGTCAAGGTCATTTAATACAAATTTGTAGTAGAACCAGTCAACATGGTTTCCTAATTTTTCTCCATTTTTGTTTAACAAATAATGGGAAGGATCCATGTCTGAGGCTTTGCCAGGGAACAATCAGTAATATGAGGGGCCTTGAGGGCAGTGTAGACTTGAGCTGGTTCACTAAGGGGACAAGATGGTGAAAGAAGAGGGTGTGGATAGTGCAGGGGTGATGGCCTGGGAGAGAACTGAGGTGTCAAGGGATTGGAGTCTTGGTGTGGATGAACAGTAGACTTTGATAAGGGAAGGCAGAGGAAGAGGTGAAAAGACTATGGTCAGATAAGGGGATTTCAGTTCTTAAACCTGGAAGTGGTGTTTTTGTGGGTGGCGGCAAGATCAAGAGTGAATCGTTGTGTGTGGATAAGTTGGAGTTGAGAAGGAGGTTGTGTGTAATGAGTAGGTTGAGGAATTCGGTGTTTAGGGCATTTGAGGGAGTATCGGTCTATATGTTGAAGTCCCCTAATAAAAGGGTAGGAGTTGGGGAACAGAGAAAGACCACGAGCTAGGTATTGAAGACCTTGGAGTAGGAAGGAGGGAGTGTCCAGCATGTCTGTAGACAACACTTTCCAGGATTTTAATTGGGTGGAAGATACGGATTGTGTGGCCCTCAGAGGAGAGATTATTTAGTGATGGTGGGAGGAGGAGACCCTGGAAGTGACATTGGGGAGCAAAGAGTATTCCAAAATTCTCTACCACAGCCAGTACTAGAAAGGGAGTTCTGGGAAGTTGTGTCATCAGGTAGGAGCTAGGTCTCAGAGCTAGAAGATGGAAGGAGTGGGAAAGGAAATATGTTAAGATTAAAGTCCTGCCTCTTATACATCCCTCTTGGACACCTTCTTGGTGGTCTGGATGACTCTTGAGACCTGGAAGGGACCTCCGTGGTCATCTTGTCCAACCCATACACAGAAGCGAGTCAGTTATAGATGAGTTGTCACTGGCATTGGTGGAGGTAGTTTCCACATTGGGCCCATTCAGCCCATACTTGCTATTGGTATTTAAACCTAGTGGATTCTATAATGCACATCAATCTGATGTGGTCCTTTTATCTTCCTATCCAGTCATTGAGAACAGGAATCATTCTTCAACTGTACCCTATAAACATTTTAGTTCCAAGATAATGGCCGCATCCCTCCACAGTGTCCATCTTGGATGCTGGAAGAGCTTCATCTCTGGGCCTAGCAGCCACAGATTGTCAGCTGTCTCAGGGCTGGCCAGTCAGCTGAGTACTGACCAGGAGGCAGGAGACTCTCTGCTCATAGAGGATGAATTTTTTGGCCAGGCAGCCCATGAAAGGCCCTCAGTCAGGCCCGTGTCTCCCTCTGCTTCTGTGGGGTGAGAGAAGGGTGGGGGAAGAGGGCAGCCTTCCAGGACACCGTGTCTAACTGCATAAACTGTAAGTGTTGCTACTGTTGATAATAAATTCATTACCTTTGTTCAGGGATCTAGTGGATGCGTTATTGGAAAGATTCAATCTTAACAGCCTAATAGTCTTGCTGTAGATAAAAGAAAAGGAAGATGGGGCTAATTCAAAGAGAAGCTGAATGATTTTTGAGAGAGGCATGAGTTAGGCCCTGGCTATATTGTTGTGGTGGTTGTTGTGTTTATCCTTTGTTTTCGAAGAGGACCGTGACATCAGGAAAGTGATGACATGACTTGTATGACATGACTTTTTTAAATTTGTTTTTTATTTTTAGTTTACAGCACTCAGTTCCACAAGTTTTTGAGTTCCAAATTTTCTCCTCCTCCCTCCTTCCCCCCCGAAACAGCATATAATCTGATATATGTTCTACATATGCCTTCACATTAAACATATTTACACAATAGTCAAGTCATAAAGAAAAATTATAACCAATGGAATGAATCACGAGAAAGAAGAAACAAAACCACAAAAGATGGGGGAAAAAATGAGAGAGCAAATAGTTTGCTTCAATCAGCATTCAGACTCCATAGTTCTTTCTCTGGATGCGGATAGTTTTTTCCATCATGAGTCTTTTGGAGTTGTCTTTGAACCCTCTATTGCTGAGAAGAGCCAAGTCTATCAAAGTTAGTCATCACAGATACTGTGTGTCTGTAATCATGTATAATGTTCTCCTGGTTCTTGCAGTTGACTTTGATTTGAGTGAGGGAGGGATGTGCAAGGGTACCAGCCTCACTTTTTCCTCCAGAGCCATCTGGGTCCAGTGGCCTGATATTCACCGGGATGACTGGAGGGGCCCAGGATGCAGTGGAAGAAGTTACCTTTGACATTCACCCCGAGCCAAGAGGGCCCAAAATATAGCCATCAAGTGGAACTTGGGCAAGGACCCATTGTGATCCAATCCATGAGCTTCCATCAGCCAGTAAAGGTGGAGTTGGTTTAATTGTGCGTCCAAAATGCATAGAGTCAGAGCCAGATAGGACACCCAGAAATAGCATTCGTTGGATGCTCAGTTATTTCATGTTGGCTTTGCAAAAAGGTGCTGTGTCCCAGGTAATTGCAGTTTTTGTATCAACATCTGATGTCTTGGAGAGAGATGGTCATTGGATCTGTGGGGGCTGATGAGATCATCCAGTGAAGTAGTACAGAGGGAAAAAGGAGAGGGCCCAGGACTGAGACAGAGGGGACAAAAAGGTAGGATGTAGAAAAAGCCAACTCAGAGCTAGATAACTAAACCCTCTAGGTTTGGTCAACCTTTATTTTTATACTTAATGACTTCAGTGTAAAGGTTGTGCAGAGGGTGGATGACCCAAAATGTTGGAAAACTTAGTTTATTCCGAATAAAAGAAGCGAATGTTTTTATGTCTTACATCTCTATCATGAATAATTCAAGAAGACATTTGGGGAGTATTGGATATGGTGAGGATCAAATAACGTCATGAAAATAAAACTGATTCTATTTTTAGACATTTACTCATGTAGAAGTCATTGCCGAATCAGCTACCTATCAACAGGCAGACCGTGGAGAAAGGAGTAACAAGAGGGTAGAGGATACAACGGAGTTGCTTCCAGCTTAACTATTTAAATTAGCTGTTGATGCCGGGCAATAAATAAAGGAACCCACTGTCACAGCTTCCCAAGGAAGTTTAATCAGTCTGAGTCAGTTGGCCCACAGAGATCTAGCTAACCCGAACACTGCCTCAGCCAAGAAACATGGTAGCCGAGGGCAGCACCCATTCAGAATATGAGCTTGTTTTCCAGGTCTTGCAGAGGTGTATGGCAAAAGATTGTGAGCAGCAGGGGAGGGACAAGTAAGTCACGTCCTCCTAAGGTTGTTTAGGGAGAAAACTAAAGACAGAAGAGGCCAGAAATGGAAAACCTCTGTGAAGATTTTCTTCCCCATCAGACTCTCTTCTCCATCAGCCCGTCCCCAACTTGCTATTCTATCTATGCCTGTGATCTCTACCCCCTTACCTCATCTTCTATCATTCCTCCTGCAGAAGAGGCCTCTCACCACTGCCTTCCACATCTTCTCTGTGGGTCAGTCTTCTGTGCACCTGTTTATTTCTGTCTTGTCTCCCCCATTAGAATGTGCCCTCCTTGGAAGCAGGGGCTACTTCTGCTTTTCTTTGTATCCCCAGGACTGATTGACTGCTGTATAAGGAAGTAGAAATGGCCTGAGAGAAAATGATTGCCAGCTTTGTGCTGTGGTCAGCAAGTCTTGAGAGCACTTAGGAATAAATTCTGGAGCTAACTAAAGGAAGGGAGAATACCAGCTATTCAGAAAGAATATCCAACTTTATTATGCCAGAAAAAGGACTGAGAACATCAGCAGTTACTGACTCACAAAATCTGCTTCTTCATAGGGAAGTAGTGTGTGCTACAGAGGAAAGAACAGTGGATTTGAACTTGGAGGTTACTCCTGTCACTCAGTAGCTAGGTGACTTAACCTTTCTGGGCTTCATTTTCATCGTTTGCAAATGGAGGGGTTGGATTCAGTGATATCTAATGTCTCTCCTGGCTCTAACCCAAATCTCTACAAAATCTGGATGAGAATAGTCCACACACACCTCAAGGGTGTCCTTGGGGAAGATACGAAGGGCGCTGTGGGACTTTTCATAAACATTATCCTACAGTAGACTGCATTTTTACAGTTCCATGATTGACCAGATGTCTAAAGAGCACAAGATTCTACTACACTTAGTGTTTGCTTATAAAAAGCATTTTAGTCTATCCAAGAAAAAGCCACTTTCAAAGTTTTCCTTCATTAGGGTTTCACCTATTTGTATTTCAGAATCTTACAAGATTCCCTAATACAACAAGAAAGATAACATTGCTTGTTGACACTCTTTAATTTATATCAAAATTTCTCTGAACTCCCCTAAAATAGGGAGATTACACTAACCAAAGATATCTGTCAGTTAGGGAGTGTGCACGACATCAGATTGGGGAAAAGATTCTCTCTAGATTGTAAGGTCCCTTAGATGCTTCATTGGCTGACACTGCCGATTGTATCGAGCACAGGAACAGTGTAATCTCCTAAAGGAAATCCATAATTACTCAGAAGAACTCAGCCTAACACTGTACCTGGGAAAATCCCCCTGGGGAAAGAATACCTACTGTCCAGACAGACCAGCAATTGGATGGTCAGTCCATAGAGAGTGGATTCAGCAGTTTATGTCTCTTGGAAAGGTACTGGGAATAGTCATGAAACAGGGCCCAAAGCTGAATATGAGGAAGCAGTGCTTTTAGTAGCCTCAAGCTTCTCCCTGAAAGAAAGGTCCACCTTTTAAACATCAGTATTCTTTCAGTGATAGGTGTAGCTGGGGTTTATGGAATACCAGGTTTTCTGAAGAATTCGTTGTGGGTCACCTAAAGGGCAGTGGTGAGGGGAATAGCCTGCAAGTATCTACCACAGAAGTGATGCAATCAGAGATGTGAGTGGAACAGGGAGTAGGCCAGAGAGAGGGAAAGTCATGGAAATCTCCATTGGCATTCATGTGTTGTCTACTCAAGTCAGCAAGCATTTATTAAGCTCTTACTATGTGCTGCGAACTCTGCTAAACAAAACACATAAAAGGAACCCAGGGCGGGGGAGAAAGGAGATGAAGGAAAAGAAACCTGGGGTTTCTCAGAGAAAATCCAGGAGTGCAGAGGAGAATGAAGACTTGGCTGGCCTGGGTGTCCTCCTTAAGAGGTTCTGGGAGGCCCTAGCCAACTGGAGAGAGGCAGGCTGCACGAGCAAGCTTTCAGGGAGAAGGGGTTTCTGAGGAGAGTCAGGAGTGCAGCTTGTAGTGCCCCAGTTGGGGTAGGTCCCAGCTGCAGCTGAGGTGGGGTGCTGAAGTCTGGAGAGTCAGAAAATCTGGGAGGAGGCTATCTGGGAAAAGCTGGGAAAGCTGTCAGAACTTCATCCCATTGCAATGAAGTGGATCCAATGTGAATCCTCCTCTTCCCTGCACCAGCAAGCAGCCACAGACCCCATTCAGGGTTCACTGGAAGTCCTAGTGGAGGGAATTGGTGCCCACCAGGACCCAGTTATCTGCTCCCGCTCACATCTTCCTGCTTTCTGTCAACTTTCCATTCCTGACAAGACCCTGAGCTCTCATCCCCTCCCAAGGAGAGCCCAGACTTCCCTGCCTTCTTGGATTTTCGGAAACCTTCCCTCATTCCTAAATGGTGGGGGGTAACAACATAGTTGCTTGCTGAGGACTGATTTACCTTGTCATCAGCCCCGTCCTTGAACCCTAAGGACCTTTGTGCCTTTCCATATAGCTCTTCTACATATGTTGTCTTCCCAATGAGACTGACAGCTCCTTGAGAGAGGGACTGTCCTTTATTTCCCCAGGACATAGCTCAGTACTTGGCCCATAGTAAGCTCTTAATAAATAAACACTTTTTCATTTCATTTCATGACTGAAGATCTAGAGGCAGGCTCCCATCACATTGAGTAAGGCTTTTAGTTTAGCCTTAATTGTGGTACACAGAGTGAAATTGATAATGAAAATGAAAAATGTTCATTTCTCATTTCTCTCCACCTTGCTTTGACTTTTTCTCTCTAAGAGATTCACATCACCAAAGAAACAGCATTTTATGGGACTTCAGAAACTACTCATCCTGTGTCTTGGGCTTTTTTCCTTTGCCATATGATGGGGTTGGGGGGGGATTAGTTACTCAAAATTTCTCATCTTGAGCTTTGCCATTGAACTGTGACCTTATTGCTTTGTGACTGGCAAACAATGAGCAATTAATAAAAAACTTGTTGAATGATTTACTGAATTTGAGCTCCCAAATGGGCCAAAATAGTTATGACAGAAGACTCACTTGTTAATTACGAATCTCCTGGGGTGCAAGGGGCAACAAGAGCCTTTACTTGACATCAGAAAGGTCCTTTTCATTTATATGTTGTTAGGATGTCCCTCCTGAACCCACTTCTGATTCCTGTTAGTGGTGGTAAGAATTTGTGTTGGGGTATTTCGCCATGAATTTGAAAGTTCATTAGGGAGCCTGGATGCCACACCTGCTGAAAAGAGTGGGGTCAGAGAAGTTGTGGTTGTGTGCCTTTGTGCCACTCTTTTTGTTTCACTAGGGAAAGGTCTTCCTGACAGGAAGGTGGTATCTTTTTCCTTTATTGCCCTGTAGACAAAATGTTGTCCCTGATTTGTCTTTGCTCCACTGTTTTTGTACATACGGGACCTTTTCCTTTTTCTTTGATCTTTTTGGGGTATAGACCCAGTAGTGGTGCACAGAAAGGAGGGAAGGAAACAAACATTTATTAAATGTCTTCTGTGTGCCAGGCACTGCACCAAGTGCTTCACAATAATTATCTCATTTGATCCTCACAACAACCCTAGGAGCTAGGGTCAGTTATTATCCCCATTTTACAGTTCAGGAAGCTGAGGCAAACAGGTTAAATGACTTGCTTAGTACAAAACTGGGCAACTTCCAAAATTAACTTCCTTTAGTACTGAGTGGCAGCTCTTGAATTCCTCTATCTTAGATGCTGCACAATTGATTTTCTCCCACACTCAGTGATTTTAGCCTGGAAGGTAGAGAAGCTGGGGCATGCTTCTTAGCCACCAACCCGCAGGGCACCAAGGTGCTTGCTCATTGTTTTTGCTGCTGCTGTGACTTGGGGCAAAGTATCACATAGCTTTCCAGAATGGCTGAACCAAATTGAGGGCTCCAGGATTAGAGTGGGACCCTTCTGACAACTGTCATTTTCCTGTATTGTCACCTTTGCCTATCTGATGGCCAAACATCAGAATTGCTTTCGTTTGCATTTTTCCAGTTATTAAGTGTTTTGGAGCGTTTTTTTGATGTTTGTTGATAGCTTCAATTTCTTCCTCTCAAAACTTCCTGTTCTCATCCTTTGACTATCTATCAAGGAATGGCTCATTTTTATAAATTTGAATGTTCTTTATCTAAGGTATCTTAGTGTAGTCGTAAGCCTTATCTAGATTTTTGGGACATCCTGTATATCTTGGATACAGGACCTTTATCAGAGAAACTTGCTGCAATAATTTTCCCCCAATTGTCCTTCTAATTTTAAATACATTGATTTTGTTTGTTCAGAAAATTGTAAATTTTATGTAATCAAAATTATCTGTTTTAATTTCTGTGATCCTCGCTGTCCATTGACTGGTCATGCATGAACTCTTCCCCTGCCTTTCATAGTTGTGAAAAATGCATTCTTGGGCGGAGCCAAGATGGCAGCTGGAAAGTAGTGAGCTCCCCGCCGAGTCCCTCCAAAAACCTATAAAAAATGGCTCTGAACCAATTCTAGAACTGCAGAACCCACAAAACAGCGGAGAGAAGCAGGGCTCCAGCCCAGTACAGCCTGGATGGTCTCTGGGTGAGGTCTGTCCCACACGGAGCGGGGAGCTGGGAGCTGGGAGCGGAGCAGAGCAAAGCCCAACATGAGCTGCTCGGACCAACCAGACCAGGAGCCGGGCGGAGCGGGCCCTAGCACCCTGAGTCAGTGAGCTGCAGCAGTTACCACACTTCTCAACCCACAAACACCAAAGACAGGGGAGAAGGTTAGTGGGAAAAGCTGTGAGGTTCGGCCACCGCCCCCGGGCAGCGGAGGTAGGGCACCTAAAGCTGCTGTTGCTTCCAGCCCCAGGCCCACCTGGTGGGAGGAATTAAGTGGCAGATCACAGCAGGAGTGCACAGCCTGCTGAAGATCTAAGCCCAGTCCGGGTTGGGGGTTCTTGGAGAAGGAGGAGTGCTGGTGTGGCAGAGCTGGCGCTTCCCCCCAAACATGGAACATAGAACTCTTTAGTCTACAAGCAGTCATACCCCACTGAAAAACTCAAGGGTCAAGTTAGTTGGTTGGGAATATGGCCAGGCAGCAAAAACACACCCAGATTCAGTCTCAGACTTTGGATTCTTTTTTTGGTGACAAAGAAGACCAAAACATACAGCCTAAAGAAGTCAACAAAGTGCAAGAGCCTACACCAAAAGCCTCCAAGAAAAACATGAACTGGTCCCAGGCCATGGAAGAGCTCAAAAAGGATTTGGAAAAGCAAGTTAGAGAAGGAGAGGAAAAATTGGGAAGAGAAATGAGAAGCATGCGAGAAAACCATGAAAAACAAGTCAATGACTTACTAAAGGAGACCCAAAAAAATACTGAAAAATACACTGAAGAAAACAACACCTTAAAAAATAGACTAACTCAAATGGCAAAAGAGCTCCAAAAAGCCAATGAGGAGAAGAATGCCTTGAAAGGCAGAATTAGCCAAATGGAAAAGGAGGTCCAATGGACCACTGAAGAAAATACTACTTTAAAAATTAGATTGGAGCAAGTGGAAGCTAGTGACTTTATGAGAAATCAAGATATTATAAAACAGAACCAAAGGAATGAAAAAATGGAAGACAGTGTAAAATATCTCATTGGAAAAACCACTGACCTGGAAAATAGATCCAGGAGAGATAATTTAAAAATTATTGGACTACCTGGAAGCCATGATCAAAAAAAGAGCCTAGATATCATCTTTCAAGAAATTATCAAGGAGAACTGCCCTGATATTCTAGAGCCACAGGGCAAAATAGAAATTGAAAGAATCCACCGATCGCCTCCTCAAAAAGATCCCCAAAAGAAATCTCCCAGGAATATTGTCGCCAAATTCCAGAGCTCCCAGATCAAGGAGAAAATACTGCAAGCATCCAGAAAGAAACAATTTGAGTATTGTGGAAACCCAATCAGAATAACCCAAGATCTGGCAGCTTCTACATTAAGAGATCGAAGGGCTTGGAATACGATATTCCAGAGGTCAATGGAGCTAGGATTAAAACCAAGAATCACCTACCCAGCAAAACTATCATGCTGCAAGGTAAAATATGGATTTTCAATAAAATAGAGGACTTTCAAGCTCTCTCTGTGAAAAGACCAGAGCTGAATAGAAAATTTGACTGTCAAACACAAGAATCAAGAGAAGCATGAAAAGGTAAACAAGAAAGAGAAATCATAAGGGACTTACTAAAGTTTAACTGTTTTGTTTACATTCCTACATAGAAAGATGATGTGTATGATTCATGAGACCTCAATATCATAGTAGCTGAAAGGAATATGCACATATATATGTTTATGTGTGTATATATATATGTGAATGTGCATGTATGTATATATGTATGTGTATATATGTGTATATATATGTATATAAAGAGAGAGAGCAGACACAGGGTGAGTTGAAGATGAAGGGAAGATATCTAAAAGAAATAAAATCAAATTAAGGGATGAGAGAGGAATATATTGAGAGAGGGAGATAGGGAGAGATAGAATGGGGTGGATTATCTCGCATAAAGGTGGCAAGAGGAAGCAGTTCTGTGGGAGGAGGGGAGAGGGCAGGTGAGGGTGGAATGAGTGAATCTTGCTCTCGTCAAATTTGGCCTGAGGAGGGAATATCATACATACTCAATTGGGTATCTTACCCCACAGGAAAGAAGAGGGAAGAAGATTTAAAAAGGGGGGGGGGATGATGGGAGGGCAAATGGGGGTGGAGGTAATCAAAAACAAACACTTTGGAAAGGGGACAGGGTCAAGGGAGAAAATTCAATAAAGGGGGATGGGTTGGGAAGGAGCAAAATATAGTTAGTCTTTCACAACATGAGTATTGTGGAAGGGTTATACATAATGATACACATGTGGCCTATGTTGAATTGCTTGACTTCTTGGGGGGGGGGGGGTGGGAAGGGAAGAGGGGAGAGAATTTGGAACTCAAAGTTTTAAAAACAAATGTTCAAAAAAAAAAGTTTTTTCATGCAACTAGAAAATAAGATACACAGGCAATGGAACATAGAAATTTATCTTGCCCTACAAGAAAGGAAGGGAAAAGGGGATGGGAGGGCAGTGGGGTGACAGAAGGGAGGGCTGAATGGGGAACAGGGCAACCAGAATATACGTCATCTTGGAGTGGGGGGAGGGTAGAAATGGGGAGAAAATTTGTAATTCAAACTCTTGTGAAAATCACTGCTGAAAACTAAAGATGTTAAATAAATTTTAAAAATTAAAAATTAAAAAAAACTAAAAAATAAAGAAAAATGCATTCTTCCTTGTTCCTCTAACTTCCTGTTTCCTTTATGTCTACGTTGTGGAGCCATTTGGAGCTTATCTTGGTCACCTTGGATTGGGAAATGACACTTGTTCTTATAGATTGAATCTATTCATGATACAGGAAGTCTGAAAAGCCTTAGTCCAGTTTTACGCTTTGTTAATCCACTCTTAATTTCCGCCTGACTGCTTTCCAGTTTTCCCGACAGTTTTTGTAAAACAGTGAGTCTTGACCCCAGTAGCTATAGTATCTGAAATTCTCAAGCACTTTACTACTGTGTTTGCTGCTGTGTGTTGTGTACCTCGTCTGTTCCACTGATCTTCCTCTAAGAAATAAGTTTTTTTCAACTATCAAGTATTTTTCCTTTGTGCCATCTTATTCCTCCACTAAGTAAAGCTCCATTTGGAGCTTATCTTGGCATGCAGTCTCAGATGTTGCTCTACGCCTAATTTGGGCCAAACCACTTTCCACTTTTCCCAGCACTTTTTGTCTGAGACTGAGACCTTACCTCAGTATTTGAGGTCTTTGAGTTTATCAACCACTAAGCTACTAGATTTAGTTTATTGTGTTTGGTATGTTGTTTTGATTTTTTTGGGGGGGGGCAGGGCAATTGGGGTTAAGTGACTTGCCCCAGGTCACACAGCTAGCAAGTGTGTCAAGTGTCTGAGACGGTATTTGAACTCAGGTCTTCCTGACTCCAGGGCCAGTGTTCTTCTCACTGCGCCAGCTAGCTGCCCCATGGTATGTTGTATACTTAATATATTTCACTGATTGACATCTCTTGTTAACCAAACACCAACTAGCTTTTAATTTTTTTATTTTGAACTTCAGAAACACCAACTAAAAGGGGCATTTCCATATAGAAAATCCAACAGAAAAACCGGATGGCAGGACTAAATTGTTTTGAGCATTCCTACTTCACATTACAGTTTTAATCTAGTGCTGCTGCTAGACCCCCTTTACTCCCACTTTTTTCATTATTTCCCTTGAAATTCTTGACTTTTTTCTTGCTTCTTAGTCGTCATGTCTTTATTCAAGCCTTAGAACCAACCTCTGCAAGAGGCCTTTCCCAGTCTCCCCGTCTGCTAGTGCCTTCCCCTCAGAGAAAACCTTCCATCTATCCTGTGTATATCTTCTATGTACCTAGTTATTTACAAGTCTTCCCTATTAGAATGGAAGCTCCTTGAGGGCAGGATTTTTTAGGGGGTGATGAGGGGAGGGTGTCTTTCTCCAGCACTTAGCACACAGTAGGTCCTTAATATGTGCTTGTTGACCGACTAAGCAGGTGCATCCAGTTGATCACATGCTTTGTCTTTTGGTTTCCAGTCCTCTTGCTGAACAATAGTGGAAGTCTTCAGGAGTGGAACATACAACAAAGTAGGAATTAATCTTAATCCAAGGAACACTGGGTGCCTGCAGTGTGAAATGGATTGTAAGGAAAGCCAGTAATCTGTATTACCAGTTGTAATTGGCCACCTTGACAGTTGTTAAGCAAAGGCAAAGAATTGCTTCATGGCAATAAAAATGAGCGTGGGGCTTGGAGTCCCGCAAGTCCTGGTCCTGCTGTTTGCGATCTCTGTTACATTGGGCTAGTCACTTCTGTCACTTTGGGCCTTGATTTGCTTATACCAGAAGACCGCTAACAAACATTCTCTGAATGGCATTCTCTCACTTATTTAAAAACAAACACAACAACAATACACCTTCAGACCTCTCTTGGGTACATCAAGTCAGCATGACATGTTGCAAGAAACTTTCACTTTTCCTTAAAGTTTAATTCTGTTAGCATTCATTGGGTGCCTACCATAAACAGAAAAGAAAAACAAAGGAGCTCATATTCTGCTGAGGGAAAAACCACACACATAAGTGTACATACAATAAGTATAGAGGAAATACAAAGTCATTTTGGGGGGAAGCACCAAAAACTGAGACGAGGAAACGCCTCCTGAGGAGGCAGCTGTTGGGGCAACAGTGAAGAGTCAGAACATCCCAGTTATGGCAATGAGTCATGCAGGGGCCCAGACATAGCACATGAAGCACCACCATTGGACTAGAAAAGGCAGAGTACCGCTGAAGTCAGTCTGGGGAGACAGATGGAACCAGATGGCAGAGCTTTTCAACAGCAGAGGCAGCAATGAGTGTGCCATCCTAGAGCGGGTAGGGAGCCATGGAAGCTTCTTAATCAGGAAATTGACGTGAACAGAACCAGGATTGAGGGATGTCCGCTTACCCATGGGAGAGACTGGAGGTAGGAGAGGCCAGGTGGGAGGCTGTTCCCATGGACCAGTGAAAGATGATGAGGGCCTGAGCCAGGATAGCAGAACACAAGACTTTGCAACTTACTGGTGGGGTAAGAGGGAAGAGGATACTTGCAGGTGTCTGGGAGAAGCTGAGGCAGCTTGATGGGGTCGTCCAGAGGGCACTCTAGAGTCACTTGCTGTGACCTGGTTCTGGTTCTCAGTTCTCATATATAAAGTGAGGGGAGTGGTCTAGGTAGCTTCTCAGGTCCCTTCTTGACCTAAATCTAGGATGCCATGATGATTGTGCCCTCTACAGAAGTAGGGGAGATGGGAAAAGTGGTAGGTTTTTTTGTGTGGGAAGATGAAGAGTTCCGTTTGGTACGTATTGAGTTTGAAATGTCCAGCTGGCATTTAGTGAGTTAGATTGCCTGTAATGAGAGATACGAGGGCTAGATATCTAGATTTGGGAATCATTTGCATAGAGGTGATCATTGAATACATGAGAGCTTTTGAGAAAACAGCTTTAGAGACTAGAGAAAAAAGGGCCCAGGATAGAGTCTTAGGATACACCTATAGGAAAAGGTGGGACAAGGATTATGAGACTGAGAAAGAGGAACAGACATGTGGAATCAGAAGAAAGAGAGGAGGTTGTCTGGATCTGCTGGTAGTAGAAAGTATCTAGGAATAGGACATGTTCAGTGGTGTCAAAAGCTACAGAAATGTTAAAAAGCATTGGATTTAGCAGTAAAGATATCATTTGTAGTCTTTTAATAGTTTCATTTGAGTGGTGGGTTTGGAACTCAAATTATGAGGGTTTGAGAAAAGAATGCAAGATGAGGAAATGGAGGCACAGAACATAGAGAGCTGTTTTAGGAGTTTGGCAGATAAATGGAGGGCAGATAAAGATGATGGCCTGATGAGATTGCAGGATCAAATAAAGGGGTTTGGGGTTGTTTCTTTTTAAGTAATGGTTTTTTAAAGATGGGAAATCTGAGCATGTTTGTAGGTATTGAAAGGGACCATTGGATAAAGAGAATTCAGAGATTAGAAAGAAGTGATGATTGAAGGGGAAGACTGACAAGGAACAGAGTTAATGAAAGAAAAAGGCAAGGTGGGGCTAGCTCTGTGCTAAGCACGGAGTGTACAAGTAGAAACATGAGGCAATCCCTGCTTTCGAGGAAATAACCTTCTAATTGGAGGTAACCACAGATGAGGAAGGAGGATTGAGTTTCAGGACACATGGAAAGGACTAGGGATCCTTGGAATCCAGAGAAAGGACAGATGGTCAGCCCTAGTCTAGGGCTTGTATTGTATTGTATTGTATTATATCATATCGTGTTATATATGACTTGAAGATGACTTTACTCATCTAAATTATGTGAGTGGCATGTCTGCCCATCAATAGAAGAAAGGGAAAGGGGAAGCCAAAAGTACAAGTAAAGGAGAAAGTAGCAAAAGAGGAGTAAATCGAGGGTGATTTGAGAAGTATAAAAAAGTCTAAGGCAGAGGTTAAAATGCTAAACTTGGAGTTCAGAAGACCTGGGTTGAAATCCTGCACTATGTGACCTCTCTGAGCCTGCTGCCTTATCTGTAAAATGAGGGGATTGGGGTAGATGGTTGCCAAGATTCCTTCCATGTCTGAAGTTGTGATCCTAAATGAGAAATAGAGGGAGCCCCTGACAGCCTCTGTTTTCTAGATAAAATATAAAAGGGAGGTCATCTGCCCTCCTCTTGGGCATGGGGGAAAGAGGAGTGAATGGCTTATGTTTAAATCAGTGTGGTTTCCCCATGATTCAAGCTAGATTGCCCCCTAAATAAGAGCTTCATCTTCTGGGATTTATCAGTTACAGGGATAAATTCTGCCCTGTGGGCAAATTGATTGGCAGGCGCAGCTCCTGGTAAGCAGAAGAGGCCAAGAGCCCTTCATTGTTCTGAAGATGACAGAGAAACAGTTTTCTTGGACTGTATGCTCTAATCAGCTTCTTTTTGTACATAGAATTTCCTTTCTGGGACTGCAGGCTTGGAAAAATTGGGGGGAGGGGGCGTGATCACTAGGGGAAAAAAGTTAATTTTCTTTTTTTGGGCATCAAACTCAGCCCTTGCATTTATTTTTCCTTGCTCTCCTGTTAGACTTTGGCTAGGTCCTGAGAGCTAAGTATTTTATTTTGGCCATATTCTCAGTACCCCCACCCCCATTGCTTGTTTGGTGTAGACTCAGCGGTTAAGTGACTAAGTTGTTGACTGGTAACTCTTGAGGTGTAGAGCTGAGTTAGAGTGAGGGTGCCTTGGGAAGTAGATCCATAGCTTGAAGATCTCACTCCATACTGAATTTTGTCATTATCTTTATCCAGTGAGCTGAAGAGACGTTTGAAGGCAGAGAAGAAAATGGCTGAGAAGGAGGCAAAGCATAAAGAGCTCAGTGAGAAGCAACTGAATCAAGCCCCCACCACCAACCATGCTGTTGACAATGGCGTGCCTACGGATGAGGAAAGCCTGGACCCCAATGTGAGTTCTAACTGTTAGTTGGTTGATCAACTATAGAAAATGGTGATAGGAAGACATAAATAGAAGGTGCTATGAAATGTCCAAGTATGGTGCAAGTGATGTCCCAGAATGGTTTTTGACTGTGATATCCTCTCAAGTTCCAGATTTTCTCTCAGTAGGAGCAGATTTTCTCTCATCCTGTGTATTTACAAACAGTCCGTAAGTGAACCAAGACGATCCACCAGCTGGGACAGACAGTGAACAGAGTAAATAGACTTTTTGAACAAATGGCCTGAACTTCAAATGTAGGGGAAGACCCTGTTTGAAGTCATTTTGTTTAGTATTTCAAAGGCAATAATGCTTGAGAGTGAATAGTAAAAGTGTAGAGACGGCAGGAGATGGGAGGATTTGGCCTTAGAAATCAAGAACAACATAGATTAGTTTGTGGATCCTGGTTCCGTGAGGGATTTTCACAAGGAGCTTAGGAAGTTGGGAATGTTCTTTTGATCTTTTGAGGTTGGTGTCCTGAGAAACAACCATGCCCATAAGCTACCCTCCAGGACTTCTAGGGAAAGAAATTTCTGGGTTAAATTGGTTTCTTTCCTTCCTTCGCACCGCCCCCCCCCCCCTTCTTTCTTTGCCCTGTGATTTCATTGTGGTTTTTCTTTTTAAATCTTTTCCCCCAAACCTTCCTCCCTTCCTGACTTCCCTCTTACTATTGAGGGTACCACCGTCCTCTCAGTTACCAAGCTCACAATCCAGGTGTCATCTCCAACACCTTACTCTATGCTCCCCGCCTGCCTTCCATGCAATCTGTTGCCAAGCCTGTCAATTCTGCTTTTGTAGCATTTCTCCATATGGTCCTCTCTCCCCTCTGACACTGTAGTTACCTTGTTATGGGCCCTAAACACTTCATGCCCGGACTATTGAAGCAGCCTAATGGCTGGTCTCCCTGCCTCAAGTCTCTCCCCACCCTAGTTGAGGCCCCCTCTTGACTATAAGAAGATACTCTTAAAACATAGGTCTAAACAAGTCACCTTCCCTCTCTCCTTTAGTAAATTCCAGTGGTTTTTCATTACTTCCAGGATCAAATATAAAATCCTTTGTTTGGCTTTTAAAATCCTTCATAACTTGACTTCGTCCTATCTTTCTGGTCTTATACCTTACTCCCTTCCACATACTGGTCTTCTGACAATACAGTTCATCTCCTCACTCCATGCCTTTTATCTGGCTGTCCCCTACGCCTGGAACGATTTCCCTCCACCTTCTGGCAGCCCTGGCTTCTTTCCAGATTCAGCTAAAATCCCACCAAGAAGTCTTCCTGGTCCCCCTAAAGCCAGTGCTTTCTCACTAAGTTTTTTTCCCATTTATCTCATCTATAGCTTTGTTTATATGTGGTCTCCCCCATTAGACTGGGAGCTCCTTGAGGGCAGGGAGGCTCCTTTGCCTTTGTTTATATCCCTAGTGCTTACCCCTGTGCCTGGCCCATAGAAGGGGCTTCATAAGTGTTTGTTGACTTGACATCTTGGGCTTTTGTGTTTTGATGACAGCAATATTACAAGATCCGAAGCCAGGCAATCCAGCAGCTGAAGGTCAGTGGAGAGGACCCCTACCCACACAAGTTCCATGTAGACATCTCACTCACCCACTTCATCGAGCAGTATAATCATTTACAACCAGGCGACCACTTGACTGACATCACAGTGAGAGTGGCAGGTACATATTCTCTCCTGTCAGGCAATAACTCCTCCTGAACCTCGTTCTATAGTGGGCCATGAAGTGGTTTGGGGGAAGTAAGAGGTTTTTTCCTTTAGAAAAATACTTCGAGTCTGTTGGTTCATTTGGGGAAAGGAAACATCTCTCTCTTAGGAATACTTGTATCCTAGCTCTTCACAGATAAGGAAGGTAATCCTGGAGGGGTCCAGTTTTGTTTAGAAGATCTGTGAGTGAAGAACCTGAACCAGAGATAAGGGTGGAAATGTGTAACTTTGTCGGGGGGTTGTTACCCCTAAAGACAGCTGTAGTCTGTGCCATTAAGACCAGGACCCTTCATGGCTCTAGGTTCATGAAAAGATGGAACTGATGAGCGGAGTTAAGCCTTTGGACTTGGTGTATTCTACCTGCAGGTAGTAGCACTGGAATTCTGTTGCTTCTGGATCAAAGCAACTAATATGATTCTTGGTTTGATTTGAAGAAAGCATCTCTGGGAACTCCCAGTGGGCTCATTCTGCTGTTTGCCATAAACCTGATATAAGTATGGAGCGTACTCATTAATGCTGATTATTACAAGATGGCTTCTGACTTTGCCAGTAAAGGCCTTTTACTCTTTTCTTTAAAAAAAAAAAATTCTTTTCAGTTCTGAATTCTCTCCTCTCTTCTCCTTTCCCCTTCACCCTCCGCTGATGAGGCAAGAAAAACAAAATCCATAGTAAATACGTGTAGTCATGTAAAACATTCCCACATTAGCCATGTCCAAAAAAAAGAGAGAAGAAAATATGCTGTGGTTTGCACTCTGAGGCCATCAGCTCTCTATCTGCAGGTGGACGCGTATTTCATCATCAGCTTTGGAATTGCGCTTGATTATTGTATTGATCAGTTACTAAATCTTTTGAAGTTGATTATCTTTACAATGTGGATGCTATTGTAGAAATCGTTCTCAGTTCTGCTTTGTTTTCTCTGTAGGCAGGATCCATGCAAAGCGGGCTTCTGGTGGAAAACTCATCTTTTATGATCTTCGAGGAGAGGGTGTCAAGTTACAAGTGATGGCCAATTCCAGGTATAAAAGGCTTCCATGGGTTGGACCATCCCATGTCGGGTTTGGAGGTGCTGTTGATCTTGTTTTCCCAACTCTATTATCTAAGGTAGAGTTCAGTTAGGCTGAGTAGGTGAGCAGAGCCAGAATTTATTGAATGCATAGATGGAAAAGAACAGTAAACTATGGTGGGAGAGAAGGAGGTGTGGCTCTGGGAAGGAAATGGGAAAAGGACCCTTCCCTCAACTTGGTTGAGAAGAGCTACAAGGAACCAACCACCTTAAATTTGTTTAGGATTTTAGTAAGGGACTAAGGTGAGAACACGTTGGTCATCTTGAACTTGGGCTATTGTGTACTGAATTGAATGTTCCTTCCCCTCAGGAATTACAAATCAGAAGAAGAATTTTTTCACATAAACAACAAACTTCGCCGAGGAGATATTATTGGGGTTCAGGGGAATCCAGGGAAGACCAAGAAGGGAGAGCTGAGCATCATTCCCCATGAGATCACGCTCCTCTCACCATGTCTTCATATGTTGCCTCACCTTCATTTTGGCCTCAAAGACAAGGTGAGCTCCTGGCGCCTCCTCCCTCTGAATCCAGCCCTTTTTAGGGCTTATTTTGTTCTTTTACCACCCTCCGTGTTCACCATTCTTAGGCCTTTGGTCTCACATCTGCATTTTCTGTTTCAAGACACAATGGCTTGCTAACTGCTGTGTCTGTTTCTTAAAGGAAACACGTTATCGTCAGCGATACTTGGACTTGATCCTGAATGACTTTGTGAGACAGAAGTTCATCACCCGCTCCAAGATCATTACCTACATAAGGAGCTTCCTAGATGAGTTGGGCTTCCTGGAGGTGAGGAAGGAGTCTGTAATGTTTATTCAGACATTCCCAATGTGTGCTTTCCCCACTGTTCCCTGCTCCTTCCTGAGGATTGCTGTATGTTGGTAGCCTCCAATTCCAGCTGAAGGTGGTCCCTTTTCTGCCACCATCCTGGTTCCCTGTGGTTCCATAATTCCCCAAGTCTTATGACAGGAGCTGACTTTCCAAAGTGCATTCACACAGGGAGCAGGGATGCTGGCTTGAGGAGGTGACTGGTGGACATGCTAAAAGGTCTGGCCTGACTTTAAGTTGATATAGAATCAGCAGTCTCTAGAAGGCATGAAGTCCTAGCCAGTTCACACCATCCCTCCACCCTGGTCCCTCCATCCCTAGTCCCAGGATGTAGCAGACAGTCCTGGGTTTTTGCTCTACATAGATGAGGGCTTTTGCTAGAACTGAAGAGCCCACCCCTTGGCAGGGAGAAGGGATGACTGTGGCTTCAATAGGATCTTTGGGCAAAGGGTCATGGACACATGCCTCAAGCTCAGCCCAGTCCAGATGGTCTTAAAAACCAGTGTTTTTTCTATCCTGGGGATAAATACCAGGGATGTTTCGGTGTTCTTGACTTTGATGCCCTTCCACAGCATTAAGGAAGTCTCCATGGCGTCATGTTAATGACATTTTGATCTTTTTAATAGAAAGTGACAAGCACAAAGGCTTAGTAAAGCAAATGTTTAACCTCTAATTCTCATTTGATTAACAGTCTAACCTAGAACTACAAATAAATATATGTAATCTGTAGTGTCTCTCAGTTAACTGACAGCTGACTATTTTTCCTTCTCTAGATAGAAACACCCATGATGAACATCATCCCAGGTGGAGCCGTTGCCAAACCCTTTATCACCTACCACAATGAGCTGGACATGAACTTGTATATGAGAATTGCCCCAGAGCTCTATCACAAGGTCAGAAGAAGAGAAATCCTTTCCCTTAGAGAAGGAAAGGGCTAGGAAATCTCTGGGTTTGTAGGCTCAGATAGCTAATTAAGAAGTCATTGGCCTGGCAGCAGGTAAATAGGACATACGAGTGATTCCCCAGGGAAGGGTGTGGGGAAGCAGCATCCTCAGAGTAGAAATACGACCTCAGAGACATTCTCCTTTCTGCTGGTATGCTAGCTCCCTCTGCTCTACAGCCTGCTGGGGATTCTCAGCACTCCACATGTCTGTCATACGTGTCTGCTGCCCCCCAAACTCTCCTCTCTTCTGATGGTTGTGGACACCAGTCTTCCCAGGATGTTACCTTCAACTCCTCTCTTGGCACTTACCCTACAGATCCAATCTGTTTTGAAGGCTTAACCATTTCTACTTTCACAGCCTCTCTTCTTTACATCTACTTCTCTCCACTCACATAGTTGCCACCCTGTTATGGGCCCCATCACCTTGGGCCTATGCTATTGCACCAGCCTGCTGGTCAGCCTGCTTGCCTCAAGTCTTTTCCCCACCCCAGGCCATCTCCCACTTGGCCATTGCCTTCCCTCACATCTTCATTCAGTAAATTCCGGTGGACCAAGCCACCACTGGCCTTCCTGGCTATTCTTCACAAATGACACTCCATCCCCATGTCTTTTTTTTTTCTTCGATCAACCTCCCTCCAACTTCTGCAAGACCTCCCCACTCACACTGCTTGTGTGCTTTCCTTTGAAATTACCTTCCATTTACACTTTATAGATAATGCCCAATTTTTGGCATGTTGCCTCCTCCACTACAATGTGATCTCCTTGTGTGCAGGGACCATGTTTTTCCTTTTTTTGTATACCCAGCACTTATCACAGTCCCTGGAACATTATAAGTGCTTAATAAATGCTTGTTGACAGATCAACTCTTTTCATGTGGGAAGCTGTGTAAGAAACCTGTATAAATCTTGAGCTTAGGTATTTTTAAAATTAAGTTACATTTTTTTCTCCCTGCCGCCTCCAAGGGGAAGAACCTCTATAACAATTGTGCAGAGTCAAGCAAAAGTAGCCAGATGGGCCACTTCCAAAAATGTACCTCTTTCTGTATATTTAACCCTTCTCCTCTCTGTCCATAGGTGGGCCCTGTGCATCATCTTTGCTCCCCTGGGATTGTAGTCAGAGTCTTTCAGTATGTTTGTTTTTCCAAGTTGTTACAAGATAAATTGAGTTCTTCTCACTTGCTGTACCTCAGTTCATGCCATTCTCCCCAGTATTAATGGCTGTAAAGTTGTGTCTTAGAATTATTTGACTTTTTATTTTGCTAACACAGCAGTCTTGAACAACTTTTCACATAGTTGTTGATAGTTTGTGTTTCTTCTTTTAAGGATTACCAGTAAATTTTGCAGGGCCACTTACCAAAGCTTGCTGTGATTGTGGCTAGTTTCTCTGTGTTTAGATGCTGGTAGTTGGTGGCATTGACCGGGTTTATGAAATTGGACGTCAGTTCAGGAATGAAGGAATTGATTTGACTCACAATCCTGAATTCACAACCTGTGAGTTCTACATGGCATATGCAGACTACCATGATCTCATGGAGATCACTGAGAAGATGATTTCAGGTAACCTCTCCACCATGCCTTTGACATGTGCTCTCCAGGACTTATGTGCCATATCGGGGGAAGGGCCATGTGGGATATTGGTAGACCCTCATTAAGGTGCAGGTTTCTCTCTCAGGAATGGTGAAGAACATTACAGGAAGTTACAAGGTTACCTATCACCCAGATGGCCCAGAGGGCCAGGCCTACCATATTGACTTCACACCACCCTTCCGGAGAATCAGCATGGTGGAAGAGCTTGAGAAAGCTCTGGGCATGAAGCTTCCTGAGACCAGTCTTTTTGAAACAGAAGGTAAAGACAGTTCTCCAGTTTATGTTTCTCCTTGACCTTAGCCATTGGATCAGAAACTGTCATTGCTAATAACTCACTTTTATGTAATGCTTTAAGGTTTACAAAGCCCTGTAGCTCTCCTGTAGTCTTTTACACAGTTCCTCCCCCAGAGACTTGGGAGCTCTCCCCTAGTTTTGTGTGTTTGGATAACAGAAACTCGTAAGATTCTTGATGACATCTGTGTGGAGAGAGGTGTGGAGTGTCCCCCTCCCCGAACTACAGCAAGGCTTCTTGACAAGGTAAGTGATCATGACCTTGGGGTCCTGGTCCCTCTCATCCAGGGATGGATGGCTCCTTCTACTCCCTGTGAAGACAGCAGCCCCCAATGAGGAGAATCTAGCCCAAACATCTTCAGAGGAGTCAAGCTAGATAGCTAGGAAAAGTATGAGCCAGATATTCAGAAGCATATTGTAGCCTTCCTTTGGGTGGGGACTTAGAATTGGGACTAGGAAAGCATTATTCAGACTTGTTCTCTAGAATTGTGTCCTTTATTCAGCTTGTAGGTGAGTTCCTGGAAGTGACCTGCATCAACCCCACCTTCATCTGTGACCACCCACAGATAATGAGCCCACTGGCCAAGTGGTAAGATACAGCATGGCTCTCCAGGAGAGGAGAGCTCTTTACTGTGTGTTACGGGTGGATTTACTGAAAGGCATAATGCCTAGTCTTTGCACACATCTGAGCTCTGATTTGTGACCTTGAAAGTGTCTTATCACCAGTGTTTAAAGTATGCATTGTGAGATGACTAATGGACTTTGTCCCATCATAGTATAGTGGGAAAACTAGATCTGAAAATTGAGAGAGGTGGTACTGAACTAGAGAACCCTCCCTTTTCTCTCTGAATCTGTGATTCTCTGAACTTACGTAAACCACTCACTGGAACTCCCAAGGCACATGGTTCCCAGTTGCCTGACCTCCATCCTTTGGTTTCCATTGTCCAGGCATCGCTCCAAGAATGGTCTTACCGAGCGCTTTGAGCTCTTTGTGATGAAGAAGGAAATATGCAACGCCTATACGGAGCTGAATGACCCCGTGCGGCAGCGGCAACTTTTTGAAGAGCAGGCCAAGGTAGGGATGCATGAGTGTGAGTAGGGAAGTGCTGAGCAGGTGTCTAACCCACTGTTTATAGAACAAATTACTGTGCAGCACCATACACAGAATCCAAAGAGCCAGGCTCAAATCTTGGCCCCTGTGTAAACCTGTGTAAAAAAAACCTGTGACCCTGTGTAAAAAGGAGAGGGTTGGACTGAGGCCATTCTAAAGAGAAGCCCACTTGGAAATACAGACCCCAACAGCCTTATCTGGAAGTGGGGTAACCAGTCTGCGTAGCTGGACTCAGATCTATGGTCTCTTGAGTAGTAGGCATGGTTTTATTTTACTGAGGAACTTGCACTTGTTCTGAGATGGCTTTCTTCCACACATGCAGTTTGCTTCATCCTCTTCTAGAAGGGAATCTAGCATCATCTGCCTGTTGTAGAGTTTGATCTGTGATGCAGTTTGGTTGCTTTGAGTTTCCTAAAAGGGTAGGAAACACCCAGTCACCAGACTTCAGGCATCTGGTCACTACAGGTGTTCAGCATGACCTCATGTCTCTTTCTCTCTCCTCCAGGCCAAAGCCGCAGGTGACGATGAAGCCATGGTCATCGATGACAATTTCTGTACTGCCCTGGAGTATGGTCTCCCTCCAACGGCCGGCTGGGGGATGGGCATCGACAGACTCACTATGTTTCTTACAGATTCTAACAACATTAAGGTAAATAGCTACAGGCCCTTATGACATGGTGATCCCAAAGCAAGTTTAACTTGAAGCATTAATAAACAAACCTAAATGCTATGTGGCCTAGTTATAGAAAGATGAAATGGAAATCCAACAAGAAGAGCCAGCCTTGTGCTTCCTTTTTGTGATAGGGTTGGTCTCCTCTAATTAGGATTGAAGGGGAAAAGGAGCCAGCTGCTTTCTTCTCCTTGCCAGATCTGTGCACCAGGCACCTGCCTCCTGACAAAGAGGGCTGAGCGGGGCTGGGCTGGGCCTGGGTCTGGGGCTGTGTCAGCAGGAGCATTCACAGGGAGCCTTGGGCCTCAACTGGCATTTTTTTCTCTTCAGGAGGTCCTTCTCTTTCCTGCCATGAAACCTGAAGAGAAGAAGGAGAATCCATCACATGCTGGTCTGCCTGAAGGCACTGTGGCTGCTGCCTCCAACTAGAGGAGAGGAGGTCAACCTCTTCTGATGTGGACAAGGGAGTCAGGGAGAGCAGGACTGATGTGAGTGACTGGAGCTCAGTCCTGCAGATGTCTCCAGCCTAGGGCAGTGCGGCCAGGAGTGCTTTCTACTTCTCACCAACAAATAAACCATTTTTCTCTTTTCCCACTTTGCTTCATTTATTTCTTAAGTATTGGAATACCAGCAGTTCAAACAAATTAATATTTATGTCTGTTACTTTGGAATGGGCTTCTAACCTTTTTTTTTCAGCCAAGGTAAATTAGGACTTGGGCTGGGCAAGGTTTATAAGGCTCTAGAAAGGGTTTCCTGTGGAAAGGGAAATTTGGATGAACCCCTGTAGCCTTGGAGCCCAAAGAAGCCTAAGAAAATCCTTTTATTTTTTTAATAAGGGGTTATAACCATAATGCAGTTGTTGCTTTTTCCTTAGACCCCTCTAAAAATCCCTCGAGTTGTTTTGGTAGAAGGGTGGTAACCAGAAGTTAGGTTCCAGGAGTTTAACAAGGAGTCAGGGGTTCTGAGGAAATGGAGGGAAGACATATAGATTACCATTTGAAATTTTCTTAGATCCTCCTTCAGGGCCCTTTCTACTTGGTATTATTATTATATCTCTTCACTGCTCCTTGAGGGCATGAACCTTTGATGTATGTTGTTTAACATTTTTATTATTAACTTGAATAAAGGCTAAGCTGGCAGGCTCATCAAATTTGCAAACACTGGAAAGATCTCCACCCGCCAGAGCAGGAGGCTGCATATAAGAAGACATTCCCTAGGGATAAATGTAAAGGTCACTTGGGTCCCAAAGGGCAGTTTCAAGTTTCCTGAGTAAATTGGGGATTTTAGAGACAACTCCTCAATACAAACACAGATGAGGTATAGCTTCTGAAAATAAGTCCCTCTAACCTAGTCAGACCACATCTGCAGAACTTTTTATCCCTTAGTTCCACAGGTCAAGAAAACTGAAAAGCTGAGGAGATGCCTGAGAAGGGTCATGAGGATAACTATAGGCCTTACATCCATGTTACCTAATGAGCTATTTAACAGATATTATAGGAAGAACTGGCAGTGCTGAGTCTGGATAAGAGAAGCCTGGGGGCAACACGCTGGTTGTCTGGAAGTCTCTAAAGGGCTCCTCTGTAAAGGAAGGTAGACCCAAAAATAACAAGTAGAAGTTGCCAGGAGGCAAATTTAAGTTTGATGTCAGGAAAACCAGGGTTCTCAACAATTTGCACTGTCTGGAAATAGAATGGCGGCCTTCTCCTCTTCTAGGCGAGCCTCAATGACTACCTCTTGCAGATGTTGTGGGGACGTTCTTTTGGTTCTTCCTAACTTTAAGATTTTGTGTTCTTTGTACTTCCCTGTTCGTTCTGCAAACAGCCCCTGGGATGCCAGTGGCTAGAAACAGACAAAAATCAGAGTCCTTGCCCTTCAGTAGCAACTGAGACACACCTGAATCTAATTTTCTGGGGGGTGCAGGGAAGGGGGGACAGGTTGGACTCCAGATAGTCCTCAAAGGAAGCTAATGATTCAAAGGTGGATGTGAAGAGGGAGTTCATCATGTGCCAAGGCACAGACATGGGAGCTTGGATGACGCACATGGGGAACGGTGAGGGAAGAATGCCTAGGATACTGGAACGTATGAATCGCGTTCTATGCAATAATCAAATAAAATGGGCTGGAGTCAAGTTGGGAAGGTCTTTAAATACCCAATGTTTTCCTCACGATAAATTTAGAGCTTTTGGCATAGGGGAGTGACGTAAGCGGAACTGTCCTTGTAAAAGATGGATTGATTGAAGGGGTGACAGACTACCCGACACATAGCCCCTTGGCTGTTCAATCTCTTCCCCTGAGCTTGGAGGGGAAGGTGAAGCAATGGCTACTGATTCCCATGCTTGTCTCTCCTAAATCTTCTGGGTGAGGTGGAGCAAATTGACTCCTGTCACTAAAAGTCCTTTAAGACGTTCTAGGGACAGGCTGTCGTGAGCATATATAAGCACTTATAAGCTGGAAATGACTTTAAGAAGACGTCTAGTTCAATCATTTTACAGATGGAGAAACTGAGGCTGGGAAATGGGCCAAACTACTTGTGTCATTCACTACCAACTACAGCCTCCAAATCGGGGCGTGATTTATTGTTCTGTTGATTTCTAGACTAAAGAAAGTGATGGCAGAAAATGATGATAATGCAGATTGAACTTTAGATATTCCGAGTTCCAAATTCCTCCCGGCACCTCCCCCACTCATTGAGAAGACAAGCAGTATGATTCCTATTATACATGTGAAGTCCCGCAAAACACTGCTCTATTAGTTAACGTTTAACGCAGATTAAACCTCCATGTGTCGTGCGCACATTGTCCGCCCGGAAAGCAGCTCGTCCAGCGCACCGCTGAAAGGGGGTCTGCAGCGATCGCCTGGGCATTTCGTCATCCTGGAATCGACCCGGCTTTCTCCGCATGCGCATCCGTCGTGACGCTTGACCCCGTGATCCGGGACCCGAGCTCGCCTCGTACTGCCGTAGTACTATGAATACTACGTAGCCCAGCGTGCTTTGCGCCCCGGCAGGCTGCCTGACGTCACGTCCGCTGCAGTCGGCTAACTTCCGCTCAGCTTCGGAGTCCTGTCCGGCGAGAGGGTGAGCGGAGTGGGGCAGGGATTCGTCTGGTGGCTCGTGCCCGGGAGGCGAGGAGGGCCAGGGCCTGGGCGGCTCGCGTCGGGTCGCGAGGTCGCAGGAGCCGCCGAGGAGTCTGGGCTGCCGTGTCAGGCCCCTGTCCTCCAAGACGGCCTCCCGCTCTCCCCCGGGAGAGCCCTTCCTGGCGCTCAGCGGGGTGCCGGGCACACTGAAGGCGCCTCCTTCGTCGGTGCTCCGGGCCTGGGCTGCGTGGGTCCTGCCCCGCCGGCGCCAGAGAGACCGGTGGGGCCAGGGCGCACCCCTCCAGCCGGGGAGGGCGGGCCCCCTGGGGCCTTCTAGATAAGGGGAGCGGGCCTAGGGAGCGCCCAAGGGCCCGCTTGGAAGAAGCCGAACCTCGGCCTAATGCCCTTTCCAGGCCTGGCTCATTGCTCAGGGGATCGTTTTACTGACTTGGAGCCCGGAAGAACTGGGTTCAAATGCGGCTCTTGAGACGGACTAGCCGCGGGCATGTTGTCAAGTCACAACCTATCAGTTCACTCATCTGTAAAATGGGGATAATAAATGTATGCCTAACTCATTGAGTTAGGAAGCTCAGATGACATGATGCGTGTGAAGCATTTTGAGAAACAAAGATTGTGTGTGCGCGTGTGTGTGTGTGTATTCGTGTATTCATTCATTCATTCGTTAACCGGGGGTGGAGTGAGAAAAGGTTTTCAGAGATTCTCCTTGTTCTGTGTGGCTTTGGAGGGCAGAGGTAAAAGCTGAGGGTCATAGTTGTCGAGAGATTTAGATTCTATATGAGAACAAATTTCCCGACAGTACTATGCAAGAATGGAATGAGTCGCCCCAAAAGAGAGTGAACTCCCCGTCCCTGGACATCTTCGAGTGCAATCCAGAGGACTGTTTACCCAGGGATGATTGTAGAGGGGATTCCTGCTGAACAACAGACTAGACCCCTGAGGGCCAGTTTCCAAGTCTGAGGTTCTGTGTGGAACCTTGGGTAAATCAATAAAATCTGTGGGTTTTGTAAAACAAGGTTTAGAGTCTATGAACTTTTTAAAATTTTATTTCATTAGATATTTCCCAGTCACATGTTAAAAAAATTTTAAGTCATTTAAAAAATTTTGAGTTCCAAATTCTGTCCTTCCTTCCCACACCTACCCCTTCCTCGAGAAGGTAATTATATATCAATTATACATGTGAAATCAAAGCTAAACATATTTCCATATTAGCCATGTTGCAAAAGAAAAACAGACAAAAAAAATAAAAAGTTTAAAAAAATATGCTTCAGTCTGCACCTAGAATTCCTTGCTTCTCTCTAACATTTTTCATCATGGGTCCTTTGGAACTGATCAGCAGCATCATCTTTATCAGAGTAGCTAAGTCTTTCACAGTTGATCATCCTTACCATATTGCTGTTACTGTGTGCAGTGTTCTGGTTCTGCTCACTTCACTTTTCATCAGTTCACATAATTCTTCCCAGGTTTTTCCAAAACTGTCCTCATTTCTTTAAAGCACAGTAATGTTCCATCACAATCATATACCACAACATAGTCGGCCATTCCCCGATTGATGGGCATCCCCTCAGTTTCCAGTTCTTTGCCACCACAAAAATAGCTGCTATAAATATTGTTGTACAAATACACCCTTTTCCATTTTCTTTGATCTCTGTGGGATACAGACCTAGTAGCAGTTTTGCTGGGTGAAAGGGTTATCCCAGTTGTACCTTGTAGCATACTTGTATATATGCCTTGTACCCCCATGACATTGCAAGCTCCTTAAGGGCAGAGATTGCATTGTTTTTCATCTTTACCTAGTCCCTAGCACAGTTGCCCCATAGAGGCTTGATAAATCAATCAAACATTTATCATGCACCTACCATGTGCCAGTCCACAGAGATAGATACAAAAAGAGGCAAAAGTCTAATGGGGGAGACAAGATGCAAACAAATATATACAAAGTGAGTAATATGCAGGACAATAGGAAATAAGGGGTTACGGGATTGGGGAAGGCTTCCTGTAAAAGGTGAGATTTTAGTTGGGATTGTGCAGATTTTGGTTTGGATCTGAAAGTGTTTTCATTGGGATGTGGAGATTAACCGGCAGTCTTCCTCCATCTATGCAAATCAGTTACTCCTCCAAAATTTGGAGTCTTTAAATGTTGCTTGAGGCACCAAAAGATTCAGTAATAGCCCTGGTCACCCAGATTGTCTTCTTGTCTTTCATCTTGATGCCTATACTGTAGGTGTTAGGCAATGTTTACTTAATTGAATTGAGTGGTATTCACAGAGAAGTGCCTATTGTGCACCGGGACTCCACAAATAGAAACCTGGAGGATGGAGGAACGAAGCACATGACCCTTTCCAGTCAGTAGGCACTTGATTAACTGCATTTTAGTTTCTGAATCCAATTCCAGGGAGACTCATTTAAATCCGGGGAATCCCTTCCTATATTGTATCCCAGGGACACAGCTCTCAGATGCTACATCATGTGATTTTCTTACAGATGGATGTGTGTTGCTTCTCATCATAACTAGTCAGGTTGTGTAGAACCATAGTTAATCAGTGGAGTTGCTAGTTTTGGCCTGCCCCATTTCTTTCTTCCCTTTACCCCAAAGAGCTCAAGAGGCACCAATTTGGAAAAATTACATCCTTAAGCTGTCAGTGAAATAGTGCTTTAAAGTGTGCAAAGCACTTTACCTATATTGTCTCATGTGAGCCTTAACAACAGCCCTGTAAGATAGGTGGTGAGCTCTTCAGGTCACTCTTTCTTTGCCAGTGCTGAAGAAGGGTGGAAAGGTCACAATCTCTGAGTCCCAGCTTCTTCATCTGGTTGATATATTATCTAATCCATCTCTATCTTATGGGGAAAGTACTTTTTAAACTGATCACTGATATAGAAATAAATGTGAGTTCATGACCATGATAGAACAGTTTAAATCAGCTGGTCCTGCTCCTGAGATGATGTTGTGTTTGTCCTCCATTCTCGAAGAGGACCATGGCATCAGGGAAATGATGACATGACTTGCAGTTGGCTTTGATTTGAATGAGGGAGGGCTCTGCAAGGTCACCAGCCTCTCTTTCTCCTCCAGAGCCATCTGATTCCCATCTATGACATTTCTTATTTAAGTGCTATCTGCCAATAGGAATAGCAAGTCTGTGGGATGATGGTATCTATCATTGGTGTCAAACCCAAATAGAAGGCCACTAAACCATACATAAGGATCCCCTGGGGCTACATACTGACTTCGGAAAACCACATATTTACCTAATCTATGTTTTATTATATTTTTATTTATTTTGATAACTAATTCCCAGTTAGATTTTAATCTGATTTGTCTTCAATAGGAGTACTGTGGGGGTCTTGTGTTTGACATCTCTGGTGTACCTTACCAAGATCCATATACATAGGTACAGTGTGATAGAAAAGGAAGATTGTTTTGGCCCGGAGCTGACTGCACAAATTTCTGATGGAAACATCTAGGTACTGGTCCTTACTCCTTTTGTCTCCACTTTCCATTTTCCAGGATGACCTATCAGATCTGATCCAGGTTGATGTCAGGACTTCTGCTCAGATCATGTGGACTGCAGATGAAATTGCCCATCTGTGCTATACTCACTACAGCACCAGGCTGCCCAAGCAGGGAAAGCCTGAGCTGGATCGAGAATGGACCTTGCTGGCAGCTGTGATTAAGGTGAATTCTGCAGCAGAAGGCTCTCGTGATTCCAGTGACAAATCCTTGCCAGGTGAAACTTTTTCCCTTCTTCTGGAACACCTGACAAGCCACCAACAAGCCTTTATTAAGGATATAACCATGTGCCAGACCCTAAGAATACAGAGCTAAAAGTGAGGTGGCCCCTGTCCTCAAGGAGCTTGCTTCTGGATCAATTCTGACAAGGCTTTACATTGCAGCTGTATAAGAATGCCAGGGTGCAGTAGTCTTATAAGCAAAATTATCATGTGGCATGTAATCCTCAAATGTTTGTCCCCTCATTGGATTTGAGGAGTTGGTATGGGGTGCTAGAATGAATCCTCGGAAGGAGATTAGACCTGGATTCTGGTACTACAGTTTGAACGGATGTTTGTCTATGGGCAAATACTTAACTTTCTGGGGCCTCAGATTCTCCATCTGCAAAATGAAGGGGTTGGAATAGGGCAGGAGTGGGAAACCTGTGGCCTGGAGGACACTTGTGGCCCTCTAGGTCCTCAAGTGCGGCCCTTTGACTGAGGAGTAGGGGATTACCCACTAAGGTCTTCCAGCTCAGCCTTTCTGTAAGTCTCACAGTCCTCTGGGATAAGTGACAACCCTCTCACCTTTCCCAGGACCACAGTGGTTGGTTTGTACCAGATGTGCTGTTAATTATGGGAATCTTTTAATGGCAATATGCTGCTAAATGACCTGACTCATTAAACCTGGGGAACATTTAAATAATGGGAACTCATTTGATAATTTGTTTTTCCCAGTAACTAAGGAAGTTGTCTCCATGGGAACAGGAACGAAATGCATTGGCCTGTCCAAAATGAGAAAAAGTGGTAAGCTGGGGTGGGAGCTGTAGATTCTGACACCTTTGAAACTAGTGACCATGCTGAGCTTTCTTCCTTTCGTGTCCCTAGCAAGAGATGGGGCCATTGCCAGCTGAAGTTAGCTGGGTATCCAGTGCTTAATTATTGTGTAAGCGCAAGAAGGGATGAAAAGCTACTTAATGAAAAAAGGTTAATTTCAGAAGGGGAGCTGTTTTTTTAAACAAATGACACCCATCTGACATTTACAAATTTATACCAAAAATTCCCTCTCTTCAGTTTTGCCTGGCGTCTGGCAGTCCCTAACATGGAATGAGGAAAATGTAGCTTTATAGCTTTTTTATACTTCTTTGTTTCAGGGAAAACAACCAGAATTCAGACACAGGTTGGGGGGACATCAGTGTGGAAATTTCCGTGGGCGTTTTGGCTGTTAAACTTGTCCGTAGCCTTAGTTCTTTGAAATCTGTTCCTCTGCCCCTGGGGCTCTCACTATCATATGTGGAGCAGCAAGTATCAAGGCTGTTCCGGGTTATAGTGGTTAAAAGAAAGCTGTTTATCCTGATAGGACAATGGGCACACCAGAGGCAGTGGGCAGCCATGGGTATGTTAGGTTGCTGAAGAGAGCCTTACTCCCCTGTGTCAGAAGCTCTTGTTGCAGGTAGGAAAACATTTTTAGTCCCTAGACATGAGCTTATTGTAAGCAAAAGAATCATCTGATGTGCTACAGATCCGAGGCTGACCCTTCAGGTGAAAGATCTGCTGTTAATGTATCATGGTGAGTGATTGTGAAGCATTAATAAAGTTAGCATGGTTTGTCCAAAGTGTAGGGGAAGAATCTTTCTGTTTCTGGGGATAAAGGCAGAAAAGTCATTGTGGTATTGGAGATGGGGGGAGCCTTCCTCAAGTTCTATATGATTTCACGGGGTTTCTTATTTTTGCCATAGGAGACATCCTTAATGACAGTCATGCTGAGGTCATAGCCAAGAGGAGTTTCCAGAGGTGAAGTAATAGAAATTCTCTCTTAAAATGGTTTTATGCCTTCTGCCACTTTCCTTAGATCTAAAAAAGTTTTAAGGAAAATTCTTGCTCAACAAACTTAGCAGTGCTATGTTTTCCCATACCACTGACTAGGAATTCTTAAGAATAATACCTGGGGTCCATGGACCCCCAAAGAGTCAGCAAGTAGATTTCAGGGGATGGGAAAAAGATTACATCTTTATTTATCTTCATCAACCTTTAACTGAAATTTAGCATTTCCTACAATTGTAAATTTTCTAAGAAACATGATTCTGAGAAGGGGTCTGTAATATTTGCCAGACTGCCCAAAGGATCTGTGATAGATACAAAAATATTAAGAATACCCGCCGTAAGTCAAGCTGCTGGGCAGTGTAGTGGATAGAGCACCAGCCCTGGAGTCAAGAGGACCTGAGTTCAAATTTGGCCTCAGACATTTACTATACATTTACTGTGAGCAAGTCACAACCCTGATTGTCCATCCCTCCCCCCACCCCAAAAAAAAGAATTCTAGTTCCTCTTTCTCTTTCCTCACTAAATACAATAACAATGTGATTGTTCTAACAGATGACGCCCATCCCCGTGCTCTCTGGGAACTCCATTGTTCCTTTGCTTCTACTCTTTATTTATATTTTCTGGCCTAATTTAGATACTTTTAATCCCCCATTACAAGAAGTAAGCAGCTTTTTACTTTTCCTTTGTTAACTCCCTGTGCCTGGCACATAGTGCTTACTAATAAATGCTTGTTCACTGATTCCTACCTATCAGATGGATTTTTTAAAATAACTTCTGCAGTGACCAAGCCCTACTCAATCACTAAGGCTTCACCTGCTCAAGTAATATCACTTGGCCCACTGTGTTTCAGTGTTCTCAATACTGTTAGCTTAAGTGAAGTCGGGAATCCTTTGGCACTGGGCCCGGATTTAACTTAGAGTTTCCATAACCATCTTATATCTGTCCAGCATAAAAAGCTAACAGAGAGACTTCCCAGTAATTGCTCTGGTGCCACGGATAATGGTGGATATACAGTAAGGACCAGTGTTCTAAGAGAAATCCATCGCCTGGACTGTTGAGATGGGAGAGGTCTGGAGATAAAAGGGCAACATGCGCTGTCCTTCTACACCTGGCCACTGTTCTGAGCTCCCCAATTCTGGGGAGCAGCTCCTTCCTGAGGGAGTGCCCAGCCCCATTCTTCCAAACTGCAGGGATTCCAGTCACTCATTTATGCTTATACTTGTTACCTGGCAGGTACCTGTTCCACCAGCTTAGGACTGCAGTCAGCCTGCAACAGGACAGCATCTTTATGCCGGGAACCAAGACAGGGATGTGGAAGCTCAAGCCAGACTTGCATTTTGTGTTTTTTTCTAGCCACACTCCATGTGAGTATAATTGAGCCTTTGTGTCTATGATAATTTCCATTTTCTTGTCTTAGTAATGTAGACGCTTTTCCATTGATTTCTGACTTAATAAAAGCTACAATATTACTGTGCCTTTTACAGTATCCTTAAGCCAGTGTCTCTACATTTATCTTCCACCAATGTGGTTGTATCTGTCTAATGTCAGAGTTCTCCTTAGTGTTTATGTAGGCAGGCTTGTTGGTACCTTAATAGGATTATGGAAAAATAGAACCATTGGAAGACTCAGAAAGAAAATACTCATTTCCCTAAGAAAAGAGGTCATAAAGAACAAAATCCACTTTAATACTAGCTTGATAGTTGCAAAAGTCTTCAGATTCGTTCTAGCATTTGGTCATCACAAGTTGAATGATCAGAAGTACCATGCTTGACAAATGGGGAAACAGAGGCTCCCAGAAGTGAAGGCCTTGCTCCTCGTGTTGATGCAGCTGGTAAGTAATAGAGCTGATTCAAGTGATTCAAGCTGGGACTTGAACCCAAGTATTCTTTTCCACCACAGCTGCCAAATTTGTTATTTCAAGCAACGACCTGAAATGCAGCCATTGTAAGAGAGAATCCTATACGCAGAAGACTTTCAACCTCCAGTCTAGAGGATGACTCACCATTATGTATGGCAAAGAAGTACAATGGAAAAAACACTGTATTTTGAACCACAAGACCTTTTCAGATGCCCATGCCTCCGCTTATGTTTGACCCTGGACAGGTCACATTCTCTCCATGAGATTAGTGTCTTCATGTTTCAGTGTCCCTCAAAGGACTGCTTTGAGGATGAAACAAAATAAAATATGTAAAGCACTTCATAAACTAGGCAGTGTTAGGCGAATGTCAGCTGCCAAATGTGTTATTTTAAGCAGTGTTTGAGCCAGCCAGAGACCAAAGAATGAAGTTTGTTCTGATGACATTTGCCTATCACATATGACCTGTAGTCTTTATACATCATTGATGTATGGAAGAAGCAGTATAACTGAGAGCACATTGAAGCTGGTTAGTAGGGAAGAGTCTTTCCAATCTGGCATTCAATTTCTTCATCTAGAATAAAGACAACATTAAATTTTAAGGATCACTTAGGCAACAGCTTTGAAGAGGTAGGAGATCACAGGTGTGAGTGAGACACTGCATAGATTTCTAGACTTGTTCAATGTATGGCTTGGTTTTCTCTTTTTTCTTTTCTTTAAAAAATTCTTTGTTTTGAGATTGCTTTCAGGAAGGAAGAGAAGGAATACTGAAAGAAATTTAAGCAATGTAAAAACAAAAACTACCCGTAACAATAGTTTAATAAAATCATTGCTTGGGTGGGGAGGCCCAAGACCAACCCCCTCACTGAGTATGGATTCAGGGGTGCGACATTGGGAGTCAGAATGGCCCTTTAAACATCCAGATAGAGCATGAGGGATGGGAGTCAGGATGTATGGATTCTAATGTAGTGACTTTTCACCTGAAGCATCTTTGTTCTCTGCCTTAGTTATGTCTAAAACAAGAAAATAATCCCTATCCCTTGCCAAGCTCATAAGTAGGTTGTGAGGATTGGAAATACGTGAACTCATTTCAGATTATTTTTAGGAAGGTGGTATAGAAATACATATTAGTATTTAAAGAGGTTATGCTCACAGTTGGTTATCATCATTCTTTACTGTGCTTTGGTTTTCTTGGAATAATTTCGGGGACTATAAAGTGGCCAGAATGTCACTGGTTTCCTCTCAGGTAGTAGGAACTGTAAAAATGGCCGCTGTCTTAGGGATTATTTTCTTTTGCAGGTGGGGATGCCTCCATCATCCCAATGCTTGAGCTTGAAGATCAGCCTTGCTCTCCAGTCAGCCTCTCAGCAGAGGCCATTAGTGACCCTGTGGTACTAGAAAATAAAAGGAAAAGTGAAGAAATCCCTGCCCACCTTATGACTAAGAGGATGAGGACAAAACCCAGGGATCTTCCCAGGGAGATCCCCAGTGATACTGCCATGCATTACTCTACTGGGAAAGATGGAAGCTTACAAATATCCCCAGATTCCAGCAATTCTGGCCCTCCAGCAAATGGATCAGCAGCAGGACCAGCAGCTGCTAAGGGGACTGTCCCAGTTGGTGCTAAAGTAGTGGATATTTATAGAACTGGAGCAAAATGTGTGCCAGGGGAAGCTGGAGATACTCAGAAGCCTGGTGTCGAATATCACCAGGTGGGATTACTCCGAGTGAAGCCAGGCCGAGGAGACCAAACCTGCTCTATGTCCTGTAGTGATAAGCTAGCAAGATGGAATGTGCTTGGGTGCCAAGGTGCCCTGCTGATGCACTTCCTAGAGGAGCCAATCTACCTAGCAGCTCTGGTCATTGGGAAATGCCCATACAGTCCTGAGGCCATGAAGAGAGCCATGATTGACAGGTAAGAGAATGACTGCCTGGTGCTGTCCTAATATTTTACCCCCATTGGGAAATGGCAGCCCAAGAACAACGTCTATGTGAATGCCTATATGAGGGAGCTTACCTTTCTACATCGCTTTTCAGTTATACAACACTTGACCTTATCTTTTTTGATTCTCACAACAAACCTGTGAAGCAGGTAGTGTCCACATTATTATCTCTGTTGTACAGAAGTTCAGAGAGGTTGTGACTCACCCAAAATCGTCCATCTAGTTAATGATGGAGCTAAGACTCAAACCCATTTTCTAATATTAAATATATGCTTGTACGAACTCACAATTCATTGATCTTTCTTCTGTACTGTGCTATCTCTCAGGTGGCAAGTTCAGGTATAACTCACGTCTGACAGCACTGTTTCCACAGCACTGCCACAGAGTCCACGGATCCGATGAGTGGAAGGGGGGGTGCACTTTAACCCCTATAAGATAAAATTGGTTCTGAGGGCTTGTGGTTGTCATCATCATTGTCATTCTCTCTGGTACATGTTTAGAGGGAAGACACAAGACAAAGTGAAACTGCCATCCTTTGATTCCAGCCTTTACACGGGCATGTTGTTTTATAAGTCAGTCTGCCCAGAGTCCAAGGGGAGCCTTTCTCCCTGCAGCTGTTACTTTCAGATTGACGAGGTTAAATGAGGGATCTCACTTTAAAAACCACATCCCCAACAAAACTCCACCTCACTGCCATTTGCCCTAGGTGGGGGCAGGCAGAGACCAAACTGTCAAACGGTTTCCTCAGCCTGGAGTAAATGGGATTTCTGGACATATCTTAAGGAATTGGCCAGTTCTCAGCTATTGGGAATCTGGGGCAAGGGATGGTGGGAAAGAAGGGAGTATCAGAGCACTGTTTGTTCTAAATCAGGGCTGTCCAAAATGTGGCCACGGTACAATTTATGTGGCCTGCTTACAAGCATAGAAATTTACATAAATGCTTCTGCAGAGCTCTCACTAAAATGGCAAATCAAAATATATTGTCTATTGTTTCAAGAAAAACCTAAGGTTGGACAGCCCTGCTCTAAATGATGAAGTTTTTTTCCCCATAACTAGGTGTCGGCATGTGTCCGGTTTGCCCAGAGGCTTCCAAGTCCAAGAGCTGAAAATGCTTCAGTCAGATTTGCTGTTTGAACACAGCCGCTGTGCAGTTCAGGCAAAGAGAACTAACTGCCCGGGGAAAGTTGTTCCCTGTGGGGCTGGTGAGTGACCTGGCCTTCTCCCATCAATACCCTGGGGTACCCTGGGATCCAGTTTACAGAGTGAGGAATTTACCCAGGAGTGACCTCCCCCAAGACTTCCCCGTCCAGTCCATCTAATACACTCTGGCACCGGGGGAGCTGTTACTCTCACGAAAAATCAGATTTTCGCCAATTAGCAACTCTGACAGAAAACCAGCCCATTTTTACACCAGAATTCTAAGAAATGACAATATATGTATTCTTCAGTGTGATCTCCTTATATTCATGGCGATGTTCAAGGGTCTGTGTTGGGGTTTTGGTGTATACTTATTCTACCTGTACATATTACAGTCCTACTATAGCCAGAAAACCCATCCACACTGAACTTGGGGATGAGCCCCTCCCAACATAGCTGGCCTGCCTTTGTAGCTGGAAAGGATCTGTCAGAGCTCCTGCTTTGCTGATAGAAGCTTCAGCAGCCAGGTGAGAGTAGGACAGTAATGGAGGAGAATGCCATGGGTCTCCTGGATCACCTTATTGGACCCTGCCCTTCTCTCCCCCGGCTCAGCATGCATTCGCACATTTATCCATCCTTTCTTTAGTATGGTGCAGCCTCCATGCTGGGCAGCCTTGATGTGGTGATTTGTGTCTTCTCACAGCCATAGGTTGGAGTGCAGTCCCAGAACAGCCTGTCGATGTGAGCTGCAGTGGCTTCAGGCAAGGAACTACAAAGAAGAGTGTGGGAAGCCTTCAAGCCAGGTGCACTCTCCAGGGCTAGTTGGGGAGGAACACTGGATTTGGGGGCTCTCCCTCCTTTTTACAGGCACAGAGAAGAGGGACTGGCTGGGAGAAGGAACGGACCAGTCAGAAAGCATTTGTTAAGTTTCTGAGCCAAGTTCTGGGCTGAGCTAGGAGGATATTAATAGAAGACCAAGATAGTCTCTGCTCCCGAGGAGCGAATGTTGTGATGGGGACAGTTCAGAGGGGAGGGCTGGTTTCCTGCTCACCAAGGGCCTGGTGCTTGTTGGGTGTCATGGCAGGGCAGAGAACCAGAAAGAATGAATCCTCCCACAGACAATGCTTCTCAGCGGATTATGCAGGAGGCTCAAGCAGATCAGAGGCAGGAGGGAACTCAGATGCTGCCCAGCCCAAGGCAGCCTGTATTTGAGTAGGAATTTCATCCACATACCGGGAGTCACCCCTACCCAGACTCCTATGTGAGTCCCTCTACCCTTTGCACCTCTTGCTCCTAATTTTGCCCTTCAGGGCCATGCAGATAAGGCTAATAATCCCTTACCCATAGAGCCACCTTTAAAGAACAGATAGTATGTTTTCCTTTTCCACTCCACCCCAGTCTTTTTTTGTTCCGATTAAACATGCCACAATTCTTTGATTTTTTTCTCATTATCTTGAGGCCCTTCTGCATCCTGGTGGCCATCTTTTGGACTCCCTCCAGCTTATTAAGGTGCTTCCTAAAATGTAGAATGAAGGACTCCAGACATGATCTGAACAGGGCAGAGTTAAAAAGAATTCATCACCTCCCTAGTCTTGTATCCTGTCCTTCAGTGCATCCTAAGATACATTAGCTTTTTTGGCTCCCACATCACACTGTTAACTCATAGTAAGCTGGTAAATTCATCAGGATGCTCAGCTCTTTTTCTGACAAAGTACTCTCTAGCCATACTCCTAAATGTTGGACCTTTGAGGTTTCTTTTTCTGAACCTGAGTGCAATACTAGACATTACTATTAAATTTCATCTTACTTGATTCATCCCAAGTTTTAGCCTGTGGATTTGGTAAACATTCAGTCTAGGCTTTACCAAAGTCCTTGATAAAATGCTGCCCAGGGTCAGGCACAAATCCCTGGAGTTCCCCACTCCTAGAGACTTTTCTTTCTAAATGGGTATGAAACAGTGACTATTTTTTGGATCTGGCCAGTTGGGTCTGACTGTTTTATCTAAGAGAGCTGTACTAATACTTATAATAATAAATACTAATACAAACTGTATTGTCTCACTCGTACACCACCTTCTTGTCCAGAAAGATAATATGATAAACCTTATTAAATTATTTGCTCACATATAGTTAAATAATGTTCATCTACCATTCCACTAACACTGTCAGAGAAGAAAATGGCCACCAATCTGGCCCAATCTGTTTGTGATAAATCGTGCTGATTGTGTGATTAGGACTTACTCTTCTGGGTGTTCACTGGCTGTTCCTTCCATAGTCATTCTAGAATATGCCAAGAGTCAAAGGGAAGTTCAGTGGCCTCTAGTCGCTGAACTCTCCTTTCTTCCCTGTCCTCCAGTCCTAATTTTCCATGGTCAGAGTCTCAGAAATAGTCATACCCATTGGTTCTTTATGGGATCTTGTTCTTCCAGGCCTGGTGCTAGGTCCTCTCTCACGGTCTTACTGCTCCCTTTGTGTCATTCTTGTTCTGCCCTTTCCAACCCAAAGATCATTTTCCTTGGAAGAGAAAAAAGAAGTGAAGTAACAATTGAGTATTTCTTTCTTCTCTCCTTTGTGCATTAGTGTTCTCCCCTCTACTACAAGCAGTGCTTTCTTTGGCCATCCTCTTTTCCTCATTATAGCTTAAAAAAAAAAACTTTGCGGTTTCTCTTGTTGTTCTTCACTGCCCCCCAGCATTACCTCATTGAGACCTTTAGCGTCCAATATTATTCCCACAGGACCAGGCCATGCTTTCCTACACATTCTCCATCACCTGTCCTTGCTTTCTGCCTCTGCATGTGTCCTTTTTACAATTTAAATTGGCCTATGGGTTCCAAGGATATTGACCTCGGTCTCTCTTGAGAGTACTCCTTATCCTCGTAACAATTTTTTGTCTTCAGAACTTCTCTCCTGGGGGGACTTGCCTGGAGGTCTTACTGTAATTGTACTTTCTCTGAAGCCTTTGTAATCTGCTCTTCTGAAATCTGAGCTCAATACCTAGCTCTCCTCTTTAGAGTACTCACACCCTGCACCCAGCCCCCACCCTCCAGGTTCTTACCATTTTATTTCAGCAGTCCATGTTTCCTTGTTAGTAAAAAAGCCTACTTAGGATATTTGTTGCTCGTATTAATACCTCAGCCTTTGGAGGAATGAAACGACCAACGTAGGCCAACAAACTATTAGCCACTATGTTAAGTAGGCCTCCAAACAACTGAGGTTTCCCATTCTCCCTACCTCATATGTTTGAGCCAAGCCTAAGAGATCTGTTTCCTGACTGCTTCAGTTTCCTTATTTGTTCAAACACCCTCTCATACATAGGTCTTTTACCAAAGATTAAGAACTCTTCCAGAGCTATAGTGCAGTCCTGTTCCACCAAATCTCAATGACACGGATCCAGTATGCCTCCTTGCATTAGAGTCTCTGGTTCACCTTGTCATTATTATTCATACATTGTGCCCTTGTCTGTAGACACCAGAGGCTGTGGTTTACGGTTGGTTCCTTTCTTGGCATCTTGTCTCCTGTGAATTTTGGGGCTTCTCTACTGGTTTTCTTCCTTTATTGTGGCTAATCTAAAGAGGATTTTTCCTGGCAGAGTCACACAAGTAATTTTCTGTCTTTACCTTCTACAAATATATTTTGCATTAAGTGTACTCTGTTCCTGTTCTAAGAACCTGCCATTCCTCTATAGTGGAGATACAAGGCTTCCAAGACCTTCATTTTCTTGCTTGGTACTTCATCATCTGTAATGATGGTTTCTAGATAACTCCTGACAATATCATCTGTGCTCAAATGAATCCCCAAACATGGGTAGTCATAAAAACTGATGGATCTTGGGAGTTTCTCTGTCCCATCCAGGATTTGTGCCCCAGGGAAACAGCGGATCTTCCTATACCATGCTCATCCTTGGTTATCAGCTCCAGATAGCTGCTTTAAAAAGGAGTCACCAAGCAGTACTATTCTTTTCTGTCTCTGACCCTTAAGGATGATCTCTCACCTGATAGCACCTGAGGATCCACACTGTCATGCCTTTAGAGCAGAGGTTCCCAAACTTACTTGGTCTATCACCTCCTTTAAAAAAAAATTACTCAATGCCTCCCTGAAAATCTTTCTCTAACCCTTTAACTGTTTTCAAAATTTGCATCATTTCAAAAAAATAAGAAATTTTTTTAATGATGCATTTTAAATTTAATAATTTATTGTAAATTTGTAGGGGGTTTTCCTGCATTGAAATTTTGATGATGCACTATTGTATCATGTAATTATATTGGAAACAAGTCATTACACACACATATTCCTGCCAATGCATGCTGGACTTCCTGACAATGCATGACAGGCTCACCTGCCAACATGTCACCGTTAAGACCTGTTGGCAGAATTGACCACTGATCAGTTATAAGTTGCATTTTGTATGTTTGTTTGGAAAATAATGTAATCATTATGACTTTAACTCATATATATATATAACAGATGAAACATACAAAGTTTTTCAAAATTTTCTTCTCTTTCCTTATGCTTTCACCACCCCCTTATTTTTACTCAATGCCCACCCCCTACCCTCACTTGCACCCGAGGCTACTACTACCTCCCTGGATCATTCCAGCACCCTGCCATGGGGCAGTATTGCCCTCTTTGGGAACCTATGCCTTAAGGGAAGAACAGCTGCTCCCTCCCCTTCTGTAGCAACAGGTTCATATCTGTTACTTAGCTACAAGTGTTTAGTCATCCTTTTTTCCTTTCTCCTATGTACCATGTTCTTTCACTCTGATCTTTTGATGCAGGTCAGGAATCCTCTCTACCTCTTCAGTTCTTTTTTCTTCATTTTTATGTCCAAGTCCTTCTTTCTTTCATGATAATCCTGGAGAACAGAAGGCATTCTTTGAATCTCTTTTCTAGGAGAGAGGCCAGCCCACATTTGCCCAGAAATAAGTTATTTGGCTGTGGCAGAAAGACAAACACCTGACTTCTGTGTAGGTCACTAGGATGTTGGTCTCGTCCTCCAGACTTTGGGAAAGCCTCCCTGTCCCTGCGGTGTTCTTACTTATCTTAGCAGAGTCAAGTCCAGAAGCCAGAGCTCTTCATTCCAACTTCTACGACCCACTAGACATTGTCTTTCTTTTTGTGGCCCTGTAGAAGAACATGCCATTTTAAAATGGTCTTTTCCATCAGAAACTTTGATTTTTTTACCCTTCCACAAATTTCTTAACATTTAATGTTAACTGTTAACTGTGTGGATTTTTCCTGTTTTTTCTTACTGGGGTCCACTGATGGATTTTGGAGTCTTGGAGTCTGCATTAAGTTCCTTGTGCACCTCCCTCCCAGCACCATAAAGCCAGTAGAGCTTTCACAGCCTCAAGGTATAGCTGGGTGAGCAGTGCTGGTTTAGTCTTAATCTGATTTCATGACATTCCAAAATGTTCCATGATGTTCTAAGAACATCACCTATTAAATCAAAATATAAACACCAGTCACCAAGATACTAACTTCTTTTAAAATAATGAGTTGTCTAAAGGCATTAGCAGTCTGAGAATGAGGGCCTGAGCCAAACACTCATCTCCTGAGCTTTTTGAACTTTCTTCAGGTCTTTCACTAAGCTGTTTATCTGCACAATGGTGAGTTCATTTCTCTTTATTTTCACTGATAACCTAGTTTATTTGGCAGACTAAATCAGGTGCTGTCCCTAGTGGCTCATCACATCTAACAGAACACAGAAAATGTGGAAAGTTAGGAATAACTTGCTAGGCACAGCAATAATATACACTCTTGGTGGAGTTGTGAATTGGTCTGACTACTATGAAAAATTAGAATTATGCCAGAAATCACACTAACCTGTTCATGCCCTTTGGCCCAGTGAGCCTACTGAAGGACACATATCCTTAAGAGTCAGAAAGTCCCATACATGCCATAATAATCTTGGCAGTATCTTTTTTGTAGTCATCCCCAGAAAATGGAAACAGGATTTTCATCAACTGGGGAACAGCTGAATAAATTGTGATATCTGAGTGTAGTGTAATACTGTTCTGCCATTCGATATGACAAACATAGAGAATTAAGGCACACATGGAAGATTTATTAACTGATACAAAGCAAAGATTGCAGACCCAGAATAACATAAACTGACTACAGAAATATAAATGAAAACAACACAGAAAGGCAGCAGAACTCAGATTAAAGGTAATGACTGCTCTTGGCCCTGGAGAAGAAATGGTGATATGCCATATTAGTAGAGAAAGGGGGAACTCTGGTATGACATCAGAATTGACTGCTGTATTGGTCAGTGTTGCTTAAGTTTTGGTTGTTGATATCAGGGGAGGGGTGTGAGTTAGTGAAGCATATATAGGGAAATGACTCAAAAAAAAATCTGCATAAATAATCTACTAAGGCCAGGGAAAAGAGGGCAGACTTTTTTCCCTGGATTTTATAGATCCCTACTCCCCCGCCTTTTTTTAACATACTCCTCAGTGATCTTTTCTGAAAAGAAGGTTCTAGAAAAGCAAAACAAGTTAGGAAGAGTCGTGTACTTCATGCCTTTCGTAGGGTATGAATACGCTTCTGCCAAAGAGAAGTGATGGTCCAGTAGGCCATTGAGCTTTGGGAGCAGTTCAGAGGCTTGTGACAGCGGCCCACTCTTTCTTGAAGACTGACCAAATTAGTAATTGGTTAGATGCTTCTGTTTCTTCCTGATCGATACTATTGTTAGCATCTAAATATCTAGGCTATTACATCTTGTCCCAACTCTATTTTAGAGAAGGTCCTAAATAGTCTGAGAAAAAACAGCTCACTAAGTTGGACTGACACCTAGGCTAGTTCTGGGAGTGTTTACTGGTATTTGGGGAATGGGCTTTTAGGCTCAGCAGCGGTTTCATGTTCTTGTTTCATGGACTCATCAAAATCGTTCTTAGGATCGATACAACAGTATTGTTTTCATCCCTTCCAGACATGCTTGACTAGGCAGCCTGAAGAAACCTGTCCTGCATCTCTATGGTTTTAGTGATAATAAGAATTTCCTTTTTTCCTCTTCCAAACTAATAGCGGGAAACAGGTTCTAAAACAGGAGCTCAGACTTTTTTGCTGTGGACCCCTCCTCAGAATGTTTTTAAATGCTTAAAATAAAATAGATTAAATGAGAAACCAATTATATTGGAAATAGTTGCCAAAATCTTTTTTAAAACAATTTCACAGGTGCCAGGTTAAGAACCCCTGATTCTGGCCCAACTACCAGGGTTTTACAAGGCAGAGTCTGCACCTACTGGCACTAGAGGCTGATTCAGCAGCCATTCTGCGTACATGTACTAGGGGGTGAAAAGGAGCTAAGGCAGTGTGATGTTTTGTCTTTTGAGGGAGCCAATTTGTCACCTGCTCAGATTACTTATTGGTTTTGTATCCACATCAGTCACCACCCCCAGCAGTTTAACAGTGAAGTTAGGCCAAGTACAGACTGGCCTAGAGACACTGGGAGAGACTGGGTCAAATAAACATTCAGTAAAGATATGGAAACAAACACTCAGTAAGGGGATGGTTATGTATAGAGAGAGACAGGTTCAGCTCCTTGCCCACAGGGATACATCTAGGTCAGTAACAACAGGAATAAACAGTCTGTCAGATACAAAGAGTTACATAGTCTCTTTATAACAGAATTCACCAAAAAGTAGGCCTTAATGCATTGTAGCCTATGCTCATTCTGAAGAGGGCTTGCTTGCTAAGTTCTAAATCTCTAGGGCCCTGCTAGCTCCATTAACACCCAAGCCTTGGGCAGAATTGCCTACCTGGGTTGACTGAGGCCGAATGGATCTTGGAAACTTAAACTTCCCACTTCTCCAGTGTTCCCAGTTTCTCTCCCAAGTTTAACACTGAGTCAGGAATGGCATTTAGCAAAATAGTTACTGAACTTGTTTTCATCTAGATAAGCTTTCCTGGCTAGAGGACAGGTCATCTCGCGACAAGGACCAGCTACTTGAGCAACACAAAACTAGAGGGCCACTTCCTGTGACAGGTCCCTTCATTGAAACCACGACCATTCACCACATATGCTGTGCTCATTCCTGTCCCAGTGTTTTTTGCTAATGCTGTCCACTTTTTATACCAGAAATATGATGCCTCCTGCCCCCCAGGCAGATTTTTTACTTTTTTTACAGAGCGCCCAAGTGACCCTTTCCTGAGGCCTTCTCACTAGCATAGCCAACAATGCTCTTTATGCTTGGTATGCTCAAGGGAGCACTGACTACATGATGTCCCATAGTTTCATGTATAGATAGAAGTCTTGGGTAGACAGAGGAAGCCTTGCCCCCCTAGAAGAGTAATGAATCTTTTGGGTCCTCTCATATACCTAACAGTGCTGGGCACATGCTCAGCATTCAGTAATTGTTAACTTCTTCCTTGTCTTGAACAGATCCAGAGTCTGTAAGGTAGAGCTCTTCAACATGTTCCAGAACCTAGTGAGCAGTATTTCTGAGAAAAAGCGACCTGAATCTCTCAGGTAACTAATCCCTTGTCATTGATGAAAGACTGTTTTGTCAGGTTGTTAATACATTCTAGGAGAATGAGTGCCCGAGAGCTTTCCGCAGAGATGATTGTCCCCACTTTCTAACAAGCTCACGTCCTTCTTAGAAGATATTTCATATGGCTGATGAGGGTGGTGGAGTGGAGGTGTCTGCTGGTTCTAAGACCCAGAGGGGATAGTGCAGCGAGTTGCAAACAGAGCCAGGATTGGAATTTTGTCAAAGACTGTCATTGATTAACTTTTACTGAACCTTAGTCAAATGACAGTGGAAATAAATTTTCGGAGTAGCCATAGCCTTCTGGTATTTTAGATTTTCTGTAAGGAACTCCCTCACTCCTTTTTTATTCCCATCAGTGACTTGCTTTCTCACAGGAATTAAGTGGCTTCTGGACAACTGAAGCACAGAGTACCTGATACAACTGCTAGGTCAGGACAACAGGAAAGATGAACCATCACTGAAAAGGTGTTGTCTAAAGAGATCCAGCTGCATGTTGTTGCCCTCTACATTCTGAATGTCCAGATTGCCAGCAGCTTGTCTCAGGTGCCATTTGCTTCATAAGATACTTGTATTTTTTGTATAGGAGAATGGACTGCATCAAAGCTGGGTTTGTTTTAATGCAAACTTGGGCTGTATAGAGCCTTGGATCAACCCACTGGAGCAGTGCTTTCCAGTCTGAGTTACAAACTGTGTAGCCTTGGCTGGCAAAGGATGGTAGAAGGTTAATAGAATTAGTGAGTTATGTGCTTAGTTACCAGAAAATGGTTTTTGCTATGGAAAGTGTCTTGATAAATCACTGTGTAGGAAACAAGGGTGTCAAATTTAGGATTGACAAAGAATGTTAATAAACAGTTATAACATGTTAGAGCTGGAAGGGACTTTGGAAATCATCCAAACCAAAGCCCTCATCTTACAACTGAGGAAGCTTTAGTCCAGAGAGACACTCCCCAAGTGGGTGAAATGTGTAGGCACTGAGAAAAGCCAAAAACCTTTTAACTGCACCTGAGAATCCTAAATGTGCCTCACAGTGACAGCCTCTCTACAGAAATTGGTGCCCAGAAAAAGGGTGGAGAGAAATCAGAAGCCCAGTTGGGAGAGCTGATTGTGTCTGATAAAGACCCTAATGTCTGTCCTTTGCAGCAGTGCACAAACATGGTGGCTAGAGAGTTATGGGCTGTGCCACCTTGGCCTGATCATAAATCAATCATATTGAGAAAAAACTTGGCCAAGAAGTAGGTGCAGCTATTTGCATTCATTTTACTCCAGCAGAATCTGTCATTATGCTAGTAATTAGCATTGTTAGTCTAAAGTGCTCCTAGGTAACTCCCTTTAACAGTCAATAAGAGTTGCTGCATTGGTCCAGTTTTCATCTGGTTGTGTTGGCTAAAATAGGGTGTTGATAGTCACGAACAGCCTTTACGTGTAGATGTGTGTTTGCATTAGGGTCAAGAAGCTGGAAACCTACTGGGAATACAAGGAGGCAGCAGCCAGCTACCAAGAAGCCTGGAGGATGCTTCAGAGGCAGGCATTTGGCTCCTGGATCAGAAATCCACCAGATTACCAGCAGTTTAAATGAGAAGACAAAATCTGCACAGACCCATTAGAGACAGGATGCTTTCCAGCCTTTGTCCCACTCACATATCACACAGATCTCAGCTTTTCTGTTAGCTAAGGAAAAGCAACGATTTTGCCAAAGAATCTTAAAATGTTTAAGGCTATGCAGATGTTCATTCTGGAACACAGAGCCAATTAAAACTGATTGGAATTAAGCTTTATAGTAAAATGGCATCTTGATAAGATGGGATGTGTTTTCAAATGATTGTCTTTGGGTCTTAGACAATATCCCTCCCCCACCAAAAAAAAAATTTAAATAAATGTGTTTGAGAGAAATTGATCTGTGGCTTCCATCCGATCCTAGTGAAGCCTGTTTTTGTGCAGAGTGAAACAGATCTCATCTGGGAAGTTGGAGCCCTGCCTTAGCAGGAAATACCCCTCCCCTCAGGCAAGCAGGACACATCAAAGTAATTAACATCTGTTTTAGAAAAAGAGATCTCTGCAACCATGAAGCAAAAATGTCATGCCTCACAACTGGAAAAGAGTGTACTTCTTCCAACATTTACAAATAGTTGATGACTATTTCCAATTTTAAAATGACCTTTTCCAAAAAGATAATCTTCCAACTTGTCCTGGTGCCTAGGGAACTGGACCCCTAAAGGTATAAAAAATTAAGGCAGCCTTAGGTAGCATTACTTATAATTCCACTAAATTAGCTTGTGAAGGTCAATTTAATGTTGCTTCAGCTGTTGGTGTTCTGTAATCCATTAGTGGATTCTAATCCCACTCCTAGGAAAGAGCAAATGCAATGTTTTAAAGTTTTTCTTTGATTTAAATGGTTTGCATTATATTTTAATGTATTCTTTGTATGGCCCTTGGGCATAAATTATAACGGGAATTGTGGATAACTATATTAAGTGCTTCATTTTGTAGTAGCAGTGCCAAGCATTAGCTAATAGTCTGGGAAAGAGAGAGGCTCATGTGGTAGGGGGAGGGGGGGAAAATGATCAATCCCTGGCACAGACTGCCCTGGCACTGCCTGATTTGGTAATGTCTGCTTCTATGGAAAGCTCCTTCTTCTCAGGCCCTAGGACCAATTTGTGGTTGAAAAACAATGTGCTGAACAAACCTTAGCCAAAGTTTTCTAGTCTTTACACCAATTTCCTTTCTGGCGAGACAACTTGGAACAATGTGGGTACTTCAACAGTTACTGCCCTCTCTTGGTTGTGTCTTGTGCCCCTTCTGAAACTGAGCTTTCTTCCAGAAAGGAAATACATGGTCATTAAATGGAAGGAAAACGCCTTATTCCCATACTGAGGTGAAGTAACCCAACCCTAAGCTCTCAAAACTCTTTATATCAGAAGCCAGAGACTTGGAAGCCTGAAACAATGAATCTAAAACTTTTGGTTGTGATAGCAAGTCTTAAATACCAATTGATTCCATATAACCTACAAAGAGAAATCCACCACAGTAGGTACATTCTGAATTTCATTCTGAAGTTTCTCTTAAAAAGCAGAGAAGTACCCAATCTGAAAAAAAAAAATTGAGGATAATTGGGGATTTTATATTTCATAGCTTTCACCTGAAAGATGGTATGCTTTCTTCAGAGTTCCCCCTTTATCTCCTAGATCAGACAAGTAGAGGGCTGGGCCACATGTGGCCTCATGGCCAAAGGTTCCCCACCCCCCATCCTAGACCCTTTTCTCCCTCTACATTTTTTTGGTTATCTTACCAGCTTCCACAGGTTGACCTGTCATTTCTATAAATTACTCAAATCTACATATACAGCCTTAATCTTACTTCTGAGTTCTAGTCTTAGATCCCCAACTACCTGATGAATATTTATACCCATAGGTATCTCAAACTCAGTATGTCCAAAACAGATTCTTTTCCCCAAAATGCATCCCTCCTCCAAACTTGCCATTTCCGTTGAAGACAGTAGTTATTCATTTTCACAACCTAGGACTCATCTTCAATTCTCCACTCTCCCTTAGCCCCCTTCCCCTTTGTCTGATTGCAAAGTCTCCTCATCTCCATAGCATCCCTTGTTCAGGTCTACCTCAGCTCTTCTGGATTAAACCCGACTACCTCACAATTGACTTCTATCCATTCTTCCTCTCAGTCAGCCATTCTCCATAGCACTGCCAAATGGATATTCCACAGTTCTGACCATGTTATTCCCCTGCTCAAGCTTCAGTGAATAAAATACAAACTCCTGGCAGTCTGGCTTCAGCCCACCTTTCCAGGCAAATTACACATTCATTTCCCTCATGCTCTATGCTCCAGCAAAACTTAGTGGCTGTTCCCTCTCTTTTCATTTTCCCATGCCATCAGTGCTTTCCCTCTTTATCTCCATCTCAGAACCTACAGCTCAGGCCAAGTGCTACCTACTTCACAAAACGTTTTCCTGATTTCCCAGGTTCTCAGTTGCCCCAGCCCTGCCCAAATCACTGTATTTATACAGTCAAGCTGATACTTACTTCTTTCCTCAATAGTTTGTATAAGCTTCTTGAGGGTAGGGGTGATCTTGTCTTTGTACCGACTGTCCAGCATAGTGCCTGATATGCAGTAGGCACATGATAAATGCCTCTAGACTGGCTGAATTCTATAAAAAGAAATTTCTTCCAAGAAATCTGTGCTCACTAGGGAAATTGTTCTTATATTTTGGGGTAACTAGAGATGGTAAACTCCCATGTTCTTAATGATGCTGTAGTGCTGAGTACCAGCTCAAGAAAAAAAAAATAACACGAAGCTGCTTTTTAGTCTCTGAAATGCAGAAAATGACTTCAGCACTCTGGTGGGCTTTCCAGTTGAGGGAATCCACAGCCAGAAAGTTACTCCAGCAGCTTGGGACACTAGCTGCCAATTTTGGGCCTCAAGCACATCGCTGAGCTGGCTCTCAAAAAGAGGCAAGTACCAATGGAAACAGTGATGGTGCCTTTGCTATGGCGGCCCAAAGATAGCACAGAAAAATGGAAAACTTACTGAAAGGCAGCAGTACTGCTTTGGGCAGAGGAGCAAAGATCCACAGCGTTAGTGACATCGACCTAGAGAACAGGACAGGGTAGATAACACTTGTCATTCCCAACCTCCCAACTCCATCCAACAAAAAGAACTCTATACAAGCCTACTTTGGACAGGAAGTGGAAGTGATGACCGAGGCGCCAAAAAATTCCCTTGTAAATAGGAACAATCTCTAGGAAACTAGAGTTACATTCAGCTGGGCAGTAGATGATGGGAATACGACCTCACAGACACTTGTTCTCATTTTCTTGGAATGACTGGTAACCGGGCAAACATGTTTCCTATCTTCTTAACTTTTGGCTCTTGCCATAAAAATATTTGCAGTCCCATCTGCAATTTTTTAGACTTCTGGCCTCTGCAAGTCAGTGCCCCTCTTCACCTTGTACCCTCCTTTTGTCCTTTCTCTACATTTCCAATTTCATCCTTCTCTCTTTTGTCGATCCACTTCATCCCCTGGTTATATGCCTTCAAGCCACAATCAGCAGAGGAGAGGAACAGCCAGGCCTGCTGAGCGATGGGCTATCGGGTGTATTCGTTGAGGCAATGCCAGGCCTCCGAGCCTGAATTCCTGCTGATTCCAAGCTGCTATGGCTCCTGCTCGCCGTATGTTCTCTCCCAAATGCCAAGAGCAGAGTTTGTCAGTCACCCCGTCTGAGTCCCATGATTTTAATGGCAGAAAAAGGGATTTTAACTTATTTTTCTAAGTCAGGATTATTGCTTTTTAAATTGACAGTGCTTAAGATGTTGAACGCCTTAGAATTCAGAAAACTTCTAACTTGCTGGCTTAGGTTTCTAGAGCTCTGGTTCCTGGTTCTTTGTTTATAAAGCCTTGTAGTGACCCACATCCTCATCCTACATCTAGAAGCAACAGTTCAACTTAAAGGATTAAGTGAGGAGGAGGAGGAAGAGAAGGCAGAGTTCTAGATCAGTGTATAAATAGGCCCCATCCTCCCACTCTCCTCTTGGATGCCTTTGCCTCCTCAACAACAGCCTGGGTTGGGGGTTTTTCCCCTCCCTTAGGAAGCAAAGATGAGAGGGAAAATTTGATGAAGGAGGTGAGTGGAAGTCTCCTACATCATACCCTGCCTTTGTCCTGCTGTGGTTGGCTTTCCAATTCCCTGTTAGATCCATCTACTGATCTTACCTTGAGTGCTGTCAGTGTCCTCTATAGCTATGGTCTGCCGTGCTGGCCGCTATCAAATTACAACCAAGATGATTTAGCTCTTAAGTTACATTTGAGGTCCCAAATAGATGCCAGAAAAGGATCCCAAGAATGACAGTATGATTTAGAAGGAAGACCACAGAACTTGAAGTCATTCGAGACCTAGGTTCAAGTCCAATATTATGCTGGAGGCAAGTGACTTCAATTTAATAAGCATTTATTAAGTACAATTTGCAAGACACTAAGGGTAGAAAGACCAAAACATCTCTTGCCTTCAAGGAATTTATACTGGAATCAGGATGGGAGGAGGGTGATCCTTATACAAGAAGTCTAGCTTCTGAGCTGGTTTTAACATGGAACATTTACAGATAAATCTATTTTTACTGGTTTCATTTGTAATTCAAGTGGTAAAGCTATTTTAATTGAATCCTGTTTAGTGGCTAGAGAGCTTGGATTCAATCACCTTTCATTCTATCACTCTGTACTCAATCAGAATATTTCTCAGGAGGGGAAAATAAAGGTAAATCAGAACTCTGACCTAAAGCAGCAACCAACCAGTCATGACTACAAAAGACTGAGGACATAACATACCATTCACCCCTGGTAGAGAGGGGATGGACCAGAGCAGTTCCTAACCTTTTTGTCCTAAGACCCCTTCAGCAACAGTCTGGTCGTCCCTACAGACCGCTTCTCAGAATCATGTTGTTAAATGCATGAAATATGATGACGAAGGAAACCCAAATTTCTGAGACCTGAGGTTAAGAACAAACCCCTGAACTAGAGGTACAGGACCAAACATGCATGCTTAGACACGGCTAATGTGTTGACTTCTTTTATCAGGCTACACATGTTACTAGGGAGCTTGCTGAGGCAGGAAAAGGAAGTTGGTACATAGTAATAGACATGGGGAAAAAAAAGAAAAGTTATAATGGTTTATTCATTGAAATTAACTAGAAATGGTTACTAAACAAGGTTAGGTAGTTAAACTGATTTTCAATATTACGTTTTTCACAAAACATTTAATTTTAACAAAAGAAAACAAAGATTGGTCACATGAGAAAAGCAAAATAAATGGCATAGCTGATGACTAGAGAAATCCAAGCTTTCCTGGCAGACTTACTGTTAAGCTCTTTTGTTCACAGTTAAAGTGCTTTCACACACACCAGCTAATTTTTTCATCTTCACACAAATCTTCCCATTTTACAGATGGGGAAACTGACTTAGGTGAAATCATCTGCCCAATATCACACAGCTAAAAAGAGGCAGAGCCAGGTCTTCAGACTCAGCTCGATTCCATGCAGTTTCTACTGTATCCTGCTGGCTTATCTTTGAGAGACACGAAGCCTTTCTCAAGTTCCCTTCTGTCCTCCCCTCCCTAGAGGCTTCTCTAGATCTCTTCCCCTTTGTAAGTCATCTCCCCTCTGCTAGGAGGTACCCATTCCAGTAAGTCAGATTTGTGATGGACCAGCAGGATGTGGAGGAGCAAAGTGAGACTGTTTCCTCCAACCGATTTGTATGGGTAAGGTTCCAGCTTCAGTAACACACAAGTAGGCTTTAATAAGGCTGCCTGTATAATTTGGGGCTTCTTGAAAGAACTGAGTGACAACCTGTGAATCAGCTCCTTAAATCTCTGTGAGTGCAGAATGCGGTCAGCTCTACTCCCAAGTATCTTACTTTTGTGTGTTACGTGAAAGCACGGCATTTGCAATAGTTTCCTAAAAGCAGGGATGAAACCACTGGCCTGCCTGTCTCTCATCGTGCTTTTGGGGAGAAAAGATTGCGAAAACCGGGGAAAAGAAAATAAGGGCAGAGATAAGAGCCCCTTATTCAGGCAACACATGATTTTTCCTAAATAAATGGAGAACGTGCTGTCTCCTACTACTTAGCACCACACCTGTAGTTCTGGAACCTGTAGGATGTAATCTTTGCTTTAGGCTTATGCAGCCAAGACTGACTCGTCCCTTTCGTGACCAGCCGGCAGGAACCACTCACTTCAAACTGTCTTCACTCCCACAGCTCTCTCTTCTCAATAGGCAACAACTAGCTACTTAGCAAGCCCAGAAGAGAGGTAAATGAAGGACAGTGTCACACTACAGTGCCTTTGTGAGAGGAAATTTTATTGTAATTATTCACCTCAATAGAGTTCAGAAAGACCAGATTAGCTCAGTCCAACATGATTGGCAGTTGGAATAATCTAGTGAAGCAAGTGACCTGACTGCTAAGGATTTAACTTAGATGCTTTTAATACTTATCCAACTAACACCTCAAACATAATCCTGAAGAATGTGTTATCTTCCCCCTTTTCACTTGAGTCCCCCAACTACCTCATCTCAATATCGAAATAACTTCATTAAATACAAGTTCCAGAGGAGCAGAGCCCCCTGGAGCTTGCAGCCATGAGGACAATGCACAACAAAGAAAAGAAAATGAAAATAAAACTCTGATAATTTACCAGTCTAATAAAACAAGACCTTTCAATATATTAAGAAATAAATCCAGTTACAAATGCACTATGGGTCTATGCGAAGAGGGTCTGGTGTAATAACTCAAAGTGACCGGCTATTTACAAGATACACAAGCAGGAAGGATGCACCTATTTGGGCACTGGCCTTCAGAAGCCAAACGTGTTCTCCCCACTGTAGGCCACGTACAAGAATCCATCTTCATCTTTTTCCTTCTCATAAAGTTGTCCCATAGTTAGGCTTGAATGAGAAAAACAGAAAACACAAAAGAAAACTCAGGTCAATTCACTAAAACGAAATGCTGGTTAGATTGGAATCTCTAGATAGAGAAAACTCCAGTAATTATCATCCTAAATCATGACACTTTTCCATTTTGGGGCCTGTCACTTGAGGAATTCCCATATTTTACAACCTCAACCAGATGATCTCCCCAACATACCATGATGTAGGTGGTAGCAAATACCTTACTCTTTTGTAGATGGGAAATGGATCCCCAGGAGAGTTGAATGAAATTTGTCAGATGAATCACTGGCCAAGACAAAAAGAGAACTAAAGCCTCCTTCCTCCTGAAACCATGCTGGAGTTGGCCAGCTCTGCACCCACTGGTGGATGCATAAAAAAAGTTTGGTGACAAACTTCAGGGTGAGGTGAACTAAGACTAGCAGCCCTGTCCATCGGTCAGCTAGCAGTTGTTCTGGGGCTGTCTTCTTTGAAGAGATGTAATCTTGAACTTCCAGATGTACTACAGCACAGTTCTCAAACATGGCCCACAGTGGAAGCCATTTGAGAGGTGGCCTAGACCTGTTTCTTTTCCACCCTGCATTCCTCATTCTTATTCCTGTCCCTTTGCCTTCCCCCTGCTTACGCCTTGAGCCTGCCACTTACACCGCATGGCTACACTGGTGAAGTTGCTCCTGGGGCAAAGGATGTGGAAGGTGGCTCCATGCTGGTAATTACGATATTAGGAAAAACCCCCTTGGTTTGGAAATGCTTGATTCTTTGGGCCTTTAAGGTCCTACATGAGATTAGCACCACAACTATGGTTGGCATGTATACTTTAGCTTTAAATACATAATTAGGTTGAAAAATAGGTCATCAGAAATGAAAAATCTCTGTCCTAATTTTTAGACTACAGCAGTCTTGGGCCCTCCTTATAAGGATTTTGTTCTTCATTATCTGACTTTTTGTAGAGGTCTAAGGAAGGAGAAAGCTCAGTGTGATACTAGAAAATGTGTATTGTTCAAGTCACTACTTTTCCTCAGGACACTCTGTTTGAAAAGTCATTATATAACTCCCTAATCACCTCTTTTATTAGCTATTCAGGAGTTTCCATTGGAAAATACTGAGATGCTATGAAAGCTGATACATCATGAAAAGATCTGCAAATAAAATCTCAGTTCAAAGAAGCAAGGGGTAGAGTGCTGCTGTCTCTCCAAGAAATGTCATCCATCAGCTAAGAACTCAGACTCAGGGCATAGTACTTACTGCTTTATAAAAGGAAAAGAGGCTAGTGACTGGATCCAAAAACCCCTCAAGAAACCAAAGTAATTTCCTGTTCCTCTGTGGCTATAAACAGATTCATGCTGTTAGGGCTCACTGCCAACTTGAGTCTCTAGGCAAGGCCTGCTACTTTAAGAGGAGTTTACCCTGCTCTTTCAGGAGCTCTGCCCCTCACAAATGGGTGAGACTAGTGGATATTTTTGGTGTTTTTGAATGTAGAAAGTGGTAAAAAAAATTAAACTGAGGGCATGTGGTTTCCAATTCACTTTAAGAAGACAAATGATAGATTTAGTACTGGAAGAAACCCCAAAGGTCACCTAGTCTACACTGCCTGCCCCCACCCCCACCTTCTATTAAACAGATGAGGACACAGACCCAGAGTAGTTAAGTGACCTGTCACCAAAAAAGGGGGAGTTCATTATACTAACCCCTTCTGAATTTAAAAATAAAGAGAATGTATAAGGAATTTTTTGGTAGGTATAAGTAAACATAGTCTTTTGAAAGTTACCCAGAGATAAAGATCCTTGTTTATTAAGTAGGATGAAGTGATTCCCCTGGTAACAAATGCAAAGTACAGTGTGCATATCAGAGATCCAAAGGCGCCCTACACAACCTCCCCACAAACTCCAGAAATAGATTGTTTCTGAGACCAAATTCATGTGGGTGGCAAAGCTGGCTCTCTCAGCCTGAAAACAGACTGTTAAAATGGGAGACTGAATCCATTCCTATGCCATGAAACAGAAGTATATACTTAAGAGAGTAACACTAGTAACACTTGGAACTCTATACATACTCTCCCCACATGATTATGCTGTTAATCTCCAGGATAAGAAATGACTAGATATTGGTGACAGAATTAAACATATATACCAGATTGACTAAGCTTGAGGGCAGCTTTGTATGGAGGTCAAGATGAAAACAAGATTGAGGCATGTGGTCTGATAGCCATCTTGTGATATCATTAGTCCAGTAAGCTCACAGCACATGCCTAAATGACCCAAGACATCAGTCAGTAACTTGCTAAATTGATGGAGAAAGGCCATCAGCTAGCCCCAGGAGAAGTACCAAGACATTTACAATCAGGAAAAGGAGTACTGACTGTCCCAAGCGTTCTCCTCTGATTCTCTTCTGACTACTACTGTTAGGGCACTTCTGTCTTTAAAGCAACTAACACGAGGGAACCCCTCACTCAATCTGGACAAGTGGATAAATGACCAAAATGTGGAAGTAGATGACTTTTAAAATGAAAGTGTAAGTGGTAGTTACATAACTAACTGGCATCATATAAAACCAAATGGGGCTGTTCCAGGTGAGAATCTGGTGAAATTGAAGAGACAAGGATTTGTTAATATAAGAAAGGGTACTCCTGCAAGCATGAGCCCAGACCAGCATGGGAGAGAGAGACTAAAAATGGCAAGTAAAGTGACATGACTCTAACAGAAGGGGATGCAAGACCTTGAAGGTGGTTTTTATTTTCATTGTGAATTATCAGAAAAGTCTTGGGAGAAAAATGAGGCAGTGCTTCAGAATAAGGATGACCTGAGAATATTTGTATCTAGTATCACATCTTTTTCCCAGGCCTTTTTCTGAAGTGCCAAGCACAACTGTGTCACTCAGAGTGACATCAACCAAGATCTTTGTGAATATGAGAGAAGCTAAGCATATGGCAGAATATCTGGGTCAAAGACAGATGTTTTCACTTCAGAAGCTAGTCCAGGTTTGTTTCCCAATTCAGACTGTAAATTTGGCCTTTTTTCTCACCCACTGAATCCTAGAGTCAACCACAATTGTAACAACTTCAGGCTGAAGCAGTGCCTTGACTTTTTGGTGAGGAACCAAAGCCATGTGCTTGGGGCTGCTGAGCCCTGGTCTTCTGGCTCTTCTTTGTTACTCAGTGTGCTGTGGGCCACGGAGACCAAGTGAATGCTCAGCCAAATCAATTCTAATGGCCTAGTAACGAGATGTAGGCCCAGGTTCTTCGGAAGACCCTTTAGAGCAGTTTGCCTTCTGCTCTCCAGAAGGAATGGTCTAATTCACATAGTCTGAGAATGGCTAATAAACTCTATGAAAATTCTATCCATGAAAACAATTTCTCACTTAGCTTCTATTGGTTATTTAAGACAACAAGTAGCGGGCTCCTCTGTGTAGTGGTCAAGACTAGTGACCTAAAGTGTCACTGGTACTGTCATCTTTCTCTCAGTCACAATCATCTACATGGAAACTTTAAGTGGCAAACATACTTCAAACATGAACCCATAACCTTCAGGCCCTTAGGAAGGGTGATACTTGACAGTACCAAGCCCTGAGCTAGAGAGAGGCAAGAACAAACTAACGGTGTTGCCATAAAATCTAATAATCAAGAAAACTGTCATCAAACCACAGGAAGCCCCTTAACCCTGAGGTGAAAAAAGGCTGAAGCACAAAAGCAGTTACAGAAAATTCCTGCTTCACCAAAAAGGAAAATAAGCACAAAAACCTAAGAATGATCTGAGAAACCATGAAATGATGAGAAGTCTCATGCGGCTGGCATTAGCTGGTAGGCCAGCGTGAGATGTTCTCTGCATGACTTCCAGGAAGGCTGAACTTTTCTGCCCTCTCAGTCATACACTATTGTGCTCAACCTGCTCAACTGGCCACACCCCTCCCCAAGAATGCTCCTTTGGTATCCTCAAAAGATCCTCAGGATCCTCAAATGTCACTATAAGCCTCATGCCTGCTAGGCTCTGTGCCATAAGCCCTCTGCACAGCCTTCCAACTTGCAACTCCAAATCATCACCACTACTAAACTTCTGGCCTAAATGATTGGGAAATTGGAGAAACCACTGAGGTGACTGCTCTTCTCAGTATAGTATCTGATCAGGTGCCTGGCAATGAGACAAAGTTGTCAATTTTTTATGAAAGGCATATCCACGTTGCATGTGTCCCTGTGCCCATATAAACTGGCTCTTTCAGAAAACAGGCTACTATTGTACACCAAGGTTGATGACACTTGCTGAGTACACCACACTATCTTAAGAAAGAAAAAGGAAAATAAAGCAAGAGGTAGAAAATACAGGTTCAAAGCTGACTTGATGGGTCCTGGGTCACTGAGATCCTCAAAGTGAAATATTCCTGTAAAGATGGTGGTATCCCTCAACTCAGTTCTAGGACTTCTGTGTCTTCACTTTGTGCTAGCTGGGCAAAGTGATCACACAATTTAATAAAACATAAATTTATGATCCCAGTAATGTCCAAACCAAGAAATTGCCCGATCGCTGCTAACATCAGTTGTGCTCTACTCAGCAGTCCACCGGACCCAGCAGCCTGGGCTGACACTTTGAGCATCTAGGGGCACTCCTCACTTGCACTGCAACAGAACCTCTGAGAGGCTCAATGCCAAAGTGGGGGCAGCACACCCAGTGCTTCCTACACACCTCTGAATTCCTTCCTTTCCAACAGAGTATTTCTGCCCCTGCCAAGGAACTGTAATAGCGGCTGTGAATGGCAGTAGCTGTTACTACATAGTCCTGAAGGTACCATAAAGTAATTCAAAACAAGATCAAAACACAAGTGAGGAAGGAGGAAAAGAGGAACTACCAAGGGAGAAGGGAGGAAAAGGGGGGAATAACAAACAATTGTTTCTTTATCATCATCTCTTCCTTCTCCTTCCACTGCCCCACTAAGTCTCTTGGGGGCAGCCAGGTGGCACAGTGAGTAGAGCATCGGCCCTGGAGTCAGGAGGACCTGAGTTCAAATCCAGGCTCAGACACTTGACACACTTACTAGCTGTGTGACCTTGGGCAAGTCATTTAACCCTAATTGCCCCACCTTCCCCCCCCTCCAAAAAAAACCAAAAAAACAAAACTAAGTCTCTTCTTGAGGAACAATTTCAGGTTCACCCATAAAGGATCAAAAATGTTCATTCAAGTACATTACTAATTGGTGAATGAATAGATCACTAAGTTCATACAACCCCCTAAAATTTCACCTAGTCTAAAGAGCTCAGTGTGCCTTTAACAATAACCTCATAAACAGCACTTTCTTGAATCTATTTCAAACACGGTAATTATCAGCAAAATTCATAATCTGCCTTCATATAAAAAAAACAGATGATAAATATGCTGTGTCTTGGTGTCCTCTCTAATGTCAGCCCCGAGAACTGACGGATTTTGTGAATGTTTCTCACAACATTCCTTTTCGGAGCTTCAGTCTTACAGTGTGATTTGGCCAGATTTCCAATCAACAAAGAACACAGATCTCCATAAAAAAAAAAAAAAGCAATTGGGATACCCTTCTTAAAGAAATTAGAATTTAGAAGCAACATAGAAAGCCAAACCACTAGGAATTAAATTCTTTAGACCCATGAAGTCAGTTTTAGTAGCAACACCCAAAATTTCCACACTGACACGGGTGCCTGGAAACAACTGAAGGAGGTGGTACAAATAAAACCACAATATTAGATGGCGTTGCTAAAAACTGCGGTATGGAAACAGGAAATTCTTATGGAAAGAAAAGGAGGGAGCTCCCCACTGGCAGGACTCCATTGGCATTTACTTGAATTTGTACTTGTATTACATAGGGCCTGAATCTGTGGTTACTAAGAATGACATTTGTTGCTTTCTCTGTTACTTAATAAGCTTATTTTTAATAACTACAGCCTCAAAGACAAAAGAAACAGCTGTTTCAGAGTGTGAAGAGAAAAGCCATTAATCAAGGATTAACAGGCTAAGGGCCGTGAACCAACTAGTTGTCTCAGAATTACTCAGGAGATATCTATTTCTCCAAAAGATTTCTGCATACAATATTACAGAAGCAAAGCATAGATTATAAATCCCTGGTTAACCATTTTGTAAAATGCTGAGGTAGGTCACTGAATATATGTGGAAGCGGCTATGAAACAGCCCCGTAGGATAAAAATCACTTGGCGCTTCTCCTTCTATTCCTAGCTAATGGAAAGGCAAGAGGAGCTTACAGCCACTCTGACCACTAAAGTGCAGCAATCATGAAATGACTGATCTCACTGTAGTTTGCTTTCATTTTCTTCAAGGAGTATCAAAGGTTCAGAATGAAGGGCAAAAAACAAAACAACACCCTAATTGCCACATATCCTGTTCTAAGATGAAGCAGAACAGAGCTTCTTAAACTTGACTGCTAGCGTCTCAGATGGTAGGACATGAAGTCCTACCTCTTATCACAGGATGACCCCATCCCCTTAAAGAAAGACAAGAGCTGACTGTAGCTGTCCAACAGCTTTCAACCCTAGTGAAAGAAGCACCAAGAAATGCACTGCCCTCCACTCCTAACCACAGGCCTCTAAGAGAGGGAGGGCCAGAAGACATGACACCAATGTGACAAGTTTGTTCCTAATAACCCTGAAACTTCGAGGATGACAGCTGTAGCTAGCCCAAGAACCTCAATGGGGCAAGGGCCTGGCTATTCCTTTTCAGGTAGGAATCACTCCTACAAGGCTGAGATCTTATTTCTTATTCTGTTTTGTTGAAGCGACTAAAAGGAAGTAACACCTAAAAAATCAGAGCTGTTTACTTTTAGAAGAAATAAGGAATGAGTTTGTTTTAGACCCCTCCTCTGTAAGCTTCTAAGGTTTCCAAATCAAGGGCATTTTGTCCACGCTGGGCTAAGTTTTGTTTTCAAAAACTCTCTTTTAGGAAAACAGATTGAGCCTAAACCAGTCTTGACTTTCTTCTGGTCTCTGATGTTATGCAAAGGGCCAGGAACCCCCTTTCAGAGAGCAAAAGCAAAACAGGAAACTAGAATCTGGCCACAGGCCTGAGAGTAATCAATATAGAGTAAGAGAAGTAATTAGAGTTTAAAGTCTATTCTCTTTCATAAGAAGATAAAGCTGACAAGGCCAACACAGAGTGGGAAGATGAGATTGCCTTGAAACTAGACTTTAGGTCCCAAGTTGTTGTTTGAATGAAGTTCCAAGCAAGAAAACAGCTAGAGTACTGAAGATTTATTCTATTGCCAGCCAAAGCAAGAAGTGAAAAAGAGGAGTCAAAAAGAACAGGGACCTAACAATCCATGTAATTCTCATAGCCCTTTGCAGGAACCAGCCCTAGTAAATGATAATCAGACAGTTAAAAAACGACTGCAATGAAAAAAGCTGACTGAAGCATTTGGAGACACGGCAAACAGGGTGATTAGTTCTAGGCCTTTGCAAGGCCTAACAAAGAGCTCCAGGCAGAATTGATTTTATGGACAGTTAAAGGAGATCTGTCAAGCCACAGATCTGGAGTTTAAGGTCAGCCCCAGGAAGCTGCTCTCAATGGTTTTGGGGGATTCACTTTCCTTAACAGTGTATTGTCCACTGCACAGCCTGCCCTAGTACAGACAGTATGATGGCATCTTCCCCTTTCTTCTAGTTATCACTTGCAAACAAAAGCCTACATTTCAATGACAATCTCTAAGAAATTAAGTGCTAAAAAGTACTTCTGAGTACTACAATCAAACCATCAAAATAAGCAATCAAAGCATCAATAAGTGACTACCTCTCACCTAGACTGTGGGACTGTTTTATCCACAAACAGGAAGATTGCTTTCTCTGAGGGTAGCTGGATCCGTTTCCTGATGATCCACATGAACTGGGCCACAGTGATGTCAGATGGAACCAGGTACTTCCGCTTGTCAATGTCAACAATCTGAGAGCCTGAGACTTTTTCCACAATCACCTGGAAAAGCAGAGGTCAGGGTTAGGCTTCTGAAATAAAGGCTTTCATCTGTCATGTGCTTGGGAAGCTGATGAAGGCACAGTGTGCTAGAAATGTCAGGGGATTTAGAGAAGTACATGATGGGATGGCAAAATGTTACCTTTGTTGCTTAAAATGACATGCTTTGGAGAGTGTATTTATATGGAGAATTGTTTTCTTCCATGAAGTTAGTTACAGTATTCCACATCCCTGATCAGAGGCATTTATAGAAAAAAAGCAGCTCTTAATGTAATGTTTTTCAACACATCTAAATTGAGCCTTAGAAAATCAAGTGAAGAAAACTACTCATTGTAGTTCTATCTAATCCCCCAGCCTTCAACCCATTACAGCTCAGAAGATAATGTTAAAGTTGGAAGGGACTCCATCATTTTTTGGATGAGGAAAACTGAAGGTTAAATGACTTGCTTAAGGGCTAGTACGTGAAGGGAGCCCAGGAAAACCTGGCAGAAAACGATAGGGAGCTCTAACTTCTAAGGAGCCAAGTTGTTGACCTACCCGCCTTGTTCCCCTTTCTACTACTCGGTGTGCTTAAGAAATTCAGGTGTGTTCTCTCAACCCCAGCTTCCCACCCCCCGGCCCCACTCAGCCAGAGGAAGACTTGACAGGTATGGACCTGGGGAGGCCTAAGTGCCCTTCCACCAACCTGCCGCACCTTTCCGGAGGGAGGGACGGCGTCAGGACAAGGGGACACCCCCCCCCCATGTCCCCCTCGCACCGTCCTAGAAGCACGTCCCTTATGTAACCGGGAGCCTGCCCTAGATATGCCACTCGGTAGCAATGACACCCCCCGGATGGAGGGCCAGGGCACCCGCGGGGGGCTGCAGAACTGGGGCGCCGCCTGAGCCCCGCTCCATACTCACCGGGACCCGGTCGGGATATTTGGCTCGGATTTTGGCAGACTCTACACATCGGTGTTCTGTGGACGAGACAAAGCAAGGGGCTCTGGGTGGGGGTCCTCGCCTTGGGCCCTTCCCACGCCCAGAGTCCAGCAGAGTCCCCGTGGCTGGTCCGGGCCGCGCGGGGTGGAGCCCCCGGGGACTAGCGCCCCGCTCAGCTCCGCCAGCCCTGGCCCCGGCCCTCCGGCCCATCCGCCGCTGGCCAGGCAGAGGCTGGGGCCGGGGGCCGGGGGGCGGAGGGCTTGGGCCGGGCCGGGCCTCACCAGCCGTCCCCACAGCCCGACCCTGGCCTCGGGCCCGCGCCCCCAACCCGGCCCTTACCCAGCGAGTGGTCCTCCTTGAACATCCACTTCATGGCGGCGGCGGCGGCGGAGAAGGGACGGAGCCGGCTCTCGGAGCCGCGGAAGGGACCGGACAGGCCCGGCCTCGACAACAACAACAACAGCGGCGACGGCGACGGAGGAGGAGGAGGTGACGACGGCGGCGGCGGCAAGAGAGGCGGGACTTCCGACTGATAGAGCCTAGCAACTGGGGCGGGGGCGGGCCTTCCGGGGACAGTCGCCAAGGGGCGGGGCCTGAGCTCCATAGCCCGCCTGGCCCCCGGGGCCGGGCGTGAGCCCCTCTCTCAAACCTCGTGAGGGGATCCAGCCGGAGGGAGGGGGGCGGTGACGGTGACCGCTCAGTGGGAGGGGGGTGAAGTGCCCCGTTCGTGGAGTCACTGTGGGGAGGGGTGACGTGACAGGTCCTTGGGGTCTGTGGGGGGAGAGGCGACGTGACAGGTCCATGGAGTCACCATGGGGAGGGGTGATGGTGACAGGTCCATGGAGTCTCTGTGGGTGGAGTTTTGGGTGACTGTGGAGGGTTGTTGAGGGGTTTCCGGGGTCTGTATGTATGACATCACATGGGGGATGGGAACAAGTCTGTGGGGTCGGTGTGGGGAGGGGTGATGGTGACAGGTCCGTGGGGTTTGTGGGGGGGAGGGGTGATGGTGACAGGTCTGTAGGGGCTTGTGGGGGGAGGGGGTGATGGTGACAGGCCCCTGGTGGCCTGTGGGGGGAGGGGGTGATGGTGACAGGTCTGTAGGGGCCCGTGGAAGGGAGGAGTGATGGTAACAGGTTCCTGGGGGCCTGTAGGGGGGAAGGGTGAGGGTGACAGGTCTGTGGGGTTTGTTGGGGGAGGGGTGACATGACAGATCCATGGAGACACTATGGGGAGGGGTGATGATGACAGGTCCGTGGGGGCCTGTGGGGGGAGGGGGTGATGGTAACAGGTCTGTAGGGCCTGTGGAAGGGAGGAGTGATGGTAACAGGTTCCTGGGGGCCTGTTGGGGGAAGGGTGATAGTGACAGGTTCCTGGGGGCCTGTGTAGGGCTGTTGTTGAGGGGTTTCTGGGGTCTGTATGTGTGGTATTGGTGACATCCCATGAGGGACGGCAACAAGTCTGTGGGGTCAGTGTGGGGAGGGCTGCTGACAATGAACTAGAAGGCAGTGAGGGCAGAGAAGTTTCCCAACCTGGATCCCATTTATCACTAATAAGATTACAATAAAAGACCCCGTCTACAAGTTTGGTCATGTTTCATTACCAAGCAGAGGAGAGAGGGAAGTTGGCGGTGACTGTTGGAGGTGAATTCCCTTGACAGCAGGTCACAAGATTGGCATTCCTGCTTGCCATTCTGAACAGGGTTCAGAAGTCACAAGTTTGTGTTGTACAGGTCACCTGCCTTTCCGCATACTTTAAAGGTTCTCCAGCTGGTGATGTAATTACCTTCCTCAAAACAGAATCACCAGGGAAGAACGGAGCAGTCATCTGTTTATGAGCAACTGAACATTCAGAGGGAGTGTTGACCAAATTATGTGCACAATGCATATCACATGCTGTCAATTCTGATGTATCTGAAAGGCCTCTTTTTTTTAAATGCTGTTCGTCCTTCATTACCTACAATTAAAATTCCTGAGACATGTCACAGAGCCTAAGTGCATCTAAAAATATTTTGGTTATTTTGGGGTTGCAAAACTCTGAGCAACACAAATATTTTGAAAGTGAAAGTAAAATACTTTATATTTTTACCAGACCTTTCTCACAGAGAGTGTTCTTTGCAGATAGTGTATTTATTCTCAGGACCTGTTTCTAAAGGAAGTGAGCTTTCCTGTTTTACAGATAGGAATACTGAGTGGTAAGATTTGTCAACATTTGGTAAAGCAGTAGAGTTCCCAAGGATCTTGAATCCCTTTCTGCTACCCCAACCAGATTGCCCTATGTGTGTATTTATGCCCGCCTCTGCTTAAAAAGTAATTACTTTTATTCTTCTCTGGTTTTAAGAGTTACCAGGACTCACAGCTACCTGAACCATTGCTTCTCACCTCTCTCAATCATATGTGATTTTTTTCCATCTTGCATCCTCAAGAACCTTCCCTTCATCTTTTCACAGCTCAAATTCTGCTTATTATGTAATCTTTCATGGTCTTGTTTCCATTAGCTTTCCTAGCAATATCTTCTGTTTCCACTATTCCATCTTGACTATTTTTATTACCTACCTACTAGTGAAGTCAATATTTGAATGGTCTTTTGTGCCTAACAAGACACAGTAAGTAGTCACAAAGGAAGTAAACACGTAGATCCAATCCTGGAGATGCTTATAACCTTATAACCTAATAAACGAGGTAGAATAATGACTCTATGTGAAAATACAAATAGATTATTTTTAATGCAAAATGAATTACAGGTTTATATTTATGAATACTAAGGATATGTGAGTAATTGCAAATGATAGAGGTTAACTAGAATTAGTCCAGGAAAGCTTCATGGTAGAAGTGACTCAGAAAGAGTTTTGAAGGAAGGGATGGACATGAATTAGCAGATGGAGAAGTAAATGTTTCAAGCCAGGAAGGAAAGGAGCAAAGACTCCCAGTGGATCAAATGACTTGGATGAAGACATAGATGACATGCTTGTCAAGTCTGCAGATGGCAAGGAGCTAGGAGGAATAGTTAACACGTTGAAAGACAGTGTCAGGATCCAAAAATATCTCAACAACTTAAAATAGCGGGCTAATTTAATAAGATGAAATACAATAAAGATAAATGCACAGTTCTACATTTGGGTTCTGAAAATCCATGAAATACATACAGGATGAGCTAGACACACATAGAAAACAATTCTTATGAGGAAAAAAGAACCTGAAAATTTAGCTCAAAATGAGTCAATAGGGTAAATGGTTGTTCAAGACAAGAGTCATAGTGCCCAAAATAAGGTAAAGTAGTTGTCCTAGTCTGCTCTGGTCCTACTACATCTGGAATATTGTGTCACTTCTGGATGTCACACTTTAGTAATTAAAAAAATCATATGTACGTGTTTATTTTGCTTATATTTCAATTTGTACATGTTTCCCCCAATAGAGTATAAGCTCCTTTAAGATGGGGATTACTTCTTTATATATAGCAAGTTGAATGTAATGAAGAACTAGCCAATGAGGACCCAATTCTTAGAGCAAGCTCATATTTGATCTTCCTGCTCAGTTTTACAGAACATGATATATATTCTCTGCTTCATTCTAAGCCAATAGAACCACAACAGAACTGCTATGAGCTTCAGTGCAGGGAAAAGACTGGCAGTCTTATCTCCCATCCTGTTGCTATGTGTCCATGAACATCCTGAAAAGGTGACATTTTTAGTATTCTCACTCACAAGCCCTAATCTGGCGTGTCCCCCATTATCAATCCAACGGTAGAACTCTACTGTTTTTAGAAAAGGGATTTGCCAAGAAGGTACGGCAAAAACAGTAGTTACAAAAACATTTTCCTTAGGCTGGAAACATACTCTCCCCTTGCATGTACAAGGGTCCTGGGTGCAGTATACTTCAATTTAAAATACAATGGTAATGAGGCATAAGTACAAACACACGGCCAAGGGGTACTCCCAGATTCCTGGTGCTGGAAGTTCTTTTCTTCCCTTCATGAAATTCTCATGATGTTCCTCTTAGGTGTATCTCCTGGATTCTAAGAATCAATGCCTTTCTATATCAAGACTTTTCTTGGTCCCAAAGGGTCCTCGAAGCTGCAGTCGTCCTTGGTTGTGGGGGGAGGGTCTGTTTTCTACCTTTATTTGTAGGTGTTTCCTCTGTCACTGTCCCCTACTGTTAGGTTGGACTCTGCTACTGACTCTGGTTACCACCAGTTGGACCTTAGGTGGCTCTGATCTATCTTGTGGTTCCTAGGGCATTTCCTTCTGGGAATAGTTATTCACTGAGGATCAAGAAAGAATGAATAAACATAAAAGAAACAGAAGCAACAGGTGTTTATGAACACATGGTAACCAGATGTGAGAAAGATGGCTGCCCTGGGTCCTATCTGCCACATCATGGCAGTTTTGCTTCCCTTGACCTGGGAAGGAAAAAAAAAGCTGACTAAGGGTAAGGTTACTCCTTTTGTTTATACTCAATTCAGTCTCCGGGACTCATGAGTCATCAGCCCTTCCTGTTCTTCAGCCAATCCAGAAGCCTCTTTGTCACCACATAATATCTGGTAAGTAACCAGGATTATCCCTAGAACTCTGAGGGAAGAAATAGTCAGCTGCCCACCCATACATATTGAAAGTTGGAGAATTAACCCTTGAGTGGGTACCATGTAAGACTTGCAAAGCACTTTACACACTATTTTATTAGATCTTCAAAATCCTTTTGTTGTTATTGTTGTCCTTCCTTCTCAAAGAGGACCATGACATCAGGGAAGTGATGCCATGACATGCAGGTGGATTGGATTTAAGTGAAGTAGTGCAGAATCATCAGCCTCACTCTTCTGGAGCCAACTAGGTCCAGTGGCAAGATATAGATTAGGATGAATGGGGATGGCCTTGGATGCAATGGGAGACCTAAAGCTACAGTCTTTAATGGGTCTCAGTTTGACTGAGGTAACAACACCTATTCAGTGATTAAGCCTAGGTAAGAAAAGAGGCAAAGAATGGCTTCTTTCACCTAGTCAAAAAAAAAAAATATCTGGGAGGGGAAACCCTCAGGGTTTCTGACCAAAACAGAAACAATCATATTCACTCTGAGCCAATCAGAGCCTAAACAATGACAAAGTGGGGCTTGGCATAGGACCTCTTGTTGGCCAATCAATGAGAGCCAGAGTGAACTGGGTTCAAGGCATGGTCATTAAGAAAAGAATCTATCCCATAATCCCCAAGATATCTTGCAATGTTTCAAGTAGGATTGGAAGGTATCATCCCCATTTTTACAGAGGAAGGAACTGAGGGTCAGAGAAGTTAAGTGATTTGCTTACAGTCACACAGCTAGTAAATGTCTGAAGCTGGATTTGAATCCAAGTCTCCGACTCTTTCCACTATTCCAGAAAATTGCTACTCCAGGCTGCTGAGCACATCTACTTCCATTAATGATAAACAATAAAGAATAAGACTTTGCAATGTCCATGTTATTCTGGAAGGGGCAAAAACATTTGGCAAACAAATCCTCATTAATCACTTCTTTCTTTAGAACATACATATATATATATATGGCTGATACTCATTCTGGAGCTCCTTCATCTGTTCAAGTTTGTTCACTCTTTGGGGATGGTCTCTTGAGCTCATACACTAAAGAAGGAAAGAAGCACAGTTCCTTACACATAATAGACACTTGTGTTTGCTGAATTTAATTCAACCCATTCCATGAGATGTAGAGGTTGAAATAAAATGACCTAGACTCATGTTAAAGTTAACATCCAACATTTGATCACAGAATGTCAGGAATGGAAGGGACTGGAGAAGTCATCCATTCCAGCCTCATCATTGTACAGATAACAGAACTGAGTACCAAACAAGTCAAATGGCTTTGCAAGATTATATACTGTAGTTACTGGACTAGAACCCATGTTTCCTAAATTTCAATCTTGTGAACTTTTTACTTTAAGATCCCCTTCATATTCTCAAATATATTACATGAATGAGGTTGAAAAGAAACTTAAGGACACATAAAATCCAATTTGAGTCTCTCTTCCTTATTTACATTTGCCAGAATTATACCATTATATTTGATCCAGCTAGATAATTTTCTACTTTATGCCCTTTTCCTTTTTATTAACACACCATTTATCCATTAGTATATTTATATTAATTTGTATTTTGTTAATATATTTTACTTGTTCAGTCATATCATACTCTTCATAACCCCATGGACCAACTGTCCATTTGGTTTTCTTGGCAAATATGCTGGAGTAGTTTGCCATTTCTTTCTTCATTTTTATGCACGTAGTGGTTAAGTGATTTGCCCAGGATCATATAGCTAGTGGGTGTCTGGTTTAATGTTTAAATTCTGGTCTTTCTGACTCCAGACCCAGTTCTCTATCCATGGCACTAACTGCCTATATTTTACTAATGTGTATTAATAACATTGCATCACCACCTAGAACTTTAGAAGCAAAAGTGAAGAGAGTTATGGATTCTGGTTAGCACTTTGGAGGTACTTTAAGGGAGAAATTAATTATTCCTTTGGAATGGGCAGAAAAATCTGGAACATTTTCTTTAATTGGTAGGAGACATCTGACGACTTTTACTGCTCAAGTGGGAAGAGCAGGACCTCAGCTGCACTCTGTATCCAAAAGGCACTTCCTAGCTTCCATGGACTGACAGGAACATTGACTCAAGGATTTCCTTCCTTTAGTTTTTGGTCAAATACAGGTTGATCTCAGTCTGCTTATTATAGGAATGTGTCAGAACACAGGGACCTGGCTGAAGACCAAAGCAATTTCTCCCTCAGCTGTTCTTAAATACAACATGCTTCAGCTAAGTCTCCATTCTGTTACCAACTAAAAATAATATTTCCTTTGAAAAGGATCTTGACTCCATATCATAAAAAACAAGTTGACCAAAGTCAGAGGATGGAGATTACGTAGAACATAAAAGAGAGACCACTCTGCAGGAGTAATCCTATATCCAGTCTAGTGCAGTTGACTTTATGTTCTTCTATAAGTATATTTGCTCAGCATTTTTGTTGTTGTTGTTTTTATTTATAGATGGAGCTCTGTTCTGAGACCTGCTCAAGAAAGAACTAAAGACATATAACAGGAAACAGTTCCACTGAGGAAGAAAAATGAGGTTTTTCTGGAAGCCAATGTGGATGCATAGGGGACTCTCCAACCAACTTAAATTTTAAAATGAAATGTTCAGACAATAGAAGCAAAGATGAGTAACTTAGAATGATTGTTATTGTGTAGCACAGTATTGTTAAAATAGTTCCAGGACTATTAAAACTCAGAATAAGCTAGTCCTAGAGAGGGAAGCTTTGTACTATGTATGTGTGTGTGTACCTATATCTATATCTATCTATCTATATCTATCTATATCTATATCTATATATCTATATCTATATCTATATATATATCTGTCTATCTCTATCTGTGAGTAGTAGTAGGAGCTGTCCCACTGGGGACCCAACTAGTTGGGCAACACAGTCTTCCTTTCTTTCTTTCTTTCTTTCTTTCTTTCTTTCTTTCTTTCTTTCTTTCTTTCTTCCTTTCTTTCTTTCTTTCTTTCTTTCTCTCTCCCTTCCTTCCCTCCTTCCTTCCTTCCCTCCTTCCTGCCTTCCTTCCCTCCTTCCTTCCTTCCTTCCCTTCTTCCTTCCTTCCCTCCTTCCTTCCTTCCTTCCCTCCTTCCCTCCTTCCCTCCTTCCTTCCTTCCTTCCTTCTCTCCTTCCCTCCTTCCTTCCTTCCTTCCTTCCTCCCTTCCTGGGATATAATACCCTTACCTACTGGTGCTCTGCCCAAAGAAATGTAACTTTCAAATGCTGAAACCTCTCAAGATGTCTTGGGGTTTATGGGCTAGATTTTTTACTTAAGGACCATGCCCTAAACCCAAATCACTCTGGTTCTCATTGATTGGCCAACAAGGGATCCTGGGTCAAGCCCTACTTGGTCATTGTTTGGGCCCTAATTGGCTCAGAATGAGTATAAATAGCAATTGTTTCTGTTTTGGTGAGAAACCCTGAGGGTTTCCCCTCCTAGATAGTTGTTTTTTTTTTTTTGACTAGGTGAAAGAAGCCATTCTCTGCCTCTTATTCTTACCTTCCCTTAATTACTGAAGGGGCATTGCCTCAGTCAAAATGAGACCTGTTAAAGACCTTAGTTTAAAAAAGCCAAGGTCTCCCATTGCACCCAAGGCCATCTCCATTCATCCTGATCTATATTTTGCCACTGGACCCAGTTGGCTCCAGAGGAGTGAGACTGGTGACTCTTCACTACCTCCCTTAAATCCAATTCAGCTGCATGTCATGGCATCGCTTCCCTGATGTCATGATCCTCTTTGAGAAGGAAGGACAAACAACAACAACTACACTCTCTCTCTCTCTCTCTCTCTCTCTCTCTGTAATATTTTATTGTTATTGTTGGTCCTTTGTTTTAAAAGAGGACCAATGACATCAGGAAGTGGATGTCTTCACTTGCAAGTGAATTGGTTTTAAGTGAGGCAGAGCTATGCAAAGTCTTTAGCCTCACTCTCTCCTCCAGAGTCATTGGAAGTCCAGTAGCAAGACATAAGTCAAGACAACTGGGGATGGCCCTCGATGCAGTGGGAGATGGTGGCCTTTTTAAGCTAAGGTCTTTCCCAGATCTCAGTTTGTCTAAGGCAACAACCATTAGGTAGTTTAGAGGTAGGTGAGAATTGAGACAATAGGTGGCCCAGTTTGCCTTCCCCAAAAAAATCAATTTGGGAAGACCCTCAGAGTTTCTGGCCAGAACAGAAAATAATTGCTGTTTGCACTCATTCTGGGCCATCAAAATCCAAACAATGAACAAGTGAGGCTTGGGCTGGGACCTAGGATTAGCCAATCAGTGAAAGTCAGAGTGATTTGGGTATAAAGGGATAGTCAAGTAGCTTCATTTGAATCACAATGCCTTTTTCAAAGCCTGTTTTCAGAGCTATATCTCAAGAAACAGGTTTGGAAAAAAGGGCTTGGTATATGTTATTCCAGAAAGCAAAGGAACTTGGATTACAACCAAGAATCAACTACCCAGCAAAATTGAGCATAATCCTTCAGAGGAAAAAAATGGATATTCCATGAAATAGGGGACTTTCAAACGTTCCTGATGAAAAGACAAGAGCTGAACAGAAAATTAGATTTTCAAATACAAGACTCAAGAGAAGCATAAAAATGTAAACAGAAAAGAAAAAAGTATGCAATAAGGTTAAACTATTTACATCTCTCCATGGGAAGATGTGATGTTTAAAAAGTTCAAAAGACATAATTTCTGGGTAATTAATTATTTTGTTGATAATGCTAGCACAATATCAATAAAATGGGTCAGTGATACTCTTAAATGCCAAAGACAAATAATGGCGGTGGGCTCACAGTTTATATGCCCTTGGAAGAGTGTATATTCCTGAGGATGGCAATCAACTCTGATTGGTTAATGAGAGAGAGAGAGAGAGAGAGAGAGAGAGAATGAATATTATAATGAGAGGTGGACCCATCTAATGAGGGGAACATAACTTTGATTATGTCATTTATTTCTAAATTGCCCAGCACTGGAAATTTCTAATCAAAGAATTTATCCCCACCCAAACCTGTGTAGAGCACAATGGGCTTCCTGACTTTGTAAGATTGGGTGGGGTCTGAACAAGATCCAGGAGAAAGTTAATTCAATCTCATTATCAGCTATATCCTTCAGAGACTGAACAACCTACAGGCTTCTGAAAAAAAAAATCCTGGTCCTAATTCAATAATTGATTAATAACATGAAAGAGAAATAATCATTTCTCTCACTCTTAAGTATTGTATCTTTATTGGGGCAATTAGGAGTATACATAGACAGAAGTTGTGGGTATAAGATGACTTTGATGGGATAATTAAAAAAATTAAAGGGTGAGAAAGAGGATTTCACTTGCAGAAGAAGGAAAGGAGAGGGAGAATGGGGTAAATTGTATCATGTAAAGAGACTTGAAAGACCTATTACAGTGGAGGGAAAGAAGGAACAGGGGTGAGCATTGTTTGAACCTTACTCTCAATTTAGCTCAGAGAGAATACATACATAATTACTTGGGTATAGAAATCTATCTTACCCTATAGGAAAATAGAAAGGGAGGGGGACAAAAAAAAGGGGGGGGTGATAGAAGAGAGGGCAGATTGAAGGAGGTGGTGGGCAGAAGTAAAACACTGATGAGGTCAGGGGACCATATGTTGAAGTTTAGGGGTGCTCAGGACCCCAAAATACCAACACACCGGGTACTGCTGAGTGAATTCAACTCAAGCCTTCTTTCAGCCAAAGAAAAACAAAGTTTATTAAAGATTCTCCAAATTGGGTAAACTCTAAAGAGTCTGAGCATTTGTGACGCTTCTACAAGGGGGCCGTCCCTCTCCCTCCCCCTCCCCCTTTCTTTCCCTCTCCCTCCCTCTCTCCCTCTTTTCCCTCTCCCTCTTCCCCCTCTCCCTCTCCCTCCCCCCTCTTTGTGCTCCATTTCAATGGCTGAAGGCTGCTTCCTTAACTTTGGGTTTACTGGCTAAATTTCTTTCTCAAAAACCAAGCCTAAAACTCAACTCACTATGGAGCTCATAGATTGGACAATAGGTCCCTACCCTCCTGGCACAGCGTGAATGTCAATACCAAATAGTAAGTGTTTCTCTTCTGGCCAGGAACCCTGCGGGTCTTCCCCTCCAAGTTTGATTTTTTTTTCTTTGAGTTTTGATTAAAGTGGCCATCCCTTGATTAACTTCTTAAAGAGGCCTATTCACTGAATGGTGTTACCTCACTCAAAGTGAGAACCTGAAAAGACTTTAGCCTGAAAGGGCCAGGTCTCCATGCATCCTGGGCCATCTACAATTATCCTGGTGAGTATCAAGCCACTGGACCCTGATGGCTCTGGAGAAGAAAGTGAGGCTGGTGACCTTGCACAGCCCTCCCTCACTCAAATTAAAGTCAATTGTAAGTCATGTCATCAATCATGTCATGGTCCTCTTGGAAAACAACAACAAGCAGGCTTGAATAAATCTGAAGTAGATTGAATCTGGGACTCTTCATGGAGGCAAGATGGATCTTATATACAGAAGGGCTGTGGAAGGGATCTAGGGGTGGTTCTGGGGTGTTGGGAAGAGGGGTTTAGGGAGGATCTTCAGGAAGAGTCTAAGGAGGAACTTGATGGGACTGGGGTGACTAAAGGTCAGACTCCGGGAATCAATAAAATGGCATTTTTATGGGATCTAGGGTGGGGAGTTGCTAGAGGCAATATGGAGGTAACAGACAATGGAGGGCTAGGCTAGTTTAAGGGTAACAGATTTGGTGATAGATATTTTCATAGGATTAAGGGTGGGAAACAGCTGGACAATGGAGGGCTAGGCTAGGTTAAGAGTAACAGATTTGGGCCTAGCAAAAATGAAAGGCTTATGGCCTCAGGCAAACACCTCATCAAGTGAGAAGATTCAAGAAGAATTCAAGGGGGCTCCCAGAGCCTATACCCCATCAAAAGAAGAGAGAGAAAAGTATAGACATGGGGAAAATAGGATGGAGAGAAATGCACAGTAATTATAAATGTGAATGTGAATGGGATAAACTCTCCCATGAAATGGAAATGGATAGCAGAGTGGATTAAAAACTGGAATCCTATAATATGTTGTTTACAAAAAAAGCCAAAAAACACATTTGAAGCAGAGAGAGACACGCAGAATAAAGGTAAAAGGTTGGAGCAGAATTTTTTATGCTTCAGCTGAAGTTAAAAATAAAAAACAGGAGTAGCAATCATGATCTCAGACAAAGTAAAAGCAACAATAGCTCTAATTAAAAGAGACAAGGAAGGAAACTACATCTTGCTAAAAGGTACAATGAAGTAATACCAATACTAAACATATATGCACCAAATGGTATAGCATCCAAATTTCTAAAGGAGAAGTTAAATGAGTTGCAGGAAAAAAATAGATGGTAAAGCTTGTGGAACATTTGATACCATTTTATAAAATTTTTGTGATTTCAATTAAGGGCCAGGGCCTGAATTAATCATCAGTTGGACCTGGGCTTCTTTGTTCTCTCAAGTTTGCTCAGAGAATATCTTTTCTCTGTCGACAAGGCCAGATCCGGCTGACCTAAGAACATTCTTTCCCCTGTTAACCATTAAGGGATGAGACCCTAACCCTGAGAGACTACCTCGATTAATATTCTATGGGTATATACTTCAACCGACCCTTGTCAACACTCTTATCTTATTGTATTTACAAGTCTATTCTATTGAGGAAAATCCTCTTCTTGTATCATGGTGAAACATACATGGGGATCATAAAAGTGAGGTAACACAGGCTTGCTGGGTCTGCTAAAAATAATGTATATAAGTTTTCTCACTTCTTTGTTCAGACAGCCAGAGCTTATGCTCTGACTCCTTGTATGTACACGTAAGCTAGCTTAGCTATGCTTTAAGGGAAAATAATAAACAACATGGATTTCTCTATCACCTAGCTTGTTTGCCTTCTTCAATCAAACTTTCAGGTTTAACAGTTACGGTGCCGTGAACTTCGGATGGAAATGATGGAAACGGGACAAAGCAGCCCAACCTTGCCAATGCTTTGGGCACCACAGGATTAATTTTTCCTGGAATTTTGGCCTTGACAAGGTGGGGGAGGGGGGCAAGTTGTCTCCATTCCCAGCTTCCAAAAAGGACTCCCACAAAATTGAAGTCTGAAAATTCCCTTTAAGCTAGCTCTGGGGGCAGGGATCAAATCTGGGGCAAAATGCAGATCTTTGGTCAAACGCACATAGATCCCCTGGAAAGGCTGATTGATCTAGAAAAATAACTATGGATCAATCAAAAACTAGAATTAGAAGTGCAACCGTAACTCCACTCCCTCCACCCTATTCCTCACCCCCTCCCTCCCTTCCTTCCCTTGGAGGCCCTGATCCTGGGGAGAAAAACTGCATTTTGCTGTCACCCCCTCCCCCTCTGCCTCCCAGTAAAGGCTCCAACCCCAGGCGGGAGGTAACTCTGTTCTGCTACTGTTGCCTTCTCTCTCTTCCTCCCCCCCCTTCCCCTTTCGCTTAAGGGCTCTGTTTTTGCCTTCTGCCCTATTCCTGCTTCCTTCCCTTAAATGCTCTGATTATGGGAAGGATAAACGCATTTTATCCTTACTCCTAGCCTTCCCTTACCTGCCCTAGTCCTCCTCCATCTCCCCTTTCCCCCTTCCTAAGGGATAGGATATGGATAGTCAGAAAAATCAGGAATGCCAAGACTTCCCCAAAGACCATAGGGGTGCTAATAGCCAACTCCTGAAAGCTTCTAATTCCCTGTTGCTTAAACTCTGAGCTCAGTCTGTATTTGTTCTGTATTTGTTTTGTTAATTGTCTGTGTGAGAGCATGTGCTCTATGTCTATACCATGTAAAATCTGAAACGAAGGCAGCCAGAGAATTCTAAGGCTGCAGTTAGGGAAACAGGGACTTTTTTTTGTAATGTCTGGTCTGGCCAGCTGGACTTGCAGAAAAAAATAGAGCTGAAACTTTAGCAGATTCTGGGAGTAATCATTAAAAGTTTGGAAATTGATGAGTTGGATTTTGGGAGAGAGAACTCCTGAGACTGTAAAATCACTCCAGGAGCTCACTCTTGCTGAAACACCTCCTCCCAATGCTGATCACTTATCATTCCCACTCCCTCCCCAGAGTTAAGAGGGAATCTTTTCCCTTAGATTTAAGTACAAAAACGTTTTTAAGGAGTGAGCAAAAGGTGAAGTTTACTTGAATTACAATCATTGAGGTCTTTCACCATTGTTGTCCTGTCTCTGACTGAGCCAGGACTGCAGTAAAAGTCAGAGCAGCTAAAACAAACTCCTTTCCTCCCAGATCAGATTAGGAGAAGAGAATGCAGGAGAAATGTAGGGAAAACTTAAATCACCCTTCCCCACCTGACCAAAGGAGGAGAAGGGCAGAAATTCAGAGACTGACAGTATCCTGACAGTCCTGTGCCCCCTGGGTACCTTTGTAGTCCATCCTTTTTGGCAAAGCTTGGAAATGTCACCCAGGTCCTATGCATTCTGCCCACTCTGTCCCCAGCAGCTGCAAAACTGCCCTAGGTTCAGTAACTTCTGCAGTTGTGGGGGAAGGGTGAGGTAGATGGATTTGGACTTTGGTTAGCATTCTCTAAACTCTGCTTCCTAGAATTGTCAGCACTGGAATACTAGCTTCTGCCCTAGGTAACTTCATACTTCTCTGTTCCAATTGCAAAACTGTGTTTTAATCTCTGTTTGACCTGTTTCCTGATTTGTAAAGGGAAAATAATAATTATGGTTGTTATGGGATCAAAATGATAATGATTGTAAAATGCTTAACATAAAGTCTGGTATATGTTAGACACAACATTATTATTATCTCTCTTTAAACTAATGTAATTGTTAATTTGAAGTGTTTTTTAAATACCAAAAGTAATAAGCTGAATAATTTCTACATGTGGTAATCTGGAAATACAATTGATGTCATCTCAAAATTATTGTTTCTGTATTTCTAAAATTGCATTGTATTTCTAAAATTCTCTTAGATTGTGAAATTTGAGAAGACCATAGTGTGGTAAGAAATGATATATAGCAATTTTAATCTGATTTTGATATATGTGAATTGGGTTTTTCAAGGGATGTGATAAAATTTCACAATTTAGAGCTATTATATTTGGTTATAACAAGAAATAATTAATAATGCTGATATTTACTATGAGAACAGACTTTCCATGTGAAATCTTGTCTATCATGAGAATATATGTGGTGATTTAAAGTTATAGTTTCAAATGATGGGATGAAAGATTCTCTGTGCAAGGAGATTTAGAAATGCATTCACTTAAATTGATAAATGGGTTGTTTCAAGTTTTTTAAATGCATAATTATGTTTAGGGCATTGTTACATTTCTAAATTGTGTAATTTGGCAAACAGATGTATCAGCAATATTGAAGAAAAAATTTGATTTTATAAATAATAATCTTTTACAATGCTAAAAGTATTGGGCCTTAGAAATTAAAATGTTACCACTAATGATTATGAATCCAGATTTGATTTGCTCATCCAGGTAAGGTATAGTCACCTGATTGTTAATTAATAGATTATGTTTCAAGTTTTAAATACATGATAATTGCTTGTGATGTACTTATATTTCTAAATTTGTTATATTATGCAACTTGGTCAACATTGCATTGCCTATGCTGTTAGAAAAACAATTCCTCTTATAATCTAGATGTTGTTAAATTAGGAATTGTAGTTAATTAAGAAATTGAAGTTGTTAGCTGAAACAAGGACTTTTAGAACCATCAAGCATGAATTCTTACCAATATTGTGTAAAGTTTTCTGTGAAGAGGAATTCCTATGAAGTAAGTTTTTAAAATCCTGGTAAACTTTGTTATTGTGATAAGGCTAATTTAATTGGATATGTAATTTATAGAAACTAAGTGTCCTACCCATTACAACACCTTTTTGCCTAGGGAACTTTGTAATATCTAGGAACTCTGTGCCATATTTGAGAATGAGGACATTTGGCACCAACTTAGTTAATGAATTCCAGTGCTTAAGGGCTAATTTGCTTTAAGGAGAAAGAAGGAGATGTCTATCATTTTAAAACCTTCTAAATAATTTTCTTCTGAAATGTTTAGTAACTATTCCTTTTAACATCAGGAAAAATTTTAAACTGTTTTTAAGAAAGGGAAATAATTCTAGAAATGTTTTGAAAAATATTTTTGTGATTTTAAGCAAGAGTTAGAGCTTATCAATGTGTATAAGATTTGATTCCTAAAGTGTCCCTTTCCTCTAGAACGAGTAAGCAGGGGACATAAATCCATGAACCTGTGAGGTTGGTCATTAACCTCTTTGCTTTGTTTAAGCTAGAATGGGATTCCCGTACAGACAGTTATGTCAGTAAAAATCACTAATTTATGAGCTATTTTGTCTTAAGGTTGAAACGTAAAGGAAGACTGAATAATGGGTTTGAGAGATTGGAAAGGTAAATAAAGGTTTGATTGGAAATACAAAAGGCAGATGAGAAGGTTTGGGGACAAATGGGAGTTAGCTAAGCCTCTCCTGTCCTGAAAGAATACTAGTTTCAGATGGTCTAAGTAAGTTGAGAAAGAGTGTGAGAAAGTATTTTAGAAGACAGAAAAGTTATGTACCTTGATTTGATAATTATTAGCTCAATGAAATTTGGGATAGTCCTGTCTGAAGGACATTCATTTGCTATTTAAGATTTTATGGGACTACAATTTAATGTTGTTTTAAGCTCTGATTACAAGGATAGGTCACACGAAGTCAGTAGTAGAATGGCAGGTATTACAGGCTGAGAATTGTTAAAGGTGGATGTCTGTGCCTGGGAAAAAGTTTTGAAGACGACCTTGGACATGGCCTAGGTAGGATCTTCTTGGCTCTATTTCCCAATTCTGCTATTTCCTTTCTGAAAAGGAAATCCCTGCCTGATTACTCCTAAGCCCTGCTTTCAGCACCTAGTGACTTTATGACTGCTATCAGATATGACTCATGCCTGGAATTGAACAGAGCTAAGGAAGCTCTTTCCTTCTGTTAAGATATATGATATTGTCCCTCTTTTCTTTCATAGCAAATTTATATTATCAAGAAGTTTTGTAAGCACAATGCTAAATCTATTAGGTAATAGATGGATATTAGAATATTTCTGAGTTTTAATTATAATGGGATGCAGGAATGAATAGCTTACAATTACAATTACAATTACAACTATGTTCATGGCCAAATAAAGATTTAAACAATATAGAGATAACATCCTCCAAAAGGAGGAAATGATTAGACAAAGTAATAAGGCAAAGATGTAATGTGATAAATGTCTAATAAAAAGAAAGGGGATAGCAACTTTTGAAAAAGGCAATAGGATCAGACTGATTCCTCTAAGAATTATATACAGATGTGTATGATTGGCTCCAAAATTTATCAATCATGGAAATTCAAGCTAATAAGTGTCTTTTGGTAATATGATCTTAAATTAGGATTTTTGCACAAGAAAATTGTATAAGATAGTGGTACAGGTGAAATTATATCTCCTTGGTGAAGTATCTGTCTGATGATTATAAAAGGAAGATGAGTTCAATTTATGGTTGAACCTTCATATTTTAAAGGATTCTTATACCAGGTACAAAATTTAGGTAAGGCTAGAAACAGCAGATGATATATAAACTGAAATACTCTGAAGTTTCAAAAAAAAAAGGAGAGCCAAATTTAAGTGATTGTACTAAGTTGTATTAAGGAAGAATTATCTGAGAATTTCTAGATCTGAAACAGAGAAGAAGAATTTTCTTTTACTATCTAGGGACCAGATAACTACAATCAGGCATCCAGGACAAAAAAGTGCTGTTTTAAATGGACATTGGGAATATGTAACTGGGATTTAAAGTTACTTTGTATACAAATTGTGCAATTAATTGCTGGAATTAAATCAGAAACATCATGCAAGCTATTTAAGGCTAGTCTTAAGGATGTTCCTTAAGCAATGTGAGATTATAGTACAGTAACAAATTTATTAAAAATAATTGATTATGGAACATCTTAGATTACTATAGGATTGGAACTAATGTTACTGTATAAGTTAAGGCTTTAATTCTTGGTAATGATGTGAAGACTTGTGAGAATATTATTCTGTTAATACCATGCCTGTCTAAAGCTTTGTTAAAAATGGCTTGTGGTTTATTTTGTAAATGCCATCAAAGAGACATGGCATGACTAAAAATTTATGATGTTATATGTACTGTGTTACTAGGATACAAGGAATTTAATGTTAGTCAACATTGTTAATAATGATTGCATTACTTTGTATGGTTCATGTTTAAGTTTTCTTGGTTATCTAATGTGTAAATGTAAGACATGAGACATGTAAATTTCCCCCTCTCAATACCAGTCTATTGTGAGCCATCTAAGTGGTTTGATCTGTATCTGACTCAATGTAATTGCACAGTTTTGTGAATTATGTGAAGAACATTATTGCATTTGTTTAAACTCAGTCCTGTGTGGCTGGGATACCGAATCATTTATTGCACTGGTTGAACTTAGCCCTGCGTGGCTGGGACCTATGTTGTGCTGTTTTTCTCTCAATTATCAAATCATATGTGTTCTGGGAGCTCCTGTCAGGTCTGACTACTTCTATAGCTACCAACGTGTGGGTATGGACTCCTTGATCTTTCTGTCACATTTGAGGACTGCACCTGCTCCCAAGTGGATGTCTGAACCCATAGGAGACCTTGCCCTCTGGTTTCAAAGAGCCTGAAGGGGACAGCATCAGACACAGGCAGCCCCTCCCAAGAGTCCGGACCAGAACCTGAAAAAAGAACTGCTCTTTCCCTTTCTGAGTCCCTTGTGTTCCCAAGACTGTTTGCCTATGTCTTTGGTATCTTTAGCCATTATGCTCCCTACCCTGATCCCCCTTGCAACTTGCTCCCTCTGCTTGTTTACAATTACTGTCCATCTCTGGGGATGTCCAACCACAGAAAGAAAGAAAAAAAAACCTGAATCCACCTAGATAAGGAGTTTTAGAACTTCACCCCTGAGGAAGATAGAGGTTTTCCCACATCTTATTGGTCTAAAGGCAAAACTTCCAGTTTGCCTTTGACCAAAAGAAGGAAATGTGGAACATTTTATACCATTTTATAAAATTTTTGTAATTTCAATTAAGGGCCAGGGCCTGAATTAATCATCAGTTGGACCTGAGCTTCTTTGTTCTCTCAAGTTTGCTCAGAGAATATCTTTTCTCTGTCAACAAGGCCAGATTCAGCTGACCTAAGAACATTCTTTCCCCTGTTAACCATTAAGGAATGAGACCCTAATCCTGAGAGATTACCTTGATTAATATTCTACGGGTATATACTTCAACTGACTTTTGTCAACACTCTTATCTTATTGTATTTACAAGTCTATTCCATTGAGGAAAATCCTCTTCTTGTATCATGGTTAAACATACATGGGGATCATAAAAGTGAGGTAACACAGGCTTGCTGGGTCTGCTAAAAATAACATATATAAGTTTTCTCATTTCTTTGTTCAGACAGCCAGAGCTTATGCTCTGACTCCTTGTATGTACACGTAAGCTAGCTTAGCTATGCTTTAAGGGAAAATAATAAACAACATGGATTCTTCTATCACCTAGCTTGTTTGCCTTCTTCAACCAAACTTTCAGGTTTAACAAGCTATACTAGTGGGGGACTTCAACTTTCCCCTCTCAGAACTAGATAAATCTGACCACGAAATAAACAAGAAAGAAGTCAAGGAGATGAATAGAACTTTAGAAAATTAGATATGATTGACTTTTGGAGAAAATTGAATGGGGATAGAAAGGAATATACCTTTTTCTCAGTGGTACATGGCACTTACACAAAAATTAACCATGTATTAGGGCACAAAAAAACCCCTCACAATCAAATGCAGAAAGGCAGAAATATGAAATGCATCCCTTTCAGATCATGATGCAATAAAAATTACATTTAATAAAAGGCCATGGAAAGATAAATCAAAAATTAATTAGAAACTAAATAATCTAATCCTAAAGGATGAGTGGGTCAAAGAACAAATCATAGAAACAATCAATAATTTCATTAAAGAGAATGACAATAATGAGACAACATACCAAAATTTATGGGATGCAGCCAAAACAGTACTTAGGGGAAATTTTATATCTCTAAATGTTTATGTCAATAAAATAGAGAAAGAGCAGACCAATAAATTGGGCATGCAATTTTCAAAAGCTTGAAAAAAAACAAATTAAAATTTGCCAATTAAACACCAAACTGGAAATCCTGAAAATCAAAGAAGAGATTAATAAAATTGAAAGTAAGAAAACCATTGAACTAATAAATAAAACTAAGAGCTGGTCTTATGAGAAAAAAAACCAATATAATAGATAAACCCTTGGTTAATATGATTTAAAAAAAAAGAAAGAAAAAACCAAACTACCAGTATCAAAAAATGAAAAGGGTGAATTGACCACCAATGAAGAGGAAATTAAAGCAATAATTAGGAGCTATTTTGCCCAATTGTATGCTAATAAATCACCCAATCTAAGTGAAAGGGATGAATATTTACAAACATGTAAATTGCCCAGATTAACATAAGAGGAAATAGAATGCTTTTACAACACCATTTTAGAAAAAGAAATTGAACAAGCCATCAATGAACTCCCTAAGAAAAAATCCACAGGGCCAGACCAATGTACAAGTGAATTCTACCAAACATTTAAAGAACAATTAATTCTAATACTATATAAACTATTTGGGAAAATAGGCAAAGAATTCTTTTTATGACAAAATATGGTGCTTTTACCTAAGCCAGGAAGTTACCAAAACAGAGAAAGAAAACTGTATACCAATTTCCCTAATGAATACTGATGTAAATTTTTTTTAAAAGTATGAGAAAGATTATAGATATGTACGTGTGTGTGTGTGTGTGTGTGTGTGTGTGTGTGAAAGGAAGTATTTGCTTAGGGTCTATGGAAGGACAACAACTAAAAACAGAAGGATGGATTCTTCAATCCATATTTTACTTCTGATTCCTCAGCTAAAGAGAACCTTTGCACTGGAAATGATAGAACAAAACTGACTAACAAGGAATTGATACCCAAAACAAATAAGGAGACAGTAAAAAGTCACCTACATGCCTTTGATAAATTTAAGTTACCTGATCCAGATGAACTAGGTGTTTAGGTACTAAGTGAATTGGCAGCTATGATTGCTGAATTATGGTTAGTGATACATGAAAGATCATGGAAGACAGGTAAACCACCATAAGGACAAGAACAGCAAAAATGGGAAGTAATAATAGCACCTACCTCCTAGGGTTGTTGTGAGTATCAAATGAGATGATAGTAAAGCAATGATAAACAAATGTTTCATATAATGAGTGCCTTCTACAGTCACTCAGGGGCTAGGTTGCTTTCAAAGACATGGTTTTTTCCTTTTAGGGGTCCAGGTCCATCATTCCTCTGTATGCTGACATTTTGGGTTCCCAGTGTTGACCTGAAAGTTTGATTAAAGGAGGCAAACAAGCTGGGTGATGTGTAAATTCATATTGTTTATTCCCTTAAAGCTAGAGGAGCTCGCTTACTTGTTCGTACAAGGAGCCAGAGTCTAAATTCTGGCTGTCTGAACAAAAGAATGAGAAGGCTTAAATGCATTTCAGAACAGCCCAATCTCAGCCTGTCTGTGTCACTCAAAATTTATGATCTTCATGTTTGTTTAATCACAGTATAAGAAAGGATTTTTTTTAAGAAAGGAATTTCTTAATTGGATAGGTTGTAAATACAATAAGAGCATTGACAAAATGTCCATTGAAATTATGATCCAGGACATCTGTATTTTCTTTACCATTAACATGCCATAACAGAGTATATAACCATAAAATATTGAGATATGGGAAAGTCTCATTATTCAAAATAGTGTTTCAGGTTAAGTGTCTCACCCTTAATGGCCATAGATGGAGGAAAGAATGCTCTTAAGTCAGCCCCATCTGGGCTTGTTGACATAAGAAGAGGACAAAGAAGTTCTAACGGTCCAGGCTTTGCTTCTGGTTGATTAGTTCAGGCTCTGGCCCTTATTGAAGTTACTAAATTGATACTAAATGATTATCACCAACAACTCCAAACTGCATCATCTATATCCCATGTGAATACAGTAGCCATTTTTTTTAGGGATGAGGAAACATTCTTCAGGGGCCCCTCAATGCAAGCAATGGTTCTAGAGTGAGAGAAGAGAGAAACTTTTTAGAAAGGTGCAGCACACCTTCCTGTTCTTCGCTGATTAAATGGGGGCACAATTGGCACACTTGTCCATACCCCCAATTCCAGAAATGTTTCCAGGATCCTGGGGAAATTTGAGCATTATCATTTTTAAGTGTCCTCTCCAATGACTTGCATCAAAGAATCCCAACAATATTCTCCCGGCAAAATTTGCTAAATCAAAAAAAAACAAACCCCAAACTCTCCGTTTCCAGGTATCAGCCTTGGTTTGCATTCTTTCTCTGTCGAGATCTTTTATACCACTCCTCAATGGCTGGCTATGTTCATGTACAATGACAGGATTGAAGACTGCTAGTTTACTGCTTGGTCATTTCCAAAAAGCCATTCAAACTCAACTGATTACACAAAGATAGCTCTCCTTTTTTTTCCTGGGGGCCTTCTCTGTGGCAATTGAGTGACGTGGTCATTAATAACAAAAAGGAACTAGAGCTGAGCATTAAGGATTCTCCAAATTAGCCCTTTTCTAAAAGAGTTGAACTTTTCTTTCTCTATCCCAAAAAATCCAGTCTCTTCAAGATACTTTGAAGTTAAACTGATCTCTGAAGAGATTCCCTAGTAGAACTTGAAAGTGGCTTAAGTTACCAGAGGCTGGAAGGCCCAACAAAGCTGCAGGACTTAAAATGCAGTTTTTGTCCTGGAGTCAGGAGGACCTGAATTCAAATCCAGCCTCAGACACTTAATAGTGGAGTGACCATAGGCAAGTCACAACTGTGATAGCCTTGAAAAACAAAACAAAAAACCGGTTTGCCAAAATTATCTTAAATAATAATAACATTTGTATGGCACCTTAAGATCTGCAAAGTGCTTTATCAATATCACCTCATTTTTTCCTGTGCTATTATGATCACTATTTTACGGATAAGGAAAGGAAGACAAACATGTTAAGTGACTTGTCTAAGGTTACACAGCTATTAAGTGTTTGAGGCAACTCTATCCTAACTCTAGGCTCAGGACTCTATCAGTTGCACCACCTAGCTCCTTAGGATCGTTGCCTTTTTTTTGACTCTATGATACTGAGGGCTAGTTGAAAGTACTGGGCATATGTAGCCTGGATTTGTATAAGTGGGGGTGGGGGAATATGGTAACTGCAGAGATTACACTAGTTTGGTTTGGTCCCAGAGATCAAAACCAGGATCAATGTATGGAAATTGTAAATGAGTAAATTTGGTAAGTAAATTTAAACACTTGCTATCAGGAAGAATGCCATTTCTTAGGTCTTTTTACATTTCTCTGGCAACAGTATGTCATTTTGAGTCATCCATATGTTATCTGTTGCTCTCGTCACATGCTACTTTCTTTTCCGATTATGCGTATACTCAGTGAATCCCCTTACACCATTTTTTATACACGAATCATCTTTGAAAATATTTTTGCCTTTCTTCTATTGACCTTTCTGTCACGGGCAGGTTTTAGTCTTTGGAGACTGTGATAATTCAAGATCTGCAAACATGAAACTGTTATCAATCTGTTCTGTAGTAAATTAGTCGTTAAAAAGATGGGTTCTTGAGAACTCAAATCATTCTCTTTAGTACTGTGAATTCATATTTTAAACAATCTTGAGGAGTTGTTATGCAAACAGACAATTTAATTTCTGGACCTCAAACTTTTTGCTGTTACAAATAATACTGCTACGAACATTTTGCTGAAACCACTTTTTCATGTTGTTTCCCCCATTAGACTGTGAGCTCCAGGGAATGTCTTTAGCCTTTTTTTTTGTATCTCCAGTGCCTGACACATAGTAGGCTCTTGATAAATGTTTATTGATTGAGTCTCCACAGAGAATTGTGTACCCAGAGCTTTAAAGATAGTAAGCTGCACATACATATAAAGTATTCCATTTGTTTGGTCCCTAAATGCGTCCTAAGACCAACTGTTTATTTGATGATAAGGAGTTGGAAATACATGTGAATTTCATTTCCTTCTGAATAGCTATAGATGTTGCCTTACTCGGGGATCTGACAAAAAGATAACCACAATGCTGTTTATCCGAAAAAATAAAAAGGTTGTTCTGTTTACACACAAGGTTTCAGAAACGAGTCCTTGGCGCAAATCGCATGTAACAGAGAAACAATTTATCTTTGGAGCAAATAGACCTCAGAAACATCCTCCCGCCCTTCCCGGATCCCCGCCCCCCTCACGTCGCCATATGATTGGCTGAGAGCGACTCTACCTCCAACGGCAGCCTTGCTATTGGCTCACGTACGGAGGTAGGACGGTTACCGTGGAGACCAAGGCTATGGCAACCGAGAGAAGCCAAATCTGGTAGGCGTTGGTGACTCGTGCAGCGTAGGCCTCTGTCCCGGGCTCCCGAAGCCGAGGCCTGCAACTGGGAGCGCGGCGGCGGCCATGGCCCTCTATGATGTATACTCGCACCCGGCGGAGATCATCTACCGCTCGGGGCTGTGCTCCAAGGCCGCCTTATTCCTGCTGCTGGTCTCCGGCCTCACCTACATCCCGCCGCTGTTCGTGGCCTTCCGGAGTCACGGTGAGCCCGGCCCAGCCCGAGGCCCTCCCCGGGCATGAGCCCCCGCGCCAGACCCGGGCCGTCGAGACGTCCCAACCCCTAGACCCGGGCCATGCAGACACCCCCCCCCCACCCCCAACCATTCAGACGCCCCCCCCCCGGGCGGTCCAGACGCCCCCCCAACCCCCACACTCAGGCTGTCCAGACGCCCCCCCTCACGTGGTGTCTCCCTAAACCCCCCAGACGCAGGCGGTCCAGGCGCCTCCACCGACGTGTTCCCCAAACGTCCTCAGACCCAGGACTACCAGAAACCCCTCTCCGCCCCCTTCTTCCCCCCTCCCCCCCCCCATCGTCGTCGTCGTACCTCCTAGACCCGGGCCATCCAGATGTCTACCCTCATGTCTTGCCCCCACCCCAAGCCATCCAGACACCCCCTTCAGTGTGCCTCCTAAATACCACCCAAACCTAGGCAGTCCAGAAAGCCCCCACCCCAGACTGAGGCATTGCAGACACCTACCTTCATGTTGTGCCTCTTCCAAACCTCACCAACCCAGCCCTCTGTACCCCACAATCAAGAGGATATTATGGTGTCCCCAGAACCTGGCATGCACCTATTGGCCTTGTCCTCCTAGTGTGTCCATCCTTTCTTCTGGCTTCCCTCCAGCTCTTCTATCCCTTGGCAAAATGACAGACATTCATGCTAACCTCTGGAATGAAATACCCCCAAACGAAGCCCCCTGAGGACAGGGGCTCCATTCTTTTGTCTTTCTTTATATTCTTATCACTTCGAGCTGTGCTTAGCCCATACTAGGGGCTTTAGAAATGCTTAGTACTGATTGGCCTACCAACTTTTGCACCCTCCCATTTGGTGTAGATATCTTGTACCCCAAAATTAAGAACACACACTCTAGGTACTCCCCATAAGAACTTCTTTTATGCAACCTATACCATTCACCAGAGAATCCGGTTTCTTTCCCTACTGATCTTCCCATTTTCCAGAATTTTTTACATATGCATACACACACCTACACACACAAATATAGGATGTGTACGAATCAATAAACATTTAAGTGCCTACTATGTGCCAGGCACTGTGCTAAGTTCTGGGGATATAAAAAGGGGAAAAAGACAGCCCTTGCCCTCAAAGAGCTATGAACAAACATGCAAATATATGAGTACGTCTTTATTTTGGCCTCAGTTTCACACATTATATATACAGGTGTGCACATACATGTATGGATACATATATACATATATATATATACATGTGTCACATGTGTATTTGTCTATGCATACATGTGTATATTATAACATTATATATGTTATATAGAATATATCATGGCAATATGCTCTGTATATATAAAGAATATTTACAATTATAGATACTATGTTATATTTATAATATAAAAAATTATAACATCGTACATAATATATGTAATAATATATTACATATAACATCCATAATGTGCTATATACACCTGTATGTATAGAGAAGATACTTATAATTATAATGTATGTATGCATATGTGTGAATATATATATGTGTATATGAATATATATATATAGCAAGAGCACATTTACAGTTAGTAAGAAAGAGAAAGCATTTTTATAGTTTCAGACCGACATACATATTGCCCTCCAGACTTAGGCTCCGTTACAGTCAAGCATTACACATTTATTAAGAGGCCACTATGTACCAGATACTCTTTCCTCGCATGACCTCTTCCATTCTCTTCTTGACCTCTCCATCCTTGAGCTATCTGTCTTAATCCTGAATTCCCCATGGATTTGGAAACTGCTCTTCTCATTTTCCAAATTTGGTTCCCCAAGCTAGGACCACTCACCTTACACTTGACCTTCCTTCATTGCCCATTTCTTCTCCCAGCTCCTATTCTCAGAGGTGTCTCTTCTCATCTCTCTGCATCTTGTGTCTGCTCTCATCTTCTATTATAGCTTCTTTGGCCCCCTAGATGTGCTTCTTGGTGTTAAACATGCCTTGGGCTCGGGACTTCATTCTCCATTCTTGATTGACTTCCATATTCTGTCTAGGTTTTTGGTTGAAGCACAGCAGCTACGTGGAGCAGCCAACTGTCCAGTACCGACATGAGGTGCTTTTAGTGGTTTTGCTGAGCTCCACTTCTGGAGAGTATCTAGCCTGGAGCACATTCCCCACTTTTAACCAGTTTCAAGGGGATAATCTTCGGCTGCCAGTGGTATTGGTAGGTGGCTCCTATACTTCTTCTAAAGCAGAATTTGCTATTGACAGTTTGTTTTGACATATTGGTCATTTTCCAATAAATAACCTCCCGTAATACCTTCCTGTAAAAAAAAAAATCTGATAAGCCAAACCATCTAATATCATAATTACCATGGACAAAAAAAATTGTGATTTTTCCACTCTTATAGTTTACCATTTCTTAACAGAAAGGAAGAGTATTTCAGCTCTCCCCTCCCCACAAAAGTCCATTGGATTTGGCCTGAATTCTTTTGCTTTTTAGTGTTGACTTCATTTACTCAATGTACTCAGGTATATATCATTCGTTTTGTTTTGATTTTTTCACTGTACGTGAGTTAATGCAAGTCTTTCCACATATCTTTGAATTCTTCCTATTTGTCATTTGTCGTGGCAAGATAAGATTTTATTACAATTGTAACAGCCAAGTTAAAATGGTCCTCAGAGGCCATCCGGTCCAACCCTCTCATTTCATAGATGAAGAAGTGGGTCCCAGAGAGGTTCATTATTTGCTGAAGGTCACTCAGTGAAAAAGTGGCAGAGCCAGGACTCAAACTCAGGTCCTCTGACTCCAAATTGATCACTCTCCCCACCATGTCCTGTTCTTCTTCCATTCATATGCTACTCTCTGTTGATGTTTTTCCAGTCATCCGGTGTGTAGCTTGTTTCTAGTTTCTTGCTGTAACAGCTATGACTATTTTGGTGCAAATGGGAACATTATTTCTGTCATTGACCTTCCTGGGATATAAGCCCAGTGGGGGGATTTCCGGCTCAAAGGGTATGAACAGTTTAGTAAATTTTGTAGCATATTCCCAAATTATTTTCTAGAATGGTTGGATCAGTTCATAGCTCCGTCAGCAGTGAATTAATATGGCTGATTTCCCATAGCTCAGCCACATTTGCTTTTTCCGTCTTTTACCATATTTTTCCCAATTTGATGAGTGGGAAGTGATACATACCCTAGAGTTATTTTAATTTGCACTTAGCAATTGCAAATAAGAAACTAGAGTTATTAACATTAAAAACAAAGAGTTCAAGATATTATTTGCAGATAACATGATAGGGTACTTAGAAAATCCAAATATTCCTACCAAAAATTAATAGTGACAATAAATGAGTTGAAGAAGGTCATAGAATGCAAGATTAGTTCACCAAAATAATTTGCATTCTTATTTGCTAGCAATAGAGATCCCCAAGGAAACCCATCTACCATAATAACAAATTCCAACAAATATTTGGGAATCAGTCTACTACCCAGAAATATGGCCTATATAAAGACAACTATAAAATTATAATGACTGAAATAAAGATATAAATAATTAAGAGGGATAGTGTTCATGGAAGGATAAGTTAATTTGGTGAAAATGGCAACACACCTGAGCTTAACTTAAATACTTAATACAGTACCAATCAAAATACCAAGGTTTAAATACAACTGGATGAAATAATATTGAAATATGTGTAGAAAAATAAAGAGGCAGGACTATGATAGGGTCACTATTTAAAATGCTTGTAAATGTAGTCTTGTACTTCCAGACTCAGGGCGGCTAGGTGGTACAATGGCTAGAATGCCAGGCCTAGAGTCAGGAAGACTGTTCTCTTGAGTTCGAATCTGGCCTGGGACACTTACTAGTTGTGTGACCCTGGGTAAGTCTCTAAACCTTGTTTGCCTCAGTTTCTTTATCTATAAAATGAGCTAGAGAAGAAAAATGGCAAACCATTCCAGTATCTTTGTCAAGAAAACCCCAAATGGCGTTATGAAGAGTCAGGCACAACTGAAAAATGACTGAATAACAACTCTGAGACTTATTACAAAGCAGCCATCCAAATTATCTGGCACAGGGTCAAGAGCCGAATGAGGCATATGAAAAAGAAGAATAATTCTAGACACCTAACTAAATGTATGCAAAAGGCAAGCCTTTTATAGAGGATAAAAACTCCAGAAAAGATTTCATGATTTCATAAAGGAACATGGGGAAATTGATTACTAATTGGGCAGGAAATTAACTTAGACCTACACCTCACATCATATACCTTAAGTGAATTCCAGCTGAATGATTAGACTGTGAGCCCCTAGAAAGTAAGGGCTGGATTTTGCTTTTTTTAGTACAGTGGCAGACATATAGTTGGCTCTTAATAAATGCTGCTTGACTTGACTAGACTTAAACATTAAAAAAAAAATTTCTTTAAGTAAGAAAATGAAATATGTTTATCTCAGTTGTGGTGGGAAGGTATCTTTTTTATTAAATTAGAATGATTAAGGACAAAATAAATGTATTTGATTAAACTAAAATAAAAAATTTTCTGCACAACAAAAAAGAAAATATCAACACGAAAAGAAAAATAACAGATTAGTTGAAATACTTATAGCAAATATGACCAATAAAAGCCTGACATTTCAAACCTGGCTTAACCCAAAGAATAGTCATAAATGGTTTGAGTTCATCTTGGAAGGAAGTCTCTAATGGGTTGAGTGTACAGGGATTTTGTGCTTGGCTTTGTGTTGTGTATGACTTTGCTAATTTGCAGGTGACAGAGTCATTTAATCAACTAAGTGCCTGCTGTATGCCAAGAACTGTGCTAGGCACAGGGAATAATACAAAGACAATGAATGAAATGATCCCAATTCTGAAGGAGCTTATATTTTAACAGAGGAGACAATAAAGACATATACAAATAGAAGGGTTTGATATGAGGAGATCTTGGATGAGGAATCTGTCTCCATTGAGGCAGGTGGGAGAAGAAACAAGGTAGTTTGAGAGGTTCAGGATGAACTTCACGTAGAAAATGGTGTTTACCTTGGGTCTTGAAGGAAGAGATATTCTGTGAGATGGAGCTGAGGTTAGAGTGTCTTCCAGGCATGATATACAGCCTTTGAAATGCTAGGAATACAAACACACACAGAAGTATATGTAGAATTAGTGTAAAAAGAATAAATGCATTAGTTAAATACAAGATAGTTTGGCAGAGATGGTACCAGGAGTTGGGGCAATCAAGAAAGGCTTCCTGGAGAAGCAGTACTAGGGAGTTTTGAGAATTCTTTGCTTTATGATCATCTTTACGATATTGTGATGCTCTAGATACCCTTAATTCATAACTTTTGTTCACTATGTCCCTTAAAATTCTTGACTTTTTGTTCCTGTATGTAAATTTTGTTCTATATTCTATTAAATCTGTCTGATTTTAGAAAGCATCTTTTGGTACTTTGGTTTAGCTCTAAACAAGGATAGGAGCTAGAACTATGATTTCACTGGTTTAAGAAATTCCCTGGTAAGGAAACACAGATTGTGTGGTCAAGCCAAACACATCAGCACCATTGGCCATTTCTGAAAATGTATGTTTCATTCTGTACCTCTGGTCCTGTATCTGCCAAGATATGAGAGATCTTGTTTCTTTGTAATAATAGTAGCTGGCATTTAGTATGGTGCTTTAAGGTTTGGGAAGTACTTTACAGGTGGTAACTCATTTGGTCCTCACACCGTCCTGTGAGGTAGGTGCTTTTATCCCCATTTTACAGATGAGGAAATTTGGGCCGAAGGAAGGGAAGGGACCTGCCCAAGTTCACACGATTTTATCGAGAATAAGAGACAGGATTGGAGCCCAGGTCCTCTACTTGTCACTAGTCTCCATTAACTTCTTTGCTGATTCTCTAGGGTTTTTTGAGTAAACCAACAAATCATCTTCAAAAAGGAATAATTTTGCCCTCTTTTTTGCTAATGCTTATTCCTGTAATTTAGTTTTTCCTGTCATATTGCTGTAGTATACATTTCTAGTATTTTCTCAAATCATAGTGGAGACAGAGGTCATCCTTGCTAACGTGGTCCTGCTATTATTTGGGAATATTCTAGCATTCCTCCAGTACAGATAAATGCTAGCCCTTGACTTGAGATAAATACTTTTAATCATATTCAGAAACGACCATCCACTCCAATGCTTTTTTTGTGTATTTTTTAATACAAAATACATCTTAAAATGTATCAATTATATAATTATGTTTTTTTTGTTATTTATGTGATTAGTTATACCATTTGTGTTCTTAATGTTTAACTAGTCCAGAGCATCCCTAGTATAAATCCAGCTTGGTCATAATAAATAACTGTCATATTTTATACATATTCTTTTTTATTTTTTACATTTTCTTATCAATATTCATTAGTGATATTAGTTTGTACCCTCTTTCTTCACTTTATCCTTCTCTGGTTTAGGCATCGGAATTATCCTTCCTTATATAAGTACTTTCAAAGAGCACTTTCTTCCTCCATTTTGGAGAACAATTTATGTAGCGCAAGGATTAATTATTCCTTAAAAATTTGATGTAATTCACTTATGAATTGATCTGCATCTTATTGTTGGAATTTTTTCTTTTTGGAAATTCATTTATTGCTTTCTTGATTTTTCTTTGTGAGATGAATTTGTCCTAGAATATCCATTCCCTGTTTTATTAAATATTTTATATTTTGTTGACCTTGAACCATTTCATTTAAATTTTCTCCTAGAGTTTTTGTACCGTGAATTTTCCACAGACTAAGAGGGAGCTATTGGAATATGGAACTGGCAGAACCCATAGACTAATAAGGAATGAATGATGAACTAAAGAATCTACAAACAAACTAATGGAGAGTAGTGAGAGACATTGTGGTATAGTGGGAAGAGCAGTGATTTGGAGTTGGAGAACCTATGATGAGTGTAAGAGGGCTAAGTGTAGGCAAAGGTGAAGATGAGTGAAGACATTTAGCTCATTGTGAAAGGGGATATGATTCAGTAGTGAGTTCTGACATGGCAGGTTCTAAACATGCACAAGAGTGCAGGAGACCAAAATTAATCCTAACCTACTTCTCACCTGTCATTGAATTTGGTTTTGCCTAATCGGTATAGCTATGTAGTAATAATATTGTGCATTTGGATAAGGGATTTCGTCTTTTTTTTTTTTTCAAACTGCCTTTACCTGAATTTTTCCAGTTAACCCTCACAAAAGCCTAATGAAGTGAGGCAAATGGAAAATCTTCATTTTATACAGATGAAGTCAGAGGGAAGAGAAGTGATTTTCTTGAGATTCCATGGCAGAATCTGAGAATTTCAGAGATGGAGGAGACCTTAGAAGTCATCTAGTCTAAGACATACCTGGACAAGAATCTTTTTTTCCCCGCTTGAAAGTATTTTATTTTTTCCAATTACAGTAAAGTTAGTTTTCAACATTCACTTTTATAAGATTTTGGTTCCAAATCTTTTTCTCCTTTCCTCCTTCCTCTCCCCCCTCCCCAAGATGGCAGGCAATTTGATATAGGCTATACATGTACAATCATATTAAACATATTTCCATATCAATCAAGTTATGAAAGAAGAAGCAGAACAAAAGGGAAAAAACCATGAGAAAGAAAAAAAGAGAAAATAGTATGCCTTTTTTTAAATTATTTTTTATTTTTAGTTTACAACATTCAGTTCCACAAGTTTTTGGGTTCCAAATTTTCTCTCTCTCTCTCCTCCCCAAGATGGCATGTAATTCAATGTAGGTTCTACATATACCTTCACATTGAACTTATTTACATAATAGTGTAGTTGTAAAGAAGAATTATAACCAATGAAATGAATCATGAGAAAGGAGAAAGGAGACCAAAAAAAAGAAGGAAAAAAAAGATAGCAAATAGTTTGCCTCAATTTGCATTCAAACTCCATGATTCTTTCTCTGGATGTGCATAGCTTTTTCCATCATGAGTCTTTTGGAGCTGTCTTTGAACCTTGTATTGATGAGAGAAGTCAAGTCTATCGAAGTTAGTCCTTACAGATACTGTGTGTCTGTAATCATGTATAATGATCTCCTGGTTCTGCTCCCCTCACTCAGCATCAGTTCATATAAGTCTTTCCAGGTTATAATGAATCTGTCTGTTCCTCATTTCTTATTGCACAATAGTATTCCATTACATTCACATACCACAATTTTTTTAGCCATTCCCCAGTTGATGGGCATCCCGTTGATTTCTAGTTCTTTGCTACCACAAAAAGAGCTGCTGTAAATATTTTTGTACATACGAGTCCATTTCCCATTTGTATGATCTCTTAGCCCTAGAAGTGGTTTTGCTGGGTCAAAGGGTATGCACCTTTTTATAGCCCTTTGGGCATAGTTCCAAATTTCTGTCCAGAATGGCTGGATCAGTTCACAACTCCAACAACAATGTAACAATGTTCCAGTTTTCTCACATCCTCTCCAGCATTTATCATTTTCCTGTTTTGTCATGTTAGACAATCTGACAGGAGAGATGTGGTACCTGAGAGTTGTTTAGATTTACATTTCTCTAATCAATAGTGATTTAGAGCATTCTTTCATATGACTATAGATAGTTAAAGCTGCCTGTTCATATTCTTTGATCATTTCTCAATTGGGGAATGACTTTTATTCTTATAAATTTGACTCAGTTCCCTGTATATTTTAGATATGAAGCCTTTGTCAGAGACAGTGGTTGTAAAGATTTTTTCCCAGTTTTCTGCTTCCCTCCTAATCTTTGTTGCATTGGCTTTGTTTATACAAAAACTTTTCAATCCAACATAGTCAAAATTATCCATTTTGCATTTTGTAACTCTCTGTCTCTTGTTGGGTCATGAATTCTTCCCTTTCCCATAAATCTGACAGGTCATATATATGTGGTATATATATATGGTATATATATATACTAGAAAATAGTATGCTTTGTTCTGCATTCAGACTCCATAGTTCTTTCTCTGGATGTGGATGGCATTTTCTATCATGAGTCTTTTGGAATGGTCTTAGATCATTGTATTACTAAGAAGAGCTAAGTCTGGCAAAGTCGATCATCACACAGTATTGCTCTTAGTGTGTACAATGTCCTCCTGGTTCTGCTCACTTCACTTTGTATCAGTTAATGTAAGTCCTTCCAGGTTTTTCTGAAAGCATCCTGCTCATCATTTCTTATAGCACGATAGTATACCATTACATACATATACCACAACTTGTTCAGCCATTCCCAAGACCTGCTTCATTTCTGACACGGGCTGGTTCACCCCTTCTTAGACAGCCTGATGGCCCTTTTCCAGATTGGCGCCGGACACGATAGGCTTTAGCCCTAGTTGTAGCTCGTAATGCTGGAGTTCCAAAGATTCACCAGCCTTGGTCTCCCCGGTGGCAGTGATCACAGGCGTGTGCCGCCACACTCACCCCACCATTCACTCATAGTGAAAATGGACTTCTCTAAGTCGTTTCTTCAGTGTGGACACCTCTGGGCCCTTCAAGCCGTCTTTATGCGGCTGCTCTCAAAGCCTTTCGGTATCTTGGTTCCTGTTAGTACTTGATGTTGCTTAGTCATTTTTCGGTCCTGTCCGACTCTCCGTGACTCCATTTGGGGTTCTTTTGGCAAAGATACTGGAGTGATTTGCCATTTCCTTCTTCAGCTCATTTTACAGGTGAGGAAACTGAGGCACACAAGATGAAGCGATTTGCCTGATCGCATAGCTGGTAAACTTCTTAGGCTGCATTTGAACTCGAGTCTCCCTGACTCCAAGCCCAGCACTCTATCTGCTGAACCACCTAGCTGCTGCTGTAGTGCTTAAAGCTCGCCGAAATGCTCAGATGTCTATTTTAAAATGATTTTGCTATACATTTAATATTGAGTACCGATATAACTAATTATATTTTATATAACTTTAACTTTGTTTACATTTAAATCAATTTCAATATTCAAAATATCACTTTTTAGTCATTCTGTATCCATCCTGATTCCTCGTTGATTTATTCTCGTTCCCTTTTCCTCTTATACGATGGTAGTTAATGTTTATTTTGGGTCTGCCTCTTTTTTTGAATGTTTTGCATTGCTTCATACGCAGATTGTCTTTCCCAATCTCAGAAAGTTCCACAAGTTTACAATTGCATCCTGAAAGAATGAGTTCTGTCTTTCTCCACAACTTTACCAGCATTGAGCTTCCTGCTGAATAGCCGCGCCTCGCTCGTTTTCTTTAACTTGAGAAATTAATGTTTTTAACCCAATTGTAAAACCCGGCACTTGAACTTCATGGCTTGTCTCGGGGCCCCCTCTCCTGATCATTCCGGGAGTTCTGTTCTTCCCATTGAAGTGACTGTTTATTATCCTCCTAGTAGAACGGAGGCGTCCTGGAGGGCGGAGGCTGTTCCCGGCAGCTAGCCCGGTGCCGCGCTCGTAATAGCTGCTTAACAAATTCTTATTGAGTTGAATTGAACTTTTGAATTGCACTGACGTGTTGATAAAGATGCTTGTGTCCCTGGACACGTCACTCGAGACCTCTCTTTAGGTCTGATTCTTCTACGGACTTTGAATCCGTCCCCGAGTCTGCTATCAGCTAGTCCGCATATCACCGTCTTGTCCGCCTGAATGATATGTGCTGATGCATTTCCCCGATCTACCCATCGGATAATTCTGTTTAAAAAAATCTGGTACGGCTTGTCCCAGATAAAGCCGGGTTAGCCGCGGGAGCTCATTTATTTTTATTGATAGCTTTTGTTTTTTACATCGCTTTCATTTGTTCCGAATATATCCCTTCCCTCAAGTAATAATCCATCTCTAAAGGGATCAATGAATAAAAAAGAAAGAAAACAAAGTCGGTGTGTCAAAACTAGCCCAGTTCCTCCCCCACCGAGTCTCACAGCGTGTTCCGTGTTCTGTGCCTCCAGAGAGGGAGGAAGCACATTTTTCTCGGGGCTTTTTCCAGGACCAAGATGAGTCATCGTAACTATGTAGCATTTCATCTGGGTGTCGTGGTTGCCGTTTTCATTTACACTGTTACAATCGTTGTGTAAAAGGTTTTCTTCTTTCTGCCTCCTTCATTGTGCATCGGTTCGTGGCTTCCCACGCATCTCTTCTTCATATTCATTGTGTCTTACCGTACGGTAATATTCCATTATATTCCTATATATTTGTTTAGCCGTTCCCTAATTGATGGGCGTACTTTATTTACACCGCTACTATAAAAAAGTTATGTTTCTGGCACTTTGTGATCGCCATTTCCTTTTATTGATGTTCACTAACTATTCCTCTAATAATAAAATCAAGAATTTTGCCAGGAATAGAAATCAAGTTCACTGGCCTATAGCTTGCAAACTCGAATTCCAATAATATTTGTCCTTCCGTCCTGAGGCATCTCTCCCATTCTCAATGACCTTTCAAAGAACACCGTGTTACAGCTTCTCATTAGCCATTTTTGTTCTGTTCAGTCTTATGATTATTGTCTTTGGAAGTGAAAACAGAAGTTAAATACAAGTTACGTAGCTCTGGTTTTTGTCAGTTATTTTCATTCTTTCCCTACTTTGGTTCTCCTCTTTTCCCCAGTATAGCTTTTTAAAAAATTTAATTAATTAATTTTTTTTTAAGTTTACAACACTCAGTTCCACAAGTTTTTGAGTTCCAAATTTTCTCCCCCTCCCTCTCCTCCCCCTTCCCCCCCAAGACGGCTTGTAATCTGATATAGGTTCTATATATACCTTCACATCAAGCTTCTTTTCCCAATAATCAAATTGTAAAGAGGAATCATAACCAATGAAATGAACCATGAGAAAGATGTAACAAAACCAAAAATAAAATTAAAAAAAGAGAGAGGAAATAGTTTGATTCAATCTTCATTCAGATTCCATAATTCTTTCTCTGGATGTGGATAGCCTTTTCTATCACGAGTCTTTTGGAGCTGTCTTAGAGCCTTGCATTATTGAGAAGAGCCAAGTCTATCAAAATTAGTCATCACAGAAGCAATGTGTCTGTGGTTGTGTACAATGTTCTCCTGGTTCTGCTCCCTTCACTCATCATCAGATCGTATAAGACTCTCCAGGTTCTTATGAAGTCCATCTGCTTCTCATTTCTTATAGCACAATAGTATTCCATTACATTCATATACCACAATTTGTTTAGCCATTCCCCAGTTGATGGGCATCTCCTTGATTTCCAATTCTTTGCTACCACAAAAGGGGCTGCTATAAATATTTTTGTGCATATGGGTCCTTTTCCCCCCTTGTATGATCTCTTTGGGATACAGTCCTAGAAGTGGTATTGCTGGGTCAAAGGGTATGCACATTTCTAAGGCCCTTTGGGCATCATTCCAAATTGCCCTCCAGAATGGTTGGATGAGTTCGCAACTCTACCAACAATGCAGTAGTGTTCCAGTTTTCTCACATCTTCTCCAGCATTTATCATTTTCCTGTTTTGACATGTTAGCCAATCTGACAGGAGAGATGTGGTACCTGAGAGTTGTTTTGATTTTCATTTCTCTGATCAATAATGTTTTAGAGCATTCTTTCATGTGATTATAGATAGCTTTAATTTCTTCCTCTGAAAACTGCCTGTTCATATCCTTTGACCATTTCTCAATTGGGGAATGACTTTTATTCTTATAAATTTGACTCAGTTCCCTGTATATTTTAGAGATGAGGCCTTTGTCAGAGACACTGGTTGTAAAACTTCCTTCCCAATTTTCTGTTTCCCTCCTAATCTTGGTTGCATTGGTTTTGTCTATACAAAAATTTTTCAATTTAATGTAATCAAAATTATCCATTTTGCATTTTGTAATGCTCTCTATCTCTTCTTTAGTCATAAATTCTTCCCTTCTCTATACCCAGTATAACTTTTAAAAATTATTTTTCCCCCCACTGGTTTCTTTCCTAGCTGATTCTGAGCATAAACATTCCTGACACTGCTCTTACAGAACTGTGTTGCTATTTTCGCATTACTTAGAGCTGCTTCATCTTTTTGTACCTGTCTTTTAAAATTTTGATTTGATCTATGAATTCTCTGTTCATCCACATCAGTCTCTTTAAAGAGCTGTATTTATATCCCTCATGAAAATTTTTTCTCTGTCTTCAAAATTTCTTTCTTGAAAGCTTCTCTTCTCTTGACTGACTTTCTTTGTAAAGTTTAATTCATAGAATCCAGTTTTTCCTTTCTCTGAGACCTTTGCAATCTGCCCTTCAAAAATTAAATGTTCACACCTAGCTTTTGTCTTCTTTTCTTATCACATATTCCAATAGAAGGGACCACCTATCCCCCAAGGTTCCTATAACTTCTGTTTCAGCAACCAATTTCTCCCATTAGTGAAATTAGGTCCATTCTAGCAGTTGGTCTTGTTGGTTCCTCCACCATAGAAGGATAAAATGATTATTATTATTTAATTAATTTATTTTTAGTTTTCAGCATTCACTTTCATAAGATTTTGAGTTCCAAATTTTCTCCCCCTCTCTCCCCTCTTTCCACCCCAAGACAGCATGCGATCTGATATAGGCTCTACATATATGTTCATATTAAATGTTTTTACATTAGTCATGTTGTAAAGAAGATTTACAGCCAATGGGAGGAACCATGAGAAAGAAGAAACAAAAAAAAAAAAAAAGAGAGAGCAAATAGCATGCTTCAATCTGCTTTCAAACTCTATAGTTCTTTTTCTGGGTGTGGATAGCATTTTCCATCATGAGTCTTTTGGAGGGATAAAATTATTATTAAGATAAGCTAGGAAGTTATTAGCTTCTCTGCTTTTGGCAGAGAAAGACCTTCCCCAGGTAACTGGAAAATTGAAGTCAATCAATAAGCATTGATTATGTGCCAAGCCTTGAGGGTAAGTGCTAGGGGTACAAAAAAGGCAAAAACTAGTCATTTTTCTTAAGGAACTCCCAGTTTACTGGGGGAGATAAGATGGAATAATAATATGCAAAAAGATAAATACAGGATAAAGTTGGGATAGTTTTAGGGGACAAGGGACTAAGATTTAAAAAGACTGGGAAAGGCTTCTTGCAGAAGCTGTGACTTTAGTTGAGGCTTGGAGGAGGCTGGGGAAACTTAGAGGTGGAGATGAGGAGGGAGAGAGTACCAGGCATGGGGAACAGCCATTGCAAATGTTTAGAGATGGGACATGAAGAATCAGGTTCTAGGAATAGCAAGGAGGCCAGGGTCACTGGATCAAAGAATAGGTGGAAGAGAGTAAAGAGAAGACTGGAGAGGTATTGAGGTGTCAGGTTGTGAAGAGATTTCAAAGCTAAAGAGTATCTTATGTCTAATCTTGGGGAGAATAGGGAACCACTGGAGTTTATTGAATTGGAGGATGACATGGTCAGGCCAGCCCTTTAGGAAGATCAGTTTTACCGCGGAGTGGAGGATGAATTTGAATGGGGTGGGACTTGAGGCCGGGAGACCAAGCAGTAGGCTATTGTAGGAGTGCAGAAATGAGATGATGAGGGCCTGCACCAGGTGGCAGTGGGGGTGGGGAGGCATATATAAGAGACAGAAATTACAAGACTTGACAACTGATTAGATATGGGGAGTGAGAGAGAATGAGGAGTCAAGGATAATTAGATGAGAACAGGAGGATGGTGGGTGTTGAGTGGCTTCCTCAGTGTTAATAGGGAACCTAAGGGGAGGAAGGAGCCTTGGGGGAAAGAAATAATGGGTTTAGTTTGGAACGTGTTGAGTTTAAGATGTCTCTGAGACATTTAGTTTTGAGATATCCAGTGGGCAGATGGCAATGTGAGACAGGTCAGGAGAGAGATTGCAGCTAGATCAATCGATCTGAGAATTACCCACATGCAAGATGATATGATGAGATCACCAAGTGAAATAGTATAGAGGAAGAAGAGAAAGGGGACACCTCTTGGGGTACACCTACCATCATCGGGTGTGACCCAGATGAAGATGCAACAAAGGAGACTGAGAAGGAGCAGTCCTACAGGTAGAGAACCGGGAGAGCAGTGTTGAAAATCTAGAGAGAATAGAGCAGCAAGGAGAAGAGGGTGGTCAGTAGTGTTAAAAACTGCAGAGATGGGGCAGCTAGGTGGCACAGTGAGTAGAGCACTGGCCCTGGAGTCAGGAGGACCTGAGTTCAAATCCGGCCTCAGACACTTGATGCACTTACTAGCTGGGTGACCTTGGGTAAGTCACTTAGCCCTAATTGCCCTGCCAAAAAAAAAAACAAACCCAAAACCCTGCAAAGACAATAGATAAGTGTCCTTTCACTCCTGTTTCTTGCCCCTGTGCCACACCTGTGGTATATCTTCTGGACTCTTCATCTCTTTCTTCTTTCTGTCCATGCAGTCTGTGGGATACTCCAGTAACAATATGTGTTGCTTCTTTGTCTCCGTTTATGGATTTCGACCTAAACGCTTTCTATTTGGCTTTTCTCACAAGTAAATCTTCTTAACATATAATGCATTCGGCCTCCTCCCTGCACCCCCCACCTCTTTATTTATCCTATTGCTTTTAAAGAAGTAACCTTCTCAGAACCATATGTTAGTCTCATACCACCAAGTCTCAGTGATATTATTAGGGATCAGTTTTGTCTCCTTGCACGAGGATCTCATCACCTGAATTATTAAAAATACGTGGTGCATTTGTGCATTGATAACTGAAGCTTTGAGATTTATGACCCGAGTTCTTAAATTTTGGCTTCTGTGAACTTATGGGCATCCCTGCTGATGTACTTTCTTCACTGTAACTATTCTCTGCGGTGTCAGCTTGTTGGCTATACATAGGTGTTTTTTCCCCCTTTACTTTTCATTTTAAGGCCCCTTTGATCATGATTGCAAAATTCCAGTCAAATGTATTCATCCCAGCCCTTAATTTGTCCCTGGCCAAGAGTCTGTCATTCCTGTATTTTCCAGACATCTAAATCTCATTCTCATGCACTGTCTTCTTGACCAGCTGTTCATTTCCCAAATCAGCTGTAACTCCGGTCTTTGATTAGCAGTGGCAATGAAAACACCACCTGTGCCCCTCAGGTCTGCAGGTCCTTGCCCAGAACTTAATCTTTTGCAGTTCTTTCTAAATTCCTTCTGACGGTATTATTTGTGCCAATATGAATCATCAGAATCGGGTAGCAGTCATCAAGATTGACTGGTCATGGGAGATCTCTGCTAAGTCTTGTGTTCATGCTCCAGGAGAACAGCTAACTTGGCTGCTGTTCTTGTCCTGTTGTTTAAGGCCCATCTTCCTCCTTAGAGGAAGGCATCACCAGCCATTACTGCTTACCTCTTTTGCCCTTGGACCCTTATAGGCTTATCTCTTGCCTGCTGTCAAGTTGGAAATGTAAACTTTCTGACTTTACTCTCCCAAATTAGAGTCTTGTCAGTGGTCTTTAGATAATGGCAGCAAAGTAAGTAACTCAAATAGCAGCAGTTTTAAGCCTGCAGATGCTTCATAAGGTCTTCAATGGCGTGCTACATTTATGACAAAACTTCAAAAAAATTATGAAGAATTGTTATGGGCAACATATTAATTGTCCATAAAGCAGAGATTCAATACAATTCTTAGAATTTAACTTCCTCTCTTTTAAAATTTGGTAAATAGTTTAGTATGCCTCCTTCTCTCCTGGGCTTTTCTGAGTATTTCAGTCCAAGAATTCAAGCCAGAAAGTGTTATATTGAGGTTTACTTGCCATGCGCAAGGTACGCTGCTACATGCTTGTAATATAAAGGCAAGACAAAAACCAGTCCCTGTCCAAAGGAAACATACATGGGGGGCAGGGGGCATTGCATAAGCTTGGAAAGAGGAATACGGCATGCACCTAGAGAAGCAACTATCTGATCATTTGAGGAGAAAAAGAGCAGTGACCCCAGGGAAGTCAGAAGTACAGAGGCTTGTCTTCCGGGAGCCACCAGTCTTAGAGATGTGGGATGCAATATGTCTACAGCCAAGTCAGCTCTGAGACACAGTACAGTGGGACAAACTGGAATAACATGGATGCTAATGACATTATTCATAAGGATACTGTTTTAAAATGCATTCTTTTAGTCTGATCTTCAGAAGGCTGATTGCTCCCCTGGAGAGCAGGTGTTACCATTGCTTAAAGGGCTCCCTCTTCAGTGCACTTATTTCTTCGCCTTATTACTGCGCTGATACAAGTGTCTGCACATGGACCTTTTTCTATTGTGAATTCACTGGTCACAAACTTATTAGTGTTTGCTACCAAGCCTGGAAAGGTGTTTTTGCAAGAAGGGCCAGGACTTCCCGTCATAATAGGGCCACTAGATCAAAGCTTCATTCTCTTCTGTTCTATGCTCCTTTCCAGGCCTGTGTCTATGATTAATTTATGGCCCATCTTGATAAGTGGTCAGCTTCCCCTTGTCCTGTTTCCGGGAGGCATAATGCAAGGTTAAAGAAGCAACTGGTTGAGGGGCCAGTGATTTGCTCATAAAAAGGAGTTAAACAATTTCCTTCTTGAAAGTTTTCCTTACTAGAGCAAAATTATATTCCTTCACCATTCTGAATAAATCAAGTTTTCTTCACCTGTCACAAGCCAGGCATGAGACTCCTGGACGTGGAGGGCTTCCTCAGAAGTGAAGAAGGGAGTTCCTTAAAGAAAGGTTTGTCGAGCAAGAAGCCATTTAAAGATGCTCATTTGGAGAGGTGCCTCGGGCAGGAACAGGATATTTCTATGTATCCTTAACTTTGGGAGGAAATAAGGTGGGAGGTGGACTGGAATCCTGCCTCAGGCACTTAATTAGCTGTGTCTCTGTGCCTCAGCTTCCTCATCTGTAAAAGGTGGATAGAATAGCACTTATCTCCCAGGGTTATGGTGAGGATTAAATAAGATATGGTAAGTGCTTTGCAAACTTTAATGCACTACAGAAAGGTTAGCTATTATAATTGTTATTGAATGACGGTGATGGTGTAGCATCTGGGACTTGATTCTTTCAAAATCACTAAGCCAGCATTTCACTTAACAGGATTTGAGGAACTTCAAATCCACCTTATCTCTTGAAGGAACATATAAGACTAGAGAAAGTGAGAATCAAAGTCTAGGTCAGGATGTAGGAAAACAGGTGGAGAATGCTAAGGATTTAAAAGATCGAAAAAGAAAAGATCAGCTCCCCCTCTTTTTGGTTGGGGGCCAGAGAATATTGAGAGGCTAGAGAGACTTCTTACCATCACTGGCTATGAGGAATGAGACGTAGGAATGATCCTGGATAGGGGAGAATCTACAAATCAACTCTCCAGAAAACTTGATCCTTAAGTTAGAATGGGAGGAAATTGGTCACATCTGTTGATGCCTGTCCTTTTTTTTAAATTAGGTGCTGATTTGACATATGAGCTACTTTAGAATGATATTATATAAAGGAAACTGTTCTCTATGATTCTAAAGCCAGATCCTCCAGAACGTGGGTACATGTTCTGTATAGAGGAAAGAACAGTAACAGGAGTTGGGAGATTCAAATCCTCGTCCCAACTCTGTTTCCAACTAACTATGACTTTGGTAAAGTCACTCCACCTAACTCTTCCTCAGTTTTCTTTTCTGTAAAATGAGGAAATTGGACTAATTTATTACTAAGGTCCTTCCATGTCTGAAAAAAATCTGTAAATCCTAGAGCCAAATCTGGGTTCTAGTTTCAGCTCTGACCTTTACGTTATGGGGTGACTATGGGCAAGTTTTCTAACCTCCACAACTCCATTTTGTTATCTGTAAATTGGCATGATAGTCACTCTATGTATTTCACACAGGATCAAATGAGAGACTGGCAGTGAAAGCGCTTGTAAGGCCGTATTTTGTGTGCTTAGGGTTTCGTTGTTGTTCTTCCACTACATAAAGCAATTTCTTATTCAAAGAAAGATGCAAACCAGATTTTTCTGAGTGCCGTGAAACACAAATTAGCTATTGGAAGTAAGGGTTCCCTCCCCTAACACCCCACTATAGCCTTTCTTTATTTGTCTTTCCAGATACAACACTTTGATTTGAACCAGTTGGAACTGAAGCTTTAATCAATTTCCTTTACTCTGATGTGAAACTTTTTTGGTTTTTTAATAACTGACAAATTAGAGAGACAGTGGACTCCCCAGGTAAAGGTTTGAGTCCAGTTCAGTGACCGACTACTCATAGGAGGAGTTGCATCTATACGTCACACGGAAATGTCACCATTATCTTAATTTATTTGGTGCTTGTCTGCTAGTGATGTGAGCTGGGCTCAGTACATATCAAGTCTCTGTCCTCAAAGGACTTAGAATATAAGAGTCAGACACACCCCTTAACATTGCCTTTTTGGTAGCACTGACATCTTTCTGGAGCCACTTAAGAAATCTAGCTGTTTATCATCCTCTTTTTGTTAGATTTTTTTTCACTGTTCTTGGTTCCTAGGAGGCAGCATTTCAGTGGATATTGTAGCCAATATATTTTACGTACTTTTTGCATTTTGATATAGAAAAAAAATACAACTTGATTCTGTTTTTTCATGGGGCGTTGGGGATAGAGGTGGTGAGTAGAGGGGCAAAAGTGGATTTTGGACATATCTGGGTTACATATGTTTGGATTCTTTTTAATCAGGTTAAAGGCTAATTTGTAATGTCTTCCAGGCCAGAGAAGAGGACAGGAACCATGATGGGAAAATGGATGTGTTATATTTCAACTTAGAGCTTCCACTGAAGCCTACTGAGCATGTCCTCGGGGTCCAGCTTATTCTGACCTTTAATTACCAGCTGACTGTAAGTGATGGTCTTATGAAGCTTTTACCTTGGCGGGGAGGGGGCAGTCTTTAGGGAATCCCATTCCTGCTGAATTTCCTACTTCAGCCCCACCCTCTGTAGAGCCAAGAAAAAGAATGTGTGTGGTAGGAGGCCCCAGGGCCTCTGCCTCCTCATCCTGCTAAGACCTTGGCTGTTCTGTGCCTGTTTTCTGGCCTAGTTTGGGCTTTAATGGCTTGAACTTGTCCCGTTTGGTTCTATAGATCAGAGCTTCTTAAACTGTGGGTTGAGACCCCCCTATTGGCAACAGTAAAAGGTTTCTGAATGAGCAACAAGCAAAAATTAATTAAGAATCAAACTCGTAACGAATCCGGGGTGTTTCAGGCAGCGCTTGCCCATGTTGCATTGAACAGCTTACTGCGACTTTGGTTCTGAGCACACATCATGTGCACTTTGCACTGCTCATGGCCTACAAACATGGCTGAAAACTCCAAAAGAGGTCTTGAGTGGAAAAAGTTTAAGACCATCTGAGCTTGGAGTCCTGAGCTCGGAATATTCATTGGCCAAGTGCTTCTGTAGAGGAGGAGCAGAGCGGTTGCAACCACTGGTTTCTAGAACTTAAGGCTCTGAAGATTCAGCCACAGCTTAGTTGTCTCTCCTAAATCATTCTTTCAGAGGATGTCAAGATTTGTGATGCAGAGCATGGCGTTTCTGCAGTCATTCTCCCCTATCCCAGGTTCCCAGCTGTCTGTGAATGGAGACCTGAAGCTGCAACAAAGACAGCCTTTGAAAAGTCATGGGCTAGATAACAAATACAATGTAAGCTGTTTCTCCTCCTTTCTGAGTTCTTTACCAGTTACTGTTTATTGAGAAAATGAATGTCGCAAGTATTTTCCCTTGAGTGACACCAAGCAGCCTGGAATACACTCCAGCAACTGCAATATGTAGTATGAATAGACAAGGGGAGGGGTGGGCGTGCAGCTTGACACCTATGCAGTTACTAAAAAAGGTGTTTTTAAAATGTTGCAGAGTGATGGTGAAATGGTGAAGAGAAATTCTAGTTAGTGAAGGAATGACAAGGGCAGGGTGCTAAGGCACCTCAAACCAGGCAGCAGCGATACTGGATGTGGAAAAACTTGAGGTCATTGTGGACCACATGCTGTATCTGGGTAAACAGCATATAATCACTATTTTAAAAAGCTAACTTGGTGAAGACTACATCAGCAGGACGGACTGTAATGTGAAATGGCAGGGAAATAAAGTGACCTTTCCCCACTCCCAGCATGATGTTGTCTGCCTGGGGAAGGCAGTGGAGCCCAGTGTATAGAGCTAGGCCTGGATACTCAAGAGACCAACTTTCTAATCTTGTTCTGCCCCTAACTAGTTCTGGCGCATTGGGCAAGTGTTCTCTTCCATCCAGGCTGCAGGGTTTGTTTGTTTTTTTAATTTTCATTTACTTTTAGTAGAGTAGAATTTTCCAGTTTGAAACTACAACAAAGCAAGCAGTTCCAAGGGTATTGTAGGCAACAGTCTTTCATGGCTGCCTCAACTTCCCTCAAAATAATGCCCTCCCCCCACCCTTTGTGTTCTCTCTGGGCCCTGAAGGGTGTTGGGCAATGATATGTTACAGGTACTGGCTGGGGGGAAGGGAGGCTGTGAACTCAGCCTGAAAATAACTCTGGGAGGTGGGATGGGGGAACCTTCCCATAGGAGAGAGACAGCCTCAGAACCATGCAAGGCCTGATCCACGACCGGTCACCAGCACTGTGAACTGCATGTTCTTCATCTTTAAAATGAGGGGTTCACTAAATATTTTCTGCGGCCCTTGCCAGCTCAAAAATTCCATGTTCAGTTATTAGAAAGTTTTGATCTTTTCATTTTAAAAGTGATATGAAGAAATTGGGAAGTGTCCAGAGAAGAGCAAAAGAAAAATGACCAAGGATCTGGGAAATAAATATATTAAGAAAAGTTAAGGAATTGATTTTGTTTAGAGAGGCATTAGAGTGGATGGGGTACTGAAGGTGGGGTCAGAAAAACTTGAGCTTCTCTCCTCCCTTACTCACTTTCTAGCCTGGGCTAGGCATCCTCTCTGGGCCTCACTTTCCCTGTCTGTAAAAGGAGGGAGTTGGACTTGTTGACTTCTGAGATTCCTTGTAGAATCTCCGTCATTGGAAGCCTTCCAAAGAAGGGTGGCTAGAAGTGTTGTAAGAGAGCGTCCAGTCTTATAACTCCTAACCCCTTTCAGTTCACGGGCTCCATGTTTCTTCCCGAATGAAGAAACCTCAGAGCTCGGGAGTTTTGCTTCCTAGATAGATTTCATCCTTAGATTGAAAAGAAAGTCCTTAGCCTACCACAAATAGTGAGCTGTATACTAGATATCATTGTTTCACACTGACCCAGGAGCCACTCTCAGTCACTTATAGCCTAGAGAGGGAGAAAGGAAAAGGGGAGAAGGTTGGGGACAAAAAGTGGTGCTTATATTTACATCACCTGCTATATCACAGGTGTCAGTGATCAATGGGACGAGCATCTTTGCAAGTGACTATAGATTCAAGAAAATTGCTGCTGCATACTATGAAAGGAATGGTGAGTCATGAGTCTCATTCCAGGGTTTTGGTAAGGGGGGCATCCTTCAAAGATGTTTGTTCACAGCTCAAGAGGAAAATGACTGGATTCTGGTGGTGATGAATGGAGAGGAGATCACAAATGAGATACTTGTTTTCCTTTCCCTTTCCCTTCTTCCTGACCTGATCCCAGGGCTGTCACCACAGCTCCAAGATTAATGGCTCACTTGGGTTTTTATGATACTAAGTCCCTGCATTTATTTGATTCTTAACTTTTAGTGTTTTTATTCACTTACCAAGCATTTCTTTGCCACCTGCTATGTTTGAGGCACTGTGTTGGATATAGAGGATGATACAAAGTTAATAGGACGTGTTCCCTGCTCTAAAGGAGTTTAGTCTGTCAGTTAATAAGCATTCATTAATGTGCTAGGCACTGTGCTAAGCACTTAGGGTACAATGAAAGGCAAAAAAAAACCCCAAAACAAAGCCAGTTCCTACCCTCTACAAGCTTACATTTTAGTAGAAGAGACATGTAAATAACTATATGTGTATGTGTGTATATATATGTGTGTGTGTGTGTGTGTGTGTGTATAGATATATACATACATACATACCCAAATATATATTTTATATGTAGATATATACATAGTTATATATACCTAGGGATACACAGTTATAGACACATATACACATGTTTATGCACACATACATACACGTATATAGTATACATGGAGAAAATGAAAGGTAATCTGAAAAGAGAAGGCACTTAACAGCTGAGGGGGCTGGCTGACCAAAGAAGATGAGATTTGAGCTGAGCCTTAAAGAAAGCCAGGGAAACAGGAAGCCAGGTCAAGAGGGAAAGCACTCTGGGCATGAGAAACAGCCTGTGCAAATGCTCGATGTGGGGAGATGAAGGATAGGATATAAAAAGTAGCAGGTAGGCCCGTGGAGCTGAATTGTAGAGTGCATGGAGAGGAGGAATGTATGAAATGAGAAAACTAGGAAAGACTCTGGTTGTGAAGGGCTTGAGACAAATCTACAATTGAACAGAAGGCAGAAATGTTTTGAGTACATGAGAAAGTGATGTGAGGTCACCTTCCGTTGGCACATACGTACTTGCGATGTGTTTCCCTTTCTTGGTATTCCCAGTTCTTTGCAAACATAGTAGGTGCTTAAAGAATCCTGCTTGACCTACTGACTGACTGATAAAATACTACAGGAGTTCAATGGAGGGACAAATCATTTCAGGGCTATCAGGGATGACTTCAGGAAGGAATTGGTGAGTTTTCTCTTGAAGGATAGATAAGATTTTTGCAGAAAAAGTTCAGGGGTTTTGGTTCTAAGCACAGGGAACAGCAGGCAGAGGGAAAATCAGGGGATGTAATGAGGGAGAGGTACATAATCCATTTTGGCAGGATTATAGAGTATGTAGAGGGGAATCGTATAAGCAAGGCTGCTTTGGGTAGGTTAGCTGCAGCCAGCTCCTAAAGAGCCTTGGATCCCAGGGTGTGGAGTCTGGCCTCTGTTGGATGGGCAGTGAGAAGCAATGGAAGGTTTTTGATCAGGGGGGTCATATGTGCTGAGTTGTTTGTGAGGAAGATTAACATGGCAGTGCCTTGCACATAGTAGGCCCTTCATCAAGTGTATTGAATAAAATCGAGGGGAGAGATTGGAGGCTATTTAAGTTAGCTAAGTAAGGTAATGATGTCCTGAACTAGGGTGATATCAACAGGATGGGAGAAGAAGAGACAGCTAAGAAATACTGTATAAAAGCAGAATAAACCGGCTGTGAGGGTTGCTTGGATCATAGCGGGAAGGGAGGGAATAGCAGATGAAGACCAGGGAGAGATCAGGCAAGCTCAAGTGATGAGGAGAGACTAGGACATTGAGGAGGAGGTGGGCAGTGGGAATCTAGAGTTCAGTTTGGTTTTATAGGAATAGTGGACATCGAGCCTTCTGGATGCTCCTAGAAATTGTATATAAAATAAAGGAAGGAAATCGGATCTACTGTTTGTGTTTCACAGATGAATAAAGGGAGCATAAAATACTCATTGAGGATCTTCTGGTATTAATAGCACAAATGGAATGATGTTAAGCCTCTCCACTATGGCAGGACTTCAAGATTTTGTCATTGGTTGTAGAAGATGGGCTCGTGGGACCATTCCTTTTTGTTTAGCTCAGCACATGGACCCTTATTGAGGGGCTGATGGTTTTTCCAGTGGTGTTTCTCCTGTTACCATAGCTTCCAGACACAGCAAGCACTATACACAGACATGTAGTGAGTCCTTTATGAGAATGGGTTTGGGCTTTGGGGGATATTCCATTTTAAGGGATGTCTTCCTCGTTTCATTGCAGTGACCACGATCTTGGCTGATCCCAGCCCTATTTGGATGGTGGGAAGGGCAGCAGAAGCACCATTTATACTTAATGCTGTCATTCGCTATCCCGTGGAGGTCATTTCATATCCTTTGATGGTTACCCGATGAGATAACGGTGGTTAGCAGTGGCTATGACTTTCTATTTTGATAATAAAGGAAAGGAAGAAATACCTAAAGTTACACTAAGTGGGGGCAGATGCTCAAAATGATGGAGTCCTGTTGAGCTGCATGCTTTTATAGTCCCACTGAAATAACATGGTTTCTACCAACTTTTCCCTAAGGGGAAAAAAAACTTAATTTCCTCATTTTTTTCCCCTTAGCAGCTAGTTTTTCAGGCCAGAATCATCCATATTTATATCTTGACCTTCCCTATCTTACCCCTTTTAATAAGGATATTTGAAACATTTTGTCTATTTCCTGTTGGAACAAAGCCTTAGCTCTGTTATTGATGTATGACATTCAGTGGTTCCTTAACAGTTGGTACCTATATGCCAGGTTTCTGGGAGACAATCAAGTTTGCCTGGATCCAGTACATCAGTATTCTGCTTGTCTTCCTTTGGATATTTGGAAAAATCAAGATGTTTGTTTTTCAGAATCAAATGGTGACCACAGTCCCTGTGACATCAATGACCCCAGTGGAAAATTATAAGGAGCACTTATCTTAACAAGCAGCCCTTCTAAAAATGAATGGGCACAGTCACATCTACCTCACTGTGAACTTTAGAAAATTGTCTTTGCATGATCCCTTTTTGGAAGGAGACTCTGCCACCATTTTCTAGTAGTCACAAATATGAGGAAGAACAGACAACAGACCACTCTGACATCTTGGAAAGTGTTCCATTTTTGATGACTCAAAGATCTTTCCTCTCTGGATCTGGAGGCCACACATTATGCATTTTCCCCTATCCCAAACCCTTGATTTCCGTAGGGCTATCTTCTGATAGGCATGCAAATCATCAACACTCATTTTTTCGTACACATTTGCCATTTAGAACTTTAACTAGAAGTAGATGTCTGTATGTAAGAGATTTGGGGACAGGAATGGCACCTACCTGCCCTTGGTTCAGCAAGCACCTACATGCCTCTTATCAGGTAGTCCAACCACCCTTTTACTCATGTCATCTTCTGTTCACTGTTCTATCTCTCTCTGAAACTTGGGATTGAAGACAGGTACTTCATCCCTTTCTATTCCGAATCCATAAGATGTTGCTATGGAGACTAGTATTGTAACAACTGCTTTTCTTTCCAGCTGATGCCTAAAATCTTGAATACCGAATGACCATCACCCATCTACTCTGGCCTCCTGTGAGAGGATCTGTTCTTAGTTCAAATTAATGCAACATTTCTTAAGGGCCTACTCAGCACAAGGCATTGGGTACAAAGATAAAATACAACACAGGCCTTGTTTTCAATGGACATGACCTAATGGGAAAAGGACAAGTACACAAATAACTATTATTCAAGGGAGAATATGATAAGTGTATAGGAGAAGCCCAGGCAAAACGCTGTGAGAAGTTGGAGGAGGCAGAGAGAAGGGAAGCTGCCATGAAAAAGGCAGATTCTGAGTTGGGCCTAAAAGGAAGAGAGTCTTGGGGGTGTGGGAATTCAGGGGGATCTTGAGAGCACAGACATGGAGACAGACTAGAACAGAACGAGAAAACTGAACGGCATGCTGGAGTAGAAGGTGGGAGTCAAAGACCTGGGTTCAAATCTAGGCTCTGATAATCACTTAATCTCTCTGTGACTCAGTTTCCTCACTGATAGAGAAGGTTGGGCAGATGATCTCTAAGGTACCTTTCAGTCGTATGATCTTGTGAATCTCAGTGAAGCAGAAGCTTTCACCAAATGCAGGCATCCTCTGAAATGTAGATCCCGCTTCTCAATGATCTTGTGAATCTCAGTGAAGCAGAAGCTTTCACCAAATGCAGGCATCCTCTGAAATGTAGATCCCGCTTCTCAATGATACAAGAAAAGACAGAAGAGTCATTGTTGTCAGCTCTGGTCACCCATTGCCCAATGACAGGAGAAAAAATGAACCTCCCTTCAACATGTTGGCATGGAAACAGACCAGGAAGGGAGCCTGGGTTCTTGGATTGGCTGCTGCCCAATCATCCTGAGGAGAACAGACAAATGCTTTGAAGGGTAAAGGAATTTGCTTTGTGGCATTGACGAGATGTTTGGAGCTAGAGAGACGTCCTCCACTTGTAACTGATGCCCTCACTGTTACCTGAAGCTCCTGCTTCGATGGGCCACCTCCTCAACTCTGGGCACTTTATTGGAAAAACTAATGGCTCTCATTTCAGAAGCACATCTTTTCAGGATTCTGACCTGGCCAAGATGGGAGTCTGGGAAAACAAAGCTGTTTTAATTTATTCAAGCACAGAAATGCCTGAACAACTTTATTAATGTTGGAAAATTTTTCTTTTCTTCTTTCTTTTAACATCTAGGAATGTAAAAATGCCAGAATAGATTTTCTTCAAATATAATCTAAAAATAACTTCTGGGATTCAAACCAAATAAGAAAAAAAAGGTGGTAAGACATTGGGAGAGGAAGGGGAGGGGAGGACCTGTTTAAGCCATGTATTATGAACCTTACTTAAAATTTTGTTAAATAGATTCAATGTAAAATTTGTATGTATAAAGAACTATGTGAAGATTCCTTAATTTTGTATCTTTATTATTAAAATGTTCCAAATATATATGTCAGCACTTGTGGAATATTTTTTTCTCCAGTAAGCCCTTTTCTGCAATCTTACTTGAGTTCTGTATAAGCTTCCTTTGTTAAGGCATTCATTGCTGGGAGCCCATGGAGTTTATTCATTGGCGCTGTAGCAGAATCAGTCAGGTACAATTCCAAACAAACATGGAAGTTTTCAGCTAAATCCACTTGATGGCATGTTCTAGCCACAGCCTGGAAAATTACAACTTTGTTTTGGAAGGATTTGATTATTTAAAGGCAGGAAGAACTCTAGTTCTGCAGGATGGTAGACTTATGGAGTTGAGAGGGAAAAAAATTAAATTGACCTCAAAGACTCTGTTTCCACAGATTTAAGGCAGTTGCTTAATAATTTAAGAAAAACTGAACCAAACAACCTGATTTTGTTGAAATTACTTTCCAAATTCAGGGGCATAGGTTCTGATCTAATTTACCAGAGTAACTGCCTTATTGTTAAGAAGGCATTTATTAAGGACTTTCTGATTACAAAGTACTTTACATATTCTATTTCATTTGTCCTTCACAACATCTTTTGGGGGTAGGTAGTGCAAACATAACCTCTCTTTTCAGGCTAAGGGAAGTGTCTTGCCCTAGTCATAACCTAGTCATTGGTGCAGTGGGTGGGATTCCAGTGTCTGCCTCTCTGGCTCTCCACTAATTATAGCATGCTGTCCCTAAAAGTAGCATTTAGAGAGGAAATGATTTCTTCTTACAAGAAACTCAAATTCTCCATCCTATTAAGGTAGGACAGGCCTACCCTTTTATTCACAGGGAAAGGAATTTCCTTTATTCAACCGAATACAAATATGTATTTGGCACCTAGTTTGTACTAAGCATTGTGCCAAGAAATGTGGGGAGATAAGGGGTAAGACATAGTTGTTGGCACACTTAGAGCATGTGCCAGAGTGAGAAGTTAATGACCTGAGCTGAGGTCTCAACAGTCCAAGAGCTGACCCCTTCAATGGGAGCCAAAGCATCCTTCCCCACCTCAGCTAGCCTTGTTGGGGACCAGTCATGTTAGGTTTCCTGTTTTGTTTTGCTCTTTTTTCCCCTTGAGAAATGAGGGGAAAGGTCTGGATAGAGTGGGGTGGGGGCAGTTTGGAGGGGAATGGGAATCCCAAACAAGATTTTTTTTTTGCTTGAACCATTTGTTTTCAAGACTGTATTTGGATTTGGAAGGCAGCTCGTATTCCAGGTCACCTTGGCTCAGGGCTTTGCAGTGACTGCTTTGGGTTCCTATTTCATTCACAAGGGCCTTTTGTGCTCTCCAGCTGACTTCATAACCTTTCCACAGCTCTCCCCTTGCTTAGTCCAAGGTGTGGTGTTGGGGTGATCATGCTGCCCCGTACACTCCTGGTTCTCCTGGAGAACCTTAAAAGAACAATCTCTTTCCCATAATAGGCACTCAGTACGTTTGCTGAATGAATAGAGACATGCCTGGAACCGGGAGGTGGCCCATTGAGCACGATATTTGGACTGAAAGACCTAGATTCAAATACTACCAGTGCCATCGTGGGCAAGTGACTTAAATCTGTGTGTGCCTCTATTTCCTTATTTATAAAATGAGGGGATTGTCCTAGATCGTCTCTACCGGCCCTTCCAGCTCTAAAGTCCTGTGCTCCCTTCCCCTGGGGGCACGGAATGTCAAAGGAGGAATGAGACTTCAGAACCACAACCAGGCTAACTCCGCCATTTGTCTGACAGGGTAACTGACCTAAGGTGTCAGAATAGATGAATAGCAGAATTAGGTGGGAATCCAGATCCCTTGTTTTCAGTGAGGCAGCTCTACTGCGAAGTGAATGGGAGGAAAGAAATCCCAGATGACTTTTCATCTGGGGGCTGTGCCTCTTGCCTCCTGCCGGGCTGGCACTCAGAGTGGCTACTGGCCCCTCCATCCTCCTCTCCAGATTCCAGGAGAGGCAGTTTCATAGTGGCAAAAGGCTTGGGTTTTGACCCAGAAGGTTGGACTATTTGCTGCAGTAGGCAAATCATTTTTTTCCCTCTCTCGGCCTCAGTTTCTTCAAATATAAAAATTTGGACTAGGTGATCTCTGAAGTCCAGCGCTGCCGTTCTTGGATCCTAAGAAGAGGGAGGTGGGCAGACTACATTGTAGGGCAGAACAGCGCGTCAGCGGACCTTCTCCCCTCCCTGCCTGGGATTGAGTACCACCCCCACCTCGCAGCGGGGAGCGGGGAGGGGTTCGGGCTTCCCCCTTCCCTCCCGCCCCCTCCTCTCCCGGCCGGTGCTGCGGCCACGTCTGAAAACCACTCATTGTGCTGGCTCCGCAGCAGAGAAGGCGCCACGGCCCCTGGGCAGGGGAGGGCAGAGCCCAGCAGAGCGGTGCAGCCCCGGGGGCTCCGGGGCACCGCGAGCTGAAAGCAGGTACGGTGGGTTCAGGCGGGTAGCGGGCAGCGGGTGGGCTGCAGTCCTGGGAATAGGGGCTGGGGGCGGAGGCAGCTCCCGGTGCCGAGCACACATCACTCACCCAGCAAAGGCGGCAGCCTCCTTCCTCCAGGCGCGCAGGGCCAGGGTTCTTTTGGGTCCCCGGGATCCTGTTGCATCCAAGAATGCCCTCGCTCCTCTCCCAGGTTCAATTCATTAAGTATTAAGTGCTGGTCTCCAGCACCCTCAGATGCCCGTTCCCCTGGGTGCTCTTCTACCTCTCGATATTCCCGGGACAGCCTCTCCGTACGCCTTTTGGCACCTCTATCTCCTCACTTTACTCCTCCATAGTCCCAAGATCCCTTCTCTTCTTGTGTTTCTGGGATCTTCTGATTTCTCTTTCTGCCCCCCTCCAAGTACCGCGAGCTGTTTCTTCCCTGGGGATGAAGAGTCATTTAATTCACTTCTCTCCTTGCTCCTCTCCATTCCCTGTTCCACTGAGATCCTCTCCCTTCTCCGTTTCCCCCTGTCTCCAGAATCCCTTGTATCCCTAAGCTCTGGAGTTCTCACCTCTCGCCATATCTGGAGAATGCCTGTCTTTCCCTCCTAACCCCTTGTTCCTGGGGTCCTCTTATCCTGCTAGGGGCCTCGGTACCTTCGGACATTCTTGACCTAGGGGGAAGGGCAGACCGAGGGATGAGGTGAAGTGGGTAGCCATTCCTGTAGCTATTTCAGTTGGGGAAAGAGCGAATTCTAGTATTTAATGTAAGGACCCACCACTGCATTCTAGTTCTTAGAATTATAGATGTATGGGATATTAGAGGTGGCTTCCAATTCAACAATTGAGTGCCTACTCTGAATCAGGCACTGGAAATACGAAGACAGAGTACAAAAGTTAGGATTTCACTTTCTACTGGAAAGATTCCTGGTGACAGGAGATTCACTTCTCAGGCCCTAAATGAGTGTCAATATTAGGAGGAGTGGCTAGAAGGCAGATCCACTTGTGCTGGGCTGCCCTAGATAAGGTCTGTAAAGAAATGATTCAAGGCAGGGAGGGAGGCAGCACTCCCAACCAAACCCCAAAGGCTGTCCTACCTGAGGCTTTCTTTACATTCTCTTTTCAGCAGGTCTGTAACCCAGAGCTGCTGGAGTACCCTTTTATCTTTACTGGGCCCCTACTTCCTGGCTAACCCTTAGACAGCCCCGATTCCCCCCAGCTTCCTGGCACAGTTATAGACAAATCCTCTTTCTATTAGATCATTAGAGATAAAGGGTGGATGGTTCTCAGTGGGACCCGAAGCCATGGTTGATGACATTTTATCATACCTCAACTCAAGCAACTTTCTCTCCTGCCTCATTCCTCCCTCAACTCCCTGCCTCTATTCTATCATCCTTTTCTTCCCCTTCTTCCACCCGTTTTCTCTTCCTCTCTTTTCCTCTTCTCCCAGGCTTATTCCTTAGTCTTATGGCATAGCCCCCCTGGACAATGATTTACCCCTGCTCTGACCTTCAGAGGTTGCTGCTTCCTTAGCTACAATCCTCTCTCTCTAAGCTTTGGAATTCCTGAACTGGAAGGCCTACCTGCCTGTTGATGCCAGGATGAGAGGGATCTGAGTTTGTACCTGGCATTGCATTCTGCCCCCTCAGATTCTGCGCTTGGGCTGTAAGAAGAAGAACTGTAGAAACTGACAAGACCCATAAGAGCAGAAGGAACAAGGGAGTCTTTAATGTAATAATAGCTAAAATTTATATGACACTTCAAGGTTTGCAAAGTGCTTTACAAATAATATCTCCTTTTCCCTTTACGACAGCCCTGAGATGTAGATGCTATTCATCATCACCATTTTACAGATGAGCAGCCTGAGGCAGGCAATGGGCAAGTGGCTTGCTAGGGTATTAGTAGCATCTGAGGCTGGACTTGAGCTCAGGTCTGCTTGGTTCTGGGTCTGGCACTCTTTCAACTTTGTCATCTAGATGTCTGAAGTCTTAGGAAGCATCCAGGTAAATGAAGAATCCACAGATCTGCACTCCAGCTGCTGCTGATCAAAAATCAACCCTCTCTGCCTGTCTCAAATTCCCCATTTATAAAACAGGAAGAACAGTATCTCACTGCTACCCTGCCTCCTGGGTGAGGACAGAGGCAATGATGCTGTTTGGAAGAGGCTGTAAACTCTCACAAGTCTGTCTAAATGGGAATCCTTTTGCTGTTAAATCAAAGAAGGACCATTTCCCCTTTATATTTCTCACCTTCTAACCTATCCAGTGTAGTATCTTTGGCTTCCTAGGATTATAGATTTATAGTTGTGAGGGAGCTTAGAGATGATTTGGTCCAACTCTCTCATTTTACAGATGAGAAAACTGGTTAAGAGAGGTAAATTATTTGCCTCAAGTTACCACTAGTCTCTGTTTTCAAAGCCAGTGGTGTTTCCAATATATCATGATGCTGAATGCAACAAGTCAGTCAATAGTCAATATGCATTTATTCAGCACCTACTATGTGCCAGGTACTGTGCTGGACACTGAAAGTACAAAAAGAGATAAAAGACAGTCCCTGCCCTCAAGGAGCTGACAATCTAACAGGAGAGATAACAAGCAAACACATATGTACAAACAAGCTATATGCAGGACAAACAGGAAGTCATTAACAGAGGAAACATACTAGAATTAAGAGGGTTTGGGAAAGGATTCTGGTATAAGATGGGATTTTAATTGGGTCTTAAAGGAGGCTGGGGAAGCCAGTAGATGGAGATGAAGAGGTAGAGCATTCCCAGGCATGAGAGGCAGGCAGAGAAAATACCCAGAGCTAAGAGATAGAGTGCCTTATTTGTGGAAGAGTCAGGAGGACAATATCATTGGGTCAAAGAATATGTGTTGGTGAGTAAGGTTTAAGAGGGGGCTAAGGTTTCTGAAGGGCTTTTCAGGCCAAAGGATTTTATATTTGATCCTGGAGGTGATGGGAAGTTACTGGAGTATATTGAATAGGAGGCTGACATGATCAGACCTATACTTTAGGAAGATTACTTTGGTGGCTGGATAGAGGATAGATGAGAGTGAGGAAAAGATGAGAGGCAGGCTGGCCCACCAGCAGGCTATTATGGTAGTCCAGGTGTGAGGTGATGAGGGTCTGAATCAGAGTGTGGCAGTGTCAGAGGAGAGAAGGAAGCATATTCAAGTGATACTGCAAAGATGAGATAGACAGGCCTTGGCAACAGATTGGATATCGGGGTTGAGAGATAGTGAAGCATGACTCCTGGGTTGTGATCTTGAGGGATTGGGAAGATTGCCCTCTAAAGTAATAGGGAAAGTTGGAGCTGGGGAAGAGTGTAAGGAGAAAGATAATGAGTTCAATTTTAGACATGTTCAATTTAAGATGTCTACTGGACATCCAGTTTGAGTTGTCTGAAAGGCAGTTGGAGATGTGAGCTTGCAGGTCAGTGGAAAGGATGGGGCAGGATAGGTAGATTTGAGAATCATCAGCACAGAGATGGTGATTAAATCCAAGAGAGCTAATGAAGTCACCAAGTGAAGTAGTAGAAAGGGAGAAGAGAAGAGGTTCCAGGATAGAACTCTGTGAGATACCTACAGTTAATGGACAGGCCCTAGAAAAGGATCTAATGAAGGAGATAGAAGGAGCAGCCAGATACATAAGAGGAGAACCAGGAAAGTGGTGTCCCAAAAACCTTGAGAGAAGAGAATATTAAGGAGAAGGGGGTGATCAAAGACTGTAGAGAGGTCAAGAAGAATGAGGACTGAAAAAAAGGCCATTGGATTTAGTAATTAGTAGATCATTAGTAACATTGGAAAGAGTAGCTTTGATGGAGTGAAGAGGAAGCAATTTATTGAACACCTACTTCATTCCAAGTACTATGCTAAGTACTTTGGGAGATGTACAAGAAGACAGTGCCCACCTCAAAGTTTACTAGCTAGTTGGAAAAGCTAAACATACACATGTGAAATGGTTAAATAAACAATGCAAGATAATATGATTATGTTGCAAAATGAGAGCTATGTAAGAAGGGGAAAATACCACTTCCTAGTGGGCTTTAATGATCTGAGAGGGTTTCATGGAGAAGGGGAGACGTGAACTGGTCCCTGAAGGATACATGGAATTTGGAGAGGGGAGAAGATGGGAATAGGATGAGAGTAGGGCTTTGGAATGAGCATGGCATATTTGGGAGACATTTTTAAGATACTGGAGCCCTACTATAATAACAACAAAGTAGCTGGTATCTGTGTAGTGCTTTGAAGTTGGCAAAAAGCTTCGCGTGTGTTATTTTGTACAGTCTGAAGTTCTAGAGCAGTTAGGGACTTTAGAGATGATGTAGACCAATGACATTTTATAGATTTGGAAACTGTCCCATGGGGTTTTAGTAACTTGCTTAAAGTTTACGTATGTAATGAGTAGCCAGATTGGGATTTGGATTCATATCATCTGACTCCAAATCCAAGGTAGTGTTCCACAGTGAACAGAATACTGGAAATCAAAGTCAGGAAGACCTGAGTTTGAATGCCAACTAAAATACACTGACTTCTCAGACCCCCTACAAAGGGCTTTACTAAGATCTCATTTTATCCTCACAGCAACCTTGGAATAGGTGCTGTTATGCTCCCTGTTTTACAGATGTAGAAACCCAGGCATGCCCAGGACCACATGACTAGCAAGTATCAACTGGATTTGAACTTGAGTCTTTCTGACTCCATTCACTGAGGCACCTAGCTGTTATGACAAACAACTGAAATTCTTCATTAGGTAGTCTGATAGAAAGGGCAGAGACCTAAGATGGACCAGGGATAGGGATCCAGTAATTCCATCCGTAAGACAAGGTCATGGTGTTCCCCTTCCATGCTAGGAGTTCAGGAATCCCTTACCCCTTGCTATTTAGCTTGGGCAGTTGAAATTAGGCAAGGAACTCATTCCCATTTTTCTAACTCATTCATTCATTTATTCATTTTGTAGAATTAATGAATTCACTTAATCAAGTTTGTTGAGTATCATTCATATGCCCAGGACCCCTCTGAGGCAGAGGAGAGAACACAATTCCCTGATCTTATGCAATTTATATTCTAGTTGAGGAGGGGAGTTTGTCTGGTGATCTTATCCCTAGTGCTTCCTTAAGAATGGTTCTCAGGGTGCTTTTCTGGGCCTTACTCTCTCCTCTGAAAAAGGCATTTACTTTCTTCATTATTATATAAGTCCAGTTATGAATTATTAGGCTCTTTATATAGATTGGTTTTCTTTACTAACAGTATAGATATATTATCTATGAGTAATGTAACTTAATGTAATAATATCTATATTAACAGTATAGATCATACTTTCCAGTAGCCCTGGACATTAGGTAAGTTAGTTTCTCTTTGAATCATAGAAGGGGAATCAGAGGCAAAGGCTAAGAAAGGAATATGATGTTCCCAGGGTGCCAGGCAGCCCTGCAGATGATGGATTGTTCCTAAACTTCCCTAAAGGGCTGGATCAGGGATGAAGAGGGCATGGGATCACTATGGAGGCTGACTAGCATTTACTTCTTCTGCAGGCCACCAGTGTCTGTGGCCTTCCGGGCCCCCTGTGCCACCATGGCCTGGCTTCGAATTTCCAGCACTGCCATGGCGGTCCTCTTCATGGTACAGACAGGCCTCCTCCTCTACCTGTACACACACCACAACCATTTGCTGCCCTCCTTCAAGGAGAAGCCGGCCCACGTCCACGTGCTGATCCTGTCCTCGTGGCGCTCAGGCTCCTCCTTTGTGGGGCAGCTGTTCAGCCAGCACCCGGACGTCTTCTACCTGATGGAGCCAGCCTGGCACGTGTGGGTGACCCTCTCCCAGAGCAATGCTGAGGTGCTGCACATGGCTGTGCGGGACCTGGTGCGCTCCGTCTTCCTCTGTGACATGAACGTCTTCAGTGCCTACCTGCCCTGGTACCGAACCCTGTCTGACCTCTTCCAGTGGGCTGTCAGCAGAGCCCTGTGCTCCCCGCCTGCCTGCAGCGCCTTCCGGAGGGAGGACATCACTAGCGAGGCTGCCTGCAAAAGCCAGTGCGGGCAGCAGCCATTCAGGGCCGTGGCCAAGGCTTGCCGCTCCTACAGCCACGTGGTGCTCAAGGAGGTGCGCTTCTTTAACTTGCAGGTTCTCTACCCGCTGCTGACCGACCCCTCCCTCAACCTGCACATCATCCACTTGGTCCGGGATCCCCGAGCCGTGCTCAAGTCCCGCGAGCAGTCGGCCAAGGCCTTGGCGCGGGACAACGGCATCGTGCTGGGCACCAACGGGACGTGGGTGGAAGCGGACCCCGGGCTACGGGTGGTGCAGGAGGTGTGCCGCAGCCACGTGCGCATCACCGAGGTGGCCATGCAGAAGCCGCCGCCCTTTCTGCAGGGCCGTTATCGCCTGGTGCGCTTTGAGGACTTGGTGAGAAACCCGCTGGCCGAGATCCAAAGTATGTACGACTTTGCTGGGCTTCGCCTCACCCCGCAGCTGGAGGGCTGGATCTATAACATCACGCACGGCCAGGGGCCTGGGCAGCTTAAAGAGGCCTTTAAGATCACCTCCCGAGATGCTCTCAACGTCTCCCAGGCCTGGCGCCACGCTCTCCCCTTCCCAAAGATCCACCGGGTGCAAGAGCTGTGCGCTGGTGCCCTCCGGGTGCTGGGCTACCGGCCGGTTGACTCTGAGAAGGAACAGAAGGACCTCACGTTGGATTTAGTGCTGCCCCAGGGAAGGAGCAAGTTCAGCTGGACCTCATCTGCATCCTCCTATGCTCGAGAGAAGTAGGGCCACAGCCTGCCAGCACTTCCTGGGCGGGAAGCTTTTATTTAAGGACATTTTAAGTGCATCAGCTACCTGATGGATCCTTCTCTACCTCCCCTAAAGGGAAAGGGGAGCTGTCTACCAGAGAAAAGCTGGATGATCTCCACAAGGGATGGGAATTTCTCCACTAATACTCAGATTTGCTGACGCTGGGAACAGTTTTATGTAAATAATACCTGACTGTTTTATAATTGAATGGATTAAAAAAAAGTTCCAAAGCACCGCTGATTTTTCCCTCTTAGCTATAATTTTTCTTTGGCTTCTTTTCAGTTGACAAAACCTTTTATCTCCTTTCCCTCAGCCCCCAGCCCATTCTTCTGTTTCCTTTTGATCCTAGACTGCTACCTATCAGCCCATAGCATCCAAGTAGAGAAATTGACTCATATGACTTATTTTAATTATGAATTTAACTTTGATGAATGAAAACATTGAACACATATTTGAAACCATTTCAATAAAGAACAAATCCTCATGTCCAAATAAATAATAATAGTAACTGGCAATTATATAGTGTATATAATTATATAGTATGTATACATGTACGTTGTATATATACATATACACAATTATATAGGATATATAAGGTCTGTAAGGGGCTTTTCATATGTTATCTCATTCACTCCCCGAATCCTGGAAGATAGGTGCTATTATCACCCCCATTTTACAGATGAGAAAACTGAGGTTATGGAAGATTAAGTAGTTCTTTAACTCAGATCTTTCTAGCTCCAAGTCCAGCGCTCTATGCACTGCACCACCCAGCTGTCTCTATGAAAGTATTTGTTATTTCCTCTCTATCCCATTACCATCTCTTCATACATTAGCATATGTCTAAATGCATATATTTTATGTAGTCTTAGTCAATGTATGTATTGTACTTCTAATTCTTCCCTTTGCATTATTTCATGTATTCTCATATTACTTTGTATTCTTTTTATTTGTCATTTTTAATGGCATTAGAGTTATCCTATCTGTACCATGGGGTAGTGGATAGATTGCTGGCCTTGGTATTGCAAAGACCAAGGATCAACCCTTACAGGATATGAGACCAGCTAGGTGCAGTAGATGGAGTTCCAAGCCTGGAGTCAGGAAATACTCCTCTTTGTGAGTTCAAATGTGGCCTCAGAAGCTTACTAGCTGTGTGACCCTGGGCAAGTCACTTAACCCTGTTTACCTCAATTTCCTCATTTTTAAAATAAGCTGGAGAAGGAAATGTCAAACCACTCCAGTGTCTTTGCCCAGAAAACCCCAAATGGGGTCACAAAGAATCAGACATGACTGAAGAACAACTCAGCAACAACACAGCTGTACACCATGGGTAAGTCACTTAAGCTCACTGAGTCTTAGGCAACACCTTCGCTATATATTGTAGATGAGTTGTGATCTTCATAGATATAGAGAATTCCCATATCCTGAGCTATCATACTGATGAATTCACAGGTCATTAACATATAGTATTTCTTTATATTAATATACCACAACTCGTTTAGCTACTTCTCAAACACTGAACATTTTGCTTTTCAAATTTTCATCATACATAATATAGCTATGAATATCTTTACAAATACAATGCTTTTTAAAAAAAATTATTCTTGAGGCAAATTCCTAGTAATGAGATTATTAAACTGAAAGTATGATCAGTTTTATAATTCTTTGTGTAGTTAAAGATTGCTCACCCAAAAGATTATGCTATTTTTTCAGTATCATTAATATATCTTTCTTCACATCCCCACCAGCATTGAATTTGTTATTTGTATCTATTTTTCTAGATATAAAGTAGTACCTTGCTCTAATTCACTCTTTTTAAATTAGTGAGAGCAGTTTTTTTCCAAGCACTTATTTATAGTTCATGTATCTCCTTTTGTAAATTTTCTATTCATATTCTTTTACTATTGAAAATGAGGCCAGCACTTATATACTCCTGTGTTCTGGATGCCAGGTTTTTATCTGATAAAAAAAAAAGATTTTCCCCCAAATAATTGCATTTCTTTTATCTTGGCTATATTATTTCTCATTGTACAGAATTGTTTTGTTTTTATATGTATATAATAAAATCCATCTACCTTGTCCCTGATAATTTCTAACATTTGTTTGATAGACAAGAATTTATCTATCTGCCTTCTAAAACTGAGCCAGATATATTATTCCAATTTCTTCTAACCTTTTTCTGTGGTTTAAAAATAATTAATTTATCGATCTTACTGAAATTTATTTTGTGATTTATAGTATGAGGTATGAACCTAAATTTGGTGTGTGTGTGTGTGTGTGTGTGTGAGAGAGAGAGAGAGAGAAACTAACTTCCCCAACAGCGTAATTGAATAACAATTTTTTTCCCGTGTTTAATATGTAGAGGTTTATCAAACATAAATTTTTAATATACCTTTAGTGCTCTTTCTGGAATTTCTATTCTGGTCCGTTGATTGATTTTTCTCCAGTAATATAATTTAGAAGTGGATGCAAGCATTAGTGTTCACTTGCTTAAACCTGTTACTTAGATGCTGTGTGAACAGACTTTACTGGTTTTAGTATCCCATCCATATTGTTAATAAGACAATCTCACATCGAAATCATTCTGTAACCTGCTATGCCTCTCTCTCTCATTCTCATTCTCTCTCTCTCTCTCTCTCTCTCTCTCTCTCTCTCTCTGTCTCTCTTCCCCTCCCCCATCTTTTCCTCTTCTCTCTCCTTCCTTTCTCCTCCCCCCACCTTCACTCATCACTACAAGGCTGGTCTGAGACAAAATTACCTTCTCAAATTTCTCTTTCTTCTTTCAATCTCTCCTTTTAGCCCCCTTTCCCCTCCTTCTTCCCCTCTTCCACCCCTAAAATTACCTAATACTCTTATTTCTCCTTTCAAAGCTCTCAGCTCCTTTCCTAGCTCTCAGCACCTTAGAAAAGGTCTGATAAACTAATTCAATGAGGCAACTAGATGGTTCATTGAATACATTGAATAGAGCCCCGGGACTGGAGTCAGGACTCCTCCTCCTGAGTTCAAATCCAACTTCAAGAAACTTTCTAGCTGTGTGACCCAGGGCAAGTCACTTAAACACATTTGCCTCATTTTCCTCATCTGTAAAATGAACTGGAGAATGAAATGACCAACTATTCCAATATTTTTGCCAAGAAAACCCCAAACGGAGTCATGAAGAATCAGACACTACTAAAATGGCTGAACAAATGAGGAAGAATTGTACAAAGGACTTCATAATATCCTCCAAACCAAGTCAACAAATGCCAGTGATCTTAATGTTAGAGTGGACACAGAGAAGGATAGGGAAAAGTGGTGGAGAATATATAGTTTGGGATTAATAAATGAAAAATATCAAGGGTTTTTAGATTGCTCAGAAGTCTTGTGCCTAATCATCATGAATACTTTCTTCTTTTTTTAAAATTTATTTTTTATTTTTAGTCTACAACATTCAGTTCCACAAGTTTTTGAGTTCCAAATTTTCTCTCCCTCCCACTCCTCCCCCCAACCCTCCAAGATGGTATGTAATCTGATATAGGTTCTACAAATACCTTAGCATTGAACTTATTTACATAATAGTGCAGTTGTAATGAAGAGTTATAACCGATGGAATGAATCATGAGAAAGAAGAAACAAAACCCAAAAAGGAAGGGGGAAAAAAAAAGAGAGGAAATAGTTTTTCTCAATCTGCATTCAGATGCTGTAATTCTTTTTCTAAATGTGGATAGCTTTTTCCATCATGAGTCTTCTGGAGCTGTCTTTGAACCTTGCATTGATGAGAAGAGCCAAGTCAATCGAAGATAGTCCTTACAGATACCTATCTGTAATTGTGTATAATGTTCCCCTGCTTCTGCTCCCCTCACTCAGCATCAGTTCATGTAAGTCTTTCCAAGTTATAATGAAGTTCATCTGCTCCTCATTTCAATAGTATTCCATTACATTCATATACCACAATTTTTTTAGCCATTCCCCAGTTGATGGGTATCCCCTTGATTTCCAATTCTTTGCCACCACAAAAAGAGCTGCTATAAATATTTTTGTACATACTGGTCCATTTCCCACTTGTGTGATCTCTTTGGGATATAACCCTAGAAGTGGTACTGCTGGGTTAAAGGGTATGCACATTTTTATAGCCCTTTGGGCATAGTTCCAAATTGGTCTCCAGTTCACAACTCCAACAACAATGTAACAATGTTCCAATTTTCTCACATCCTCTCCAGCATTTATCATTTCCCTGTTTTGTCATGTTAGCCAATCTGACAGGAGAGATGTGGTACCTAAGAATTGTTTTGATTTGCATATGAACAATTTCTTTAAGAAATAATTTGGAAAAAGACAATTGTGAAGGACTCATAATGAAAAATGCTATTTACCTCTTGAGAGAGAACTGATGAAGTATGAGTGCAGACTGAAGCATAATTTTTTCATTTTTTTTGTTTTTCTTTTTTGCAACATGGCTAATATGGAAATATGTTTTGCATGATTTCACATGTATAATTGATATCACATTGCTTGTCTTCTCAATAGGCGGGGCAGGAATGGAAGGAGAGAGAAAATTTGGGACTCAAAAAAAATTTTCAGTGTTAAAAATAAATAATAAGTGTATTTTAAAAAAAGAAATAGTTCATAAGGCACTAGATAGGGTGAACAAAAACCATCAAAAAATTGATTTTGACAATAATTTAAAAGATTAAAAAGTGGTCGATTACTGGTATGGGAGTTATATTTAGATCAGCTGTGTACTTTTAAACCATTGACTAGATATAGCAAAGGTCAAAATCAATACCAAATTAAAAGTTAGTAAAAAGATAAGAAGAAAAAAACTTTGTCCCATGACAATAGTTGCAATCAATCTCAACTAAATTGTTGGTGCTGAAAAATAGGAAATGGATAAAGGAAATATATTGATTCTGATTACTACCATTTCTATGGAAGTTTTATTAATGTAAGCAGTGATGATAAAGAGGTCAAAAGAACCCAGAAACTGCCATGCCATCAAACACTTGATCTCATTTATGAAGCAAAGAGATGTGGCAGCTAATGGCAGCAATAGCTTAGAGAAGAGGTTCTTAACATTTTTTTGTGTTATGGATCCCTTTGGCAATCTGATGAAGCCTATGGATTCCTTCTCAGAACAGTGGCTTTAAACACATAAAATAAAATACATCAGATGACAGAGGAAACCAATTATGTTGAAAGTTGACAGTCAAGTCAACAGCATTTATTAAGTGCCTCCTATGGCTTTGCATTATGGTAGGTACTGGAGATACATGGAAAAGCCAAAAATAGCCCTTGTTCTCAAGGAGCTTATGGGGTGAGACAACATACAAACAAAAACACTCTCTCTCTCTCTCTCTCTCTCTCTCTCTCTCGTTCTCTCTCCTTAAGTATGTGTGCATATATATGTATATATATACATGTGTGTTTGTATACACACATATAGAATATATATATATAGGATAATAGAATATAGAAAAAAAAACTGGGGATATTCCACAGAGGGAAGGCACTAGGATTCAGAGGGATTGGGAAATTGAAAAACAACAAACTCATGGACTCCAACCTTTGGTTTAGAAAATACTCATTTGCAATATGTTATGGAAGAGAAGGATGGAAGCTCTTGAATAGTATCACTTCACAAAAATGAAAAATAAACAGTGGAGAAAGAAGTGAGTATTTAGAAAGCTATGGGTGAAATACAGCTATGTTAGAAGGAGAACAAAAACTATAGAAAAAGGAACCAGTTGGTCCTACCCTGAGATCAGCAGAACAACTAACTGCATCTGGGCATGCAACACAATATTATATGAGGAAGCAAAAATGACACTTAACGAGATACAATCAGTAAGTACTCCTGGACCAGACCCAGTAGACAAAGGAAACCATGCTGAAGGTGACGTAATTTCAAAAGTACCGAGAGACCAGCTTTCAATATGTCCCACAGAAGGGGAAATATCCCAGAATTGTAACATCTCAGAATTAAAAGGCCACCCGGTCTGTTTAATCCATTTATCATCTGAATGAGAATCCCCTTTCTCTTCAGTAAGTGGTCATTCTCCCCTGGAAGACATCCAGTAATGGGAAGCCCACCATTCTCTGAGGCACTCCATTTGTGTAGCTCTAATAGTTAAGGACATTTTCCCTTAATGTTGGGTCTATGTATGCTTCTATGAAACTCCACCCATCGTTCCTAGTTCTCCTGTAAGAACAAGGCAGAATAAGTCTAATTCATCTTCAATGTGCCAGACCTTCAAGTACTTGAAGACAGTTATATCTTCCAAAAAACCTCCTCTCCTCCAGTTTAACCATCTCTAATTTCTTCAACCAATCCTTGTATGGGAGAATCTCAAGGTCAATCATGATCTTGGCCCCTCCTTCTTTAGATTTATTCTGACTGAAATGCCCTTCCTAAAATATGGCATCCAGAGATAGGATCTGACAAAAGCCTGGTAGAGTGGGACTATGACCACCCCTCTGAACCCCGCACCATGTAGCAGGGCATTATACTTTTTTTTAATGCAGGCTAAGATTGCATTAAGTTTTTTTGTTTTGTTTTGTTTTGTTTTTTGACTTTGGCTAGATGGCTCAGTAGACAAAGAGGTGGACTTCTAATCAGGAAGACCTGAGTCCAAATTCTGCCTAATACGTTTACTGGATGTGTGATGCTGGTCTAGTAAATTATCCTCTCTCATTCTCAGTTTCTTCATCTGAAAATGAGGATAATAACTAGCCTTTATATAGCACTTTAAGGTTTGTGAAGTGCTTTACAAATAATATCTCATTTGATTCTCACAACAACTCTGGGAAGTAGGTGCTATTATTATCCCCATTTTACAGATGAGACTAAACTGAAGTAGACAGAGGTTAAATGACTTGCCCAGGATCATACAGCTAGTAAGCATGTCTGAGACCAGATTCCAACTCGGGTCTTCTTGACTCCAGGACCAGCACTCTATCCACTGTAGCGCCACCTAGTTGCATTAACAACTGCACCTACATTACAGAGTTGTGAGAAATAAATGAGATACTACGTGTAAGGCGATTTGTAAATGCTAAATCACTGTATAAATGCTAGCTCTTATTTATTATTTTTATATAAATTTTATATATCTATTATTATGTTATTATATCACACTGTTGACTAATACAAGATTTGCAACTTATTAAAACGTCTAGATTTTTTCAAATAAATAGCTATCCATCCACATCTCCCCCAAATAGAGAACTTTATATTTATTTCTATTACACTTCATTTTATGAGATGATACGTATTTGGATAAGTTCCGAAGCTACCTAACTGTACCATTGTTTAGCCCATGCTAAATGAATAGGGAAAAAAAATCATATTATTAGGTGGTGCAATGGAGAGAGCACTGGGTCTGGAGTCAGAAACACTCATCTTTCTGAATTCAAATCTAGCCTCAGACACTCACTAGTGTTATGACCCTGGGCAAGTCACTTCACTCTGTTTGCTTCAGCTTCCTCATCTGTAAAATGAGCTAGAAAAGGACATGGCAAAGACCTCCAGTATCTTTGCCAAGAAAATTGCAAATGGGGTCACAAAGAGTTGGATAGGACTGAAAAAAGACTGAACATCAAAAATCAAAGACTAAGAAGATATCATATCACTCCAATGTCATATCACTTTTTCTTCTCTATAAAATCCTCATCTATACGGGTATTAAGGGTATCCTTGATGAAAATCTGAGACTGTAACAGGCAGACTTTCTTAGATGATTCTCTATGACAGGGTACATCTTCACTGTCACACAATTGACTGAAAGGTGGAGAGAAGACAAGGTCCTGTTATGTCTATTGTTTGTTGACTACAAGAAAGATATTTTATTTGGTAGAACAAAAAGCTGCCTAAATGGCTCTTCTACAACCAAGTGCTTCCCATGCACATGTTAAGATCATACAATATTCCTTAATAGATTCTGCCACAGTGATAGCTTTTTCAAATGGCCCCATGATTATCAATAAATAAGGAGACAGTGTTTGCCACTGTCACAGAAAATATTCTGAGTAGAGTTCAAACAGAACAGAGATTCTCTATAAGTGGTGAGGTCTACCAAATGCTTTTCTGTTTGCAGATTATTTCGATTTCAAGTCCCAGAATGCCTTAAGGACTTTCTCCTCAGTTAATTCTCTGGCTACTTGAGGTATCACACTAAAAATCCATACAGGAAAAACCAAGTGGATGAAAAATGTCTAATGTTCAGACTATGACCTAGGAGTTGGATGGGCAATTTGTTTTGTTGGTATATATAAATACTTAATATATATAGTTAGCATATATCTGTATGTTTATATGCACCTATCACATAGAAGGTATATGAATATTTGCTGAAAGAGGGATTCTTTAATAACAGCTCATATTTATGTATCTTTTTCCAGTTTAACAAAGTGTTTCTTAGGTATTGCAGATGGATGATAAGCTGAACCCAAAATTCAGTCAGAGGAAGAAAGCAGGCAGGATTGCATTGGAAACCTGTGAAATGCTTTCAATGATCTCAAGTTGCTCCTGAATGCTCATCTTTTAAATACCAATATTCTAGCTGGGTAGGGAGCACATCCCTGTAATCCAAGCTACTGGGGAGGCTGAGGTTGGCAGATCTCTTGAGCTCAGGAGTTCTGAGATGCAATGGACTAAGCCAATCAGGTGTCTGTACTAAATTCTCCATCAATTTAGTGAGCCATCGGGGAGCACAAGGCCACCAAGCTGCCTAAGGAGGGGTGAATCAGCCTAGGTCAGAAGTGGAGCAGGTCAAAACTCCTGTGTCAATCAGTAGTAGCATCCAGCCATTGGTGGCACCTTTACTTCCAGCCTTGTGAGAGAGGGAGATCTAGTCTTTGAAAAAAAAATCTAGTGATGCTATGTGGCTGTGAACCATAGAACACCATAGTTTCTCAAGAATAGAATTACAGGTGACCCAAAAGACAAAAAGGAAAGGAATGGTGGAAGCCAGCAGGCAGTGACACATAACACTCACTTGTGCAAGAAGTCAAGCAGAAGTCAATGACTGGACCTTTGATTTCATTGATACATGGGGCATTAAGAGGTTAAAGGACTTGCCCAGGCACACCTAGTATGTATCAGAGATGACACTTGAACTCAGGTCTTTCTGACTCAGAGACCAGCTCTTTATCCACAGTGTCAAGCTGTTCCTTTGGGCAAACAGGAAATGTAAGATCAGAAAATATGGTGGGTTGCTCATGTAAGCAGCCACAAGGAACTACAAATGCATAGCATGAACACTACATTTACACCCACTAAGTAAAAGAAGGCCTTGAGGAACAATGAGCAGATCCTTTATGGTGGATGTGTGGGAGGGAGGACATGGAGGAGAATTAATTGCACAGGAGGACAATCCAAGGATGGGGTTACGATCTAAATCACTGGAAGGACTAAGACGAATGGGGAACAGCTCCAGGCCACATGTGGTCCTCTAGGTCCTCAAGTACAGCCCTTTGACTGGATTCAAACTTCACAGAACAAATCCCCTTAATAAAAGGATTTGTTTTGTAACTCAGTCAAAAGGCCACACCCCAAAATCTAGAAGGCCACATGTGGCCTCAAGGCTACAGGTTCCCCAGCCCTGGACTAAGAGATCCTGGATCAACTGAAGTATTGAAGAGGTTTTTCATTTCACCTAGAATGAGGCAAAGCAAATACTCAAAGTGTCTAAAGAAGAGCAGATGTCCCCCCATTTTCCCTAAGCCCAGAATGAAGCAGCTGCCAGAACCTTTGGCCCAAGAGAACCAAGAGCACCTGTCACCAGAGGTGACATCTTCACCTTCCACTAGGCTTTTTTCTCTCATCTGCATGTGTGGAGGGAGAGGTTAATGGGAAGACGGCCCAAGACTGAGGGTGATGGCACCCACTTCTCTCTCGCCTTTGGGAAGCTAGACTTAAGCTAGTCTGGGGTTGGAGCCCCCTTAGACCAATTTGGCTCCAGGATGGGAGAAAGGGCAAGGTATCCTATTTTCTCCACCAGGCTGGGCACTTTCTAAGAAGGCAATTTCCCTGTTTCCTTTCTCTCCAGAATACATGGTCTCTAAGGTCCTCCAGCTCTGAACGGATGGTGTTGTGATCCCATGAGATACACCTGGCTTGAAGTCTATTGTCCAGTCCAGTGGATCCCAATGTTTCAACAACAAAAAAAGTGCTTGAACTCTCAAGTCATTTCATATACTACTTATAATATTCTGCAATTATTTATTGCTTAAGGCACCATTAATGAATTTTTAGCCTCAAATTGCCTGGACCATCACTCTCCAAGGGGTTTGCAAACCTTTAAGCAGGAACCACTTGGTTAGTTCTTTAGGCTGTGTGACCTGTAAAGAGCAGAGTAAGTACGATGTAGTAAGGTCCTGAGGACTTAGGAAATGTCCAAACATTCATATCATCACATGTTACACATCAAAGGAGCATAATTCTGCAAACACAAAACAAAACTTATAGGAAAAGTAGGGCTTTTATCATAATGTTCTTTTCGCCCTCTAGTGGCAAAGTGAAGGCATTACTCCTGTTATTTCAAAATAAAATCTAAAGTTCAATAGCCTGGTTGTGTAGCCTACAAATCTTTTCTAGTCCCCAGTGAAATAAGGTCACTTCTCTGGGAATGGACAGTCTCCTCATTTTTAGGTTATGAGATGCTCAAATCCCGACTCACCCCAACATACATCATTAAAATAGCGACTTACAGCGCTTCGGGATTTGCAAAGTACTCTGTAAATGTTATCTCATTTAAGCTTCACGGGAACTCTGGGAGGCTGGTGCTATTCTTAGCCCCATTTTACTGATGAGGAAACTGTGGTTAAGTGACTTGCCCAGGGTCACAGAATTAGTAAGAGTTTGAAGCCAGTCTTCCGGTCTCCAGGCACAAGGCTCTACCCACCGTGCCACATAGCACTTACAGAGTGCAAGTCTGTATTCCTTTTCGTGGGCAGCCAAAATGGATGGGATCGACCAAAGCCTTGGCAGCACGGACCTGCTGAGGCAGCAGGAGTCAGAGACTAATGTATTTGAATGCATGTGGCTATATGGAGGAATTGGAGGGCCTGTCGAGGGAGTGATTTATAAGGTACACAAGCTGAAAATGGCATCGTTCAGGAAAACCAGCGTCGTCCTCTATTTATTCATTGTGACCCCCAATTTAGTCAATACGCACTATTCTCCATGGTTTTTACTGCTTCAGTGATACTTCAATGACCAAATGAGACATTTGTTAAGTGCTTAGCTAAATACCTGTCACATAGTAGGTGCTATATGAATGTTTTGGGGCAGCTAGGTGGTGTAGTGGATAGAGTTCTGGGCCTTGAACTTGGGAGACTTGTGTTTAATTATTTATTTTTCATGGGAAGCCTGGGTTCACTTTATTCTCCCCCCCCCCCAACTTAACAGTATTTAATTTTTACCAATTACGTGTAAAGATAGTTTTCAACATTCACTTTTATAAGGTTTTGAATTCCAAATTTTTTTTCTCCCTCCCCCCTCTCCAAAATGGCTTACAATCTGATATAGGCTGCACATGTACAATCATAATAAACATATTTCCACATTAGTCACGATGTGAAAGAAGAATCAGAATAAAAGGGGAAAATCACAAGAAAGAAAAAAAAAAGAGAAAGTAGTATCCTTCACTCTACATTCAGACTCTATAGTTCTTTCTCTGGATGTGGATAGCATTTTTCATCATTGAATCTTAGAATTGTGGAAGACCTGAGTTTAAGTCTGGCCTCAGACACTTACTAGTTGTGTGACCCTGGGCAAGTCACTTAACTCTGCTTGGCCAAGTTCCCTCATCTGTAAAATGAGTTGGAGAAGGAAATGGCAAACCATTCTAGTATCTTTGCCCAGAAAACCCCAAATGGAGTCACGAAGAGTTGGACACGACCGAAATGATGGAACAACAACATATAATATTTATTCCCTTCCCTTCCTCCAACAAACTTCAAGGATACTTCAGTGAGTCTGTGATCTTATCAGTGGGGGTACTTTCTTCCATGATGCACATCTCAACCCATCCATGGCCCTCTCATCTCTGGTAACTCTTGTGCACCTCCTCTCATAAAACCTCTAAAAGGGGTCCACCCAATACAATGGGTATTCCTTTAGTTCTTTGGATGTGTGTGCTGTCCATCGGTGCTCCCTTGCCATGCCAAGTGACAAAATATGTCTTCTTTCCAGTCAAAGGTCCCTCTGATGGTATCCTTCTATACGGTTTCCCTTGCTCCGTTCTTTGTTGTAGAGGTATTGATACCTGCACCCACAACATACCTCTCCATTGCCCATTGGGTGATCCTCAAGTTTAATTATCTGTAGACTCTAATATTCCATATAGCATCACCCACTGGAAAAATCTTGTTTAAAAAGATGAGCCTTTTTTAAAGAGGGGTTTTTTTGGTGGGGGTAGGGGAGAGAAGCATCATTAAAAACAATTCATGGTCATTGTTAATAATAATAATACCCTATACTTTTCAAAGCACTTATCTACATAATGTCATTTGATCCTATAGCACTGTGGGGTATTACCAGCTTGGTGTCCCAGAGCAAGTTAGTAATAAAACCAAGAATCCTGTGTTTGGAAGCTTAGGAAACAAACAGTAGCAACAGCTCCTGCCCTCCTGGCACCACAATCTAGTAGGAGAGATAGAGCTTACATACACCTAAGTATCCTCTAATCATGTCACCATTAGCAGCAGCTTTCTTGACTCCTTGAAGCCCAGTCACTTGTGAACCTGACTATAAATCTCTGACCCTGGTTCTTTATTTTCTCATGTTCAAACAGACACTCTTATGGATCGTTAACCTTTATTCCTTGTTAGATCTGCCCAGTGTAGTGGGAAAAGCACCTAGTCATTTCATTTCTCTGGACCTAAAACATTCTGAGCTCATACCAAACTGCTACAGGAGACAAAGAAAGTCAAGCAGCCCTGCTCTAGGGTCCCTTCTACCTCTAAGTCCTTTGAATACTTTGAACACATTTGCTAGTCAGCAAATTCACCCCAGAACAAGTTCACCCATCTGATAATTGTAAATGCTCTTGAGCTTCCATATTTTGCATATGAAAATCTGGAAGGTGAATTCACTCTTGGAGGTCAGACCTTGGGGTTAATCCCAGGGATGGCTTATGCTACTTTTTGGGGGCAGGCTGACCCAGAAGAGACCTTTCAAGTTTCCAATCAGGTGATGGCTTCTCCTGGGGCAGTGGTTTGATAACCAAAAAGGCTCTCAAGAGAATACAGTTTGCATACAGTTTGTTTTCAGTATAAATGATAACAGGGCTCACAAAAGCATATTTTTAAAGTATATAAAATGACCCCAAAATACAGTAAAACTTAAAACCGATCTAAGATTTTTAGGACACTCTGGAAGCGCCCTGGACCAGTGGCGGTGGTGCATGCAGTACTCTTTTTCTCCTGCAGAAGGCGGTGCAGAGTAGGGGCGTTTGCATTGAGGTGGGGACCCAGCAGGTATGGGTAAGGCTCATTCTGTCGGGGGCGGGGCGTGCGCGACGTCAGAGGCGGGGCTACCATTCGCCACGCCCCCAATTCGCCCAGAGCATGAAGCGATTGGTGGGGAGTCATCGCCTAACCGCGCCTGTTGGCGGAGGGAGGAAGAGGGTTGTGTTCGGGGTGGGTGACGCCAAGGCGGTGGCGGCAGTGGCGGTGGTGGCGGCGGCCCCGTCGTATCTTCTCGCTGTCCTCTCGCGCAGGTGAATGGCTGCGGGATGGAGAGCGAGGGGAGCGGCGGGAGCGGGGGCTCGGCCGGGCTCCTGCAGCAGATCCTGAGCCTGAAGCTTGTGCCGCGGGTGGGCAACGGGACGCTGTGCCCCAACTCCACCTCCCTCTGCTCCTTTCCAGGTACCGGCCGCGCCTGCGCCTGCGCGGGGGGGGGGGGGGGAATGCCACGCCCCTACCGTCACGTGACGGGCGACGGGCGCCGCCCCTTCCAGCAGAGCCTCTCGGTCCCGGCGCCCTGACCCGGGACCTTCCCGCAGCCGTAGGAGGGGAGAGAGGGTCGGGTGGGCCCCTGACTGGCCGGCGGCCTTTGAGCCGTTTGCTTCCGTAGACTGGAGCGGAGCGGCGTCGCCTTCCCGTTTCCTGGCCAGGCGAGTGCCCGTTTCCCAGACCTCAGGCCACGGCTTTAGCCTTTCAGGTCATTTGGAGTGGGGGGCGGGGCAGGAGGGCAGGCCTGGCTCTTTTGAAAACAATCCGGACCAGTTATTATAATAATAATGATAATGATAATAACAGCTCGCGTTACATCGCTCTGTGAGGTTTAGAAAGCACAACTATCATTTCGTTTGCTCCTTATCAGAACCCTGCGAGCTTAGAGCTTTCTCTGTTTTACACGTGAGGAAACTGAGGCAGGGTTTGAAGGCACCGCGATGGCTTCCACAGTTGTCCTCAACAAACGCGTATTAAGGGTCTTAGAAAATAGTAGGACAGAAACGGGCTGCTGGTGGTCAGCAGCCGTCCTGGCCTTAAACCACACACGGTGGCGTAGTTGTGGTCTGGATCTGGCTCTGTCCGGTGCGAATGCCTGGGCACCGCCCGCCTGGCAGGTTTTCTGAATGGTTTGTGAAAAATACGTGGCAAGAATTAATAACCAGGTTGGAATAGATGCCGCCGTCGTAGTAATCGTGGCTAGAAAGATACCAGAACCCGTTTGACAGCGCATCACTCCAAAATAGATGGAGTACAGAGCATGTAATTCTTTAAAAAGTCAGAAATTTATAAGCACCCTGCAACCCTACTGGAGCTAGTCTCAGATTCTCTCTTTTTAAAAAACGTTACCTCTTTTCTTATGTTTGTGTGGACTGAGAACAATGGGTATGACGAGGCAGGGCTAGATAATTTTGGGAAGTGATATATGAAGAGCATTGGTCTCAAGAGACCTGGGTTCTAGTCCCCACCCTGCCCCTTATGAGCTATTATCTTGTCATTTCTTAACATCTTTAAGCCTCAGTTTCCTCACCTGTAAAAGAGAGGGTTACACTAGATAGTTTAGGTCCCTTTTGGTTCTAATGTTTTCTGACTGAATGCTTACTTTCTGTACATTCTTATTTGATTCAGTTTTCCATGGCTACTACTGCAAGGCTCTGGGCTGAGCTCTAGAAATAGAAAGACAAAGTAAGACACAAACTGGTTTCAGGGAGTTTACAGTCCAGAGGTGTCTGAACAGCTGTGATACAAGTTAGAATATAGGATAGAGTCACCAGTACTTGGTAGAAGAGTTCTGAGGAGCAGGAGAGGGAAAACTTTTCTATGGAGTATCAAGGAAGACTTCCTGGAGGAGGCCCTACCAGAATCTGGGCATTGAAAGAAGGGAAAAATTTCAGTGTTTATTCCTTTTCTCAGCCTGAATCTTAGGACTAATTATTATCACACCTATTTTTATTAACTGTTTTATTAATTATTATCATGCCTACTTTTCAAATAAGGCAATCTAATCAAATTGATTAATGGTCTTGACACAAAATTCCAAATATTAAGTGGACATAGGTAAGCTTCCAAGTTCCATAGTTTTGCCAGTCTACCTGTGGGTATAGTGGAAAGAAGGGGAAAGAAAGCAGGTCTTTGTGGGAGGGAGGGGGATGGCAAGGAGACCTGGGTTCAAGGCCTGCCTCTGATAACAAACTGGCTGAGTGACCATGTACAGGTATTTAAAGGGTTCCCTAAGCAACTCTGTTTGCATAGACATTTCCATACTGGAAGTTCCCCAGATGGAGAAAGTCATAGGTGGGGAACCTGCTAAAGAAGCAGTGACTATCCTGGTTTTAGTACTGAAAGGTCTGATCCTTCTGGGTATAGAGGATTTTCTTCTGTGTGCCTTGTACCTTAAGAAGTATTTCTAACAAGTCATTCTATTGGTTTTTGGGTCGTTGTAAATACAGTAAGTATAGTGATGGCCTTTAAAATTTGATCTTGGTTGAAATTCCAAAATGTATTTCAATTTAGCTTATACCAGATATCCTGAATTCACATAGTTCCCATTTTGAACCCATTGAAAAGGTTTACTTGGGTTTTATTGTCTACTCAGCATGGAATGTCATTGCTTTGAATATTTTGAGGTTTATCACTCAGGAAATTATGAATTGATTTTCTTTTCTACTTACATTTGTATTTGGCTTCTGGTCTTTAGCATAACTTTCTTTATGCTTATTCACTTTTTAAGAAAATCAAATTTGATTCCTTCCTTTTGCCCAGTACCACCCTTAGAGTCTATAAGGGATGAAAATTTACATCACAGATTTTTCACGTTTTGTGGTTGGAAAGGCCTTCAGTGGCCATCTAGTCTATCCCATTCAGTTCAGACTCTGAAGATCACCTGGCAGGATAAGGTACCAGACACTGAGGTCCTTACTTGAACTAAACTGCCAAGCATTCAAACTCTGCTTCAGAGAGCGCAGTTCCGATAGGCTGGCCACATTGTTCGAATGCAAAACGTACACTTGCCAAAAAGACTATTGTATGGAGAGCTCACACAGGGCAAGTGTTCACATAGTGGCCAGAAGAAGCAATACAAGGACACTCTTAAGGTCTCTCTCAAGAACTTTGGAATTGATTGTGTGACATGGGAGACATAGGCACAGGACCACTCAGCATGGTGTGCCCACATCAGAGAAGGTGCTATGCTCTGTGAGCAAAGCAGAATTGAAAACAGCTCAAAGGAAATGCAGGATGTGCAGGTTTGGAGTATCCACCCCAAATGTTCACATGGATTATTTGTGCCCAACCTGTGGTAGAGCATTCCGAGCTTGTAGTGGCCTGATCAGCCACAGTCGGACACATCAAATCTTGACTCAAGCATAGTGATGTCATTTTGGTCCTCCCCGAGAACGACGGACAACAGCCAACCAGTCTATCTCATACCTGAAAGAAGTATTTACATTGAGCTACCTACTGAACAAATGTTCATTGAGCCTGTTTAAGACCTTCAGTGAGGGGGAACCCGATGCCTCCTGGGACAACCCATTAGAACAGCTAAGGTTGTACAGTAGATTGAGTTCCTGGCCTGGAGTTGGGAAGATGAGTTCAAATCAGACCCCAGACATTTAGTAGCTGTGTGATTATGGGCAAGTCACTTAACTGTTGTCCACCTCAGCTTACTTATCTGTAACATGGCTATAATAATAGCACTTACACTTGATTGAAGGTCAGTAGAATTTGGGGCAAGATGGGTAGATTTGAGAGTTACTAGCATAAAGATAGTAATTAAATCCATGGGAGCCTGAAGGCCCAGGACAAAACCCTGAGGGACACTGGTGGTTAGAGAGGGTGATCTGGAAGAGGATCCTGCAAAGGAGATAGAAGGAGCTGTCAGATAGGTAGGAGGAGAACCAGGAGAGAGGGGTGTCCCCAAAAAAACTAGAGAGGAGAGTTTGCAGGGAGAGAACGTGATCAACAGTGTCAGAGGCTGAGGAGAGGTCAAGGAGAATGAAGACTGAGAAAAGGCCACTGGATTTGGCATCTAAGAAATCATTGATAACTTTGGAGAGAGCAGTTCTAGTGGAATGATAAGGTTGGAAGCCAGATTATAAGGGGAGTAAAAAGAGAGTGAGATGAGAGAAAGTGGAGGCATCTATTGTAAATGGCCCTTTCAGGAATTCAATTACAAAAATCAGAAGAGAAATAGGATGATAGTTAGCAGGGATAGAAGATGAAGTGAGGGGTTTTTCAGTATAAGGGAGACATGGGCATGTTTCTAAGCAGTAGTTGGGGATAAATTGAAAATAAGTGAAAGAGTGAGGATGACAGAGGGGGCAATCTGTTGGAGGAGTCAGGATTAGAATGGGATTGCTTGAACCTAGTAAAGGGGTCCTTGGTAAGGAGTAAAGCCACTTCATCATGTGAGACAGGGATGAAGGAAGAGAGTGGCAGAGGGCACCAGAGTGATAGGAGATGAGGAAGAGGGGAGAAGAGGGAGCTCATAGGGATGGCCTCCATTTTTTCTGAAGAATATGAGGCAGGGTTCTCTGCTGAAAGGGGAAGGGGTGTCATCATGGGGGGTTTCAGGAGGGATGACGTGTGGAAGAGTCACTGTGGAGAGTGGGAGAGTGTATTGATGAGGGAGGTGCATTAGCAGCATGTTCTATGTCAGAGATGCCTAGCAGCATCTGCCTCCATCTCCCTCCTGTATACTCCTCTCCCCTGCCACTTTCACCACCTCTGGACAGGCCCTTATCACTTGACACTAGCCTTTGGTTGGTCTCCATCTCTCTCTCTCTCTCTCTCTCTCTTTCTCTCTTTCTCTCTCTCCCTCTCTCTGTCACACTCACACACACACACACACACACACACACACGCACACGCACACGCACACGCACACGCACACGCACACGCACACACAGACACAGACACACACACATTCAGTAAACTCCAGTGGCTCCATATCACCTCCAGGATTAAATACAAAATCCTCTGGCTTTTATAGCCCAGCCCCTTCCTACCTTTCTAGCTAGTCTTCTTACACTTTACCCTCCCTCCTCTTTGTACTCTTTGATGTGACTCCCCATCTCCCATTCTGAGCGTTTTCACTAGGTATTCCTCATGCCTGGAATTCTTTTCCTCCTCATCTCCGCCCCCTGGCTTCCTTTACTCCCTTTGCATCTCACCTAAAGTGCCTCCTTTTGCAAGAAGCCTTTCCCAGTCCTCCTTAATCTTAGTCACTTCCTTTTGAGTCTGTCCCCAATTTATCCTATCTATAACTTGTTTGTACATAGTTGTTTGCCTCTTGTCTCTCCCATTAAACTCTGAGAGTCCCTTGAAAGCAGGGACTGTTTTGTTTTTTTGTTGCCTCTCTTTATATCCCTAGTGTTTATCACAGTACCTGGTGCTTAATAAATGCTAGTTCACTGACAGACTGACCACGCTCTTAGATATTCTCTCTTTCATTATGACTAATTTCTTTTGCTTCTTCTCCTACACTTCTCCTGGTTTCTGACTCATTCTTAGTCTCCTTTGTTGGGTATCTACATATCCAGTCTTCATTCCTCTCCTGAGCTCCAGTCCTTTTCCACTGACCAGCTTCTGGACTTTTCCATCTGAATGTCCCAGAGGCATGTCATACTCCACACGTGCCCAAAGAGAATTTATTGTATTTCCCATTAAATTGGCATGTCTTCTCTGTTTCTATTGACACACCCTCATCCTTGGAGTCACCCTAAAATCTCCCTCACTCCTCACATCCAGTCACTTGGCAAGTCTTGTTAATTCTACCTCCACGACATCTGTCCCATCTGTCATCCCTTTTTCCTCACTCTATATCTCTATCACCACTCTAGGGTGACTTCCTAGGAGGGATTAGACCCTCATCACCTCTTACTTGAAGTACTGAAAAAGCTTCTTGATTGGTTTCTTTGCTTAAAAGTCTCACTACTCCAATCCATTCTCCACATGGCTGCCAAAATAAATTCTTAAAGTACAGGCCAGACTGTGTCACTCTCTTGCTTAAGAATTCTTAGTTGCTTTAGCATAAATCAGTCAACCAACATACCTTTATTAAGTGTTTACTATGTGCCAAGCACAGATGTGCTGTGCTGAAGAAGTAAAGAAAAAATACTAAAGGGGCCTTCAAGGGACCTTTGTTTTATCAGGGAATATATGTTTTATACTGTAAAGCATAAATGTGTTCTTTTTACCATGTAAGATCACTTATAATCTGGCTTCAGCCCACTTTTCCAGACTCATTTCACAAGATCAAATGAGATAATATTTATTTAAAAAATAGTACTTAGCATGGTACCTGGCACACAGTTGGCATCACATAAGTGCTTGTTTCCTTCTCTGTCCCCATTACTTCCCCATGTATACAACGAGTCCTACCTAAATCAACCTGCTAGCTTTTTCCTGTATATAGCATTCTACCTCCTAATGCCATGTTGTCTACTGTACTAGTAATGAACTTTTTCCTCATTTAGGCTTAGAATTCCTAGTTGCCTTCAAATCCAATTCAGCAAGCAGTTATTAAGCACATGGTGGTGCCCTGTGTTGTCCTTCAGGTTGAAGATATCAGACTTATGAAATCTACCCTGCTATTAAGGACTTAATTCTGCTGGATACATAGGAAATATATACAAAACAAGGGTAATTACTGGTGTGGAAAGATAACAACTGGAAAGACCTGTTGGAGGAAGCAACCCTTGAACTACTCGAGGAAGAGAAATACCTAGACTTAGAGGCTAGACAGCCTGGAATGGCATGGGGAAGGCCACCAGTAGGCCAATTTGGCTTTGCTGTAGAGTTTATGAGGGGAATATTGTGACATCAATCTGGAAAGATAAGTCTGAGACAGACTCAGAAGGGCTTTAAATGTCAAGGAAAGGTGTTTGTATTTTATCCCAGGGGCATCAGAGAGAAGGGGAGTGACAGGGTCAGGCCTGGAAGATGGATTGGAGAGGGCAGAGACTAATTTAAAAAGCCTGTTGTAATATCCAGGCAAGGGGTAATGATGGCTTGAACCTTGTTGATTGTCCTGGGAGTACAGAGGAGACAGAGGGGAGATATATTTTGGAAGCAGAGTTGACAAGACTTGGCAGTTGATTGTAAGGATGATGGTATAGAAATAGGGCAGGAAGCTGGGAAGACAGGATGGGTTTAGGTTTGCATATGTTAGGTGTCTATGGGACATTTAAGTGCGATATCCAGCAGGCATTTGGTGATTTGGGACGGATGTTCAGGGGAGAGAGATGGGTGCTGGATGTATAGATTTGGAATCATCTGCATAGAGATGATAGACCAGAGCTAATGTGCTCACTGAGTGTGTAGAGAGAGAAGTGAAGGTTCAAGGCAAAGCCCTGGGACCTACCTATGGTTAGGACACTGGACTTAGGTGGTGATCTAGCAAAGGAGATTGAGAAACAGGTGGGAGGAAAACCAGGGTTAACATTGTTAAGGAAACCCTGGATAGAGTATTCAGGAGGAGGGCTGAAGTCAAGAAGTATAGGGACTGAGAAAAAGCCATTGGAACTAGCAATTAAGAGAAGATTGGTTACCTTGGAGAAAACTATTTCAGTCAGGGGAGGGGGAAGGGGAGGGTTGTTAGAAGCCAGATTGTTAGACATTGAGAAGTGAGTGGCAGATGAGCCACAATATAATGGGCCATTTCTAGGAGTTTGTGTATGAAAGTTTTAGGAGTTTTGGTATAGCTTGACAGAATGACAGGGTCAAATGAAAGGATTTTATTTGTTTGTTTTTTTAAGGTAAGGGTTGGAAGACTTTTCTAGGAAGCTAGGAAGTAGCCTTGTAGAGAGAGACTGAAGAATGTGTGTGGTGGTGGGTAACTGAACGGGCAAGAGACTGCAGGGGATGGGAGCAAAGGCAAGGACAGAGAGGTCAGTCTTGCCAGGAGAATGAGACAGAGGTAAAGGAGGAGGTGCTGTTGAGGGGATTAGGGTGTAGAATTGGGGAGAGAGGATACTCAGCACAGAGCTCAGTTTTCTCAATGAATGAGGCTGAGGTCCTCCGATGAGAGGGAGGGGGATGGAGGCGTTGTGTTTCACTTGAGTTGAGAAGAGAAAATTCGGAATAGAGCATAGGAGTGTGGAGCATTTGGGCTAGGGAATAGGGAGTGTGACAGAGAACCAGGGAAAAATAACAAGCCAAAGTACCAAAAATATACAAAATACAAAAATAACAAACCAAAGTAGGGCAGGGCAGTGAGAAACCAGTTCATAGGAGATAAATAAGAAAGCAGAATACAGCCCAAGAGTGCACATGTCTGTGTGATTCCTTTTAGCTATAACTGGCCTAAAATTAATCTGTATGTGCTTTGTATTTACTTATCTGTATGTGTTATGCCTCAGAACATGAGCTTCTTGGGGGCAGAGAATATTTAGTTTTTACCTTTGTATCCGTAGCACAATGCCATGTTTGTAGTTGTGTTTGTCCTTCATTCTTCAAGAGGACCATGACATCAGGGAAATGATGACATGACTTGCACTTGACTTTGATTTGAGTGAGGGGAGTCTCTTCAAGGTCACCAGCCTCACTTTCTCCTCCAGAGCCATCTGGGTCCAGTGGCCTGATATTCACCAGGATGACTGGAGATGCCCCCCTTGTACATAGTAGGCATTTAATAAATGCTTATGGCATTGAATAAGAAAGGAGTATGAGGTTTTAGGTAGGAAAAGTAATTTCTTCCACGGGAAGGGGGTGGGAACAAGGGAAGGCTTCCTTCTAAAGTCAAGATTTGAGCTGTGTTGTGGATTTCAATAGGAGAAGGGCTGTATAATTATGTACAGTATATGTTTTGTTGACTAAATTTATTTCCCTTTTGTCCTTTAATAGAGAAGGTTCTACTCTGGATTATTTTTGAATTGTAGATTTTGGGCTAGAAGAGGCTTTAGAAACCATCAGACCCAAACCCTTTTCCAACAGTTTGAAGGAACTGAGGCCCAGATAGGTGAAATGATTTGGCCCAAATCACCCAAGTGGTGAGTGTCAGATGCTGAATGTTTGAATACACTTCTGACTTCAAATCCACCTGAATCATTCAATTAACATTTATTAAGACACTCTTTATGGAGGTGTCAGGTAGGACATCCAGTTGGGGAATGGCTATTGGGCCAGTTTGGCTTGAGTTCAAGAAAGGGTTTCCAAAGGGGAGTAGTATGAAATTAGGTTGACAGGGTGGGTGGGAGCCTGTCATGGAGGCTTTGAAATGCCAGCCCAAGGGTTTGTACTTCCTTCTCTAAGCACTGGGAAATCATGAAATGTTGGTGAGTAGGGGTGACATGGTCAGGCCTCTTCCTCAGGAATAGTAGTTCATCATCTGTGTTCCCACACAGATGGGTTGGACAAGGCAGAGAGTGCACACTGGGAGACCATTTAAGAAGATAAATAGTAGTCTAGGCTGGAGATAATGAAAACTTGACCTAGCCTGGTAGCTTTGTGATGCAAAAGTGTTGTAGAAAATGTATCTATAAGACTTGGGAACTGATTGGGTATGGGGAGATGAGGGAGAGAGAAGAATCAAGAACCAGTCTGAGACCACAGATTTAGAAATTATGCCTGACTTTAAAAATACTTCATTTATACCTCTGTTTTATAAATATGGGTATTCCCTCCAATAGGACGTGTCACACCACCCTACTTTTCTTTAGCTAAAATTTGCTGTCAGTCTGGAAAAATCATTTCTAAGAGTATTTTATCACACATTTTATCACACTCTTCGTACTACATTTTATTTTATTCAGCAAGCATTTATTAAGCTTCTGCTGTGAACCTGGAATTATACTTGGTGTTGGGGATACAAAGCCCCTGATCTTGAAGAGCTTACATTCTATGATGGGGGGAGGGGGCACAACACATACATATACACATGAATACAAAATGTGTACAAAGGTCCTCTTGGAATCAAGGACTTAAGGTTTTCATTAGCCAAAGGAAGAGCCACCTTATCCTTGGAGGCTGAAACAAAGGAGGCAAGAGGATGGGGAAGGATATGTACAGGATTTGAATCATACAGAAATCAATAAAGAGCTCTGAATAGATGGCAAGTTTTAATGTACAGTGGATTGAAGGGAAATTGCTTGGTTTTTCAAAAGTGCCCCATAGAATGGTGTTTATTTTATAATAGTCCTATTGATCAAAAATAATGTATATGTACTATACTGTGAATCTTTTATTTTATAATAAAATCTTTTTTTCCTAGTTGTATTGATTAAAATCTTAACTAATTAAATTTAAAGTCTCAAGTCCTCCTATCTTAAGGCATACATATGTGTATATACACATTTATATATGAAGTTACTTATTTCATATCTCCACCCCCCCCAAAAAAAAACCCAAACCACCCCAGACTCTACCTTAAAAAATTTTTTTTAATGATTGTAACTTTCAGAGGAAGCACTATAGATGAGTTTTTCCTGCATGTAGTAATTTAATGTCTGATTTTAGAGCTAGAAAAGGTTGAAATATGATTCACTGTTAACCCTACAAATCCTTAATTTTCTTCATTGTTTTCATTTATGATTCAACGCTCATACTAGTACCTTATGGGGGATCGTTGGCAGGATTTGAAATAATAATCAGAAATGATGTTATAGGCCTTCTTGGTTGATTCTTCTTCCCAGTGTCTTTAGTGGGTAAGAAGAGGGTGCACCATGCCGTGTGGCCATTTATTGTTGTTATCAGACCCCTTGATAAATATATCAAGGTTTTATTTTAATGATTGGTTAAAATTCTGCTTCTTTGAGAAGGTGCAGTGGGTTCCCGATTAAAACGTTTTTTATAAGCTTTGTGGAATATGTATGAATCCAATTCTAGTGAAATTGGTTTTAGTATATGTATTGCCAGTGCGATATAAGCAGCTGCTATGAATATGCATACATATTTTAAGGATTGAATCGCATAGTATAGTAAGCACTCTTCACTCAAAACCAAACCCAGCACAACAGTTATTCTGCACACTAGGGCAATACAAAACATCATTATAGAAATACAGAAAAACAATCTCAACAGAGTAACAGAAATATTTACACACATCACCAGACCAGGGAGTACCGACATCTAAGTCCTCATTCACAGCTGGGGGCCCCTTGATAAGAGCTACCCAGAGCCCTAATCCAGGAAATCAGAAAGGTCTTAGGTGAAATGTCTTTCTTGTGATTGAGCCCCCAAGGCAATATCAACCTTCCAGAATATATATAGTTTTCAAAGAAAGACTCGGCCCCTGATTGGCTCTGTGTGACTCAGCACAGGATGTGTTACAGCTGTGAACTGGGCCACAGTTCAAAGGAATAAGACATCCGTGATTGATAAGGCAAACTACCTGTGTGCCTTTAGACCTGGGAACATGGCCCCTATTCCAAGGAGAAAAAGGAAATATATGTAGTCACATAAGTGTATAAATGTACAGGGAAGATCTTTATATTCCATTAACCCTTCAGTATAGGAAAAATGTTTAATGACATTAAAGTACCCTCCCTGTTACTGTAGTGAACAACACCATCTTCTCAGTCCCTCAAGCTCAAAACGTACGAATCATTCTGGGTTCCATCAATCTCTTTGCAAAGCCTGTAGGTCACCTTTGTACCATCTCTGCTGTGTGCCCCCTTCTCTCCCGTGACACTGCCACCCCCTGGTGCAGGCCCTCATTGCCAAACACCTGGACTACTGCAGTAACTCTCCCCACTCTGATCAGCCTCCATGCAGCCACCAAAGAAATCTTCCTAAAGCACAGGTCTGATCATGTCACATACACACCATCCTCTCACACACATTCAGTAAACTCCAGTGGCTTCCTGTTGCCTCCATGATCAAATACAAAATGCTCTTTTTGACATTCAAAGCCTTCCATAACCCACTCCCCCTTGTACCTTTCCAGCTTCTTAACACCTTACTCCCCACCACATCTTCGTTCTGGTGACCCTGGCCTCCTGGCTCCACTAGGTACAAGACACTCTTGGCTCCAGGCATTTTCTCTAACTGTCGCCCATGCCTGGAATGCTCTCCCTCCTTGTCTCTGCCTACCAACTTCCTTTATATCCCAACTAAAATCCCACCTTTTACAGGAAGCTTTTCCCAACCCCTCTTAATTCTAGTGCCTTGCCTCTAGATATTTCCCATATATCCTGTATGTAACTTGCTTTGTAAGTATTTTTTGCATATTGTTTCTCCCATTAGACTGTTAGCTCCTTGTGAGCAGGGCAGTCTTTTGCCTCCTTTTGTATCCCCAGTACTTACTTAGTATATTGCCTGGCACTTATAGGTGCTTAATAAATGTTGCTTGATTGATCAATTGACAATAATCAGTTTCTTTAACATTAAGTAGTACTTCTTTCCCACCATTTTGTTTCTGCTTCAGCCACATGTAGGAAGGCATTTACTTTGAGGAGTTTGCAGCAGTCTTCCCTTAGCAAAGCAGAGGCAGCCTGGTGTGGTGCATGGAGAGCTGGCTGGGGAGTCGTTTTGGCCGTCTGACCCTGGGCAAGTGTAACAACAATGTGACTGGCAGCTGCTGTTGGGTCATAAGGCCAATAACACCATCACACGGAAGGGCTGCTAGCACAGGTTCTTTGATCTGCTTTTCTAAGGAAAGCAACTTTAAGGGGTTAACAATATCATTTTAATTAAACACACACACACACACACACACACACACACACACACACACATATATATATATATATAAATAAATATATATCATTCACTTAGTTCAGGGGGAAAAGTTAACACCCTGAACTTCAGAGAGAATACAAACAGAAACTACAAGCATACATTTTATAAACAGAACAAACACAAATCAACACATAGGCTTCTAGCCATCTAACTATAGCAATACATACAGTTACCAGAGAGAGAAGCATCAACATCTGGGTTTTTAAAGGGGGTTGGGGGGGGGTGTTCTGTGACAGCTACTCAGAGTCTTGTCTGGCCAAATCACAGGACACTCTTCCAGTGAGTGAGAACCCTAAACAAAATGTCAGAGGGCATCACAACCGTGCAACTCAAACCCATGTGGCCTAGGCTTTCTTGTTTCTTAAGCCGGTCATCAAAGACCCTCGAGTCAATCAAAGAAACAGAGGCAAGACTCCTCAAAGGCACTCGATTACCTCAGTGCTGAGAAGCACTCAGACAAAAAACAGCCACAAGTCCCACTTTGCTTGTATTACATTTGAAAGGCAAGACAGAAAGGTACTTGATTACCTTAGCATTCCAAAAGAGAAAACCGTAAAAAAAAAAAAAGTCCCACCCTTCTTACCTTTACAGCAAGTCAGTGAGCCTCTTAGTTCTTCACAGCGTCTCTCTGAGACTGGAAATTACAGAGCAGCTGCAGATCTGCATTGACACCAATAAACTCACAGGCTCAGTCATCCTCCCCAAAAGCCATAAGCAAAAGAGTAAACTTGGAGCTGAGGTTCTTTTTTTTTTCTTTCTAATGTATTTTCCTTTTTAAAAAATTTTACTGAAAGTGCATGTTTTGGCATTGCCCTCCAGGTATTCTTTGGTCCTGTGATGTGGACCTCCTTGCTGTTCCCTACATGGGCCCTTCTGTCTCCAACCCTGGGGCATCTTCTCTGGTTTCCTTCCTTCCCTCCCCTAGAACGCTCTCCTTCCTCACCTACACCTTTGGGTTTCTGTTAGGCCCAGCACATCCAAGATATTCCTGAAACGCAGACGCCATTTCTCATGCCAGTGCCCAACGTCACAAGGCTACTCTGGATTTATTTTGTGACTGTTCTGTGTATCATTGTTTCTGTGCTTGTTGCCTCCCCGTTAGAATGAGTTTCTTAAGAGTAGACACTGCTTCACTTTTGTCTTTGTATCTCACCCCGATCCCTCTTTGCACCATGCTTGGCCCACCATTGGTTCCTAGTATGTCCTTATTGGTCTTTGTTGAGATAGAAAGGAAACAAACATGCATTTATTAAGTGCCAACTATGTGCCGGGCACCATGGGTAAAGCACAAATGGGTAGAGGAAAACTGCCCAAGTACAAAGAGAATTGGACCAATCTTTAATGAAGTTTGTGAAAATTGAGGTTTATCGATTTTATAGACAGTGAGTCTAAAATGAGTTGCAGTTTTTTACCCAAGAAAGATATATTTGATTTTTCAAAAATCAAATTGTTTTTTAAGCCCTGAATCAAGGGTTTATTGGTTTTGGTTTTTGCATTTGGGTAGGTCCCACGCATCCTGCATTACTCCCCATAGCACAGAATTTAGAATGAGGTGCTTCCATTGAACCCTCTGCTCTGGGGAGGTGGGTATACTTCTCAAATTGACCCAGATGTGGAGTTGACTTTCTTCCTTAGAGTTTGAGTTGGGGGCAGCTACGTGGTACTTCACCAAGTGTAGCAATACTTTTATATATGTGATTGATGCATGCAAGCATTGCTATATTTAAATGGTTTTCAAAATTGGATTTGGGGTTTTATGACTTTTTTTCAGTTATCATAGTGAGAAACTCAACTTCAGATTTTTCATTTTCACCTCTAGAAATGTGGTATGGTGTGTTCCTGTGGGCACTGGTATCTTCTCTCTCCTTCCATGTCCCTGCTGGATTATTGGCACTGTTCACTCTCAGGCATCACAAATATGGTAGGTTCATGTCTGTAAGCATCCTGTTGATGGGCATCGTGGGACCAATTACTGCTGGAATCTTGACAAGTATGTTAGACATTAAAAAATATTGGTTGAACAAGTTTGATATGTCTAATAACTAGCTTTAAGGATCATTTTAGAAATTTGCTTGCGTGGGACTAACAAAAAGAAAAAAATTTAAAGAGATTCCCTGATTTGACCTCTTACTTCCTGTTAACTTGGCTTAGATTTTGTCTTTTCACTGCAGGGGACTTTTTTGGAAAGTTCCCCCTCCCACATCCCCACTCCCCATCCTGTGAATTAAAGCCTTTTGGAAAGGAAAAAAATGCAGAATTTAATGGAAGTCATCACTTCTTTCTACTATAGTTAGCTGCTATTTCTGTTTGACTTGCCTACTGGCCTTGGGGAAGGGGATAAGCATTTATATAGCGCTTACTATGTGCCCAGGGCTAAGTGCTTTTTACAATTATCTCTTTTGATCCTCACAATAACCCTGGGAGGTAGGCACTATTATTCCCATTTTACAGTTGAAGGAACTGAGGCAGAGGTTAAGTGACTTGCCCAGGGTCACACAACCAGTAAATGCCTGGGATTGGATTTAAACACAAGCCTTCCTGTCTCCAGGCCCAGTGCTCTATCCACTGTGCCACCAGCTGTCTACTCTGCATCGCACAGTAATTAATTATTTCCACATGTCCTGTTGCTGAAGGACAGTCTAGGAGTGGAAGGCTAATCGCAAAGTCAAGAACTCTTCACACAATTAATAGATTTCTGTTTCTGGTGTTGTTGGGGTTTTGGGTTTTGTTTTTAGGAGTTTCTTAGGAAATAGAGGTCCACTAGGAATATTTATCTTTTAAATTTAACTTGCTATTTGTGAATATTCCTTTTAAAAGGCAGCCTGTTGAAATGGAAGGATTATGGACTTATGGGCCAGAAAACATTGGTCCTAGCCTCAGCTCTGTCCTTTTATAGCTTTGTGATCTTGAGCAGGCTATTTAATACGTCAAAACATCAGTATGCTTATCTTTAAAATAGATTGATTTGCCTCTCTCACTGTATTTGTGTGAGGATCAGATGAGATAATGTATGTGAGAGCCTATTGAAATGGTAAGTACCCTGGACTTGTAAATCAGTAGGACCCCCTCAGTGATGAGAATGCTGGATTGGGAGCTGGGCAGACCTGGGTGGAATCCTGTTTCTGACACAGCCTTGGCACTCTCTGGGCTGCAGCTATCCCACCTTTTAATGAGGGCTCAGGTTGGATGACTTCTCAGGTGCCTTCCAGTTCTAAATCTGTGATCCAGGGCTCCTGAAACAGACTAATATGGATACAGGGACTATGGCACAAATTTAACTTCTCAAGCAAAGCAAAGCATTGGCCAATCTTTTCACCAGAACACACCAGAAACAACTTAGCCATGGTCAGTGGGATGTCTCTTTCTTTTATGAATCTCCAACAATGAATGAGTTTCTTGTGGTGTTACGTCAAAGGGGCCTAAGCCGGCTGGTCTCCTTCCCTCTGTATCATGAATGTTTGATTCTCTATTGCATTACCCAGAAGAGAAAGATCCCCAGCTAGAGATTCAAGAGGCTTGAATTTGTTTCCACCATATTTTTCTAACCTCATATGGAGATTTAAAGTCTTTGAATTGGGAGGCACCTCAAAGGTCATCTGGCCTAACACCTTTCTTGATATATGATTCTCCTATATAGCATCTCCCAAGTGCTTGTAAACTTCCTTTCATCACTAAGCCCATATTGAACTTCTGTTTTCTGCTTTCTTATAATAGTTACTGACTGTACCATTCATCTTGGCGCTTAATCGTGTAATTGAATGGTTTCATGTGAGTTTATATCACTATTTCAGATAGATTATAAGTTGTGAGCAGAAACCATGATTTATATTTGTAGAGTGTTTTGCACACAGTAGATAATCATAACTATTTTGTGAATAAACAAACTGGGACCAGGGCGATCTTAGCTCTCACTTGAGCCCCGAATCCTAGTTTGGTGTTTAATGGCAATTAGGAAGAATATTGGATCCATCTCCCTTCAACAGGAGATGGTTAATGAAAAGAAAACCTGCATAAATCAAGGAAGCCTGAAACCTTATTTGTCTGCAGCAACTCCTTGTGAGTGGAGATTTCAAGATGTTACAAGGGTTAAATGGAAAAATAAAGGTGTGGGGTGAGAAACCATCTCTGAAACAGTGAAGAACCCCTGTCTTCAATAAAACTTTCTAAGCTTCTGCCCAGGAGGCCTGGAAATACTAGCTAAGCCAAGCAGAGGTCATTCCTGTGCCTCTGACTTGAGGCAGGCCATGGACATGACTTTGTTGGTTGCTTCCAGAAAGATTGACTAAATCACAGTAAAATCTAGTTTCAAGAAGCTGCATCTAAAATATCAAAAGTTAGCTATTTGTAAACCATGTGCATAGTAGTTACAACCTTGCTGAATGATTAGATAGGGGAAGGAATGGGGAAAAAGGCCATCTTCACAAAATTTACTCTTTTCATGTGCAAAAAAAAGTAAAATCCGAATTATAATTATAGTAAAATCTCAAATCTTGTTCTCTCTTTCTTGCATTATTAACCTTTATTTTTCCCCCTTCTTGCTTTTTTAAACAGGTGCAGCCATCGCTGGAGTTTACCGAGCAGCAGGCAAAGAAATGATCCCTTTTGAAGCCCTCACCTTAGGTGTTGGCCAGACATTTTGTGTAGTGGTGGTTTCTTTTTTACGGATTTTAGCAACTCTATAGCATCTGCTTACAGACTATGATAGAACAGACCATGAAGAGAGGATTTCAGATTATTTATTAAGGAAGGGCATAGCTAAAAGTGGTAATTTATTTAAAGTTTTTCAAATGGAAGCAGCTTGAACAAGAGTATATGAAGGCCTGCTGGCTTGGTCCCTTCTTCAGTTTGAAGACAGAGCTCCATGAGCCAAAGACCTTTTTGGTGACTTCCAAATTTCATAGGGTTCATCAGCTTTCCTCTTTGAAGAAATGTCAACTATTTGAGCTCTTTTGTAATTGTACACAAACCTGCACAGCAGTGCATTTGGATTGGTCATCTGTTGTGCCAGTATTCTCTAGGACCTATAAGAAAATGCAGCATTGAGTGTTTTAGAAGATCTGCACAAAAATTACAAAGCAAAATATACTATGCTCAGAGACTGGTGTCTGAGGGGATTAGACTTTATTGAAGTTAGCTTTTCCAACTTTTATTTTGTTACATTTTTGTGACAGTTAAGTGCCAAGTAGGTTTTTGTTTGAGGATCCTAACTGAGAACAAATGTGGTGAAATATTGTAGCAGGGAAATCTATGTAAAATGTGACAATGAGAATAGCATTGATTTCACTGTTTAAAGGGAAAACAGTAACAACTACTGAATAATGATAACACGTGAGTTCAATATTTTGACCTCTGACTATTTAACACTTTGCAATGAGCTAATGAGAACTTCAAAGATTTTTTTTAATGTGAAAATGCAGTTTTGTATTATCAAAATACGCTCGCTAATTCAGACATTTTTTCTGAATACCTGTCATTAGCGCCTTCCTTCTCATTCTGTTAGATTTATTTGATTTTATTGACAAGGTGCCCAGTAGAAAGTAACTTGGACTAAACATTTTTTAGCTTGACTAATTAGAATGCACTTTAGCCATTAGGGCAGAAAGAAGGGGATTCTTCTCTGGGTCTGCTCTTAAGGCCCTCCTTAGGAGATCGTGGCTTGTAGAGAGGTTCAGCTTCAAGTAACGTTGGTGCTTTTGATTGTTTAATCTTAAATTGGATCAGAGCTCTTTTATTCCAGAAAGTGCCTAAAGTTAACTCTAGTTTATTATTCTTAATTCTCTCCTTTCTCTCACATTCTGCCCTTTAAATTAAATCATAGATTTCCCTCAAAAAATTTTGTATTTTACTATGCCAGGAGTAAACCTCAGAATTATTTTAGCTAAGTTTTTGTCCTTTTATTGCTGGTTCATTAGATATAAATTAGAGATTTATTTTCATTCACTGTAGGCCTGAAAACTGTGACTTTAAAGGTGAGAGGATTAATCATAGGATTTATAGAATTGTTATAACACAGAATGCAGTCAATTTTAGGCTCTTTTGATCTGGTTCTGGAATAGTTTAGATTGCTTATGGTAACTAAATCTTGATCCTTGAATAAAAAAATGTAAAGTTTAGGGTATTATTATTACTAAATAATAATCCACACATGATAATATGCATTCTGTTTTAAAAGATATACTTTGCCTCTAATTAATATGAACAGATAACACTTATCTAATAAGAGAACTATACAGAAAAATCATGAAGGAATTACATACCGAATAAAAACTAATTTATTACTAACAGAACACTTATCCAAATCATAAATGCCCTATGCTTGAGAGAAGTGAAAACACAGTGTTCTAATCTGACAATTTTAAATTCCTCAACATAAGTTATAGCCATTATTAAATTCTTGTGGTAGGCAGTGTTATTCAGTAGGTAAATTTTCCCACACTTCCCACATAACTATCCAGTACTTACTATATTTATTGCACAGAGAGAATGATAATTTGTCTTAGAGACTACTTAAACCTTTGTTTAGATTCACTGAAGGAAAGTAAGGTAGCAAATTTGAATTTAATTTAGGAAACCATCCCACGTCTCTGATATACAGATTTTAGGGGGCCTTCTGGAAGTCGTGTGAGTGCTTTTCTTCTCATCCTGATGGCAGAAGTTGCCATGTAACAGGTGCCACTCAGGTGGTACCCTGCTAGACCCTACCTTGTGGAATGTTTCAGTGGGTCTTGGGATGGGCAGGAATGGTGAATAGTAACCATTTTCTTATACTTATCTGGTAAAAGTTCCCAAGCTTCTGAAATGTATTTTGATTCTTCTTTTCTCTTCTCTTATAGTTAGTATTTATGTTGTAGTGTAATGTGGAGTTTGTTTATGTTTAAGTTTAAACCGAGCCGAAGTGCTGCCTTTAAGATTTTGAATCGGGATTGAATCCCAGGTTTTCTTCAGATAATCAATCAACCACTAGTTTGGGCTTTACAAGATGAGGGGGCTATAGACATTAAGCCAGTACTACTTTGTGTTGAACAGACTCCACCTACATTACTCTCAAAATCATTTTGTCCTAAGATTTCTTTCTTACTGCCCTGCTTATCGCTGGCACCCTCAAAATAAAAATCATTTCTACCATGATAAAGATGATAGTGGCATAAAAAATAATATTTTAAAGTTATTCTCACACTAATACTTTAGTGGATCTGTGAAGTCAAAGATTTGGGTGTTCCATCCAGTGATGCAGATTGCAGCCCATCCATGCCGTCTTATCCTATGGGACTCTTGACCTCGACTTCTCATAAATCCTCCCACAGGATGTTGACCCAGTGTGCTTGGGGCCTTCATTTAGATAACAATCTTTAGTATTTTCTCTCAAGGAGCTTTTTGGTTGAGTATATTAGTCCATTTCAGGAAACTGCTACTTGCAAAAATACTCATAATTGGAAATTTCAGGTTGAAAAATTTTAGGTATGTTGCAGCACAATATTGGACTCATTTAGCAGGGTTGTAAGAAATTATTTTGATTCTGTTGTTTCATAGGATATATCCATGACAGTTGTTATATCCAAAGGGATATGTATGTATATATGTATACATATGTATATCTCTCTTGCTATATATAATTACTGTTATGGTTCTGAGGTTCAGTTATGTTAGAGCCAAAGCACAAAGAATAAGGCATCTGGAAAGGCCTCCTAGTTTCCATCTGCTTTCTCATCTTTTTTTGGTTCAGCTGCTCTTTTATAAGCATATTGCATATGTATCCTCAGATTACTGGATATTCAGTGTTTATGTGGTCAGTCCCAATATGTGATATGCTCTTTTGAATGGTTTATGAATGCTGTACATAGATTTTATGTGAAATGTGTGTAGCTTGAATTAAGTTTTCAGGGAGCAGTTATTTATGTAAAGATAAACAATGGAACATCTGTCTTTTATTCTGCTATCAGATATGCAGTTATTTAGGTAGAAAAGAAACTGATGCTTGGTTTGAACAACACTTTCATATATAATCATGATTTTTGGAACGGTTTATTCCCCACCCCCCCAAAAAAAACCCTGAATTTCCTAAGGACAGATCTAAGGACAGATGATAATTCCCTGTTTAATTCTACATCAAGAAGCTGATAAAACCAATGTTGTGCCTCTTCCTTCGTTTTTTTTTTCCTTATAAACCACCAAAGCTGATTTTTCAGGTCTTTATTGTGGTACTTTGTAATGGAAAACAAGCTTTCATGGAAATGTTTCTAAATGTGCAAAAATGAATTCCAGAGTAAAGGAGATCATGGGGTCAAAATACATCATTATTCCAGCATCATAAGCACAGCCTTCTTTTTTTTTTTTAAGCAACAAAAACCTAACCTTTTATGAAATGTGGAACCAGTGAAAGAGGTTTTGTTCGTGCGCAGAATTACCTTCTAAATTTTCCTCTTTTATGTTTAAATTTATTCAGCTGCCAAGCTTTTAAAAACTTTTGAGTCCAACTTTATTTCCTAATTGCTGTGGTTTAAGTTATAGTCTTGTTATGTTATAAAGCCTAATTAAAAAAAAAACACCAAGGAACAGTTTTGTTGAATGTAAAGCACTGGTGCCATTGACTGTCCACATTCAGAAGGCTTTTCACCCTTGTGCACACACCGTATATGCTGGTTGTAACTCAAATCAGCTTAATCTTTTGTATTAAGATTATTTCACCAACTGCTACAGTCAATAAGATCAAATCTTTGTATGAGAGAAAACAACTGAAATTTTATTTTTTTACTGACATTTCTAATGCTGGTGTCAATGTTTACCAATAAAAATTAATTACATTATTTCTGGCTAGAGCTTTATTTCTTTGAGAATGACTGTATTGTTTAATGACCAGAACTGTGCAGATTTCACCCCAGAAAATGACTATCTAATATGGTTTTTCTGCATCACTTATGAAACTTCTTATCATCCTTGTACTATCATGTGTTGTATTTTCTCTCTCAGTGAACTTCTTGGCTTTTTAGCTGTTGTTCAAAGATGTGACTATACTAAATTGGAGATGAAATGTTAACAGACACCCTTGTCATAAGGCTGTCACACAGGATTTGATTACCTCAATTCGAACCAATTATTGATCCTTTCTGAAATTTGATTTAGTAGTCTTCTTAGTGGTGAGACAGACTCCTCGGTGTGGAAGGTTTCAGTGATGCTGGAATGGAGATGCTTACAGACTGGAACTTTCATTCCTTTCCCCCACTCCCGAATGGTCAATAATAATCAGTCCCATTTCTCTAGGGCTTGAAAAGTTTGCAAAGTGCTTGACATGCATTAGCGACCTCATTCCAAGTCCAGTACTCTAACCACTAGCCAAGATATAAATAGAAATCTACGTTTCTGAATTTTTAAATGGATCGATTTAGAAGTAATTTATCTACATCACAGGTCACTAAAATGGATATATAAAAATCTGCAGACAATTTATTCATTTAGACCTTTAAGCTTTGCAGTGCTTTATTTACATTATTTTATTTGAGCCTCATAATAAGCCTATGAAGTAGGAGTTACTATTCCCATCTTACAGAAAAGGAAGTGGAAGGCTCACAGAAGTTAAGCAATTAGCTTAAAACCCACCTTTTTTCCTCTTAGGTAGCCTCCAGTTAGAAAATTCTTATTGCTACTATTTGCGTTGGGGCAGCTAGGTGGTGCAGTAGATAGAGCAACAGCCCTGGAGTCAGAAGGATGTGAATTCAAATTTGGCCTCAGATACTTAGTAGCTGTGTGACCCTGGACAAGTTTCCTCATCTGTAAAATGAGCTGGAGTAGGAAATGGCAAACCACTCTAGCATCTCTGCCAAGAAAACCTTGAATGGGGTCATGGAGAGTCTGACGTGACAAAGTACCCCAACCCCACCCCTAACCCTTTCCATTTTAGTGGTACGGTAATCAAATAAACTCTTACTCTTTTTCCAAAGGGCATGTTATGTACTGATTCCGTTCACCAGCCCAGTGACATTCCAGACCAAAACCATCTGCCCTATATATGTGGTTCTCCCGTTAGAATGTAAGCTCCCAAGGACAAGTTGTATTTTCAGTACTTACAGCAGTGCCTGGCACATAGGAAGCACTTATTATTTTTCCATGGACCGCAGATTTAGAAATGAAATGATCAAATAGCTGGGGTAAAGCAAGAGGTCACCCAAACCCAGATGAGGTAACTGATGCTATAAAAGTGAATCAAATGGCCCAGGGTCACACAGCTACTAAGTGAGGCAGGATCCAAACCCTTCTTGATTCCAAGTCTGGCACTCTTAATATCCCACATTGGCTCTCATGGATTTTAGATCTGGGAGAGAACTTAGAAGCTATATAGTCCAAACTCCTTCATTTTATAGATGAAGAAACAGGCCCGGAGGTAAACTCACTTGCCTAGGGTGACAGGATTTAAACTCAAGTTCAATGACTCAAAATTCTCACTCTATCCCTTGTATTGGTGTGTTCTGGCACATTTAACTATTTTAAATGATGTTTTGGCAGAAACTCAACTTTTCCTGGCCTTAGGAAATCCACCCCTGTTCTATATTATCCTATGTTATCTATATCATCCTCTTCTATTTCTACTACTGGTGACAAAATTTGAGGAAAGATACTGGAAAACTCTTTGTTGAGAAGTCTTACCATAACATCAACAAATGTTGGTAAAGAACACTGTCTTCCAGATAAATAATGCAGGGTATCAAGGGATACAGAATATGTGAGATGTAGACAATTCCTATTCTCAAGTTTACAATCTAGTTGGGGAAAAGGACATAGACAAAAAAGATAAGGAATACAAAGTAATGTGCTGTTTGAGTGTTGATGCTAGTCCCTGGAGGGGGGAGGGAGGGGGCTGCTCCGTGTAGTTGAGAAAGGCTCCCTAAGGAGAGTCTAAATAAAGGAAAGAATACAGTACCAAGAGGTAAACACCAATATAAAAAAGCATGCCCAGATAAAAAACGTTATGATAGTTGTTATAGCATTTTAAAAGCAAACGATACTTTTTCTCAATTTTAAAATATGATGTGCAGGGGGCAGTCAGTCAACAAGTATTTATTAAGCTCGGTACAAGAGATACAAAGAAAGGCAGAAAGTCTACCCTGAAGGACCTCACATTCTAATGGGGGAAGACAATGTACAAATAACAATGTATACGTAAGATATAATGTAAATGGAAAGTAATCTCAGAGGGAAGAGGGAGGAGAGGGATCAAGAAAGACCTCCTGAGGTGGATGGGATTGCGTTGTCATTTCAAAGAAATCAAAAGGCTTGAGCTGAGGAGGGAGGGCGTTCCAGGTACCAGGTACACCCCAAGAAAAGGCATAGGGTGGGGGTGTGGAGTGTCACATGACAACCTGGAGGAACAGACACAAGTCCAACCTTGAAGTCAAAGAAGCCTTGGGTTCATGTCCTGTCTCTAATACAACTTTTCTTTGTGATTGTACGCAAGCCTGATCAGTTTGAAACCAGGGACCTGGACTTATTTTTTTTTAATTTCATATTTCAATTACTATCATATGTTCAAAGTCAGTGTGGTATAGTGGACAGAGAGCCAGCTTTGGAGGCAGGAAAACCTAGCTCGGGGTCCACCTCTGGCTCCCCGATCCTTTCCTCGTCTGCCTTAATCTTAGTGCCTTCCCTCCGAGATTACAACAGTTCATCCACTCTGCATCTTGTTTGTACAGTTGTTCGCATGCCGTCTCCCCCATGAGACTGGGAGTTCCCTGAGGACAGCGGGGGCTGTTTTTCAGCCTTTCTTTGCGCCTGATACGCAGCAGGAAGTTAATAAATGATAGCTGCCGGACTGCAGGACTTTGGGCAAATCGCTTCTCAGCGCTCTAGGAATATAAACCGCAGGAAAGTCACGACTAGGTACAAATCAATTCAGAAAAGCTGGAGGCGCATTCCACGGGGAGGGTCTACACCCTTACTAATGGAATCACAGACCCACTCCCTGCCCCTATCGTTTGCCCAATTTCACCGCCAGCTTGTTATAACCAAGTAACTTCGGGGCGTCCAAATGCAAGCTTGTGGCATGCTCCGTAACTTGCCCCGAATAAGGCGCAATCCTAGGTCAAGCCCAAGGAGATGGCGCATGTTGCCCACCGATGTCGAAACACGTGCTCTCCAATTTTCCCCTTCCTTCCCCACACAAGGCTGCAATTTCCGGCACAAAAGCCTGCTTCCGAAGCCCCAACATTGCTATTCAACCCCTCTAGCCTCACCCAATCCATACGACTTCCGCCGCGGAAGTGACGCAATACGAACAGGTCCGGCTTGTGTTGCGCACGCGCAGAAACCACCGAGTCGCTCTACCCCCGCCTTTCCCCCTCCTCTCTATGGTTCCTCCCTCGGGATTCGGCCTCTCGGTGGCGGTGCCTTCGCTCCTGCAGGCAGGCTCCAGGTTGCGACAGCATGGACGGTTACGACTCAGAGGATTTCTCGTCATCCGAGGAAGACGAAGACTACGTGCCCTCCGGTGAGGGATCACCGCCGGCCTGCGCGCGACCCGAGGAGAGAAAGAGAGCTGCGGCCCCGTCCGGCCCCGCTCCGCCCCCTCGGGCTTCGGCCGCCTCTCTCGCCGCCTCCCCCTCTCCTCTGCTCCCGCCCCGCCCCGCCCGGAGCGCGTGCCCTGTTCCCCTCCCCCCCTCCCGCGCGCTCTCCCCTCCGGACTCCCCCACCCCACCCCACCCCACCCCTCCTGTGGGAGTTTGTTTCTTTCCTCTCGGTCTGGCCGGTCTCGGGGGAGACCCGTGCCCGGAGCCTGGTGCGCTCCTCACTTGCGTGCGCATCCCGAGTAGCGACCCTGGGGCGGAGGGAGGACCACTTGCGGCATCCTCGAGCGCATCTGTGTGCATTCCCACGCCGCGCGAGCCTGACTGACACATAGGCAGGGCGGAGTCGGAAAAGAACCCTAGAGTCTCCGAGCTGGGAGAGATGCCCAAGGTCACTCACCCATTCATTCATTCATTCATTCATTCATTGTAAGAATTCCTGGTACAGCGTTCCGACGCCGGAAAGACGGGAAATGAAGTTCGAAGGACTCAGCTGCGTCAACTGATGCAGTACTTTTTTTTTTTATCCATAAAGCAAAGAAAATAGAGGATAAAACATTTTATTTCAAAGTAAAATTTATAATAACATTTTTGCATATAGTGCCTGGGCCTTCTAGTATTTAACAGAAGGATCATAGAATTTAGAGCTGGAAAGTCAGCTCAAAATCACCTCCCTTATTGTACAGCTAATAAATCAAGACAAGCCAACTTTGTGCTGGGCACTGTTAAGCCCTGGATAAGTAGGATAAGGAGGCTGAGACCACCAAAAGTAGGGATTTGCTTAAAATGAGAAAATATTTGTAAAGTACTCTGCAAACCTTAAAGTGCTATACAGATACCATGTACTAGTATTACGATTACTTTTAATAAGCAGAGCTAGCATTTCAACAACTATTTTAACAAGATTTATTATAATTTACATTCTACTGGGGAAGAGAACAACATGGACACAGATAACCAAATACAAAATATATACAGAGTAAATACAAAGTAAATTGGAGGTGGGCATGTTGAGGGTACTAAGCCTGAGGGGGGAGATGGAGGAAATTGCCTCCTGAGTTGTTACCTGAGCTAAGCTAATTTAAAGGAAGCCAGGTAGCCTAAAGGGAAGTCAGGAGGCTAAGGGGAGGAAATGCAGTGACCCGTGTGGTCATTTGAATCCTGGTCTTTTAACTCTTTAGCCAATGCTCTTTCCATTATGCTCTACTGCTTCTGAGGGGCACAGGGGAGCTTTGTGGAAAGGATGGTAATTAGGATAAATAAAGATTTAGTAACTTCAGAGATCATTTAACCAACAACATCATTTTGTAAGGTGAGGAAACAGGCCCAGAGAGGAGGAGTAACTTGGTCAAAGTCACATAAGTAATAAGTGGGCAGTCAGGACGCAAATTTGGGTCTTGGGATTGGCAGAGCCAGGACTCTTTCTACTGTTCCACGAAGGAGTCTTGTATGAGTGTTCTATATATGTGTGGGAGGCACCTCCTCAGAAAGCCTTTAATGAATACAATGATATTTTGTATTCTTCATATCTTCAGTCAGTTGTGGATGGTAAAGATATGATCTGCTGTGGAATACCGGTTGTCAACACCTATGTATTTCCTGCTGATACCCTCACCAAGGATACTTTCAATGTTATTCTCAAAAAAAAATAGTGTATGTAGATGGGAAAGTTATCCATATAGATTGGCAGATGTTGATGTTCTGTTGATTTTCTTTTGGGGATATTAATAAGGTATGGTCTTTTCTGTTGGATACTTTGTGATCAGTCCCTTAGTGTTATTACAATTGGGTGCCTCCAGCAAATTTCTCCTCTGTGTATATTTGGTCTCATCCAGTTGCTGTTCAGTGAATCAGTAGACAATTATTAAGTGCCTTCTATGTGTCAGACTCTGTACCAGATGCTGGGGAGTCAAAGGTTAAAAAAAAAGAAACAGAACCTGTTCTCTAGGAGTTGATATTCTTTCTGTTTCTCCACTTAGTACCATTTCTGCCTCTTCTTTCAGTACATCTGAAACCGTGATATAATCCAAATGTGGTGGCTCTACTCATCTTGAGTCGGAAAAGAATTTGTTATAAAAATCTTTACAGATATTTTCCATCTTTCTTCTGTTTGAGTCTCCTTCCAATTTCGTCCCAACATGTCCTCAGCATGATTTTGCTTTTCTCACCAACTATGCATGAGGATGCCTGTTTTCCTACAGCTCCTCCAACAGTAATAGTTTTCCTTTTTTTTGGTCTTATTTGTCAATGTCATGGATGGAACCTCAGAGTTACTTGAATTTGCATTTCTCTATTAATTATTTGGAGCATTTTTTCATACATCTGTTGATAGCTTGGATTTCTTCATTTTGAAAATTGCCTATTTATGTCTTTTGATCATGGTGCATTTATATATATATATATATTTATATATATATATACACATGTGTGTATATACATATAGAGAGAGGTGTTTGTATGTGCATGCATGTGTATATGTGTATAAATGGTCTATTGGTTCCTTGTTTATCTTGGATATGAGGCTTTTATCAGAGAAACTTGGTAAAAAAAATTTTTTTTCCTGGTTGACCAACCCGTCTAACTTTAACTGAATTAATTTTGATCAAAGAAAATGAGAAAAATGGGATAACAGACTAAAATTTTGGGGATGCAGCCAAAGCAAAATGGGAAAATTTGTGTATCTCAACATGATCAACCATGAAAGAGAGAGAGAATGATGAATTGGACATGCTACTAAAAAGAAAAAAAGCTAGAAAAATACCAAATCAGAAAACCTCAACTAAACATTAAAATAGAAAGTCTGAAAATCAAAGAAGAGATTAACAGTTGAAAGCAAAAACATCCCCATTGAATCAACAAATAAAATTTGGATCTGTTTTTTGAAAAACCGATAAAGTAGACAAACAATTAGCTATTTTCTTATGGCTTTATGTCTTAGCTATTCTGTATTTTTTTTTTTTTTTGCTGTTGGCATCTTTTGTTTATTCATTTTTCCAGTCTTTCTGAATTTGGACTTTGGCTCATGGCCAGACCCTGTACACGTTTGGTGGAAATGGTGGAATGGATTTGATCTTGGCTCTATATAATCTAAGGTCCTTCTGCTGTTTTGGAGTATGGAGTGCCATATTCTTTGAGGACCTTAGGTAGCTGCAAATATTTAATGCCCTGTGTGGTTTGATTCCGGGTGCAGTCTGCTTGCTGCTCTCCCTCTTAGTTTTTCACACTCCTAACCTCAATTTGGGGTCTGAATGACCTAGTTACAGGCTAATACCTGGTTGGAGCTCAAGGAAACAGCTCCTGTTCATCCCCTGAGTATACTTTAAGGTTCCACTGGCTTAAAGCCAGATTACTACAGACTTGACTCTGCTAGAATTTCAGGACTTAGCCCTTTCCTGGACTGGAAAGGCTCCATGTTCACAATCAGGCATCCAGGCTTCCCAGCTATTGCTTCTCCTTGGTCTGTGTGCTGGGCCTCAGCCCCAGTCAGCATGCTGGAAACCTTGGATTTTCCTGCCTGTCTCATTCTCTGGCTTCCTCTTGTGCCGTCCTGGGCTGCAAAAAGGTACCCACTGTAGTTTGCCTTTGGATTTCCCAATAGCCACTTGGAGTGATGCTCATCTTCCTCAGTTTTTGCTGGAATAGTTGTATGAAAGATCTAGGCTGTCCTGCTTCCTCCCCCTGCCATCTTTGATTGTCACTGATATTTTCTCATGGTGAAAGTGTCTTATTTGGTGGGTGAAGTCATCATCTGTGTGCCAAGTTGGTTACTGATTATTTTAATTACAATGGGTGGTTTCAGGTGGAGAATATAGTGAAGACGATGTGAGCGAATTAGTGAAGGAAGATGAAGTACAAGATGAGGAGGAGACACAGAAAGACAAAGGCAAAAAAAGGAATTCCAAAGACAACAAAAAGAAGTCTCCGAGCATCATCCCCAGGTAACCGTGCTTCCTTGATGCTTCACGCTCAATGGGGGGCTCCTGGTGCTCTTAGCAGTGCATTTTCTGGGTGAAACCAATCACCGGCCCCTGGAGGCTGCCAGCTTTTCCATTGCTCTGTGTCAGGGGCTTGAGCCCAACTAGAAAACAGCCATCCTTTTGCTTTCTCTTTGACTGTGTGGAGCAAAAGAACAAATTTAATTAATGGAAAGGAAAATGAGATTTAAAATATTAAGGGATTCCTGATCTGAAATGAAGATGGGCTAAACCGTTGTCATTATATGAGACCCCTGGTCTAATCCTTCTTTTACTGTGAATATATTGTATACCTTTAGTCCCCAATTTTTCTGTGCTTCAGTTTTCTTACCCACAAAAATGAAAGTGGGCTATTGATTTACTCTGAGGATTTTGGGGAAAAGCCAGTTCATGAACAAGCATTTCTTAAATTCCTACTATGTGCTAGGCACTGTGCTAAGTGCTAGGTGTACAGATACAGAAGTGGGGCAGCCCTGAAGAATCTTACTGGGGCATGTAACATGTCCGCGGGTAAGTATAGTCAGGCCATTTACAAGATAAAAAGACAGCGATTTGGGGGTAGAAGTACTAACAGCTGAGGGCATCAAGAATGATCTCTTAAAGGATTGATAACTTAGATAAAATTCATATACTCAATCAGTAGAAAGTGTTACCTAAATACCTGATGTTTATTTATTAAAGCATGCTGAGCTTTACAGAGCTCTTCACATACACGCTCTGAATTTACTGTTGTACAGTGTACATCATCAGATTCAAGCACCGTCTCGGGTCACAAGGGATGGTTCTATCTGGAAGTGAGAGGGAGGTGTTGGTTACACTCGGGGTTGGGGGCGGGGACACGTCACATGCCCCAGTAAGATTCTTCAGGGCTGCCCCACTTTTGTTATCTGTATCCCTAGCACATAGCACAGTGCCTAGCATGTAGTAGATAGAGCTGGGAATTGTCTGCATAGATGTGGGAATTGAACCCATGGGAGCTGATGAGAACACCAGTGATTTTTCTATATTGAATGATGTCACCCCATTTTCTCAGCAAACTCTAACAGCTCCCTCGTACCCCTAGGACCAAATGTGAATTCCTCTTTCCACCTGATCCTTTTCTGTCTTTCTGGTCTTTTAACCTGTTACTGCCTCCATGTCCTTTGCCGTCCAGCCATACTGGCCTCCTGGGTTTTTTTTCATATATGACACCCCATCTCTTCTCTCCTAGCCTTTTCCCTGGCACTGTCCCCTGCCTGGGATGCTTTCCCTCCTCACATATAGAATCCTTAGCTTCCTTTAAGACTTAAATCAAGCACTAGCCCCTGCAGGAAGGAGGCCTTTGCTGGTTCTCCCCTTCTATTTGTGTTTTCCCCTCCAAGACTGTTTCCCACCTACTCTCTGTTTGTTTTTTGTTGCCAGCTTAGGTCTGTGTTATCTTTCCAACTAGATTGTAAGCACCTTGAAAATAGTGCCTGCTTTTGTATTTGTGTTCCCAGTACTCAGCCCAGTGTCTGGAGCGTGGATGGAGAACCTACAGCCTTGAGGCCGCATGTGGCCCTGTAGGTCAAGTGCGGCCCCTTGACTGAACCCAAACTTCAAAGGGCTGCACTTGAGGACCTAGAGGGCCATATGTGGCCTCAAGGCTGCAGGTTTTCCACCTCTGGTCTGGAGTATAGGAAGGCACCAGAGGTAACTTAGTGGTGCAGTGGGTAGAGTATTGGACTTAGAGTCAAGAAAACCAGAATTCAGATCCTTTCTCAGACCCAACCAGCTGGGTGAGTCATTTCACTTTGATGGGGATAGCACCCCTTCTCAGGGTTGTTTTGAGCATAAGATGAGGTAACAGAAATAAAAGCTATCATCATTAGGATTATGTAGTTAAGAAATGCTCTTTGACTGACTGGTTAATACACAGAATCAGGTCACCACCTCCTCTAGTCTGAACTTAGAATCTTCAAAACAACTTTGTGATGATCAGTTTTCCTCAAACTTGCATAGCGCAGAATTCTTTAAGATAACTTAAGAATTAGAATGATCGAAGTTTTGCTCCATTTCCCTGTGTTGTCTCTGCTTTCCTTTTCTGACTCTCCGTTGGTACATAGGAAGAGAAAAAAAGGTGGGCTACTAATGGAAGACAAGGAGGAGACAGAAGACAAGGTGGAAGCAGAAACAGAAGGAAATAGTGGTGAAGAGGAAGAGAAATTAGTAGAACCAGAAAAAAGCATTCCATCGGAGGAGGAGAAAAAAAGACAAGATGATGCCCTCTGGGCAAGCTTCCTCAGTGACGTGGGACCAAAATCGCAAGCTCGGCCTCCCAGGAGCCAGGCAAAGGTGAGTAGAGAGAGGGCTGAAGTGAATGTTTTTCCAGAATTGTTTTCCCCCACACTGGGGTTTAAAATTGGTTGTAAAAATCAGATTGCCCATGTTGTCTCTAGTTCTGCCACAAGTGGGAAGTAAAGCATCCCCTCTAAATGACAAAGCTCAGATTCTGGGTGAGGTCATGGCATTCTCTCTGTTGTTCTTGTTGAAGAGGCATCTTCTTTGTAGGAACAAAATTCCTTTGCGAGGTTTTATTTATGTGAGAGGTGAACCAGCTGTGAACTGCCTGCTGGGATCCATCTGTTAGGTCTCTCACCACCTGGTGGAACTGATTGGATTTTTTGCTGTGTTTTGTAGACAGAGGGAGAAGACCAAGAGAAGAGATCAGACAAATCCCTCGTGTCAGCGAAAGAGTCAGAGAAACCTAGCGAAAGAGAAAAAGTCAAAATCACCAAGGTGTTTGATTTTGCTGGTGAAGAGGTCAGGTAAGGTGACCTTCACTGTATTGAAAAGCCGTTTCCTCAGAAGTTTGGGGCCTTACAGACGAGAGTTAGAAGTCCATCCTCCTGGCTCAAACCTGTGTAGTGCAAGTGGATTTGTATTTAAATTGAAGATGTCAGTAGTGACACATAAGAGCATTCGCAGAGAAAACAGGCTAGGCAGGAAGGCATGGTGGCATAGCCTGCCAGTCATAAGGCAGGAAATGCAAGGGGTGCTTTTTCATTGCTGTGCTTTTCTGGCCTTGGGTAAGTCATTTCTCTCCTCTTCAAGATATTCGTCTGAGAAGGCTAATAGCCCAAGAAGCCCAGGACTCTCAGATAAGGCCTCTGGTTCACAAAAAGGAATTCAGTCTTACAGTTGGTTTTGAGTTGCTGGATGGGAATTATTTACCATGACTCAGAGGTACTCTAGGTGTTTTATTTGCTGAATTCACTGGACTCCTGTTAGATGTAGGTAAGAGCAATGTGCTTATGATTCCCCAAGATTGTTTGCAGCTCAAGCAAATTTCGTTACTCCTGATGACTGTGGTGCTGCATGTTTAGAGGTCAGAGTGGTCTTAATGAAGAGCAGTATTTTTGATAATGACCAATAAGCAAGTTTGAATTTTGTCAGTTTGGATTATTGAGTCAGAACACCAGCAATCAGTGGCAACGTAAGTGAAAGTCTGAGTGACGTGAGTTACAGTAATACAGCATTACATTCTCTTATATCACATGAAGACAGCGCAGGTTTTCAGGGATGCCTGTCTCCAAAGACATGGCTCATGTGGTCTCATTTACTCACCTCGGAGCACCATGATCACTAAGAAAGACCTCTTGGTAACTTTACCAGGGATTAAAAACCTGATGCAGAAGATGGAGCATGGCACATTCCTGTTGCTATTAGAAAACACTGGATTTCCTGCCTCTTCAGTATGTTGACCTTCTTACTTGTGTTAATATGGTTTTTCTGCCACCAATTTCCTGTAGCATTTACTTAAAAACCATGTTTTTCTTTTCCTTCTTTTAAAGATAGGGTCAGCATCTAGAAAAAGTGCTCTTAACCTTTTCTGTGTCGTGGACCCCTTCTCAGAGTCATGTTTTAAAATGCAATAAAATAAAATACATAGAAGTACAAAGGAAACCAATTTTATTTACATAAAGTTAAACAAGGCTAGTTCCCAAGCTCTGTATAACACACATTCAGCCAGGAGGGGGCAGCATATGTCCCTCCCTCCATCCAAAAGTATTTGAGAACATGGCAAAAAAAATTTTTTTTTCAAATTTTTATCTTGAGTTTTTAGAATTTCAATTCAAGTAGAGTGTAGATTTTGGTAAGTGCTTTTCTAGAAATTAACAATCCTAAATTTTATAAAAATATATTTTTATTGATATATTTTGTTTTTGTATGACCTAGATTTCATTTTGCATTCTTCTTCCCTCTTTCAGAGAGTTATCCCTTACAACAAAGAGTTTTTTTTTAAAGGAAAGAATAAGTGGAATAAGAAAAAAATCTGTCAAGAGGAAAAAAAAAAGTCAAAATGAAACATTTATTAAGTGCCTTCTATGTGCTAGCTCTGGAAATACAAAGAAAGGCAAAAAATCAAAACCCCAAATCCAGTCAACACAAAAGAGCTCAGAGTTTCAATCATGAATCAGATTCTGACTTTCCTGAACTTGGGCATATTTCTTGTTCTCTTGGTATCAATTTTTTTTATTTTTCTATTTGTGAAACAAGGTGAAAGCATTTGTGTATCTTCCCAGAGACTGTAAGGAAAAAGTAGTAGCGACTAATCAGAATGGTTTGGTAATTAAACTTGGCATGTTCTTCAGTCCTATCTTGTATTTTAAATGCTCAACTTTGACTTTTCCCTGGGATTTTTTTTTTGTCCTTGAAAAATATTATTTCCAAACATTTTATTGAAGGACTCAGAAAACTAGTATTTTTATCTTTTCCTATTTTCAAGTTAGTTAAGTCTGTTAGCACACACATACTTTCCTAAATGATTCACCTTTTTGGCACAGGCCAGGCGTGGAGAGTTGCTGTCCTAAATCATGACTTTGCAGGAAGTTCTGAGCAAGTGGAAATGAGATTAAAATAGAATTTCTGTTGAAAGCACATGCAGGAACAGCTTTGATTGGTGGGACTTTTCGCATTAATGTTGTCTCTTGAGCAGACATCTGAACTAGAACTGAACCATACCCCAGAATATGGATATTTTTAGAGCTGAATCTTCTCTTACTATTTGAATTAAAAATAACTTTGAAGGCTCAGAGACCAAGAGGATCTTAGACTTAAAGCTGGAAGAGACCTCGAGGTCATCTGGTCTAATGTCCTCATTTTACAGATGAGGCCCAGAAAGGTTAAGTCATTTAGCCAAGCTCATCTAAATAATAAATGTCAGAACTGGGTTGGTATTTATTTAGTGCCTCCCATGTGCCAGGCACTGTGCTAGTTAGACTCTGGGAATACCAACGACAAAATGGCAGTCTCCGCCCTCAAGGAGCTTATGTTCTGTGTAGAGAAACAATATGTACAATGACAAGATACCAAATAAGCGTGCAGACCACATCCACAAAGTAATGCCTGATGGTTCCTGCCCAGGGGGCCCTGCAACAGCTGGGGGGACGGGCCTGGGTGAGAAGGGAGGGCCTGTCAGGCATGGGAGTCAGGAGAGGGGGTGTAATGAGCAGCATGAAGACCACTTTGTCCAGACCATGGACTGTGGAAGGGGAATGGTAACAGGCCTGGGGAGGTCAAGTGGGGCCTGGTGGTGAAAGACTTTAAATGCAGAACAGAATGAGTTTGTATTTGAGCCTCAAGGGAGCAGGGAGCCCCTGGAGCTTCTTGAGCAGGGGAGGGCCAGGGCCAGTGCTGTGCTTTGGGGATGTCTCTTGGGTAGCTGTGTGAAGGAAGCAGTCATTGGAGAGGGGAGGAGCCCCATCTGCAGGCTGCTGGAGACTTCCATGGGGTCAGAGGACAGAGAGGGGAGGAGCAGCAGTCAAGGAGACCTAGCTGCTGACTGGGTGTGGATGATGGGGAAGAGAATATTCTGCAGTTACAAACCCAGTCTCCCAGAGGGGTGTGTGTGGTGGGGGAGGGGATGACTTCCCTAGTACATGTTGAGTTTTAGATGCCTACAGGATGTCCATTTTGAAATGCTCCCTAGGTAGTTGCTGAGATAGGCCTGGAACACAGTAAAGAAACCAGGGCTGAATGCAGACCTGGGAGGTGTCTGCATAGAGCTGATGCTTAGACCCATGGATGCTGAGGAGGGCATCAGGAGAAAGAAAAGAGGGCCCTGGGCTCCTCTCCCTGCCCCACCTCTTAGCTGCTGTAGTCACACTACTACTCCAGGAATCCACATTGTGACCCAGCATGCTTCTCCACATTGTTTCAGGGAAGCCTCCATCCTGTGCTACAGGGCAGACTTCTTTAGAACTTTCCTCGGGAGATGCCTTACTTGAAGTAGAAAATGAAAAACACACTGAGGGAAGTGAGCAGTGGAGTCTCCTCAAAATCCCAGGGAAGGCTGGCAAGCCACAGCTGTGTTTTTATGCAACATGGTGCATTGTGGGCCTGCTCTGGCTGTGCTTTGTATAAAGGAGTGACTGTATTCTGCATTCCTAGGGTGGAAGAATAAAAGGAAGCCTTGATTGAATGAATTCAAAGAAGAAGGTCGTACTGACTTACCTTTTGTGTGTGTATGTGTAGAGTCAGTATGGCCTATTAGGTTGAAGCTGGCCTGGAAGCCAGCTTGGCCACATCTCGGCTGTGTGACCTGGGGATCACCTTTCAACGTTCTGGTCCTCAGTCTAAGAAGGTACCACTCTACATTGTAAAAAGTGTGTCCTCATCCAGAGAAGGTCCCTGTGCCAGCGAGATCACAGGTTCGTTTCTATCCCTATGCCACATATGTGAGCTAAGAGAGTGATTTCTAGTGATTATAATGTTTTACAGTTATATAGCACTTTATACCTTACAAAGCAGTCTTGCATGAGGTAATCTTCATTTGAGCTCCATAAAAATCCTGTAATTTTGTGAGCCAGCAATGAAAAAGAAATGGAAATCTAACCAGTTGGTTTCTCCTTGTAAAACAGCTTAGAAGCAGCTTTCATTGAGTGGCATGGACTTGTTATGGCAGAGATCTGCATTTTTGAACTAAATGTGATCTGGCCTATTTGTAATCTAGACAGCAAGTCAGGACACAGAAAAAAATCAGAACGAAATTTTGGGCTTGAACAGACCACATGATGATGGTTGTAATCTTCAGGTGCCTGTGACCTGAGCACAATTTAATTGTTTTTTTACTTTGGCAGTGTTTTAACAAAGTTTCTTATTTTACAAAGTGGTTGGTATTTAGGGTGCCTTTTTCTCAGGGTTCTTGAGTGTCTTACTCTTCAGTAAGCTTTTTACTATTTATTACTGAGTCAAGAACTCCTAATCTTCCTTATTCACATTGGGCCTTTCAGGGCTGAATGTTAGCAGCTCCTTTCCCCCTTCTGTCTTTGTTCATGCTCAGGCCTCTGAGGACCTAAAGGCATTTCTGCTGGGAAGGAGGTTCTTCTTGTATAATGCTGATGTTCAGAGGGCTCCAGTGAGCTGGACAGAGGACTGTTGGGAAGGAGTGTAAATATTGTCAAGTATAATTGGACTGGGAAAGCTACCAAAGGGAAGATGAGAATGTCTTCTTTATCACCTCCCAGATGGAGCGAAGTTAGTTACTTGAGCGGGAGCTCACCTGCCTGGTTGCTACATTATGTATCTGTCCCTTGCCCTGGATACACTGTGCCATTGGAACTTTATCATGGAACCTTGATCTTTTTTGCTTTTGAAGAGAAATGAAACATCTCCAGAAAGCTTTAAGCTATGAAAAAAGAGCCTGAGAAAAATTGGGAAATTTGGGGGTGGGAGTAGGAATGAAAATACGTTAAATGCTTATTTTGTCTCTGTAGTCGTCTTCATAAATCTAAAGTCATGTTATTAGTGTAGGAACTATGTATGTAGGATGTATAAATTTGGTTTGCTCATAAAATTACTTTGTTAGGCATATGGCGACTCTAGGAATTAGGACTGGCTTTGTGATTTCATTGGTATGGGGAACTTAGAGGTAAAGAATGTCTTTCTACCAATGCCAGTTGGTACCTTTTCTGTAGCTGCCAGTCTTGGAGCTGCCTGAAGGCCCTGTGAGGCTCAGTGACTTGTCCCAGGTCACCTAGCCAGCATGGGTCAGAGGTAGGATGTGAATCCAGGCCTTCCTGGTTCTGCAGTCAGCCTCTAACCACTAGCCAGGGGTAGTGAGCCTGTGGCCTTGAGACCACATGTGGCCCTCTAGATCCTCAAGTGCAGCCCTTTGACACAATTTGTTCTGTGAAGTTTGGATTCAGTCAAAGGGCTGTACTTGAGGGCCCAGAGGGCCACATATGGCTTCAAGGCCACAGGTTCCCCACCCCTGCACTAGGCAATACTCCCTTTCATGATATTAACTAGAGTTAAGACAATAATTACAAATTTACTAGGTGAATTTACTTTAAATTTTAAAAAATTTTGTTATAGTATGAGCTATAAACTGTTTAAGAAATCTAGTGTATCTTAGGTTTTTCCACTTTCTGCAAATAGACAAAAAATTAAGAACCAAATAAGCTTCTAGCAGCATATACATTTCTGGAGTTAGAGTTTTCTAATCTTAATAGGAAAAGGAGTTGAGATAAAAGAAGAAAAATGCATTGAATACAGCTTTTCCTATGTGAAATCTTGCCTAACCAGTCCCAGGCTCATTTCTGAGCTTTCCCTGTCAGAAGTTGCTTTTATTTCAAATCTATCACTTTTTTCATCTTTATGAACTAATGAAAACTGAAATTTATTTAGATTAAGACAGGATTCTTTGTCCTTTTGCCTCTTAAATTCTTGGTTTGATATATCTCCAAACCAATTTCACATGTTTCAGAAGATGGACAGATCTAAGGCAAGTGCAGGCTTGCTTTGCCACCCTCCCTGCATAGTGGAATCCCAGTCTGCATTCATTCCTGGGCCAAACCTGAAGAGATCCTGTACTTTGCAACATTAGGAAGTATGTTTATGACATTTAGCCCTAAGCGTCCTGCGGAACCTGGAACTGAAGGGATTTGCAGCAGCATTGTCAGTCATATAATCTTACACCAAATTGGATTGGAAATGTCTTTGATGGAACGTTTTTTTGGTGACATAGATCTTAACCCACTCTTGCTCTCTCATCCTGTGAAGTTCTTATCATGTCTTTCTGTGAACCCTTCCCAGGGGATCCACTGAGAACACTGGAAGCTTTCTCTCGTTCTTTTCATGCCTTGTGGGTACCAGTGCAGTACTCAGTTCATTCCTAATTTGGCACTCTTGCTACAAGCCTGGCCATCTCCAGAGTGATCTCTGTTAACTCTGCTTTGTGAGCCCAAGTGATGTGTCCATTGTGCTTCAGGTTAATTGCCCTTCCATGTATGTTTCCATTGCTCTTGGGTCACTTAACCATTTCTGAGATTATGGTATACTATGGTGTACCACATCGTCATAAAGTATTACCATGAGATTTTTGGTGTTCAAAAAGATAGGCTTTTGTGTCTGAGACTGGGTGGTTCCCAAATTCAGTCTAACCTGATTTTGCCCCTATTCAGTTCTGGAACCAGCCTATTGTATATCTGCACTGCCTGTCTGAAATATGTGTACTTGTGGAGCAGCAGCAGGTGGCCCATCTCCCTGCCATGTTATCATCTGGGTAATGCTTTCTTCACTTTTTTTTTCTGTATGGGTTTCTAGGCCATTCTTTCTCTCTTTTTTAAAATAATTTTTTTTGTTTGTTTCTTACATCACCATAGTATCTCATTTATCCTGCCCTCCCTCCCCCCAGTCATCCCTAATGGCAAATAGTATTTTTTAACAGAGGAAAAAAAAGTCAGTATAACCAATTGATAAATTGAAAAAGTCTGAAAACCTATTTAATGTGTAACACCTGTGGATCTCCCACCTCCTCAAAGGGATGGGTTGGGGGTATCCTCTCATGTCTCTTCATTGGAATCCTGCTTGGTCTTTATAATTTTGCTATATTTACTTTAGATTTTTTTGTATAGTCACTGTATATATCAGTTCTGCTTGCTTTACTTTGCATCAGTTCATAGAGGTCTTTGCAGGCTTCTCTGTATTTATCTTCTTGCAGCACAGCAGTATTCCCTTACATTCATGTGCCACAACTTGTTTGGCCATTCCCCAGTCAATGGACAGCGACTTGGTTTGCAATTCTTAGCTATTGAAAAAAGTGCTGGTATAAATGTTTTGGAGAATGTGGGGACTTTGTTCTTATCAAGGCCACCCTCTTTTAAGTGGCTGAAGAGATCATTAAGGAAGCTCTGTGACCAGATATAGTCACCACAATGTCATACACACACAGCATCTGTTGTACTGTACCACCGAGAGGAAGTCCCTGTTTCATTTGGACGTGGCACAGGAGGCCTCTTCATATCTGATGCATTGTGATCATGATTCTAAAAAATAAGAGGATTTTTGAGTTAGAAGCAACCCTAGAGAGGTTAATGACTCCTCTGTGATTGAATAACTATTAGATAGAAGAGCTGCTAGCGTGTGTAGAGCACTTTTTTAAGATTTGCAAAGCGCTTCATTTGCAAAGGATTTCACAGACCCCTTCATTTTATCCTCAGGACAACCCTGTGAGATCTTTAAAGTGCTGCCTTGAGTTCCTGATCCCTATTTCTTAGATTAGGAACAGTTCTTTGCCAGGTAGTTCATTGGGAGCATCTGGGGGGCTCCCTCTGTCCAGTTATATGTAGATTACTGCTGCTGTCTCTTAAGTCACTGACAGCATTGACCATCTCAGTGAAAGTTGGATCATGTGTTCTGGAAATTCAATACCACCTCAGCTCTTTGCTTCCTGAGGCAGTAGGTGCATTTATAAGCAATATCTCCTCAGGGTTAGGAACATTTAGCTGTTTTGTTGGTTTTTTTTTTTTCTCTCTGGAGGGATCTGTTCTTGTTTTCTGTGTTGAGACGCTACTTTATCCTTTGCCCTGTTACCTTTAGCCAGAGCAAGTCTTGTTTCCATTGGGATTGTGGGCCTATGGACATTCAGTATGTCTGCTCAATAAACATTAATAACAGTCCTTAGAAAAATGTTCCTTGTTAGAATTGTTACCTTTGTCATTTATTGCTTGTGCCAGATTCACGCTAGTTAATACAAGTGTCCTGGACACTGTCTACCACATATTTTTTCAGTTCATAGAGTACTTGCCTGGATCGAAATGAACAGAATAGAAATCTTATTTCTGTACTTTTCTGCAGTTTGAAGCTAAGTTTAGCTATTTCTCATTGATTTCACCAGCCCTTTGAGCTTAAAAGATCTGAAGCTTCACATGTTCATTTCTTCTCCTCAAATGAGAAAATAGATGATCTGGAAGATTAAAATAGTTATGGTAAGACCAGTAGGCAGCTCAGAGAACAAAAGTAATGTGCGATCAAGACAGGTTGCAAGTGTCTAGGACAACGTACTAGGGCAAGGAGTCTAGGGGAAAATGTTTTAAAATTTCTTGTTGTTCAGTCATTTTTTTCACTCATGTCCACCTTTTTGTGACCCATTTGGACTTTCCTAAACAAAGATACTAGGGTGACTTGCCATTTCCTTTTTTAGTTTTAAAATTACAAGTTAATCAAATAATTTAAAAAAAATTATTTTTCAGATTACAAAAACCTTCCTAGCTCTGCCTCCATTGGAAACAGTTTTTGTTTGGAAGAATAAAAATATTCAACATACACCAGCATTCTAGCTTGAACTTAATAACAAACATAAGGAGACATCACATTATTGACTTTAAGCCTTCCCAGAATCGTCCATGTTTTCGGATGACCTCTGAATGAAGTTAAGTCAACAAGTATTTGTTAAAGCTCTTACTGTGTGCCAGGCCCTGTGCTAAGTGTCGGGAATACAAAGAAAAGTAGAAGATAGTCCCTGAGAGCAGGAGCTCTCAGTCTGATGGAGGAGGCAACTTACAAACACCTGTGTACCAACAAGCTATCGACAGGAAAAATTAGAAATGATCAGCAGAGAGAAGGCACTAACATGAAGAGGGCTGAGGAAAGGTTTCTTGTAGAAGATGGCATTTTAGCTGAGATTTGAAGGCATCCGTGTGACGGGAATGAAGAGGCGTGGGAATCAGCCAGTAAAAATGCCCACAGTCAGGAGATGGAGTCTTGTGCAAGGAAAGCAGGAAGACTAGTGTCCCTAGATGTAGAGTAGGCGAGGAGAGGGGAGAACGGAGATACTGACTTTCCCCCGTTCTCCTTTTCTCCCTTAAACTCCCTTAAACTTCAAAAGCTTCTGCTGAGCCTTTGGTTACTGTTACTTGAGCTTAAGAGGGAAAGCTAATGAGTTCGTTTTTGGACGTGTTAAGTGGGGAGGTCAGCATGCAGCAAGGACAGTTTTGAAGAGAGGAGAGGAACAGGAAGGAAGGTGGTGGGGATGAGCTGCTCCACGAGGCCCTCTGACACTCGATGGTGTTCTTGTCATCGTTGGAGAGAAGCTAGATAAGACATAAAGAAGGAGAGTGGAGGGCCTTCTTCTTGAGAAATTGGCATCAGTGCCAAGAATTTGGGCTGCTCAGGAGCCTTGTAGGCAGACAGTATGTTCAGGGTTGGACTTACCCAGTGAGTGTTACTGGATTCCTTTGATAGAAAATGACAAAGAATAGGTGGCTTTCATTTGCACACTTTGAGAGTATGCCTCAAGGTATCTTCAGAGCACCTACCGCCTTCCGATCATGGGAGTAAATTAAAATTATTTTCTGAGAGTATGTACTCATAGGACAGCACCACAAGCCATTCTGAGGTTGGTAACCTGGTCATCCTAATCAGGCCCTGGCAGTTGAGATCCCACTGTGTCGTTTTTCCCATCCGTGCCCCACTCTGGCTACCTAGATCCTACTGGGTGTCAGAGAGTCTAGTAGAGCAGGCTTTGTGGGGAACCCTTCTCCCCCACCTTTCTACAGGTGTTCCTTTCCTCTTTTCTTCTTCCTAGCTGATGCTGATCTCTCCACTTAACGTATCTAAAAATGAAGTCATTATCTTTCCCCAGAAACCTTCCCCTCTTACAAACTTCCATGTTTCTCTTGAAGGTACCACCCTCCTTCGCATTGTGCAGGTTTGTGATGTCAACATTATCTTGGACCCCCTTAGTCTCCCTTCACCCCCATATCCAGTCACATCTAAATCTTGCCTTTTCTGCCTTCACCTTCTCTCTTGTGTCTGATCCTTTCTCTCTGCTAACACTTTAGTTCAGACCCTGATCCCACAACTCTGCGGTCAGCTAAACTATCTTCTCCCTGTGGCTCCCTCCAGATTCGTCATCTTCCATTTCCATTCTTTTGCACTGGCCATTCCCCAGGCCTGGAATGCACTTCCTCCTCACCTCTGCCTCACTGGGCCCTCTTTCCCTTTGAGATGCAGCTCAGGCACCATCTTCTGCAAGAAGCCTTTCCTAATCTCTCCAACTGCCATATAAGGGCTTCTTAACCTAGAGTCCATGAACGTATTTAAAAAAAATTTTTTTTTGATAACTTTCAGTAGGTTTTCTCTGTACTCTTATGTATTTAAAAACATTCTTTTGAAAAGAGGTCCGTAGTCTTCACCAGATTGCCAAGTGGGGCCATGACATGAAAATGTTAAGAGCTCCTGCTTTATATTTTTAATGTGTCCGTGTCTCCCCATTAGAATGCAAGCTCATTGTGAATAGGGCTTGTTTCATTCTTTGTGCTTGTGTCCCCAGTGCCTACCTCAGGGCGCACAGTAGGCCCTTGTTGATTGATTGATTAGTTCGAGTGCATCTAAATACTTTGCTAAGTTTCACGACTCTCTGTGGACCTCCAGCAGTCTTGCATTTGACTAAATGTGAACTTCCCACATTGTCTTTGTAAACAATGAAATTTTGCTTTCCTTTAAAACTCTGGACAAAGTAAATTACATTTTTTTTAGTATCTTTTTTCTCACATCTCTTTTATTATTTAATATTTTTAGTTTTCAACATTGATTTCCACGAGACTTTGAGTTACAAATTTTCTCCCCATTGCTACCCTCCCCCCAACCCCAAGATGGCATATATTCTGATTGCCCCTTTCCCCAGTCTGCCCTCCCTTCTGTCTCCCCACTCTCCCCCACACCAATCCCCTTTCCCCTTACTTTCTTGTAGGGCAAGCTAGATTTCTATACCCCATTGTCTGTATATCTTATTTCTCAGTTGCGTGTAAAAACTTTTTTTTTGAGCATTTGTTTTTAGAACTTTGAGTTCCAAATTCTCTCCCTTCTTCCCTCCCCACCTACCCTCCTTGAGAAGGCAAGCAATTCAACATAGGCCACACATGTATCATTATGCAAAACACTTCCATGACAGTCATGTTGTGAAACACTAACTGTATTTCCCTCCATCCTATCCTGTCCCCCTTTATTCCATTTTCTCCCTTGACCCTGTCCCTTTTAGAAAGTGTTTGCTTTTGATTACCTCCTCCCCTAATCTGCCCTCCTTTCTATCATGCCCCCTCTCTTATCTTCTTCTCCCCTACTTTCCTGTGGGGTAAGATACCCAATTGAGTGTGTATGTTATTCCCTCCTTAAGTCAAATCTGATGAGAGCAAGATTCACTCATTCTCTTTCACCTGCCCCCTCTTCCCTTCCAATAGAACTGCTCTTTCTTTTATGTGAGATAATTTACCCCATTCTATCTCTCCCTTTCTCCTTCTCCCAATATATTCCTCTCTCACCCCTTAATTTTATTTAATTTTTTTAGATATCATCCCTTCATATTTAACTCACCCTGTGCCCTTTGTGTGTATATATATATATATATATATATATACACATACATATATATATATATATATTCCCTTTAACTACCCACAGAGAAAGGTTTCATGAGTTACAAATATCATCTTTCCATGTAGGAATGTAAACAAAATAGTTCAACTTTGGTAAGTCCCTTATGATGTCTCTTTCCTGTTTACCTTTTCACGCTTCTCTTGATTCTGGTATTTGAAAGTCAGATTTTCTATTCAACTCTGGTCTTTTCATCGAGAATGCTTGAAAGTCCTCTATTTTATTGAAAATCTATATTTTGCCCTGGAGTATTATACTCAGTTTTGCTGGGTAGGTGATTCTTGGTTTTAATCCTAGCTCCTTTGACCTCTGGAATATCATATTCCAAGCCCTTTGATCCCTTAATGTAGAAACTGCTAGATCTTGTGTTATCCTGATTGTGTTTCCACAATACTCAAATTGTTTCTTTCTGGCTGCTTGCAATATTTTCTCCTTGACCTGGAAACTCTGGAATTTGGCTACAATATTCCTAGGAGTTTTCTTCTTGGGATCTTTTTCAAGAGGCGATTGGTGGATTCTTTCAATTTCTATTTTACCCTCTGGTTCTAAAATCTCAGGGCAGTTTTCCTTGATAATTTCTTGAAAGATGATGTCTAGGCTCTTTTTTTGATCATGGCTTTCAGGTAGTCCAATAATTTTTAAACTATCTCTCCTGGATCTATTCTCCAGGTCAGTTGTTTTTCCAATGAAATTTTCACATTGTCTTCCATTTTTTCATTCTTTTGGTTCTGTTTTATAATTTCTTGATTTCTCATAAAGTCACTAGCTTCCACTTGCTCCATTCTAATTTTTAGGGTAATATTTTCTTCAGTGGTCTTTTGGACTTCCTTTTCCATTTGGCTAATTCTGCCTTTTAAGTCATTCTTCTCCTCATTGGCTTTTTGGAGCTCTTTTGCCATTTGGGTTAGTCTATTTTTTAAGGTGTTACTTTCTTCAGTATTTTTTTGGATCTCCTTTAGCAAGTCATTGACTTGTTTTTCATGATTTTCTTGCATCACTCTCATTTCTCTTCCCAATTTTTCCTCTACTTCTCTAACTTGCTTTTCCAAATCCTTTTTTAGCTCTTCCATGGCCTGAGACCAATTCGTATTTTTCTTGGAGGCTTTTGATGTAGGCTCTTTGACTTTGTTAACTTCTTCTGGCTGTATGTTTTGATCTTCTTTGTCATCAAAGAAAGATTCTATAGTCTGAGTCTGAGTTCTTTTACGCTGCCTGCTGTTCATGTTCCCAGCCACTACTTAACCCTTGCACTTTTGGTCAGGTTATGACTGCCTTCAGAGTGGAGAATGCTTTGTTCCAAGCTTCAGGGGCCTTGCACTACTGTTTTCAGAGCTACTTCTAAGCCACCACAAGCTCTGCCACACCAGTGCTCCTCCTCCCCCAAGAACTGCCAACCAGGACCATGACCCAGATCCAAGCAGGGCAAAGCAAGAGAACCCTGCTTCTACGCCAGCAAAGCGCTCCCTGTACTACTGCTCTGATCTGCCGCTTGATTCCTCCCACTAGGTAGGCCAGGGACTCTGGAAGCAGCCACAGCTGGAGCTCTGGAAGCAGCCGCTGGGGTTTCCTGCTGCCGCCACAGCTAGCACCACCTCCACCGTCCCTGGGACTGGGGCCAGACCGCTCACTTCTCACCCAGATCCAGCTGTTTTCCCACTGACCTGCTCTGTGGTCTTTGGTGTTTGTGGGTTGAGAAGTCTGGCAACTGCTATAGCTCAGTAATTCCTGGTCCTAAGGCCTGCCCGCCCCTTCTTCTCCACCCTGGTCTGTCCTGGTGTGACCCACACTAGGCTGTGCTCCGCTCCCAGCACAGTGCAATAGACCCTTCCCAGTGACCATCCAGGCCATCCTGGGCTGGAGACTGGCTTCCCTCTGTTATTTTGTGGGTTCTGTAGTTCCAGAGTTTGTTCAGAGCCATTTTTACAGGTGTTTGGAGGGATTTGGGGGAGAGCTTAAGCAAGCCCCTGTTTTCCAGCCATTTTAGCTCCTGGGTTACGACATTGTTTTCAAAAATTTGATCTGATGACCTGTTATTTTACCCTTACCCTGTTATTTTCCTTAAATTTCTCTACTAACCTTGGAAATAGACTTGAGAAATAAATGCTACCTTAGGCCATATAAAAGAAATCAATTTAGAGTGAAAGACTCATCTTAATTGACTGTGTCCTTGCTATTCTAGTCCCAGAAATGGAAATATTTGTCTATGGTTTGCAACTGTCCTAGCAGATAAAGAGAGGAAGATTTGAATTAAGAGGCTGCTAATATCCAGCCCTCTGCTCAGGCTCTGCTGGGTCTGTGTTTTCAGAAGAGATAGAGGCAATGACATCTAGAATCCTCTGGGACCCCAAAGTTTAGGGCTTGTAGCTTCTGTGTGCTAATGAGAATGAATCCATAGTGCAGAGCCAACTCATATTCATAGTTCAGGAAATGGGCTACCCCTTGAAATGTAGGCTATATTGTTTTCAATGCCCTTCCAGAAATGGGTTTTTAACATGTGTTCCCTTATCGCCATCACTGTCTTTCTCCTTTTTCAGAAGATTCTAGGATTTTAATTTTTTTTTTGAGATAGGGGCTATCTTTTTTTTTTTTTTAGTTAATTAGTAATGAATGTCAGAGTGGCTTAATACAGAGGTGCAAATAGATTTTTACAGGCACTGTGCTAAGCACTTTACAAATGTTATCTCCTTTGATCGTCACAACAACCCTGGGAGCAAGTCGCTGTTATTATCCTTATTTTACAGCTGAGGAACTAAGGCATATGGAGGTTGCCCAGCTGCTAGGAAGCGTCCAAGGCTGAACTCAAACTTAGGTCTTCCTGACTCCAGGCCCAGCACTCTGTTCACTGTGCCTCCTCCCTGCCTCAGTCTACAAATTTGCAGCTCGAATCGGCTTACTTAACCTTAAAATTGATGATTTCTGCCTTACCTACTATTTTCATGTATCTTTAACTGAAGAAAATGTGTAACCATCTGCACCCCTGATTCACTTGAGTACCATTTACCAAGAAAACTAGACAAATAATTTAGAGCTATAGAAAAGAAACTTTAAAAGATTAAAAAATAATATCTTATAAATTTCTAAAATCATGCACTTTAATTTGGAAAAGAAAAAAAAGACAGGAGGGCAGAGATGAAGTTCTTTTTGTTTTTACATTTTTTTCTTTATTTTTTTGGTAATTTTTTTTGTTTTAAACTTAAATACAAAATGGGAAAAAGAAAAAATAATTGCCCATGTACACAGTAGACCATAAGAGAGGATTCAATATAAACCAATAAATTTCCATTTCAAGAAAACTTATATAATCAATACTAAATGTTGTTTTCAAAGCTGCCCAGCTTTTCTTTGCTTCCTTGTTGGTTTTCTTTTGTTCTTTAATGTGCACTTTTTGCTTTATTCCCCGCCCCCCCTCCCCCACAAGGCTACAATTAATCGTGGATACACACACACACACACACACACACACACACACACACACTTCTATAAACATAAACATATATAGACATATGCACTCATACACATATATGTAAGACTATACTGTGCTTATTTCCTCCTATCATCTGTTTCTCTGAATGCGGATAGCATCTTCTTTCCTAAATCCAAGTCTTTCCATGTTTTTGGTTAGAAACGTATTTAGTTGAGACATAAGCAATAGTCATTGGAAAGCCAAGAAGGTTTTAATTATATTTTATATTTATTCATTCTGAATAAATGGGTACCTCCCCTGAACAGAGTACAGGAGAGTACAAGGACTCAGACAAATGCCAATCCTTTTATTGGCTCCTAATTCGAATCTCCCACCTGGCTCTTCATTGGCCAGTTGCAACCCCCTGTACCCACGTCATGCCTCCCTCAAACAGCTCCTTAAGCATGTATACAAAACTCTAACCTTTTACCTGATCAGAAGCCCCCTAGATCACAGCTCTGATTAGAAGGAGTCATGTGACCTACATTCTGCTAAAAGGGGGGTTACTTTCAACTCTGTGGAGACAAAACCCCTCCCATCGTCATTTCCTACACCATGGCAATATTCTAACCCATTCATATCCTATCTGAGAGTTTGTCTCTGGAAGGTTTTTCCCAGTTTTCTGCATTTCTTCTTTTCTTGGCTACATAGGTTTTATTATACAAGAAAATTTTAATTTAAAATAATCAAAATTATCCTTTTTACACTTCAACAATGCTTTCATCTTATAGTTTAAGGTCTGGTACTGCTGAATCTGCTTCCTTTATACTTTTTTTCCATGATTTCTTTGAAGTTCCTGACCTTTTGTTCTTCCAAATTAGCTTTGCTATTATTTTTCCTAACTCAGTAAAATAATTTTTTAGTAATTTAATTGGGATGACATTAAATAAATAGATTAGTTAGGTAAAATTGTCATTTTTGAAATTATGTAATATATAATTGGCTTTACCTACCCATGAACAACAAATATTACTTCAGTTTTTTAGATCTGAGTTTATTTGTATAAAAAGTGTTTATGTTCATTTAGTTCCTGTGTCTGTTTTGGCAGGTGTGCGCTCAGGTATTTTGTACTATTTAGGTATTTTAAATAGTCTAAAACAATATTGAATAATATTGCTGACACATAGTATAGTTTCTCTATTTTTCACTTTTGATTAAATCTGTTTTAACTTTGTCTGAGATCATGATTACTATTCCTGCTTTTTTCACATACTAAATTCTACTCTTACCCTTTATTATATCTCATTTTTACAATGTTTCCTGAAAGCAACATATTGTTGAATTCAAATTTCAAATTTTTAATCGGGTATGTTTCCATTTTATGGGTAAATTTGTCTCATTTGTATTCTAAGCTACAATTACTAGTGTGTTTTTCTCCTTCCTATTTTTCTCTCACTATCCTTCTCACCCTATTTACCCTATCCCCCCTCAATCTTCTGTTTTACTTCTATCGGCTACCTTGCCCTCCTGTTCCTTAATCTACCTACCCCTCTAAGAGTCCCTCCCTTCTCTTCTCCCCCAACCTCTCCCCTTGCCCTCTTACTTCTTTTGAATTTAGAAGATTTTTATACCCATCTAGATTTTGATATATATATATATATATATATATATATATGTATATATGTGTATATATGTATATGTATATGTATGTGTGTATGTGTGTGTATATATATATGTATGTATGTGTATATATATATATATATATATACACATTATTCCCTCTTCAATCCATTCCCAATGAGAGTGAGGTTCCAGCACTACCTGCCCTTCCCCCTACTATCTTCTTCTGTATCAGTTTTTCCTTTTGTACTTCATTTGTATGAGATAATTGCACCTTTTTATCTCTTCCTACACCATTTTTTTAAGAATCACCCCATCATACTCAGCTCAGCCCCTGCCTTTCTTTCAAACTACCTAAATAATGATGACAGTCATATGAGTACTACTAATATTTTCACATACATGAAGTAAACAATTTGACTTTATTGAGTCCCTTATAATTGGTCTGTAATGTTTACCTTATATTTCTCCTGAATGTTATATGTCAAATTTTCCTTTAAATTCTGGGTTTTTTGTCACAAAAACCTGAAAGTCTTTGTTTGTTAAATGTATTTTTTTTTTCATTCAGTATTGTACTTAACTTTGCTGGGTAAGTTACACTTGGTCTACCACAGCTCTACAGAATATAGTATTCCAAGACCTGTGGTCCTTCAACATAGTAGCTGCTAGGTCTTGTGTAATCCTTGTTGTAGCTCCGTGATATTAAAATTGTTTTTTTCTTGTTGCTTCCAGTATTTTCTTCTTAACTTGGGAGCTTTGAAACTTGATTATGATATTCCTGTAAGTTTTCCTCCTGGGACCTCTTTCAGGTAGTGATGGGTGGATTTTTTCTATTTCTGCTTTGCCTTCTTGTTCCAGAACTTCAGGGCAATTTTCTTTGATAATTTCTTGTAACATTGTATCAAGATTCTTTTTTTTTAAATTTTTTTTTTGGAGGGAAGAAGGCAGGGCAATTGAGGTTAAGTGACTTGCCCAAGGTCACACAGCTAGTAATTGTCTCAGGTGTTTGAGGTCGGATTTGAACTCAGGTCCTCTTGACTCCAGGGCTGGTGCTCTACTCACTGCACCACTTAAGTGCCCCAGATTCTTTTTTTTTTTTTTTAATCATTATTTTCAAGTAGTCTGACTATTCCCATATTATTTCTCCTTAAGCTCTTCTCCAGATCAGTCGTTTTTCGGATGAGATATTTCACTTTTTCTTCTATTTTTTTCATTCTTTTGATTTTATGTTTTCTTGGTGTCTTAGAACATCATGAAATTCCCCTTGCCTAATTCTAGTTTTCAAGGAATTATTTTCTTCTTATGTTTTTGATTCTCTATTTCAAATTGGTTGACTTCCTTTTCGTAGTTTTCTTGGATTGTCCTTTTCTTCCCCTAATTTTTCCTATTTCTCTTTTATTTGATTTTTAAAGTCTTATTTAAGTACTTCCAAGAACTCTTTTTGTGCTTGGGACCATTTAGTGTTTCTCATTGAAAAAGGAGTGGCTTTTTCAGCTCCATTTTCTTCCTTTGACTATGAACCCAGATCTTCTCTATTCCCGTAGTAACTTGGGTTCTTTCTCCTTTGCTTATTCATTTTTATTCATTTTTTGTTTTATTTTGTTTTTAGCAGATATTAGTGTAATCAAGTTGTAGTCCTGAGGTATAGGGAATGATGCCCCAAACCTCGGGTCTTTCTTACTGTTATTTTCTGAGGTCTGTCTAGAGGCCCAGTCTCGGGCTCTCCTCTCCACTCCTAAGTCACTGTTAGGGCCCCCAGCCACACCGTCCTGCAGATGATCTTGCTCCTTTCGGTCCTCCAGTGGCTGCAAACTATAGCTGTCCTCTCTGTCCCAGAACTGAAACCAGAGACTCTGCTCTCCTGCAAGTGCCCACAGCCCGCCAGGGTCCCCTCCCCTTGCTTACTGCGCTAACCAGGTATGTGCTAGCTCCTTCTCCCTGAAGCCACAGTTCTGGACGCTGGTCAGCACAGCTGTGCTTTGTGTTCCTCTACAGTAGACGGTCCTTCAGTCTTCTACTTAGTGGTCAGACCCACACCGCCTGCAAAATGAAAGGCTCTAAGGCTGAGGCCTCCTCTCCACCCAGCTGTCCCCAGGGCTTGTTTGTTGATTCTGCAGAGCCAATCTGGAGGTGTTTGCTCTTCACTGAGGCTGAACTCTGCCACTGGAGTTCAGTTCTACCCAGGGGTCTTCTCAGATACTCTTAGGAAGACTACTGCTTTACCCAGTGTTTATTTCTGCTCCTCCGAGGTAATGTTCTGTCTTTTTTTTGTGGAAGAAATTCAGAGAGCTGAAAGTTTTCTGATCTACTCTGCCATTTTCCCAGACTCCTCCCTGAAGTTCTTTTAGATTCTGAACCTTTAGGAGACCAGGGGGCCTGTTCCTAGCTTGGGTACTTACTGACTGACTCACTGTCTAACATTGGGCATGTCCTTTCTCTTCTCTTAATCCCATTTTCCTAGCTTATAAAGAGATCATTATGCCTGTTTCCTGTTTTATCTCAAAGGAATACTGAAGAGTTAATGAAATAATGACTGGATATGGAAGGAAGGGTAAAAGGAAGGATATTTATTGATCACATACTATGTGTAAGGCATTGTGCCAAGGGTTGATGATAGATTTTAAACTCCTGCTCTCCAGGAGTTTACATTCCTTTAAACGAAGAGCTCACTCATAGAGGAGGCTTGATCAAGGAAAAGGTTTTTGTTCTGTGAGGTACAGAGTGTGGAACAGAGGGGAAGAAGGGGTCTAACGGTATGGCAGGCATGGTGGGTTGGCCCTTTGGAATTGGGAAGCTCAGTCATGGTCCATTGTTTAAGTCCAGCCAGTAGACCTAGTAGCGCTCATGTCTAAAACATTCTAGCTTCCTTCTGGAAGAAAGTGTTTATGATGGAGAGGCATGAGGCTTCCTAGTAGCCTAAAGCTATTGGTCACTGTCATTTCTTGAACTAACAGTTTTTTCAATATACTTTGTTCTTCACTGTGCCCACCTTGGTCTTGAAGTTCCTGAGGGAAGATTTTGTCACATTTTTGAAATTTTCTTCTGTATCTCTTCATCATCTGTAATTGATGATGGGGTGCCATGACCTTTTAGTGGTCTTTTACTCATGCTCACTATGAGAACTGCCAGGGGAGGTGGCCTCAGGAACTGGTGGTGTTCGTTATGTGATGTTTACTAGCTCCTTTGTAGGCAGCCTCAAGGAGAACCTGTTAGCCACCCTTCCCTTAAGCCCTACCCATCTTTTGTGTTCTGGTTTCCTTTTCCACGAGGAAATATTATTACTAACTGGTGGTTCAGTTCTTCCAGTAGCAGTTGATTCACTGGTCACTGGACAAAGACCTCACATTTAGAAGGCCACCAGAGAAGGGGCATGGGGATAGTGAGGGAATTGAAGCCATGACAGAAGAAAACTGAGAAGTCTTCTGTAGAGCCCTTGCTGCTTCAGCCTGGTGTGTAAAGAAGCCTTCCCCAGGACAGCTGCTGCCACCTTTCCCAATGGCCTTCCTTCATACACTCTGTTGTCAGACCAGTGTGCTGTTGTAGTCCTTCATTCATGACATTTTATCCCCAGCCTCCACACTTTTGTGCAGCTCTGGCACACACTCCACCTTTGCCTCAGCCTTGGCATGACTTTGTCACCTCCTTGACCAGGCTTTTCCTTCCACATTTGTCAATGCTGTCCCTCTTGAAATTACTGTGTGTTTACTTCCCAATGTCTGCATCATGTCTCCTCCATAGAATGTAAGTAGGTTGAGGTCCAGGCCTGGGTGTTTTTGTGTTTTGAATCCCCAGGATCTAGTACAAGGCCTTATGTTTGTAGAAGTTGATGATAAAGCCAGACCTGTAAGAAGTGTTTAAGAAATGTGCTACATTGAACTTTCTGCACCTGCTGAGGGGGAGCACGAAGGCCTGCCCACACATGGTTGCCCAGCCCAGAGAAGCACTCTGTATAATGAAGGGGGCTGGCTTTTGTGATTGTTCATTCCCTGTTTCTGTGGAAGAATCAATAAGGCATAGTGAGAGAACACCTCCTTTGCTGTTTATGAGAATAGGGAAGCAGAGTGTTGGAGGCCTGTTTTCTTTGACATTTGCTGAAGACAAAGCATACAGTAGCCACATTCAAAATTTATTTGATGTGCGATTGTGGCATCTGTACTTGAGTATTTGGCACAGTGTTTCACTTACATTAGTCATGTTTTAAATGCTGAAGTGTTTGGGTTTTTAAAAAGTTATGTCCTGAGTGCTAGTTTTCCTTTTGAAGTAACTTGGGCCAGAACTCACATGTACAAAAATATTTATAGCAGCTCTTTTTGTGGTGGCAAAGAATTGGAAATTGAGGGAATGTCCATTAAGTGGGGAATGCCTGAACAAGTTGTGGTATGTGATTATGATGAAATACTGTTGTGCTATAAGAAGTGATGAGCAGACAGATTTCATAAAAACCTGGAAAGACTTACATGAACTGATGCTGAGTGAAGTGAGCAGAACCAGGAGAACATTGTACATAGTAACAGCCACCTTGTGTGAGGACTGACTTTGCTAGACTTAGCTCTTCTCAGCAATGCAAGGATTTAAGACAGCTCCAAAAGACTTGTGATAGAAAATGCTATCCATATCCAGAGAAAGAAATATAGAATCTGAGGGCAAATTGAAGCATACTATTTTCCCTTTTTTTTTTTTTCCTTTCTAGGGATTCTTCCTTTTTGTTCTTCTGATTCTTCTTTTACAACACAACTAATGTGGAAATATGTTTAATATGATTGTACATGTATAACCTATATCAGATTGCTTGCTGTCTTGGGGAGGGGGGAGGAGAGGGAGTGAGAAAAATTTGGAACTAAAAATTTTACAAAAAATGGATGTTGAAAACTATCTTTACACTTAATTGGGAAACAAAATACTTTTAAGAAGAAAAATTAGCTTGGGCCAAGGAGATGACATCACATTCTTCGGGAAGCCTCACATTGTCAGGCCGTGTGGGTAAAGCATTAAATGGCAGTAGAACATAAAGAGATGAGGCATATGTAAAGCAAAGTGTGACAATAGAAACTAGTCGTCATGTGCCAGCTGAAAGTCTGAGGGGGTTGGCACAGACATCTTCCTCACCCGATCAGATCTTTAGAACTCTGGGTCAACTCTAAGAACCTCACAGATAAAAGGATGCCCTTTCAATTTATTCCATTTTTTTTTTATCTAGTCATAGTTAGGAGGATTCTGCAGGGTCTGAACATTGGGACTTTACAGCTACTTAAGACAAACAAAAGTGGTGGAAACTAGAAATTCGCTATTTGCTGATCACTAAGGAAAGCTGCCACAGCATGCAGTTGAATTCACGATCCCTTAATCCTTCAGTATTTATATTCTGGAATAGCTTGTTTGTGGCCACTGGTGTGTTCTCCAAAAGCTAGGTATTCATTGATTTTTGTTGTTGATAGGATCCTGTCTTAATTCGAGTGCTGGAGCTCTGGGACCATCTGAAGGGAGGCGGAGCTAGAAGAGCGCCTGCCCTGGCAGCCCCTCTCCAGCTAGAAGGGCAGGGATAGGGAAGGACCTGACTGATCAGTCCCTGATCTGTGGTCTGTAGCCCACCCTAGCTCCAGTTGAAGAGGCTTTGCCCAGGGTTGGCTACAGGGCGATGTTGTCATGTCTTTCCTTTTGTGTGTGTGTGTGGGGGGGGTCCTCACAGCAACTTACAAGGGCTTTTTGCTGAAGCACTGAGTGATACTGATCTCTGGTAATGGAAGAAGTATCTAGGTCCTGATAAAAGCACCATCCTTAAGGTATTGAGGTACAAGAAAGCTCTTTAGTTAAAGGAATCCTGTTCTGGCTCCTTTTCTTCTGGAGAAAAAACTTTTTGTCTGTAAGTTATATAGCACCTACTAGGTATCAGGCGTTGAAATACAGATCTCTGTGGAAAGATAGCTTCCATTCAAATGAGGAAGACAACACATAAAAGGCAGCTAAGGTGGAGGGGGTGGGGGTGGGAGACACAGCTGCTGGGCTGGAGTCCTGGTAGAAGGTGCAGAGCACATTCTGGGAAGAATGAGAGACATGGCTGGCCTGGGCACCCACATAAATGGAGGTTCTGGGAGGAGCAAGGCCCAAGGGCACAGGGTACTTCCTCTCTGTGAACTCCTGGGCTGGAGTGAGGCTTCCCCATGTCAGCTGGGACCTGATAGAAGGAAGCCCAGAGTGCAGCCAGAGTGAATAATCACCCTTTAATAGAGGGGGGAGAGAGAAAATCTGGATTTTTGTTGGCTTAAATAAAGCAAGGGGTATACTAGTATACAATCTGTACTACTTACTGTAGGTTCTCTGGATGTTTTAAGTATATGTGTCTTTTTTTATGCTGTCATATTTTTTAAAAAAAATTGATATATTTTGTTTTCATGTCACCTTTTTTCTAAATCTCCTCTCCCTTCCCCTAACAGCCGTTCTATTAACAGGATTGAGAGAGAGAGAGAGAGAGAGAGAGAGAGAGAGAGAGAGAGAGAGAGAGAGAGACAGTTCAACAAAACTAACCATTACATCAGCAAAGGATGATAGTATATGCAGTGTCAGTCAGTCAACATTTATTAAGTGCCTGCTAAGTGCCAGATGCTGTGCTAAGAGCTGGGGATACAAAAAGGCAAAAGACAGCCCCTGCCCTCAGGGAGCTCCCAGTCTAATGGGAGAGACAGCAAACAAGTGTGTACAGTGTTTCCTATGTGTAGTTCCCTGCCTTCTGAAGAGGGCAGAGAGGAGTGAGGACCCCTCTTTTCTGTAGGGCCAGTTACAGAACATTCAGCTTTGGGCTTTTGTCCTCGCCTTGTAGGTAGTTGTACAGGTTCCCATGAGTCTTTCTGTGCTTCATAGCTGTTGGTTCTGTTACACTCATATACTTTACCAAATCTTATTTAGTCATTTCATTTTTATTCAGTCATAGGGTCTGCTTTGTTTCAGTAATTTTGTGCTGCTAAATTAAACATGTTTTCTTTCTTGAAAAGTTTCAGTGTTTTATTTGATATGACATTTTTTCCAAAGTTCTCCCCCATTTTATCTTACTTTAGTTTACTTTATTTAAAAAAAAATACTCCCTTAAAACCAAAGCATTAATCAATGGGCTAAAAAAAGTATTAAAAAAAGTTTTCTTCTTGACTAATTATAAATTCACAACACAGAGGTGTACCTTTTACTTTCTTTTTTACCTGTGGAGTCTAATATGATTTTAGGTAAGCAGTAGATGATTAATAAATGTATATTGAATGAATGCATGCATACATGAACCAACCAGTCAATAAACCTGTGGACCTGTTATGAGTATTTTGGTCTGGCCCACACCATATCTGTTTGCTTTACTGTCGGGGGTGTAATAAGGCCCCCTGCCCCACTTGGGGTCTAGTAGCAAAGTTGAGAATCAGCTCTGCGGAGCAAAGAGAGAGGATTCTGATGCTGACCAATTGCTTATTTCTTTTGCTTCAAAGACATTTTGCAGGAAGAGTTGTATCTGTTTCAGCAAGATGATGTCCTCTACCAGGGGCATCCTGGAATAAAAAAGTACATTGATTCCAGATTGGTTTGATCTGGGGATGGCAGGTTAGTTAGTGGCCCCTTGAGGCCTGGTGAGAATAGACAGAAGAGATACAAAGCACCGATCTGTATATATAAATAGATCATAAGTTGCTGCTTCTGTGTTGTTTTGTCCACTGTGTTTGTGCCTCTGGTAGTCGAGGTCAAAAGTTCATTTTTCATGTCGTGTTTATGGGAGTTTTTCCTATCTGAAAAGTAGCAATTGATTTTTCTGAGTGAGAGAAAACAATATGATTGACAAAAGACATATTGCTTAATCTGGCACAGCTAACATTTCTTGGGGTATCAGGAAATGGAAACCTGATCACCGAGGAGTCTAACAGTAGTTAATAATGACTGATAGAGCCACTGAGCTCATTCAGTGCCAGCTTCTCTACACCTATCTGTTATGCAGGATTCCTCCATTAGCATTGTCCAGATGGGTAGGAGATTGACCCTTCTGTTCATGGTATAAGTAGTGTGCTTGTTCTGAAGATCCTGCTGTTCTTTGTCCTGTTGAAGTGATTACAGCTCCTACAGCCCTCATCCGAGAGAACATGAAGGTTAAATCAAGGATGACACTTCTCAGTGTGCTGTAAGCTTCTTACTTGCAGCACAGAGCTACTTTCCATTTAGAGTGGGGTCTCTGCCAGAGAGGCCTCTCTACTTCAGTTTTCCCCAATGAGACCAATATTCAGTTCAGGTGAATTGCTACGTCTTGTTAAATGTGTGTTGCAAAAGGCTATCAGAAGAAGAATTTTCTCCTTTTGGAGGGACAGTTAAAAAATAAGGAGGGAGATAAGAGAGCTCATTGAGATTGGAGGCCCATGAAGATTTCAAAGGGCCTGTCGACATTGTTCTATATTTGGGAGAATGTAACAATCAATAAATTTCTTCTACTGGCCTTGAACTTGTCCAGATGTTTAACCTGAGTTGTCAAATTTTGCTTTTTAAATAATAGAAGATGGAGAATTACACAGATACATGAGCCCAGAAGCTATTAATCAGCAGAGTCTGGTGATGGTCAGCATCAGAATCCTTTCTCTTTGCCCTGCACAGCTGGTTCCTTGCGGGAGAAGGGGGCCTTACTACAACCCCAATGGTAAAGGAAACAGAATCTGGCGTGCCAGATTAGAATACTTGTGAGGGGTATGCAGGTTAGTTGATTGATTGGTTCATGCATGCATGCTTTCATTCAATATACATTTATTAATCTATTGGTTGTCTAAAACCATATTAGACTGTGGGATAAAAAAGAAAATAAAAGGTATATCTCTGTTATAAGGCTATAATTTAGTGAAGAAGAAAACTTAAAAAATTATTCAGTATTTTTATTAATCAATAGATAAATTTGAAAGGTAATAGCTGGCATTTGTATAAGCGCTTTGAGGTTTGCAAAGTGTTTTCCATACATTATCCCGTTTGAGCCTCACAACAATCCTTTGAGGGGCAGAGCCAAGATGGCAGCTTGGGAAGAGGGATTTGCTTAAGCTCTCCCCCAAATCCCTGCAACAATCCTTTGAGGTTGGTGCTCTTATTATCCTGATTTTACTGAGGAGGAAACCGAAGCTGAGTGAGGTTAAATGATGTGTCTAGAGTCAGGCAGCTAGAAGCACCTAGGGCAGGATTCACATCTTCTTCTCTCCAAATATATCATTCACTCTGCCACCAAGACTGTTTTTTAAAAGAATTAAAAGGTGCAATTGACCATATGAAAATATGCTACAAATCACTAAAAGAAATGCAAATTAAAAAATAACCGAGGTTTCACCTCCTGCTTTGCAAATTGGCAAAGTGGACAAAAGAAGGGGATAGTGTGTTAGACAATGAGAAGATAGACACACTAATATGCTGTTGGTGGAGTTATGAATTGGCCCAGCAATGCTGGATATCAGTTTGTAATTACATAAGAAAAGGGACAAAACAAGGGTCCTACAGCTGGGCATATACCTCCGAGGAAGTCAAAGAGAGAAACAATTCCAAATTACAAAAAAAAACCATATATTTTTTGGATTTTTTTTTTGGAGGGGAGAAGGCAGAGTAATTGGGGTTAAGTGACTTGCCCAAGGTCACACATCTAGTAAGTGTGTCAAGTGTCTGAGGCCAGATTTGAATTCAGGTCCTCCTGACTCCAGGGAAGGTGTTCTACTCACTGCACAACGTAGCTGCCCCTAAAATTTTTTTTTTTTAAACATTTTTTGGAATAGCAAAAAACTGGAAACAAAGTGAATGCCCACCATTTGGGAAAAAGCTGAAAAAAACTGTGCCATGTAAATATACTGAAATGTATAGTAAAAAAAATTATAAAGATGAAACATTCAGATAAACATGAGAAGACTTGTATGAACTGATTTAGAGTGAAATAAGCAGAACCAAAATAAAAATACAAACAATGACTACAAAAATATTAAAGGAAAAGATCACTCAAAGGAAACTAACCTGAACAACCAGGGAATACTAGAGCAAAATTTTGTTTAGGGAGGCAGAAGCAGTGTGATGAAATCCTGACAAGAGATATCCTTTGGCTGGGCGTCGCAGGAGGTGTTTTTTGCTTAATGATTTTTCTTTATTACAAGAGAGGTTTCATTTTGGATAGACTCAGTCGTTTTCAGTCATATCCAATTCTTCATGACCCCATTTGGGTTTTCTTGGCAAATATTCTGGAGCGGTTTGTCATTGCCTTCTCTAGCGCATTTGATGAATGAGGCAAACAGGTTAAGTGACTTGCCCAGGATCACAGAGCGAGGCCAGATTTAAACTCAGGGAAGATGAATTTTCCTGACTCTAGGCCCAACACGCTCTCTACTATACCACTTAGCTACCTAGCTTGGAGAAGTAAGGAGGCACTATTTCCAGAAATGACTAAGATATAAAAGCAAACTTTTCAGTAAAACTTTTTTTTTACGGAGTATTCATTTGGTGTTTTATGTTGACTCCTCCCTTTTTTTCTTTTTTCCTTCATTTATTTTTTAAAAAGTTTTATCAGTTCTTTTGCTGTTCTTAAATCTATCCAAGTACTATGCTCCAAAAATAAGTATACATTCTATCTTTCATCTGGTTGTTTCAGTATTTGATGGAGAGTTGAATTTCAAATTTATTATATTCATACTAGAAGTGGTCATTTGTGTCCCTTAAACATGGGATCCAAATTGTGACTTTAAAACCATTTCTACTCATCGACGTCTTTGTCTCATACATTTAATAAAAGACTAGTTTGTGTACTTTGCCCATATGGTCTAAATACAGACACTGCACATACCGCTAAACTTGGCTAATGTGTTATTGGCCAGTTTTGCTGAGATATTTTTTTCTTCTCCTTTTTTTCTTGATTATAAGAGGTGGCTCTCTGGGTGGTAAATGGGTATACTGGGAGATCAAGGTATGTAAAAACAGCAAAAAATCAACACAGATTTTAAAAAAGAAAGAAAATTGAGATGCCAGGAGCAAATTGTTAAGTAATGTGAAATTACCCAAAAAACATTCATCAAAAGTCTGCTATATGCAAAGCGCTGTGAAGTGCTAAATAGTTGGACTGTTAGTTTATTTTTAATTCAAATACGAAGGCGCTTTTTTTTTCTAATTTTCAGTTCGTTTTATAGTTATTTCCCAGGTTTCCGTGGTCAAGGTATATATTCAGGAAGTGCATGATCAGAAAAGAAGATGTACTGCTCATTAGGAACAGAGAGTCAAAGATAAACAGTTTCAGTGATGCACTCATATACATTAAGCCTTTAGGGAAGGGCATGGACAAGGAGGTAGATGAGCTGCAGTCTGCACTGTTGTTTATAAAGTACCCACATTAATGAGATTATAGGTCCACTGATCTATGTGTGTGTATATGTATGTATACGCATACACACATTTATCTGTCCATCTGTCTATCTATTCATTCATTCATTCATTTATTTATCTATCAAGGAGGCACAGAAAAGCTTTTTTGCTGTTTGCATATCAGTCCCTTGCTCACATTGTAGGTTTCAGGCTAGCCATTTAAGAGCGTGATGGGAATGATAGGAGGGTGGTGGAGATCAGCCCTGAAATGTACTTGCTACAGAGTTTCTTTGATGGCTGCAGAATGGCAGTGAGTCCCATGGAAGCTAGGATCTTCACCGTAGGCTGAAGTTAATTAGTGGCTCCTTACATAGATATCTGTCACCAGCTGTGTGACTCTGGTAAAAACAGGTTGCAGGCCGCACAGGCAGTACATGCAGTGATGGGCACTGATTTTTCAAGTGGATTGTAACAGCTGTCATCAGGCTGAGAGTGGGAAAAAATGATTATGAACGAAACATGGCACCTGGAGTGGCTGGAGCTTTTAGTGATAGGAAAATTTTTGTCCCTTTTACTCTTAGACGTCCGGCCTAATTCCGCAGGTATTTATTAAACCCCTGCTGTGCCCAAGATGAGAAGCAGTCCAGTATCATAGCTAGAGATCTGTTTAACTCTGACACCTGCTGTCTGTGTGGTCCACCTCTGTCACCTGTTAGCCTTAGCCTTTGAGTACCCCAGGCATCGCCTGAAGACAGTAAGGTCTGACTGTGTTACTCCCCAACCCAGTAGATGCCAGTATTTCCCTATTATCCCCAGGCTCACATAGAAACACCTCTGTTGGGACTAAATTTCTTTACAGCCCGGGCATTTGCCTTTTTCACTTATTATGTATTTCTGCCCTTCACATACTCTGCGTTCCAGCCAAACTGGCCTTCTTCTTGATCCTCCTACACATTCATCTCTGGTTGCCACTCACTGCCCATCATGCAGGGAATCTTTATCTGAACCCCTGAGAATCCCTCATTTCCTTCAAAATTTAGCTGCAGTACCATCTTCCACTTCAGTGGAGCCAAACTCATCCAGAAACAGGGGCCTCTGAATGTACATGAGGATCTCACATATTGACTTAGTTTTCAAATGTGATATTTTAATATTTTGTTGTGTTTTTATTTATTTTGTTAATATTTCCCAATTACATTTCAATCTGTGACATTGGGAGTGTTAGGTCAGTTGACACCTCTGCTGTAGGTCAGACTTTTTCCTGATCTCCCCCCACCCCCGCTGCTAGTGTCTCCCCACACCCTCATTTACCTTGTATTTATTTTGCACATACTTATTTACATGTCTCCCCAATACAGTATGAGTCCCCTGAGGGCTGAGGCCATTTCCTTTTGGTTTGTATGTTCCCAGCCACGAGCCTAGGTCTGGCATGCAGGTGCTTAACTAATGCTTGCGGCAGATTATTTAATAAATTGCAGAACAATTACGTGGTTAGTGTCAGTTTCCTCACCAGGTGTTTCCTATGTCAGTCAAATCCCAGGTCTAGATCTTCCCCACTGTACTCCCTAAATGTATATGGCATGTGGGTACCAAGATACCATGATAAAGAGCGTCTCTCCTCAGGGAGCTCACATGCTGCTAAGACAATAGAACATGTAAACTGATCACATGAAAAGAGAGAGGAAGGGAGGAAAGGCTTCTCCTGTAGGAGGGAGCACATGACACACATCACTCACGAAGGAAGCTGGGATTCCAGGCATGGAGATGGAGGCACAGATGGGAAGGCCAGGTTTGGGGACCAGCACATGGACCACTTGGGTGAGAGTGTGGTGTGTGTGAAAGCAGGCCTAGGATAGGAGGCTAGACTGGAGCTAGACAGTAATGGACTGGAAACGCCAAGCCCAGGGCTGGCAGGAGGGGACCAATCAGTCAGTCAGGGTACCCCTCCCAGGAGCCCTCCCAGTCTGTAAGGAGACTGAGTCCTAGCTGTTGTATTGTGAGCCAGTTTGTCTGCACAAGGATTCGTGAATAGTACTTGAGGCCATGATTCATGCACAGATGGCTCCATGTCAATCTTTACCTGTTGGCCGTTTCTGAGTCCTGATTCTGTAAGATCCATGAAGTAGAAATCACTTATCGGCCCTGGGGACAAAAAGACAAAAGCAAAGCAGTCCCTGCCTTCAGAGAGTTCATGTTGTAATGGGGAAGGTTTTGTGTGTGTGTGTGTGTGTGTGTGTACAGACGTATCTGAAACATATGCATACATATACACAAAACATTGGAAAGCTCTTAAGCAGTGGAGTGACATTGTCAGACCTATGCTCTAGGAAGATTATTTTGACAGAGTTGGGAGCCTGGATTGGAGAGGAAAGAGATTGGAAGCAGGGAGTCCCATGAGGAGGCTGTCGAGAAGTCCAGGGTAGAGGTGATGAGTTGTCCCGCATTAGAGTGGTGGTCACATGGAGAGAGAAAGCATTGGATGTGAGAGACGTTGTAGAGGTAGAACTGACCAAAATTGGCCACTGACTAGATATGGGGAGTAAGGACAAGAGGAGAGGCAAGGATGACTCCAGATTCGTGAGCCGAGGTGGCTGGAATTACGATGATGCCCTCAACAGAAATTGGAATGTTTGGAGAAGTGGAGTTGGGGGAGGAGAGATAATTAGTGCTGTTTTGGACAGCACAGTCTGAGGTACTTGGAAGACGTCCCCTTGGAGACTAGGGCTGCATCTGTGACCCAGAAGCCTCTGTGCAATTTTTACTTGTAACTTGAATAGCTTTAATAATTTAAACTTTAATAACGTAAAACTGCACCAAGACTTTTGGGACACCTTGTACAGCTCTGAGAGTCACATCTGTATAGATGATAATAAAAGCAGTGGGCACTGGTGAAATCACCCAGGAGAAGATGTGTAGAGAAGATAGCCTGGGAAAGAGCCTTGGCAAAGCCACAGTTGAGAAGCATAGGCTGTGGATGTATTGAGATGAGCTAGCCTAGTGATCAGTGTCGTTGTGTGACTGCTTCAGCTCCCTTCAGTAGCTCATTTGTAGGGATAGAGAAGGCATATAGAAGTGAGTAATCCAAGATGGGCATTTAGGAGGCCTAAGTGGTTGTAGGACAAAGGGCTAGGCAATTTGAGAGCTGAGGACAGCATATAGTTTTAACTGTCTAGGTTAGATCGGGATTGGGAAGGGAGGAAATGAGACCAGAGCAGGGTCATGACCTAAGAGCCTGAGACATCACCACTGGGTGGCAAGACTGGAGATTGAAATGAGGAGGCATTATTATTTTCAGGTAGAGGTGTCAGAGTTCTCCATCATGGTGTGGAGGATGGTGACATAAAGCGTAGGATAATCCCTGTGTGGCTGAAGCAGAGTGGAGGTTCAGGCCTTGGGAATGGAGAAGGCTGAGCCACTGGGAACCTCAAGTGTCTGAGATGACATCAACATATGTGAGGTTCCAAACAAGGTCTGCAGTTGGAGTGGAAAGGAAGACTATGAGCCGAGTCCTGAACTCTGAGTGTGCAATGAAAGGAATGTGAGAGAAAGGTCTTCAAGAAAGGAGAGTTTGTTAGTGATCCACAGCTCTAGCATTTTTGCTGTGAGAGCAGATTCAGGGGAGTGGGTTGGGAGGGAGGAGAAAAAAGCTGAGGGATCGTCTCATGGTCTCAGATCCTGAATCCTTATCCTCACTCACCAGGAGCTGTGATCGCTCCCTTGTTTTGTGTGTGGTCTCCTGCTCTGTACTCTGCCAATATTTTCAGGTTTTGATTCTGTGTCTCCTCTGTGTACTCACCACTATGGTCTGTATTCCAATGGTGCCTTCCCTAGCTTTACTTTGTCTCTTGATTTCAGCTCTAACACCCATTCACCCAGGAGGCACATTCCTTCTAGAAGAAGACAACTTGTATTTAAAAAATTGATTTGTTTATCAAAATCAACTACTAGAGTATATTACTTTGGGAATTTTTTTGAATTAGTCCTAGGATTTCATTGGTGTATGGAGCTCCTACTTAAGTGCAGCTGGGTACCTTCTTTGCTACTTAAAGCCTTAGAAAATTGCCAACCCTGAGACATTAAGTCATTTGTTGAAGGTCACACAGTCAGTTTGTGTCAGAGACAGTACTTAAAACCAGGTTTCTTAGCCCTGGACCCAGATTCTCTAATAGAGACAAAGATTCCTGAATTCTTATTCCATTTCCATCAATGACTTGTGTAACCTTGTGTGATTTTTGGTCTGTTTATTTTTGTAAGTCCTGTTTTCATCTTATATACAAAGTACTTCATGCTTAGAACATGATGGTAAGAAAGCTAAGGTTTCATAATAGGCACTCAATAATTGTTGGCCAAACGAAAGTATGTATAAAAACTAACCCAGTGGTTTTCAAAATGTGGTCTGAGGATCCCCTGAGGGTCCCTTAGATCCTTTCAAAGGATCTGAAAGGTCAAATTTGTTTTCATTATAATACTGCCATACTATATCTCTAGGCAGCAAGGTGGTACAGTAGATAGATGGCTGGGCCTAGAATCGGGAATACCTGAGTTCAAATCCAGCCTCAGATACTTATTAGCCTGGGAAAGTCACTTCATCTGTCTGCCTCATTTTCCTCAACTGTAAAATGAGGATAATAATAGCTCCCAGGCTTGTTTTGGGGTTCAAATGGAATAATATTTGTAAAGCACTTAGCCAGTACATAGCACATAGTAGTTTTTTAAAATGCTTTTTTCCTTCCTTCCTTCCATGAGGCCACATTTCTTCAGATAAAAATTTTATGTTAACATGTAATGGTTTTATTATTTTCATTTGAAATTAATACATATTTCAAACATTTATCATTTTTCATTTCTGTCATGGTAAATAATAATAGATATAATGTACATAAATGCTATTTGTGGTCCTCAATAATTTTTAAGGTATAAAAGGGTCTTGAAACCAAAAAGTTTGAGAACTGCCACAAAGTTCCCTTTGCTGTGATCTGTGGCAGTGGGCCCTTGGCTCCCTTTTTCAAGAGACATCTTGCAAACACATTGGTCACTGGGGGAACCAATCAAGAATCTGACTGCTCAGATGGTTTCAGGAAAAACCTGAGAAGACTTACATGAACTGAAGCAAAGTGAAGTGAGCAGAACCAGGAGAACGTTGTACACAGTAACAGCAACGCTGTGTGATGACTAACTGTGAAAGACTTAGCTACTCTGGTCAAGACAGTGATCTAAGACAATTCCTAAGGCCCCAGGATGAAAAATGCTATCCCTCTCCAGAGAAAAAACTGATGAACTCTGAGTGCAGATTACAGTGTACTCCTTTTTACTATCTTTGTTTTTATTGCTTTATTTTGTTTTTTCTTTTGTAACATGATTAATATGAAAATATGCTTTGTATGACCTCACATGTATATATTGCTTGCCTTCTTAAGGGGGATGAGGGAGTGGGAAGGAGGGAACAGAATTGAGAGCTCAAAATTTTAAAAAATCATTGTTTAAAAAAAAAAGAATCTGGCTGCTCCGGTGCAAATCAGTCATGGCCAGCATTAGAATAACTCAAAAGCTTGTGATCATTTATAGTAAGGCCCCCCCTTACCTGTCAGTCAGACTTCTAGTAACCTTAGGAACCAGGAATATAGAGATAAGTACAGAAGGAGTATGTGGAAAACAGCCTCTAAGCAGAGAAGAAAGTCATTATCACAAAGGCAAATGGCATTTTACATGATAGAGAGGAATGGGGCCACCATTCAGTGGATAGAGAGCCCCACTAAGCTGATGTCAGGTGTGTAGACAGCAGGGTGAGCAGCTTTTTGGGGTTTAGACTTTGGGGTACTCTTGGAATGTAGTTACAGGGATGGAGGAATGAGCTACTTAAATTAACAGAGCTATTGCATAAAATATTGGCTCTGGGGAAGTTTTTTAAAGTTAAAACTGAACAAAACTGGGTTCAGAAAAGGCACAAATGTTGACTTTTTATCATAAATAGGCTCCTTTGGGGTTTAACTTGAGGGTCTGGATGGACGGCAAGCCCAGAGTGTGTCAGTGCTACAGATCTGACTCCCTTGGAACTTCACTGTCAGTGCTTCTTGTCCCTTGGGAAGAGAGCACTACAGGTGTCCACAGTCCCTAGAGAGTCAGTGGTCTGGCTTGTGAGAGGCAGCTCAGTGGCACAGTGAATGGGGTGCTGGGCCTACAGTCAGAAAAATCGGAGTTCAGATCTGACCTTGGATACTTACTGGCTGGGTGACTCAATTTTTGTGACTTTAAATTTTGTCTGCCTCAGTTTCCTCATCTATGAAATGGCGATGATAATAGTAGTGCCTACCTGCTTGTTGTAAGGATCAAAGGAGACAATTTATGGAAAGCACTTTACAGACCTTTTAGCGCTGTATGTGCTATTATTATAAATTAAAAATATGTCGTTGTTATTGTTTTCCAGGGCTTGCATGGGCTTCCCAGGTGGAAGGTTCACACAGGCTTCAGGTTGTCTTTCTATGTACTCCTGATTACATGAGGGGGAAATGAAAGGATGACAGTTTCTTTAGATTTCTTGGTCCTTACTCAATCTGGCGCCTTTCTTAGATTTTTGTTGTATGTAGGGAGAATTGGGTCCCGGTACAACCTTTCATGCTGTCATCTTGAGCAATTTTTAGGGCTTCTTGTCAAACAGAAAGAACAAAAGAAAGAAATTTGGATTTTTTTTCTTTACCTTGCTTTACGTGTAATCCAGCAATTATATATTGAACATTTGTGATATAAAGAGTGCATAGTCTCTGTAGGTGATATATAAGAAGTATACAACATAACTTTAGCTTTTCAGGCATTTTGCCATTTGCTTATGGAAACAAGATATATGTATAAAATGATAAGAGGAAAATACAAGGCACTATATATTTAAATGCTAAATTGTGTGGTGAAGGCAGCAAATGCTACAAAGTGCTCAGAGAAGAGAGAGATCACTGTGGGTTGAAATAGGCAAGAAAGTTTAATGGAGAAGATAGGACCTGAATTAGGCTTTGAAGGGTAAACGAAATTTGGGTAGGTAAAGAGGAGTGAGCTGAATGTGTTCCATTTGAAGGGAGCAGCATGAGCAAAGGCCCATTGTAAGATGTGTTTCTGAATGTATAGGACAACTGAAATAGAAGATTCTTGTTGAGGACTGGATGCAAATGAGATTAGATATCAGTTCAATTCAGTAAACATTTATTAAGTGCCTGCTCTGTGCCAGGCACTGTGCTGAGCACTGGGGATACCAATAAGAAAAAGAAAGATAGTTGCTGCCCTCAAGGAGCTTACAGTCTAACAGAAGAGAACAAGTGAAAGGAAACAGAAGGGCACAGGAGCATCTTATTCCATTGAGTTAAAACCAGGCAGAGCTGGAAGTCCAGTCTGTACAACAGTAAAGGAAGGCTTTGGGAGGGGTTTCCTACCTTGCCATCCAGCCCTCCAGTCAGAGGGAGGTGATGTCAAAGCTTGAGTGGGAGGCTTGGTGATGAGAGGGGAATCCTGTTCCATGGACTTGGAACCAGGTAGAGCATCCATCAGATGCAAAATGTGTGGTAGGCTGATAAGGTCAGACTTGATCCAGTGAGTAATAGAGAACCAGGGAGATTTGAAATTGGTGTTTAAGCAAGAGAAATAGTTGTTATTTTTTTTTTAACTTGCTAAATGTCTTTTGTGTCTTGGCTACAAATTGGGATGGAATTTACGGTAAACGCCTGGAGTATTTTTTGGTGACATGACAAGTCTGTGTACTTGTAAGCCATTTTAGCCTTATGAAACCAGAAGTATCTTATAGTTGAACATGTAAGCCTAAGCTTCCTTGGGAGCAGGTTGAGAATTTAAAACTGAATAGAACATCTTTTTTATTCTAAAAATGCAGCGTTATCTAGTAAGAAAAAAATAAGATGGAGTCAGGAAACCTGGATTTTAGTTCTGGCTCTGCCAAGATCTGGCTACTGTATAGACTTGGCCAAGTCTTTTATTTTTTGGATCTCAGTTTTCTCATCTGTAAAATGAGGAATTTGAATGGAAAAAATGATTTTTGAGGTTCCATTTCTAACATTCTTTGGATCTTTTCTACTTCATCTTTCCTTATTTGGAGGTACTGTTTCCTCTAGCTTTATCTATAGTCTAACCTTTGGCTTATGTTTCTCTTCTTTCTGTGAAACAGGGTGACTAAGGAAGTGGATGTAGCATCGAAAGAAGCCAAATCCTTTTTCAAGCAGAATGAGAAAGAAAAGCCACAGACTGGTGTCCCCTCAGCACCAGCGGCTCTCCCGACAGGCTCAGGGTGAGTACCTACGTTTGAATCTCAGATGATGACCCTGAATTCTTTTAGGGCGAAGGAAGCAAAGTGGCCTTTGTAGCAGTTACCTGATTCCCCTTTAACTGTCATGACTCTTAGAATGTTGTCATTCTGTGTGAATCACCATCATGATGCTGGGAGCCTGAAATATTGGCAAATAGAAGATGGGAAGAAAAACTGAGGTGGGTTTCTAGTTCTCCTGTGGCTCAAAGAAGGTGCCTGGTTTTCATTATGTGGCACAGCACTGAACACAAAGTAAATGCTCAGTCAGTACTTGTTCACCTGAAATAGGTATTCATTAGACTTCCATTTCTCTTGTCTGCAAAGATCTGAGTGCAACCTCATGGGAAGCTAGGGAGAACAAAAATGCATTGAGAAGTAATGCCAGATTTGTTTTTAAGAATCTCATGTTTTTCTCCCCTCGAGTTTTCATGAACACTAGAGTTATTTCTGCCTCTAAGTATGAATAATATTTCTTCAAATGAAATGGAAACTATCTCTTCTCCTTCCATTTAGCTTTCAATTCAGACAGAGTTCTGCTTCCTTTGAAGAAGGAGGTAGCTACAATACCATTTGAGAAACCTGTGGCCATGTCTTGCAAAGAGTTAGGCATTAATGATGTATTTGATGGTTTCAGGCAAATCAGAAATCCTGTTGTCTTAACAGATGAGGGGAAGAAAAAGCAACTTTCAGCTATTATGCTGCCCAGTTCTTTGACTTGCAAACTTCTGGGTACAATGGGTAATAGTTCAGGTGCTTAGATGAAAATGCCATCTCCTTTCAATGAGGAATTATCCCAAGTTTGTGTGCTGTTTTTTTGGGGTATAGTCACTTTAACAACTTGTCAGGTTGCAGTTAGAACTTAAGTATTGTAGCCATGGTCTCAGTCTGATAGGATAGAAGTCTTTATTCTGTTTGTTTTAACAGTGCAGCCTCATTGACAGTAGTCCTTGTCCCTGGTGTTCCTACTGTATAGAAATTTCAAAGATAAAAAAATTTGAGCCATTGCTGCTACTGTAGAGATGACCACGATGATGACCAAGAAATCCATAAAAGGAGATGTTGTTCTTATCTGTTTATCTATTGTTCTAACTGTATATGATGTGATGTGATGCATATATACATGCACATATATGTTATGTATGTGTGTATATAGATGTGTGTGTGTATCTGTAGTCATAGATACACACAGCTCTAGTTTTTCCCTTGAACTTCAGTCAGTCAGTAGATACCAAGCACCGAATATGTGCCAGGCACTGGGGATACAAAGAAGTGCAAAAGACAGTCCATGCTCTTAAGGAGTGTGTCACAGTGTAATGCTGGACAGCATACAAATAGCTATGTACAAACAGACTATTTATAGGATAAATTGGAGATAATCCACAGAGGGAAGGAACTTGAATTAAAAGAAATGGGAAAAGCTTCCTGCAGGTGAGATTTTAGCTGGGATTTGAAGGAAACCAGAGAATCCAGGAGGCAGAGATGAGAATGGAGAACATTCTGGGCCTAGGGGATGGCCAGAGAACATGCCCAGAATTGGAAGATGGAGTGTCTTATTCAAGGAACAGCAAGGAGGCCTGTGCCACTGGATCAAAGAGTATGTGTGGGAAAGATGAAGTGTAAGGTAGAAGAAGATGAGAAAGGTAGGAGGAGAGGCAAAGTATGATGGGCTTTAAAAGGCAGACACAGTCTTGCAACACCAACTGCCTAGCAAACTTTTCAAACTGGATGCCAAGAGACATCCTGAACTCAGTATGGCCAAAACAGAACTCGTTATCTTTCCCCAAAAGCTCACCCCTCTTCCAGACTTCCCTCTTTCTTCCAGCCCCCACTATTCTTCTGATCTCACAGGTTTGTGATGTTGGTCTTTTCCACACCTCATTCTCCCTTGTCTCACATAGCCAGTCAGTTGCCAGATCTTGCTGTTCCTACCTCCACAATACCTTTTGCTTCTGACCTCTTCTCTCTGCTCACATCCCCACAACCTTAGTTCATTATTCCTGGCCTAAACTATTCCTAATTGGTCTTCTTTGCTCCATGATTCTTTTCACTACATTCTGTATTCAACTACCAGTGAATAAGAGATAAAGACTCATAGTCACCCTCCGTTCTTTGTGCACTCCCTTGCCTCTAGCCACTGTGTCTTGGCTGCACTCTTTCGTGGTTCCTACCTCCTAAAACCCCTCTCTTCCTCTAAGATGCAGCGTATTTATCACCTCTGCATGGATGAAACCTTTTATGATCTCCCCAACTGGCCAGCGCCACCCCTGTACTTATTCTACCTTGTACTTATTCTATACATATTTATACCCATACGTATTGCCTCCCCGTTAGATTGTAAACTTCTGGAGACTAGAGATTGTTTCATTCTTTGCATTTGTAGCCCCACCACCTAGCACACTGGCACACGTTAGATACTTAGGAAATGTTCGTCGATGACTTTGAGGAGTGTGATGGAGGAATGGTGAGTAGATCCATAGGACTGCTAACTGACATGTCCTTTTCAGAAGCAATGATTTGATTCCTGTACCTAGAGCGGGGGTTGGGGGGGAAGCCCAGGGGATAATGAGGAGGAGGAGGAGAAGGGTCCACAAGTCAGAAGAACGGTTGGCAAGATGGCCCAACCAAAATAATTCAGCATCAGGATGGGAATTCCAAAACTGAGTGGATTACCTGCCCAAAGGACTGGGCATGATTTTTGGAGATCTCATCAGGAGAAAAGGAGGTGCTTTTCTGGATAGAGTAACATGGCTAGGTGGGTTGTGAAGTATGAGCTGGGCTGAAGCCAGCTAGATATAGTGAACTAGGGGAATTTGCACTCTGCTGTTAAGACACCTTAGTTCCAGGGTAGGAATTTCAAGCTGAATGAGAGGTCTTGGGAATTGGGGGCATGGTTTCTTGAGCTCTACTTCCAGATGTGAGGCAACATCAGAGATATGGTAAGATGGCATAGGTAGGTGGCAGCATGGGATGTGAAGCGTGGCCTCACCTGGGACTCACTGGAGTGCTCCAGGTTTTTGAGTGGATGCCAGCCGAGAGTGCTCTAAATAACATTGAACTTTGAAATGAGCCCAGAAAGTGACTCTCTGGGGGGCTAAGCAGCATATGTTTGAATTGAACTCTGAGATCCTACAGGTGTAGCTGTGCTTGGGAAAGTTCCAGGACTGAGGGAAGTTTGACTCCACTTGGAGTTTGCTGGGGTGTCCAAACTGGCATGTTCTGTCATTGCAAAAAATAACATTTGTCCCTGGCTACAAACATGCAGGGCATGGAATAGCATTTCAAAGGAACACTCTTCATGAATGATACAATTTATTAGGCAGAAATTATTCTCATGCAGTAAAATAAATTTTCTACAAGCTTTTAGCATCTTCATTTTAGGAAATACTTTGGTTTTCAAAATTGGCCAGTGAAAGCACAGTATTTGTTTCCTTTTTGTCTCTCTAAATAGATTTAAACAATTCAGTAAAAGTAGAACAGGGGAATAAAACATCCTGTTCTTCATCTCTCGCTAATGAACAAAGGCAGCAGTTTCAGAAGAGCAAATGTTTGTAGCTGAAAATGCATTTCCTCTACATGTTTAGCATAGAGCACAAGTTGGGCTATAAAAAGCCAAGGTTTATGCTTGGGAATGGAGTGGGCCAAAAACCCGACTCTAATTAGAGGCAGGAGTCAAAAGCAGTAATGATGTTCTCTCTCTGTATTTGGCAACTCTCCGGCTTGTCTCTGGGTTCCCATGGTCCTGTGGCTCCCAGATGCTCACTTTCCATGGATTCTGACTCACTGAGAGTTTGGGATGGTCTAGTGAAGCATGGTCTAGTCTGGGACTAGCTATAAAGTACTGAGTTTTTGGATGGAAAAGTGCTGGGTGTAGACAAATGGAGAGTGCTGTAGATAACCTGGAATATTGGAATAAGTCCAGAAGCCAACTCTCGGGTAGATAAGAAGCATATATTTGAACTGATCTATGAAATGTGACTACAGGTATAAGCTAGCTGTGCTTGTGAGGATGTGGCCCGTAAGTATTATTAGCCAATTGCTCAGTAGCTTCTAATAGCATTTCTGGGAGTCTTAAGTGGCCATAGACTTCAGCCCAGCATTTTCCTTATTCCACCATTGGGTAACTGTATTGTTATCCCTTGTAAAGACTTATGATCCTAGCTGTAGGCTTTGACTTGTTTTAATTAAGGGTTCAATGTTTAGCTGGCTCCGTGAAAATTGAAGAGGGTAAACCACAAAAAAGTCAGGGTGAAAAGTGGCACCCCCATCCCCTTCCTCCGCCTCTTGCCTCTGCCTTGAGTCTTTGTATATATCTGAGAAAAAAGCCCTTATCACCAGGCAGTGTCAGTTTGGCAGCTGTTATTCCAAAGCTGGAGAGAATATTTCTAATGGGGAAAATTGGATATGACCTACTAGCCTAAAAAAACTAGCCTTGCCTAATGAGTATTTTTAATTTATTAGCTCAATACTTTGTACATTAGAACAGCCTTTAGGTACCTCTAACTTACAGAGAAAGGATCACCTTTCTGTCAGTGCAGTTAACAAACCTTGTTCCCCAGAACTCTTTAGATTCAAGTTAACATGAACTTTATATAGTTTTTAAAATGTAAATGATCACTGCTCAAACTATCGGGTTACTATTGAGTTTTCCACTTATATAACAAAAATCGGTCCCAATCATATTGGTAGGAGAAAGGTTTCACCTTTTGTTCATTCTTTTAACTCTAATCCTGACATATTAGTTACGATATATGAACTTTTTAAAGCCCTCTCAGAGGAGTTTTTGAAATAAGGAAAAATATGAAGTTTAAACTTAAATTCTGTCACATCGTTTCCCTACATCGTCACAACAAATATACTCATATCAATAAAAAGTCTCAGATGTCAAATTTCTTCTTGAAATTAAGGCCCATCTTTTTAACACCAAAAATATTTTCCTTATCATGCTGTATGGCTCCAAGGTATAGATACCAGTTTCCAAATAATTAAAGTTCTAATTCACACATAGGTGGCACATAGTAAATATGAGCAGGCTGCAATGTATTATTTTATAAGTGAAGAATTTAGTGAGAGAAGCAACATAAAGGATATTATCAGAAAGATAGATTGAAGACCAGAAAAGGAAGTGGGCCAGTAAAGCTATAACAAATGGAAAGCTTACTTTCTCTTTCCGTATCCATGCAATATCAAGAGATAGAGAGGAAGCCCCAGGGCAGCTAGGTAGTGCTGTGAGTAGAGCACTGGCCCAGGAGTCAGGAGGACCTGAGTTCAAATCAGGCCTCAGACACTTGACATATGTACTAGCTGTGTGACCTGGTCACTTAACCCCAATTGCCCTGCCAAAAAACAAACAAACCAAAAAAAAAAAAAAAGAGAAGAAGCCCCTCTCCCCCCCCCCCCCCAGGCCAGCCTTTTGGGCAGGAGGACATGGCACAGAATGAGGCAGTGTGAGTGGGCTGTCGTGTACTGAGAGTGTCCAAAGCAATGGAGGTGGGGAGCCATGGTCCCATTCATTGTATTCCACTCTGATCAGACTATGTCTGTAATGTATTGAGTTCTGGGCACCATAGCTTAGGAAGGATATCGACAAACAGAATTTCACCCAGAGGAACACTTAGGAGCTCTGGTGAAAGAATTGGAGGCCAGGAATGGAATGCTTGGCCTGGAGAAAAGAAAACTAAAAGGGGATGTAACAGTTAATTTCAGGTGTGGAAAAGTTTTGCTCTCCTTGGCTCCAGAAGGCACATATGAGCAGTGGGTTGGAATTACGGAGGCAGGTTTCAACTGGATTTCAGGAAAAGCTTCCTTGGAGAACTGGCCAAAGGTGGAATGGACTGCCTTGGAGGTAAAGGGTTCTCCATCACTGGACATCTCCAAGCAGAAGCTGGATGATCAGGGAGTGGTGTAGAGGGAATTTCTGTTCAAGTAAAGTTCAGTTTTGAGGTGCTTTCTAAGGCTTGAGATTCTGTGAGTCCACCTAATGAGCTTCCCTAGAAATCTTATTTATAGAGTACTTGGATGTTTTAGGTACTTGTAGCACAAATGAAATGAAACCCCAACTGCGTTACTATTAGCTTAATTCTCTGTTATGAAACTGTGAGCTTCCTGATGGGATTGTGAGGGCCTGTGCTTTTTTCTCCACCTCTAACTCCCATGGTGTATTAGATATATTAGTCTGCTTGGCTTATTTCTAATCTTTTTAGTATGCCTTTTGGAGCTGTTGCACCTGAAAATTAAATGAATTTGAAATAAGTGAAAATTTTTTAAAAATTTGAAAAGATCTCCCTTCCTTCCCTAGGAAGGATGAATGCTACTTAATTTACTAGAAGAAGGCTGGCTCTGATAGATGTAGAAGGTGTCTTCAAATTCACATTCTGTATCATGAGCAGTGGCTGAGCCAATATGCAGGAGGAGTCAGGAGAGGAAATTCGAACTTCATTTTTTCAGAGAGAGATGTTGATGAGAGACCAAGATATGACAGGAGAGGAGGTGAGGATAGTTCCAAAGAATTGCTGATTTTCTGTGATGGTCTTTCCTCTCCTGACCTAAAGGGGAAAGAGAAATTTTGCCTGAAACTTTACTTGTCGCTCAGAACACAGATGAAGTCTCACCAAGGCTAATAAATTAGATCAAATGATCTTCAGTGGAAGAAGACTGTTGCCATCGCAGTTAAATGCTTTATATTGCCACCTGGCTTCTGTCAATAAAGTCTAAATACTGCCAGTGAGTACTGTGATCTAATGAGAATTGCTCCTGGAGGTGTGTAGTGTCATTCAGAGTTAGGATAGAAAAAATAAATATTGACTTCTCTGGCAGAGAGCTGGAGATTTCAGAGGGAAATTACTTTACAGAATTATTTTAATATCTTACAACTCTATTGTAGATTACATAAGTAGCAAGGGTATATGCCCAAAGAAGGAAAGAGAAATTTTCCCTACCAGGTTGTGTTCTTTGGAATTTTCTAGTGAAATTATACGCTTTAGATACAAATTAGCTTTTCCCTTATCCTCTTCTTTCCTCGTAAAAACAGTACAATATCTTAAAACCTATGGGTTTAAGGTACAATGCTTAGTCTGTTATCTGGTATATCTATTTCTTCCTGAAATAAAAGCCCATATCTTTAACACCAATAATATTTTCTTGATCATGCTGTATGGCTCCAAGTTATGGACACCACAGTTTCAAAACACTTAAAGTTCTCATTCACCTGTCGAGCAGTAGCTGTCTCCATCATAGCAGGTTCCTTTGATGCTCTTTTAAAGCTGATAAAGGAGTCATAATCTCCTTGGGTTTGAACACCATGCTAATTAGGAGCAAGGGTAGGAAGCATTTATTCTTTACAGGTGGTTAATTCAGTCAAATAGTTATTAAGCTCCTACTATGTCTAAGATACTGGTTTAGGCACTGTTGGGGCTACAGGGATGAATAAGACAGTGAAATAATATAGGGTAATATATAATACAGGATAGATAGTATAAGTACACAATAAAGTAAAATATAGTACGTAGCTTAAGAAGTACAAAAACTTTCTGAGATTCAGAGAAATTCTGAGAGAGGGATCATTTCTAGTCAGTGGAATTAGGGAAGGCTTCATGGAGAAGATGACATTTGAGCTGGATCTGGATCTGAGGATAGATAAGATTTTTGACATGCATAGAAAAGAGCTTGCAGGCAGAAAGAGAATAACATGAGCAAAACATGAAGACAAGAAAGCAGAGTCTTGTTCAGGATTGATGAGTAATCAGTGTGGCAGGAACTTGGAAGATCTATATAAAGAAGTAATGGGAGATAAGCCTGGAAAGATAGCTTAGGGTCATCTTGTGGAAGGCCTTCAATATCATACTAAGAAGTCTGGATGTTATTTCGTTTGGGGGTGTGGTAGAGTGGGTGTCCACTGAAGATTTTTTAGCAGGGAGGTAAAAATGTGTTTAGAGCTATGCTTTAGGAAGAATAAACTAGAAGGAAAGAGACTGATGCTGGGAAGATTGGTTAGTAGTTGAAGTCACTGTTTCTTAAAACTTTTGGCCACAAGGAAATCTTTACACTCCTTAAAGTTATTGAGGAGAGAAGATTGTACACAGTAACAGCAATATTATATGATGATCAACTGTGAATGACTTAGCTATTCTTAGCAATACAGTAATTCAGTTCAGTTCCAAAGGACTCATGATGGAAAATGCTGTCCATCTTCAGAGAAAGAACTGATGGAGTCCGAATGCAAATCGAAGCATACTCTTTTTTCACTTTTTTTGTGGGTTTTTTTTTTTTGGTCTGTGTCTTCTTTTACAACATGACTAATATAGAAATATGTTTTACATGATTGAATGTGTATAACCTACATCAAACTGCTTACTTTTTTGGTGGGGAGAAGGGGAAGAATTTGGAACTCAAAACTTTAAAAAATAAATATTAAAAATTGTCTACATGTAATTGGGAAAAAATAAGATGTTACTTTAAAAAAGTTATTGAGGACCCTAAAAGGTTTTTGTTTATATAGGTTATGTCTATTGATATTTGTCATATTGGAAATCAAAATGAATAAATTTTAAAAATACTTGTGAATTGACTTTAAAATAATGGTAATAAACCCATTACATATTGATATAAATATTTTTCACAAAAAATAACTATATTTTCTAACAGAAATTTGGTGAGAAGACTGGCATTGTTTTACATATTTTTACAAATCTCTTTAATTCTTATATCTGCTTCTGTATTCAATCTGTTGCTTTAGTTGAAGTATATAAAGAAAATGTGGTCTTACCCAGATATGTAGTTAGAAAAGGGATTTTAACAAGTATATGATGACTTAGAGTTATTATGAAAATAGTGTTGGGAGAACTACTGGTTTAATTGCCACCAGAGTGGTGATAGATAATGGAAATGGGTAGAAGGGGAAGAATGCTGGAGATACTGTGGCTAGAAAATCAACAGGACGTGGCAACTGATTAGATGTGGGAACTAAGAGCAAGGAAATGTCCAAAGTGACCCCGGACCTTTAATCCTGCGTCACCAAGAGACTGGAAGTGTTTTTAAAAGAGAGGAGGATTTAGTTTGGGGAGAGTTCAGAATTTGCTTTGTGAACATGTTAATTTAACTTTAAATTTTAAATTTAAATTTAATTTACTTTAAATTTAAAGTAACCATATTCACAAATAGTTCGTCCAAAGACATAAAGGCCTGTATTTAAACAAGGAATTAGTATACTAAATAATAATGATTTCTCCACGGGAGGGAAGTAGAACTAATTTAGTTTTAGATTGTACAAATGATTTGATTGAATTGTGTTTCCTAAGTTCCCTGATGATGCTCTAGAGGGCAGAGCACCCCTGATGAGAATCTTTCTGTGAAGAACTCCTGGAATCAAGAAGCATAATTAGATTAGTAACTTGGTATGAGACTTGTATGTGCAGCACAATTTTTACATATTTCCTGTTAATAAAAACATGATTTGCTCAGGTCACATATTTTAAGCACTGCCATTTTACAACACAAATAAAAGTGTTAGGTTTTCCATCCGAGTAGTCTTAATAACTATCATTTTGTCAATAGCTTGAGTTGTGGTTGAGATTTGTGAATTCCTTCTTTCCTTTCCCCCAAGGTAGGCTTTTAAAAAAAAAAAAAACCCTTCACCAAAAATACATTTTCCCCCAAACAATCAAACCTATATTGCATTTTGTCGCTTAGTTCATACAAAACCAATGTTCCAGACAAATTAATTTCCTGGTGACTTACAGGTGCAAGTCACATGTGACTATGAATTTAACAGATTATTAAGAGGAGTTGGATATAAATTTATTAGTTCTTTGAAGAAAATATTGGCATTTGATAACGTGTTTATTTTCTATCCCATTTCTCTTTGTTGGAAATTATTATTCTGCTGTCAGTGCTTCAGAGTGTCAGTTGTTCCTCACTATGGCCACCAAGTGGTGCTACTGCCATCCCACCCAGTGCCACTCGTGATATCTGATCCGAGGACAAAGTGATGAGGAAATGGTGCAGTGACTGAATGAAGATATTCATACAGATACATGTCTTAATTTGGAGTTCAGATTTTTCTTATGGGAGAGGTTGGGCAGCTGTGCACTCATTATTTTAGACAGGGATTGGAAATCAGGCTGGTCCCAAGTCCTCACTCCTTACTTTGCTTCTCTTAACCCTGGCCCGTTGCCAGAGTGCTTAGCCACAAAGAGCCCGTGGTGAATTTCAGCTGAAATGTCTCCCAGACTGCGAGAGCCAGGCACCATAATGCTTCTCTGCCACCAGGAAAATATAGGAATCTCTGCTTCTTCCAGCAATATCAAGCATTCTGTTCTAGCCAGTTGTTCTGAGCCATAAAATAGCACATCTTTCTGAGAAACAAGGCTTTCACTCGAATTGGAATTAGAGCTCATTTGAGAGTGAGCAGTAGAAATTAGGCCTTTACATTAGTTTTCTGCTTTGAACTAATCCTCGCATAAGCTTTTAAGTCCAGTTGCTTTTGGGAGGATGGTCCAGAAGGTGAAAACACAAGAATGAGAGGCCCCCCCACCGCCACCTTTTTCAGACCTAGATATTAATGGCATAGTTTGTGTAGGCCAGGACTGGGGATTAAAAAGCACTGAGTAATGCCTCGTTTGAAGCACTCTTGATTGGTCTTACTCTTTGTTGGGCGTACTCAGTGTTTAAGGCAAAGACAGGAGGCAATTTCCTTTCAAAAGAGTAACCACAAACAAAATGTCTGCTTCCCAGCCATATTTCTGGGTTATGCTGTAGTTAACTTAGTCCTGGTTTCTGGTGCCATCTCAGAAAGCCATTCTGATTTACCCAGGCTGGACCAGTCTGGGCCTCAATTTCTCAGCCTTGATGTGGTAAAGCCAGCTCTCCTGTTGGACTAACTAGGATCAGCTGCTTGTTTTCTCGCATCGTGCAAACTGAGCTGGATGGAATCTCAGCTATGTGAAAACTTAGACTCTGTAAAGCATCTGTCTTTATAAAATTGGTATGATGGTGTTTAAAAGCTGTTTGAAATAAGGCTTTGGTTAACTCCATGCTAGAAGCAGTGGTGCCCTGTTTCCTGACCTAGCAAGGAGAAGGTCCATGACTCAGGCTTTCATTTTAATTAAATTTTGTCTATTATATAATTTTCATAATGGTTAAGGAAATTAGCTATTTACGAGCCACAGACAAGTCAAGCCCTGTTTTGCTTTTTGACATCCATTTCATCCTTCCAGGGCCATCTTAAATTCATGAAGTCTTCTGTGATAACTACAGTGTTCTCTTCTTCATCGGATCTCGTGGTTTGTACATAGTCTTTCAGCCTCTCTGCTGCTGTAAATGCCATGAAGGAGAGGGACTGTGCCTTAGTTGTCTTTGAATCTCCTCCAGCTTAATCTAGAACAGTGACCTTCTCTCTCCTTCACAAATGTTGGATGAGTGAATAGATCACCTTTTTTTTCCTTTTCACTCATGATAGTACCTGACTCTTCTAAATTAAATGGAATCATTTTCCTTTCTTGCTGTTTTGACTATAACAATATACCTGATGTCTTGAACCTCTTAACGTCAGATATGAAGTTTTCTCTCATTGAAGATGATCTATTTCACACTCTCCAAGTTTTCACTCTTGTTTTCTGTCTTTTTTTTTAATTTTTAAATTTTTTTATTTTCTTGCAGGGAAAAGGCAGGGCAGTTGGTGTTAAGTGACTTGCCCAAGGTCACACAGCTAGTAAGCGTGTTAAGTGCCTGAGGCCGGATTTGAACTCAGGTCCTCCTGACTTCAGGGCCAGTGCTTTACTCGCTGCGACACCTAGCTGCCCCTCTTGTTTTCTGTCTTAAGTCCCTGATTCTACATCAAGGTTCTTTAGGGTTCTGTATCTAGATCTGACAGCATTTTATGAGTGGAGATGACATCAAAGAAGGGGCTTTGTTGTCTGCCTTGCTGCTGCGCCCTAGAGACCATGGGGCATTTCCATGTGACTTGGAGCTCCTTGAGAGCAGGGACTGTCTTGCTCTTTCATGTGTATCCCCAGCACTTTGCACTGTGCTTTACATGTACTCAGTGCCTGATATGCGCTTCATTCATTCATGGATCTGGGTTGTCAGTTTGTGCTTCCTTTCCCATTCTCTTGAGGCTAGGTGGTGTAATGGATCGATTGCTTGACTTGGAGTTCGAAGGTCTGAGTTTGAATTCTGCTTCAGACACTTAACTACTGTGTGACCCTGGGCAAGTCACCTATCTAACCTCTCAGCCTCGGTTTCCTCATCAGTAAAATGGGAGTCATTAATAGCACCTGCTTCTCAGGGTTATTGTAAGGACCAAATGAGGTCATATTTGTAAAGTGTTTTGCCAGTCTTAAAGTACTGTGTAAATGTTTGATTGATGATGATGATGATGACCCATTCCAATATACTTGCCAGTGGGAGTATTTATAGTAGGAATTCTTTCTCAAACCCAAAAGCTTATCTAGTTTATTTAGTTCTTATATACATTTGCCTTCTTCTCTCTTTAAGTCCTTATTAAACACTTATAATGTCTTCTTTTCCTTGGCTTTTTATCCATTGTCACCTTTAAAAACCTAGTTTTAAGAAAATGATCCCAAAGTACTTTTGAGCACAGTGCTTTGTGCATTTAAGAATGAACAGCCCTTCTTTCCTCTGAGGGCATTTTTCTATATATTCTGCTCATAATTAGCCCTCATAGGGGTTGGGGGACAAGGGTTGACACATCACCAGTGCTCCACAAACAGTATTGAGCAGAGTAACAGTACCAGTGTGTGTTTTCTATGATTGGAATGTCCTTTATTTTTGTCTCGATCGTGCTGTAGTTCAAGTGCAGACGTGTAAGAAGTTGGCTCCTCCTTCCATAAGACATTTTGTAGTTCCTGCTCTTTCCTTATTATGGGTTGCCTTGCCCTCCAGTTTCAGAAGTCTTTCCACAGTGATAAATCTCCTGGCACCTCCCTCAGCAGAGAGTGCACATAGATTGCTAAAGTAAAAGGAGGTCATTTTAAATGTTTTCTGCTTACCTAGCATAGGTGCAGGATCACAGTGTGCCCAAGGGTTTGAGTGGCTAATGTGCTGCAGGATGGCATTCCAGGAATTTTGCCCCCTGCGCAAATGTGTGTCCTATCATACTCTGTGCCTTACCAAAGGGAATTTAACCACAGTGAATGGAAGCAAACTCATATGGAGAAGTTTGCCGTTGAATTGTTTTTTGGAATTTTCCTCGGGCTTTGCCTAAAGCTCAATAGCGGACACTTAGTTTGGCTTCTCTGAATGATTTATTTCTCTGCCTTTTGGATTGTGTAGGTTTGTTAGTTCTTTGCGAACTGAATGTAAGCACTGGAATCTGACAGAAAAAATTGTAATGGATTTGTTCAAATTTTCATTGCTTCTTGCTTGGACTGCAATAGCCTTCTGATTGGTCTTTGAGCCACTCCTCTCTTCAGGCCATCCTGCACACAGCTGCCAAAGTGATATTCCTAAAGCATTGCCCAAGAAGCTCCAATGGTCCCCCATGACTTCAGGTCAAATGCAGACTCCTATGTGATCCCATTCTCTGTAGATTGTCCCCTCCAATCATCCCCATTCTCACTAATCTTCAGTCTCTCTTTATCCACTGACTGCTTCCCTCCTGCCTACAAACATGCCCATGTCTCTGTCATCCTTAAAAACCCCACTTGACCCCACTAGCTGTTGTCTCAAGTCTCTTCCTTTTGTGGCTCAAATCCTGGAAAAGGCCTTCTATACTCTGTGTCTCCACTTCCTTTCCTCTCTCTTCTTAATTCTCTACAGCCCGTCTTCTGACCTCATTATGCAACTGACAGTTACCAGTCATCTCTGCTTGCCAAATCCAGTGACCTTTTTTAGTCCACATCCTTTTCAACCTCTCTACAGCCATTGACACCATCAATTACTCTCTTCTCCTTGGTACCCTTTTCTTTCTAGGTTTTGGTGATACTACTCACTCCCAGTTTTCCTTCTACCTGTCTGACCGATCCTTCCCAATCTCCTTCACTGGATCTTCATCGGGTCACACCCTCCAACTGTGGCTATCCCAAAGGGTTCTGTTGTAAGCCCTTTTTCTTTCTCCCTCTACACTATTTCACTTGTTGATCTCATCAGTGCCCATGGATTCAATTAATATTGCTATACGGATGATTCTTAGATCTCTTTACCCAGCCCTTATCTGTCTCCTAACCTCTTGACTTTTGGACTGTCTATTAGACATCTCAAAACTAAATGTCCTGCAGACATCTAAACTCAGCATCTTCAAAACTGAGCTCATCATCTTTCCCCAGACATCCTTTCCCTTTCCTGTTGTTGTCGAGGGTGCTACCATCGTCCCAGTTACTTGGCTTACCACTTAGGTATGGATTGTCCTTGATTCCTCACTCTCTCTACCCTCCAGATCCAGTCTCTTGCCAAATCCTGTTGATTTTATAAGCGCCTCCCTCTACTCTGACATTAGCCCTGCTCTAGTGCGGGCCCTCATCAATACATATATCAATACATCAATACAATCAATACTGGACAATGCAATAGCCTGTTCGTGGGTCTCTTCCCACTCCAGTCCATCTTCAGTTCAGCTGTCAATTTAATCTTCTTAAAGTTTAGATCTGACCATGTCATCTCCTGTTCAGTAAGCTCCTATGGCTCCCTATCACCTCCAGGATCAAATAGTAAAGTCCTCTGTTTGACTTTCAGAGCCTTTGTAGCCTGTTCCCTTCCTACCTTTCCAGTCTTCTGGCTTCTTATTCCTCCCCACTCTCCCCCATACACACTTTGATCCAGGGCCAGGGGTCTCCTGGCTATTTCTTGAACAAAACACTGCACCTCCAGAGTCTGGACATTTTCTCTGGCTGTCCCCCATACCTGAAATGCTCTGTCCTCATGCTTGCCTCCTGACTTCCCTGGCTTCCTTCAAATCCCAGCTAAAATTCTACCTCTACAAGGTCTTTCCTGATTTCCCGAAATGCTAATGCCTTTCCTTGGTTCATTATCTCCAGTTTATCTTGTTTGTGTATATATTATTTGTATATGGCTAATTTTGTGTTGTCTTCCCATTAGGCTGTGATGTTTTTGCTTTTCTTTATATCTCCAATGCTTTGAGCTAAGTGCCTAGCACAGAGTAATCTCTTAGTAAATACTTGTTGATTAGTTCCTGTCATGTAGTAGGTATTTAATAAGTGCTTTTTGACTGATTACTTCTGTTCACCTTTTCTCACTCTATTTGCCTCTTTTCTTCTTAGTTCTTCCTTCATTTTTTGTCCCCTTAGCTTAAAGCCTTGATGTATAGACAGTCACTGAAAAGTGCTCATTGAAGTTGTTTGTAGTCACAGGAGGGATTTGCAGGAAAGAAATAAGAATTTCATCTTGATAATTTAGTATTCTTGTGTCCGCTTTATAAGGGAGAGAGCTAAAATAGAAAGAGCTAAAGAAATTTACCCAATTCCCTATACAAGTTTGTGCTAGAGAGAGTGTTTGTATATTGGAATCATGTACGTTTCCTTACTTTTTTGGGGGGGAGGGAGAGTATTCCAGCTTGTATCCCAGAAGCTTTTACAGTAGAAAAGGTGCCAAACAACCATCAACCTACATTCTCTACTTTGGTTCCCAGAGTATGTGGCCTACCTGATAGGCCAGATTTGACAGTTCGCCCTCAGATAAGTCTCTCAAATCTAATTAATCTGCTTTTGGGAAGGTATGAAGAAGGTGATCTGCCAGGGATGGAGATAGTGTCTTGTGTCTTGATTCCTGGAAATTAACATGTTTCTTAGAAAGGTGATGAAGTTCATACTTAATTTTCTTCCTTAATTGAAATGGTAGGTGCAGCCAGAATTAGAGCAATAGCCAGGATTACCATGGATTAAGGGGAGTAGTAATTTCACACCCACAATTAGAAGACAGCCCTATATGTGTGCTCCTGAGAAAGCTATTTTGTTTAAGGTTAGTCCGCATAGTGAGTTATGTATCTGGCTATAGTTGAAAACCAAAAGCAAGTGATGCTTTATGTTTCTTTCAGCTTATGTATTGGTTTTTACACTGATCATCCTGTGAGAATTACAGCTTCTAGAAAAGCTGCTTCCCTTCTTCTCAATTGTCTTCCTCTTAGGAACAAAAGAACCAAAGAAGTTTAAATTGTTTTCTGCTACTTTAACTAATGGAGAGAAGCCTTGTAAGGGAATGATTTGTAAGAAAATAAATAAGATTATTCAAATGTATTTTAGCAAGATTAACATCTGTTTGTGAAAGTATTGAAATGAATGTTTATGCTATTTCTTTAAATGTGGGCTGGGAAATATGCCTCCTTTTCAATTAGAACACATGTAGCTGGATATATTCACAAGTAGGGGTGGCTTTTAAAGGAAAGAGGGAAGCAGGACATGTGGAAGCAGCTGCTCCAGGAGGCGTGTGTTAAGTGAACAGCCGCTATTTCATCTTCAGTCCCCTAAATTTGGGGTTAAAGCTAAGATGCAGTTCTTCTTGGAAGTCATTCTAAACTAGCAAGGTCAAGATTTTTTCTTGTACAGTTAGTAAAGTCATTCTTTTTTCTCTGTTAGTCCTAAGTCTTTGAAAAGTTAGAACTGAAATTTCCTTCCTGAATCACTTTTTTTCCTCCTCCTGACCAGTCCATTGGAAGTAGGGCTGCTGGTATTGTAGGTGGGTTGGTTTGTTTGTGGTTCTTTTGTGGGGAGGGCAGGAAATAAGGAATGAGTAAATTGTTCATCTTTGTGAGAATTTATAGAAAAAAAGTTTTTTTAAACTCGTTTCCCAAGATAGCTATTGAAGGTTGAGAAACAGAATACTAGAAGAAGCCTGGAGTCAGTTACACCAGCCAGAGTGCAGATACAAAGGTTTTGTGCAGTGTCAGGGCACTGATCTCCTGAGGTTCAAGTGCAAATCCACTTTCTTCCTTTGCCTTCTTGTGATCATTTTACTTGTGGGATACTGGATAATACTCTAAGCCAAATATGGAAGGATTCATTTTTCTTTAGGAGTCAGAGTCTAGAACTACATTACAGAGCAGGGGTCATTGCCTTTCTAGATCTCAGGAAGTTCTGCCGTCCCTCAGTCCAGAGTATGTCAGAGAGGTAGGGCTGTCACTCCGGCTATATCTGTACCAGGCTGGTGCCTCAACTCCTTTATAGGCAATCTGAATTGGGTTAGCAGCAGGTTGTGTTAAACCTAAACTGTTGGAGGAATTTTCACTCGTTTTGACTTAAAACCTGTTATTGCCTTTGTTTTGAACCCAGTCTGTGCTACTGCCCATGCATTTCTATAGAAGAGAAGCCTCCCTGTAGCTACAATCCCCATTTGCAGACTTGTACAGCAGCTTTTGGAGCTGGCGTTCTAGTGATACGAGATTGTCCTCAAAGGCTTCCTGTGTGAGGGGCTATGCCCAAGTGGCTCAGATGCTGCATCCACCATGAAGCCTTTCTGGATCTCTCCCAGCCCCAAGGCTCTTCTCCTCTTCACACTTCCCAGAGTTCTTTGTTCCTCTCCTCCCAAGCACATAGCATGCACTGCTTTGTGTGTGCATGCTGCTGGATTTTGGAAGACCCCTGAGAATGAGGACTAGTATCTTATTAGAATGAGCGGAAAAAGCACTAAGCACTTACAAAGCACGATCCTCTTGAAGCTTTGACTCTTCCTCTAGTACGTCATATGGTTCTTGCACATAGTTGCTTAATAAATGTTGAGTGAATACCAAGCTAAAATAGTCTGTATATGTTAACATTATATATTAATGTATCGGATGCCTTCATACCCAGAGCCCTTAAAGAGTCTTAAGTTCATATCATCCAGGCTCAGTGCTGAGTCCTAACTCTCCAAAGGGTCATTTTTGTTCCTCGCCTCCACCTGAAGGTACTAGGAAAACTTCTTATTATATTCATGATTGCTCATGTCTAGCATTCTTCAAATGTGGGTAATAGGGTCCTCACCTCCTGTTCAATCATGTTTCCAAATGTATGTCAGGTACAAGATAGCCAGTAATTTCACCTCTCAGAACGTGATAACATAAGATATAAAAGGCCCACAGGATCCCAGAAACAGGTTTTTTTTTTAAATCAAATACATAAAACACTCAGGTCCCCTATCTACCCACAGAAAGGAGCTGAGCTTGGTGTTGCTATCCAGGCAACCTTTTGACATTCTGGTGAATACCTTTCCCCCCATAGTTCCTTTGTGGAGACTTTAGACTCACTCATAAGGTAAATAAGGTTTCCTGGGGGGCGGAGCCAAGATGGCGGCTGGTAAGCAGGGACTACTGTGAGCTCCGTACCGAGTCCCTCCAAAAACCTATAAAAAATGGCTCTGAACCAATTCTAGAACAGCAGAACCCACAGAACAGCAGAGGGAAGCAGGGCTCCAGCCCAGGACAGCCTGGATGGTCTCTGGGTGAGGTCTTTCCCACACGGAGCTGGGAGCTGGGAACAGAGTGGAACAACCAAACTTGGAGTCGGGCGGATGGGGCCCCTAGCACCCTGATTATGTGAGCTGCGGCAGTTACCAGACCTCTCAACCCACAAACACCAAAGACTGCGGAGAAGGTTAGTGAGAAAAGCTGCGGGAGTGGAAGGAGTTCGCGGTTCAGCTTCCAGCCCCAGGGGCAGTGGAGGTGGGGCAGCTACAGTTGCTGCTGCTTCCAGCTCCAGGCCCGCCTGGTGGGAGGAATTAAGTGGCAGATCAGAGCAGGAGTGCACAGCCTGCTGAAGATCTAAGCCCAATCCGGGTTGGGGGTTCTTGGGGAAGTAGTAGTGCTGCTGTGGCAGAGCCGGCACCTCCCCCCCAAACTTGGAACATAGAACTCTATAGTCTACAAGCAGTCATACCCCACCGAAAAACTCAAAGGTCAAGTTAGTTGGCTGGGAATATGGCCAGGCAGCGAAAGCACACCCAGATTCAGTCTCAGACTTTGGATTCTTTCTTTGGTGACAAAGAAGACCAAAACATACAGCCTAAAGAAGACAACAAAGTCATAGAGCCTACAACAAAAGCCTCCAAGAAAAACATGAACTGGTCCCAGGCCATGGAAGAGCTCAAAAAGGATTTGGAAAAGCAAGTTAGAGAAGTAGAGGAAAAATTGGGAAGAGAAATGAGAAGGATGCGAGAAAACCATGAAAAACAAGTCAATGACTTGCTAAAGGAGACCCAAAAAAATACTGAAAAATACACTGAAGAAAACAACACCTTAAAAAATGGACTAACTCAAATGGCAAAAGAGCTCCAAAAAGCCAATGAAGAGAAGAATGCCTTGAAAGGTAGAATTAGCCAAATGGAAAAGGAGGTCCAAAAGACCACTGAAGGAAATACAACCTTAAAAATTAGATTGGAGCAAGTGGAAGCTAGTGACTTTATGAGAAATCAGGATATTATAAAACAGAACCAAAGGAATGAAAAAATGGAAGACAATGTGAAATATCTCATTGGAAAAACCACTGACCTGGAAAATAGATCCAGGAGAGATAATTTAAAAATTATTGGACTACCTGAAAGCCATGATCAAAAAAAGAGCCTAGATACTATCTTTCAAGAAATTATCAAGGAGAACTGCCCTGATATTCTAGAGCCACAGGGCAAAATAGAAATTGAAAGAATCCATCGATCGCCTCCTCAAATAGATCCCAAAAAGAAATCTCCTAGGAATATTGTCGCCAAATTCCAGAGCTCCCAGATCAAGGAGAAAATATTGCAAGCAGCCAGAAAGAAACAATTTGAGTATTGTGGAAACCCAATCAGAATAACCCAAGATCTGGCAGCTTCTACATTAAGAGATCGAAGGGCTTGGAATGCGATATTCTGGAGGTCAATGGAGCTAGGATTAAAACCTAGAATCACCTACCCAGCAAAACTGAGTATCATGCTCCAAGGCAAAATATGGATTTTCAATAAAATAGAGGACTTTCAAGCTTTCTCAGTGAAAAGACCAGAACTGAATAGAAAATTTGACTTTCAAACACAAGAATCGAGAGAAGCATGAAAAGGTAATCAAGAAACAGAAATTGCAAGGGACTTACTAAAGTTGAACTGTTTTGTTTACATTCCTACATGGAAAGATGATGTGTATGATTCGAGACCTCAGTATTAGGGTAGCTGAAGGGAATATGCATATATATATGTTTATGTATATATATAGGTGAATGTGTATATGTATATATCTATGTGTATGTGTATGTATGTATGTATATATATGGGTATATGTATGTATGTATATATATGTATGTATATATATATATGTAAAAGAGAGAGAGCAGACACAGGGTGAGTTGAAGATGAAGGGAAGATATCTAAAAGAAATAAAATGAAATTAAGGGATGAGAGAGCAACATACTGAGAGAGGGAGATAGGGAGAGATAGAATGGGGTGGATTATCTCGAATAAAGGTGGCAAGAGGAAGCAGTTCTGTGGGAGGAGGGGGGAGGGCAGGTGAGGGGGGAATGAGTGAACCTTGCTCTCATCAGATTTGGCCTGAGGAGGGAATACCATACATACTCAATTGGGTATCTTACCCCACAGAAAAGAAGAGGGAGGAAGATAAAAAAAAAATAAAAATAAAAGTGGGGGGATGATGGAGGGGAGGGCAGATGGGGATGGAGGTAATCAAAACAAACACTTTGGAAAGGGGACAGGGTCAAGGGTGAAAATTCAATAAAGCGGGATGGGTTGGGAAGGAGCAAAATGAAGTTAGTCTTTCACAACATGAGTATTGTGGAAGGGTGATACATAATGATACACATGTGGCCTAGGTTGAATTGCTCGACTTCTTAGGGAGGGTGGGTGGGAAGGGAAGAGGGGAGAGAATTTTGAACTAAAAGTTTTAAAAACAGATGTTCAAAAACAAAAAAAAAAGTTTTTGCATGCAACTAAAAAATAAGATACACAGGCAATGGGGCATAGAAATTTATCTTGCCCTACAAGAAAGGAAGGGAAAAGGGGATGAGAGGGGAGGGGGGGTGATAGAGGGGAGGGCTGACTGGGGAACAGGGCAACCAGAATATAAGCCATCTTGGAGTGGGGGGGAGGGTAGAAATGGGGAGAAAATTTGTAATTCAAACTCTTGTGAAAATCAATGCTGAAAACTAAATATGTTAAATAAATAAATTTAAATTAAAAAAAAATAAGGTTTCCTGAACTAGTAGTCTTGTTTCCTTGGATCTATATGGTCTGATGAACTCACTGGTTTTGTTCTCCAAGTCGTTGTTGTTTGTCCTTCGTCTTGAAGAGGACCATGACATCACAAAGGTGATATCATCACTTAAAAGTGAATTGGATTTAAGTGAGGCAGGGCTGTGCAAAGCCACCAGCCTTACTCTCTCCTCCAGAGCCATCTGGGTCCAGTGGTAAGGTATAGATCAGGAAGACTGGAGGTGGCCCCTATGCAGTGGGAGACCTTGGCCTTTTTAAGCTAAGGTCTTTAGCAGGTCTCAGTTTGACTGAGGAAATGCCCATTCAGTGATTAAGGCTAGATTAGAAACAAGGTAAAGAATGGCCTTTTTTACCTAATCAAAAAAAAAAAACAACAAAAAAACAAAACAAAACAAAACCTCAATCTGGGAGAGGAAGGCCAAAACAGAAACAATTGCTCTTTATACTCACTCTGAGCCTTTGGAGCCCAAACAATGACCAAGTGAGGCTTGGGGCTGGGACCTGCTGGCCAGTGAAGGGGAGAGTCAGTGTGATTTGGGTTTAAGGCATGGTCCTTAAAAAAGAAATCTAGCCCATAAGTTATTTTGTGAGGTTTCAGTGATCAAAAATTTATGTTCCTTTGGGCAGAGCACCCACAGGTAAGGGTATGATTCCCTACATGGACAGAAGGAGAGAAGGGAAGGAGGGAGGCAGAGAGGGAAAGAGAAAGGGATCATGGTTTGTCCTTCGTTCTCAAAGAGGACCATGACATCAGGAATATGATGTCATGACTTGCAAGTGGATCAGATTTCACATTCTCCAAGGAGGATACTACAAAGAAACCATGCTCTTTTTTCCCCAGAGCACAAAATCAAATCTTTCTCTCTCTCCTCCCTCTCTCCCTCTCTCTCTCTCCCTCCCTCTCTCTCCCTCCCTCTCTCTCCCTCCCTCTCTCTCTCTCTCTCTCTCTCTCATATATATATTTCTCCCTCTCTCTCTGTCTCTCCCTCTCTCTGTTTCTCTGTTTTCTCTCTGTGTCTGTCTCTCTCTCTCCCTCTCTCCATCTCTCTTTTTTTCTCTCTCTCTTTCTCTCTATCTCTATCTCTCTGTCTCTGTCTCTCTCTCTCTCTCTCTATATATATATATATGTGTATATATATATATATATATATATATATATATATATATATATATTTCTCCCTCTCTGTCTCTCCCTCTCTCTGTTTCTCTGTTTTCTCTGTGTCTGTCTCTCTCTCTCCCTCTCTCCATCTCTCTTTTTTTCTCTCTCTCTTTCTCTCTATCTCTGTCTCTCTTTCTCTTTGTCTCTGTCTCTCTGTCTCTGTCTCTGTCTCTCTCTCTGTCTCTCTCTCTCTTATTCTCATTCTCTCTCTCTCTCTCTGTCCCCCTCTCCCTCTCTCTCCCTGCCCACCTCTTGATTTTAGGCTTATCCCTGAAATAATGACCTGGAAATTTCTTTTCTCTTACTAGAAAGCTAGAATTTTGGTATTATGCTCTTCAGGGAATTCAACATTGGCCTTCCTGCCTTTGCATGGGAGTTGGCACTCATGAATATGTCCCTCTTGGGCAGAGTGCAGACTTGTGTCTGCGTTTGCCTTGGCCTTCTGCTGCTAGTCACCACTTACTGCTCCTTGGGGGTGGGAGCTACATGTGGGCAAAGTTCCCTTGGTCCTAAGAATTCAGATTTGCTAAGCCGAGTGACCTGTCTTCTCAAAGTCTGAATGAGAACTTGTGGGCTGTCTCATAGCTTGTTTAGACTACATAAGAGGAGGCTAGTTCCTCTTAGTCTTTCTTCTAGGGCCACAGTTGAAATCAGCTTGAATTTTTTGTGTCCACAGGAGCTAAGGTCAGTCTCACAGTACGTGGGGAGTTGCCCCTCAGATGTCTCTACTGCTCTCTAATATCAGTCAGGTTGATGGAGGAACCATCAAAATGAGCAGCAATTCCTGAGCTACTCTCTTACACACCACACATATGTGCACATGCACACACATTCATATTCATATAGATGCATATTGTGTGTGCTTGCATTTTGGATGGGGGGGGAGGTTAGGGTTTGGACCTGTGATTTTATCTGTATAGACCAATGCAGATGAGCAGCTTTTCTGCAATGTGTAATTATAGAGAGTTGTTTAAGAACAATGGCTGTTTTAGTGGTTTGCCTACAGTCACACAGATATTATATATCAGAAATGGGACTTGAACCTAAACTGTCTTGATTCTGAACCTGACCCTCTACACATGACACCGTGTTGCCACCTAAGAATGTGTGTGTCTCTGTGTGATGTTTTTGCATGTGTGTACGTGTGTTCTAGAGGAAGTATGGAACCATTGAAGTTTATTGAGCAAGAGAGTAATGTAGTCAGTCCTGTACTTTCGGACGATTACTGTGGCAGGTGAGTAGAGAATATGTTGAGAGAGGAAAGACTTGAGACAGGGAGACCACCCAAGGGAGAGGTGAGAAGGATTCTACCAGCGTTGTACACATGTGTGTGCAGAGAAGAGGACCCGGTGTTAGAGTTGTTGTGGAGGTCGATTTGACAACCCAACTGGTTTATGATTTATGGGGTAAAGGAAAGTGATGTATGGAGGATGAATGAATTTTTTTAAAAAGCACTTATTAAACATTTATTACTACACGAGTCTCTGTACTAGCTGTTGGGAATACAGATCCAAAAAGGAAGACTATCCCTGCTCTCAATTGCTTACATTCTAATAGGAAAAAACTGCACCTGTAGGGAAGCGGTGGCCTGGGAAATTACTGGGTTGGAGCCTTGGGGGAATTCATTAATGTGGCCCTTCTCAGAATGATATGTTCATTTTGTTCTGGTTCTGAGAATTAGAGGTGGAAGGTGGGGGTTGGGTTGAGGAGAAGGGAAGATACTTGGGCAGTTGCAGGAAAATGAAGATGGAGAGCAGCGTGTTGAGTCAGGTGAGACATGGGAGCTGACTCCCAATGTGTGGGCCTGGGTGATTGGGAAGTCAGTGATGTTGTGGACATTCAGAAGAAGGAGTTGTGACTGGTGATGATGGACCAAACTGAGGAGGTCCACTGTTCTGATCAGTCATTAGATTTAAAACAGAAATTCATACAGATAATTCTTCAAGTGAAAAACTGATTTACCACCCTTCAGGTAATTCTCTGTAGTCAGCATACTCTTTTTTTTTTTTTTTTTTTTGCAGAGGGGGAGGCAGGGCAATTGGGGTTAAGTGACTTGCCCAAGGTCACACAGCTAGTAAGTGTGTCAAGTGTCTGAGGCTGAATTTGAACTCAGGTCCTTCTGGCTCCAGAGCCAGTGCTTAAGAAAGGCAGGAACCATTATGTTCCTATTTTTCAAACTTATATCAAGTGCCTTAACACTGACTCTTTGGGGTTTTTTTGGGGGGGAGGGAGGGTAGGGCAATTGGGAGTAAGTGTGTCAAGTGTTTAAGGCTGGGTCGAACTCAGGTCCTCCTGACTCCAGGGCTGGCACTCTGCTCACTGCACCACCTAGCTGCCCCAACACTGACTCTTTGAATCCCTGGCTTTCTGTAAGACTCGGTTCTGTTACCACCTCCTCCAGGAGGTCTTTCCTGGCTCCTCTGACTGCTGCTGCCTACCCTTCTAAGGCTGTCTTCCACCCGTTCTGTATTCATCTTGTCTCTTCTGACCTGTATATCCTGTCTCTCCCATTTGACCCTAACCTCCTTGAGGCAAACTAGAGCCTGGTTTTACTTTTTATTTGTATCCCCAGTGCCTGCCATATAGTAAGTGATTAATGAATGCTTGTTGGTTGAGTAATATGTAGCTTGTTGTCCTGAACAAATTAACATTACTGCTATTCTTGACTCTTTTCTTCTCATCCTCTCTGGTCACTCATGTGCAGTCATGTATGTCCTTAGCAACAGTTTGTGTCCTCATCACTTACGAAATTCATGTCCAGGTTCTCTGAAGAATAAATAGTCTACCCACTGCCCACCACTAACGAACCAAGGAACTACTTCTCTGTTTCCCTTGGCAGAAGTAATGCCATTTTCCTTCATTCTTATTCACTCTGTAAAAAGCAGTCTTTTTACTCTTATTAAAAATACTCCTAGCCACCTTTGAAATCTTTCTTTTAAAACCCAGTGCCAGTGAAGAGGAAGGAATCCTTCATTTCGGAAAACCCTGGTCTCTGGAGGTCTTGTGGAGTGATGCCGGTTTTTCACAGTCCTCCTCGTTTTACATCCGCTGTCATTGCCACGGGCACTGTTTCTGCTCTAACAGCTGGAGCTAGTTAAGGATAGCCACTTGTTTTATGTGGCATCTATTGAGTGTAATTTTACTGCGGCAGAGAATTGTTAAGTGCCCAGATCATAACATGCAGCAGATTGATTGTTTTACCCTTAATGACTTTCAGCTGGTTGTGGAAAGCCTCATTTCTGAGGGTGTCATTTAGAGGGAAGTATTATCTGCTACACAGTCTGAGTTTAGATCAAAAGCAATCTAGAAGCCCCATGGTTCAGGCAGACTCCAGCAACTAAATGAGGAGATAAACTAGTGACAGGCATTAAGTGGTTATTATGCAAAAACATGGCTCCTGCCCACAAAGAGCTCCCATTCTCATAGAGGAGACAGCACATGAATAACTGTGATTTGTAAAATGTACAAAGAGCAGATGGAAGGGCTATCAGGGCGTAGGGTGAGGACCAGAAAGGTCTCCAGCAAAAGGCAGGATTTGAGCAAAGTCTCAATGGAAGCCAGGCAAAATAAGAGGTGGAGGTGAGGAGGGAGAGTAGTCCAGGCCAGGTAGACAGATGTGCAAAGATACAGAGACAGGCATGGTGCAGAGATGGTGAGTTGGGAGGATCAGCAAGTAGCCCTGCATGACTGGGTCTTAAGAGTGGGTGGTGGGGAGCAAAGTAGAAGAAGATGGAAAAACTAGGAAGGGGCCAGGTCACAAAGGGCTTTAAGTACAAGACAAACAACTTGATATTTGATCCTGGGGGTAATAGAGAGTCTCTGGAGTTTGCTGAACGAGAGGTAACCTGGTCTGACCTACTCTTTAGGAAATTCACTTCAGCTGCTAAAGCAAAGGGCATCCAGAAGGAGATGGTGATTAGCACCATGTCAGGCTTCAGGGAGGTAAAGAAGGATGATGGCTGAGGGAAAAAGCATTCGATTTGGCAATTAAGAGTTCATCAGGAATTCTGAAGAGGATTTCAATTGAGTGTGAGGAGGTTGGAAGCCAGATTGCAAAGGGCTTAGGAGTGAGAAGAGAGTTAGAGGAAGTGGAGTCACTTGGTAGCCCAAATGGCTTTCTCAAGGCGTTTAGCCAAGAAGACGATAGCCAGCAGGGGTAGTTGGATCAAATAAGGAATTGTTTTTAAAGGCTAGGAGAGATACGGAAGTATTTGTAGGCAGCAAGGAGTAAGTCAGTAGACAGAGGGATGGTGAAGATCAGAGCAAGAGTGGGGATAAGTAAGGGCAGTCTGTTGGCATGAAATTAAGGGTGTGTAGAAAGGTTGGGCTTGACAAGGAGAATGGCCATCTCTTCTTGTGTAACAGCTGAGAAGGATAAGATAGTGAGGAAAGGTGTCTATCTATTAAGGGAGGAAGAAGGGGAGGAGGGGGAGGACGATGGTAGAAGAGGGAGCTCTTGGCAAATGACCTAATTTTTTCATTGAAATATGAGGTGAGCTCCTCAGTAGAATTGTTGGTGCAGGGGTGGGGAACCTGCAGCCTCCATGAAGGGATTTGTTCTGTGAAGTCTGGACTCAAAGGGCCACATGTGAGGAGGGTTGGTAAACTTTGGAATAGCCCCTGTGGTGAGTGGGATAGTGCCCATGTAAAGGCTTGCTGCAATGCAGCAAAGGCCGATTTGAGATTATATATACATTTGTAGCAGACCCAGTCAGCATGGTTTGGGGATTTTCTCTAGCTTTGTTCAGTAGCACATAATAAGAGCGAAGGCAGCAAATGATGGGGGTAATGCACGTTGGTTTGGCAAGGCACATTCAGGGATAGGATGAGGTGACAAAGGATTCAAGAGAAGAGGATACCTTACAGCTGAATTGGTTCGTTATGTTCAAGCTAGTTCACCAAGAGGTCAGCCTAGAGAAGTGAGAAGAATGTGGCCAGTGAAGGGAGTGATAGATTGAGAAGGAATTCAGAGGTCACAGAATGACCAGGATATCAAGGACACAGGCCCTAGGAATACCCCTCATGTTGTTACAAATATCAGTCAGTACTCTCTGTTGCCTGGTCTTCCTTCACTTTTCCCTGGAATGTCCAAAGTTTTTCATTCCTGTACAGAGTTGCCAGAAGTCATGGCCCCCTGTAATCTCTGTTATTCATAATACCAGAAGCACTGTGGGGAGACTAGCAAGTTCCTTACCAGGTAAATGTTGACTTTTAGTAGTTTGGGAGCACTGCTTCAAAAGGTGTTTGGCATAACTAGAATTAGTTACTTCGAGTAACTGTACCCCCTGGGAAAGTCATACTTCCTGTTGTCAGTTTTTTAAAAACATTATTATTAAGTGATGCTGAGAATATTTGCCTTCTTCTGGGATAGCCCCCTTGGCCGGATGGTGAGTCAAGTCGGGGCCCTTGTGGCACTCACAATTTAACTTGGCAGGCAGCTCAGTGATGGTTCTGGGGACTCAGTCTCACTACTCAGAGAGCAATTTGAACAGTCCTGAAATATCAGCCCTCTTCTTTTTCCTTCTTCCTCCACGTCTCCTTGGCAGTAAAACCAGAGGGTCACTATTGCCTGAGGCATCAAACAGTGATGATTCAGAATTATACATATATATATATATACACACATATATATATATATACATATATATACACATATATACACACACACACATATATATACATATATATACATATATATACATATATATACATATATATATATATATATATATATATATCATTCAAAATACACATTGGAACCAAAGGCAGAAAGTAGGAAGAATTTTTTTAGAAAAAGGTGTAAGTCCATGGAGGGTTTCAAAAACCATTCTAGACCACTTGAGCTCTGCTCTCACAGTTTGATTAAGATATCCTTGGAGCACCTTGTTTTAAGAGATCTATAATTCAGACTTACCTGTCACTTGTTTTTTCTCTATCTCTCTCCTGACCCGTGCCCCCCATCTGTGTGACTATTTTATGTGAACACTTTGCCATACTTATTCTTGACTGAGGAGGGCTAGGGGAGAAAGATCCTGGCATGTAGTGGCAGCTCTTACTGATTTATTTTGTACTCTATCACATCTAATGCTGTTCATTCCCACACCTACCATCCCACTGTGGTGTGTATATGCACACTTGGGGGACATTCATTTTTCCTTCACTCCACTAGATGACAGCACAGGAAGTGCAGAAGTTATTTGGAATGTGTGGGAACTGGACTCTGGGCTCTGGAATTCACTTCCTCTCTTAGCCCAGCAACCCTGGAACCATTTGGTTCCATTGCAAAGCTGCCCTTCATTACTAAGGGCTAAGGAGCCAGCTAACTATCCACCTTAAAGTGTTTTTCTTCTGTATGTATTTTGTGAGAATGCATGCTTGCCAACCTCATAAGGCTGTTGTAAGGATTTATAAAATAATGTCTCATATAAAATAATCAAATTTCTTCACCTTGAGGGCCAAGAAGAGTAAAAACCTACCATTTTTCCTTTTTCCTATTATGTTCTTTATCTCACACCCAAACAGGGCTCACTTTGGTAGAGGATGAACAGATTTCTGGAATGACTCAATCACTCAACTAACAAGCCTTTTTTTAAAAGTATATTTTTAAAGTAATAGTTTAAAACCTGAGTTCAAATGTGGCCTTAGAAACTTACCAGCTCTGTGATCCTGAGTAAGTTGCTTAACATCTGTCTGCCTCAATTTCCTCAGCTGTAAATAGAGGTCATTATACCACCCATCTCACCGAGCAGTTGTGAGGATCAGATGAGGTAATAATTATAAGGGGCTTAGCACAGTGCCTGGCACATAGTAGGCACTTAATAAATGACATTTATTAAATAGCATTATTGTGCATTGGAAGCTTTGAAGTTTCCTTATAATACATGAGACTGATTTATCATAAAGTTAACATCATGGTGAGCAGAATTACGTGGTGTATTAATAATATGCATTTATAGAAAAGTTACTTTCTAAAATGTTCTTGTACTTCTCTACAAGTGGCTCTCTTGGTGGCTGCTTTTTCTTACCTTGAGGTCCATTCTGAGAGTGCCATTACTGATCTTTTTATGTAGCAAAAATAATTTTTTAAAGGTAGCTGTTCTCTCTCTCTCTCTCTCTCTCTCTCTCTCTCTCTCTCACATCTCTCTGTTTCTCTCCCCTCTCTCTTTCCCTCTCTCTTTCTCACTTTCTCTCTCTCTCTCTCCCTGTCTCTCTCTCTCTCTCTCTCTCTCTCTCTCAAAAGAAAATGGCATTGAATGGAAATTGTCTCATAGATCTAATTGATTTTCAAGATGAAGCTTCAAAAACTCTTTCTTTGGCCTGCTGGGGGTGGTAATAGACCCTACCATTTCTCTTCCTCCCTCACCTCTGAATTCTCTAAAATGACAAAAGTCCATCTTGCTGTCATGAAATTCTGCAAAATGGGCAAATTTGAGGTTTTATGTGTACTTGGCACCTTATTTAGTAGGAGAACATCCTAGTTTTTTTTTTCTTGTAGCTTTTACATTTTTTTCCCCAACTGTACCTCCTTCACATGTAAAAAAAAAAAACACAAAAAAAAACCAAAAAGAAAAACCCGATTTGTTGAGTTGTTCTAGGGTTGTATTTTTTCCCAGCTGACTTTCATTAAAACAAAAGTTTTCCAGGTCTCCATTTTGGCTCTTGTAAATTCGTTCCTCTCTGGTTTCCCAGAGTGTTTCATTCTACTCTTCTTCCCCTCACCCAGTCCCTCTTTTCTCCATCCAAGTCATAGACATCTTAGAAATATAGAACATACTGAGAAATGTAAGCCCAAGCTAATGCAGCAGTAGACTTTTCCATGGAATCAAACTTGGGTCTAGTTTGAACTGTAGAAATCTATAGATTCTCCTTTTAATTTTAAAAAATTAATATTTTTGAATTAACAAGCGTTTATTTTCTCTCCCATCCACCTTCTACCTCTCGTGAAAGTTAAAAAGAGAAAAGAAAAAAAAACTCAAATCTCTTGTAACAGTATATAGTCAAGCAAAGCAAAGTCCTACATTGACCATGTCCAAAAATACATGTCTCGTTCTTCATGTTTTGTCCATCACCTCTCTTTTAGGAAGTGGTAGCATTCTTCCTCATCAGTCCTCTGGAATCATGGCTGGTCATTGGTCAGAGTTCTTAAGTCTCTCAAAGTTGTTCCTTTTGACAGATTTGTGGTTTTAATATAAATTGTTCTCTTGTTTCTGCTCATTTCACTCTTGATGTCAATATAGGCCTTTCCAGGTTTCTCTAAAACCATCCCCGTTGTAGTTGTTACAGCCAATTAGTATTCCATTATATTCAGATACCATAATTTGTTCAGCCGTTCCCCAACTGAAACACATCTTAGTTTCTAATTTCTTGCCGTTTTAATTTTTGCCTTTGCTTTTCTTTGCCTTTTACATTTAAGGGCCAACGTGACTCCACTGCAAGAATTAGAAGCATTGTTCCCCGCCTCTTGCACAAGCACTGTCATTCTGTCTCATCTCCTTTTGTCCCCTCTGTCAGCCCTGCTTTCTTACTTTTCTTGCACCTTTCCCTGTCTGTTGGCTCCTTCCCACTGCACAGACATGCCTGTGTTTGTCCCATCCTCAGAAAACTCTTACTTGATCCTTCCATCTCCCATCACATATTTGTTCTGACCTTCGTGGCTTGAGAGGGCCATCTATAACAGGTACCTCCACTTTTCCTCCTCTCGCTCTCTTTCTAACCCCCTACAATCTGACTTCCATTCTCATTGTTCCACTGAAATTTCTCTCTGCAGAGTTACCAGTGATCTCCTAATTGCCAAGTCCAATGGCCTTTTCTCAATTCTCATTCTTTTTTACCTCTCTGGAGCCTTTGACACTGTTGGTCATCCTCTTCTTGATACTCCCTCTCACTCAGTTTTCTTTTTTTTTTTTTAAACTGTAGACACTGTATCTCTAATAAAGATCAGTTCAAAATTTTAAAGTAAAATTCTGTCAGTGTCACTCAGTTTTCTAGATGCCACTGTCTCCTGGTTCTTTTCCTGCCTATCTGACTGTTCCTTCTCAGTCTCCTTTGATGGATCTGCATCACATCACACCCTCTAACTGCCGTGTCTGTCAGGCTTCTGCCCTGGCCCCTCTTCTCTTTTCCCTCTGTATAGCTTCACTTGGTGATCTTATCACTTCCCATGGGTTTAATTATCATCTGTATGCTAATGACTTTCAGATCTGCCTTTTCTACCCTAACCTCATTGCCAACTTCCAGTCTCGCACATCCAACTGCTTTTCAGACTTCTCAAACAGGATATCCAGTAGACATCTTAAACCCTACATGTCCAAAACTGAACTTGTCATCTTTCTCCCCATACTCTTACCCCTTCCAAGCCCTCATTACTCTGAAAGTTCCACTATTCTCCCAGTCCCCCAGGCTCACAACCTCGGTGTCATTCTCAGCTCCTCACTATCTCTCACCTCCTATACTCAATCTATTGCCAAGGTCTGTCACTTTCAACTTTGTAATGTCTCTCTAAGACACCCTTTTCTCTGCTCCGATACAACCACCACACTAGAGCAGGCCCTTCCTTTCCTCACACCTCCTGGGTCTACCTGCCTTAAGTCTCTCCCTAGTTCATTCATCCTCTGTTTAGCTGCCAAACTAGTTTCCTAAAGCATAGGTCCAGCCATGTCACACACACTCCACCTCCCATCCCCCACACAGACACTCTAATAAACTCCGGTGACTTCCTTTCACCTCAAGGATCAAATACAAAGTCCTCTTTTTGGATTCACAACCCAGGCTCCCCTCTCTCTTACCTCTGCTGCCTTACTCCCTGCCACAAACTCTTCAGTCCGGTGGCGCTGGCCTCCTTGCCATCACTTGACTGCAGGCATTTTCTCTGTCATCCTCCTTTTCTGGGATGTGCTCCTTCCTCACTTCCACATTCTGGCTTCCTTTAAGTCTCAGCTAAAAGCCTACCTTCTGTAGGAAACCTTTCTTAACTCCTTTTAATTTTAGTGCCTTCCCTTAATTTATTTCCTATTTATTATGTCTGTATTTTATTTGTACCTGTTTGTTTGCTTTTTGTCTCCCCCATTAGATGATAAGCCCTCTTTTTGTATACTCACCACTTAGCACAGTGCCTGGCACGTAGTAGACATTTAATAAATACTTATTGACTGGTAATAATGGACAATGACTGACTTCCCTGGAACCTAAAATTGTCCATTTTATCAGATGTTCAGAATTAATGCAGAAATCCACACATATTTTTCTGATTTACCTGTGGTGGTCTTTGCCATCTTTGCAGCCATGTAAAGTTAATACTAGTTAATACAAAGGTAACTGGATTTCAGAGTTGGCTACTCACACATACAAGACCATCAAGTGCTACATGTACTCTATCATTGCTACGTCAACATGAAAGTAGAATATAAGCTTCTTGAGGGCAGGAACTGTTGTTTGTTGTCTTTGTATTAGTAAATACAATAATGTATACAAACCTTAAAGTGCTGTATAAATCTTAGCCATTGTTTTTATTCCTGTTACCAAGCACAGCTCCTGGCACATAGTAGGTGCTCCATAAGTGTTTGTTGCCATTGAGCAAAGGAAACTAGAGGAACTAGAGAACAACATGCACCGTGGCTGCAGCAATGTGAGTGGAAACAGCAACCACAAAGCAATCAGGATTGGCTACTGTGAGATTATAATGACCAAGCTTTACCTCAGAGAAGAGAGCTATTAGGCTGTCAGTCAGCAAGCATTTATGAAGCCCCTATCATGTGCTGCGGACTAGGGATGCAGAGTAAGACAAAAACAGCTCCTCTATGCATGAACAAGATACATACGAGATAAATTGTACATAATCTCAGAGAGAAGACATTAACATTAAAGAGGAATGAGAAGGCTCCTTGCAGAGGGCAGAATTTTAGTTAAGACTTGAAGGAAGTTAGGGAAGAGAAGACAGAACCCCCTTCTTTACAGAAGACGAGAGTCATGGGTGTAGAGCTATTGCCTATCATATCAGACTTTTTTTTTATTATGTTGATTAGTTTGTTGACCTTTTCTCTTCCTCTCTTTAAATTCTTTATTCTAAGGGATGGCTCCTTAGGAAGGGTTTGGAGGAGAGATTCAGTGGGAAACGTAGGTGGTGTAAACACAAAAGATATCAGTACAAATTTTATTTTTAAAAATTCAGGAGATTGTATTTTATAGATAAGGTACTGCTTGTCTGACTAGCCCTATCTAAATTTTGACAGCTTGTAACTTGTAGGGCCTAGCAAGCATTCGATGGAAAATGTTGATCTCATGACTCTAGTGCTTGGAATTTCCCAAGGTTCTTCATCTTATACAGATGGCTTCCTGTGGGCATGGGAATTATTCAGCTAGCTTGAACTCTAGTCCCAAACCTACATGTTTTTATCTCACACTATACTTCTAGTCTATTCCATAGCTCCACTCTATAGAATAGACAAAGGAAGAGGGCAAAAAAATAACAAAGAGCTTGAAAACAAATATAAGGAAACCATGGGAACCAAAGAGGAAATGAATGGTATGAAATTCAGAAAGAAACTAGTCAGTTGAGGACTATTTCTCGTGTCCTGTTATTTTCTGTACTATATTCTTAGACTGGTAGTACCCTAGGAGATGGATTATGTACACCATAAGCTTCCTTTCACTTTATGGCTAAGTACTTACATATATATCTGGCACTACAGCCTGTGGTTCCTATTTACGGAACATATTTGTAGTTTATGAACATAATTGGTTTTCAAAAGCTGATTGAAGCATTAAGTTTTGGAATCTTTTAGCAATACCATCTTAAGAAGGTTGTCAATGAGGTAGGCAAAGATAGAAAGCTGAAGTTTTGGCTCAGAAGCAGAATTTGACCCCAACTTTTAAAAGTTTGAGAAATTGGGGAGGGGGGCTCGGAAATCAGGAACCTGAAGTGTGTGTTGTTAGGAAGTAGAAAAAGATGCTTCATATCCAAGAAATTTCTAAGCTCTGTAATTCTAGAGGCATTGTAGACTCTTAAAGCATAGATAATAAGGATAGCTAGTATTCATGTAGCTTAAAGGTTTGTGAAGCATTCAACACATGTCATCTCATTTGATTGTCACAACCTTGTGAGGTAGGTGCTAATATTATGTTCATTTTACAAATGAAGACTCTGAGGCAACAGAGAGTAAATGACTTACTCAGCGTTACACATCTAGTGAGTGAGGCAGGATTCAAACTTTCAGCTTTCTGACTGTAAAGCCATCTCCTCTGTCACCTAGTTCAGTGCACTGAAGGAGACAGAACTTTTAGTCCTGGCACTGTACCTGGATCTGTGTGACCTCGGGCAAAATCAATTTCCTCGTCTATAAAATGAGATAATTCTAAACTCCTTTTATCTCTAAAGTTCTCTAAGCAGGTGGTATTTTTTTTTTTACCATAGTTGCTAAAGAATTCCAATCAAAGGTTGTACATAGATTAAAAGCTAGATTGTACATAGATTAAAAGCTATAACGTACCTTCACAGCCATCCAGTGTAACTTAAACTTGAGACCCAGAGAGGTGCTTGTCCAAGATCATGCAAGGTGTAAATGGCACAGCCAATACCAGAACTCTGGCTCCAGATTTAACACTCTTACTGTGTATCACACTGCAGCATTTACTTGTTATTCTTAGCAGTAAATAGAACTGACAATGTTCATGATTAAGTGAAGGGGGAATGCCTTAGGGGAATCTTTTTTTTTTTTTGGTGACACCCTTTACAAGAATAAGAGTGTTTATTCAAGCATTCTTGATGAAGATATATATCCTATCACATGTCTGTGTTGATTATGAAATCTTTGGTGAAGAATGTTAAGCTGTAGAATTTGAAGCCTTTATATCTTTATGATTTGTTATCACTTAGAAAAAAGTGATTTCTTTGGAAAATACACCCTGGAATGGCGATTGGGGTGGGTCAGTAAGAAGACAGATCATAGCTGATTAAAACTAATTTATTTTTTTAAAAGAACACTTGGAAACTCTGATTGGCACAATAACCAGTAACAATACTCAAAAACTCATGATGAGACAAGCTACCCAACTCCTGACAGAGAGGTGACAGACTCAGAATACAGATGGAGACATTTATTTTAGACATGACTAATGCAAAAATTTGTTTTGTTTGACTACATGTTTATAACAGGGAAGAAAGAAAATGTACTCGAGGTCTACAGTCTTTACCACCACCCTCCATAAGGAAGAGATGGCTATGTTTCAGACTTCTCAGTTACCTAATATTCATTGATGATTTTTCTAAAAGTTTGATAGATACCTTTCATGAATCTCCTGCTTAACTAGAAATGCTGAAGAGGAATTCTGAGACATTCAGACCAGGCCCAGTTGGTAGCTATGGCACTTGGCAAATTAATGAATAATGCTTGCCCATTCACTTCAGTTCTGATATTAGGTTATTTAGTTAATGGATTGTGCTTGAATTGTGTCCACTGAAGTTCATTAATCAATGAATGGGACTATGTTAGGATTTTACAAGTATATTAAAAATTTTCAATTTAAAAAAATTCTTAAATCTAAAAGCCAGAATCAGGCAATGGAGAGAATACCTTTCTGAGGAAGGGTATAAGGGGTTAGTTAACTTTTGGAATTGAAGGTTAAATAGTAGGAACATTCATGAATACAATGATATTACTTATAGCTGGAACCTTTTGCTATAACATCATCTCTGGAATGGCTGCCAATGTGGTTGGAGATGAATTTCACATTTTTATCTCTGTGAAATTCAATAAGTTAATAATTGCTGTGTGCAGAGAACATTGTACAAAACCTGGGCAATACACCCAGTTATGTATTTGACAATTCAAGTAGAGTTTGCTTTTGTGGATCTCTCTCTCTTTCCTCACACCATTTTGCCTACCTTAGTTTTCACTTTAGCCTTGTCATCTGTCTGAGGGCAACTTAATCATGACCCACTTACTGCTCAGACCCTGTGCCAGCCACTGAGTTCTCCCAGCCTCTGTTCACTCTTTTGTCACAATTTCTGGCCTCATTATCAGTCTAATTAGTCAAATCAAGTCAACAAACATTAAGTAAGTGCCTACTGTGTGCCACACCATACTAAGCACTGGTCCAGATACATTATATATTCTAGCCAGGAGGTGAAGATTTTAAGGTTTTATTCAGCTATATTTTGAATCTGGTTTATTCTTGGTTATATTATCATGTTAACAAATAATTATGTGCTGGAAGCCTCTACAGTAATTTTTATAATTGGTTTTTTGAGTTTATAAAAGTGAAATAGAACACATCTTCTACAGCAAAACATCTGATGGCTTTGTGGTTAAAGCTATCATGAAGAGCTATTAAAACTAATGAAAAGGTCCACTTTCACAGTACTCCTAAGTAGACATCTGATCACCGCTAAAAAGGTAGGAAGCAAGTAGAAAACTCATATTTCAGGGTGGTTTCCCTGTTTATTTTGCTGCATAGCTATCCCTGAGGGCCATTATCATCTGAGAGATAAAAGGAAAACCTGATTTAAAAAATATAAAACTAGGTATGAGACCAATGAGAAACCCATCACTTAAACTTAGTTCTCAGTTATATGTAATGGTGCTATATTTTCTCAGTCCCTAAAGAGCGTCTGGCTCGAGTTCTTTTCTAGTAGTTACTTTAGAGCCTTATGTTAGGTTAAGTGATCTTAGATCTAGAAACTTTGGGAGCTTGGCGCTTAACACAGTAAATGTTTCTTGAAATGAATTGTTGGTATGGGCTAGATTGTAAGCTTCATGGTCCCTTCTTACTGACTCAGTGGGTTTTGTCTAATTTTTTAACCTAGCTTATCTCCATTACAGATAATGCTTGCCCTTGGTTTTAGATAGATATAATTCAGACTATTCATTAGAAGGTCAAATACTAAAGCTGGAAACTTAAATACTTTGGCCACATAATGAGAAGACAGGACTCATTGGAAAAAAAAAACAACATGATGTTGGAAAAGATTGAAGGCAAAAGGAGAAGGGGATAACAGAGAATGAGATGGATAGGTAGTGTAATGGAAGCAACAAACATGAGCTTGGATGGACTTTGAGAGATTGTGGAGGATAGGAGAAGTGCCTAGTGTGCTGTCGTCCATGGGGTCATGAAGAAGTAGATGTGACTGAACAACTGAACAACAGCTTATTATTTTAAGAAAAGCTGCATTTATTGCTTGCTTTCTTGTCTTTTTTTTAATGGGTATTGTATTTTGTATTGTATTTATATGGGTATTATATATTGTACCCATTAAAATGGGTATTGTATTTTGTCAAAAGCTTTTTCTGCATTTGTTGAAATAATCCTATTATTTTTATTGTTAATGTGGTTAATTATGCTTATAATTTTCCTACTATTTAACCAACCCTGCACTCCTGGTATAAATCCATCTTGGTCATAGTGTATGACCTTTGTGATAATGCTATAATAACAACATCAACAACAACAGCAACAACACCTAGCATTTATATAGTGCTTACTGTGTGCCAGGCGTGATGCCAAGAACTTTACAATTTTATTCTCATATGATCCTCACATAACAACCCAGGGAGGTAGGTGCTATTATTAGCCCCATTTTACAGATGAGGAAATGAAGCAAATAAACATTAAGTGACTTTCCCAGGGTCATATAGCTAGTAAGTACCTTAGCTGGATTTGAACTCAGATCTTCCTGACTTCAAGTCCAGGACTCTTATCCACTGTAACACCTAGCTGCCAAGTCTCCTTGCTAGTATTTTTGTTAAATTTTTTGCATCAATATTTGTTAGGGAAATAGTTTTCTTTTTCTGTTTTGATTCTCCCTGATTTAGGTATGAAGACCATATTTGTGTTCCAGAATAGTTGGGCTACTTCATAGCTCCCCCAACAGTACATTAGTTACCTTTTTTCCCACTGTCCCCTCCAGCATTTGTCGTTTCTCTTTTCTGTCACTTTAATCAATCTGATGGATGTATGGTAGGATCTCAGAGTTGTTCTGATTTGCATTTCTCTAATTATTAATGAGTTAGGGCATTTTTTTCATATGACTTGATAATTTTGATTTCTTCTTCTGAAAACTGTTCATATCCCATGACCGTTTATCTGTTGGGGAATGAGTATTATTCTTATAAATTTAATTCAGTTCTCTATGTATTTTAGAAGTGAGAACTTTGTCAGAGAAACTTTCTACAAAGATTTTCCCCCTAGTTTGCTGCTTTTCTTCTACTTTTAGCTGCATTGGTTTTATTCATGAAAAGACTTTTTAAACTTTATATTGCCAAAATGATCGATTTTACCTTACATGAACTTCTCTATCTCTTGTTTGGTCATGAACCCTTCCCTTGTCCATAGATTTGGCAGATAATTTCTTCCGTGCTCCAGTAATTTGCTTGAGATACCACCCTTTATATTTAAATCATTTACTCATTTTGAATTTATATTGACATACCAGTCAGTCAGTCAACACATATGGTATGCCCAGTTTCTGCCAGACTGCTTTTAATTTTTCCAGCAGGTTTTGTCATAGAGTGAATTCTTTCCCCAAGAGCTGGGGTCTTCGGGTTTATCAAACACTAGGTTACTGTGTTCTTTTGCTTCTATATATTGTGTAACTAATCTGTTCCGTTGATCAACCACTCTGTTTTTTATCCAGTTCCAGATTGTTTTGATGATTACAGTTTTATAGCATTGTTTGAGCTATGTTGCTGCTAAACCCTCTTCTTTCCCATTTTTCCCCCCATTGGTTCCCTTGATGTTCTTGACCTTTCACTTCTCCAAATGAATTTTATTATTTATTTTTTTCTACGTAAAGTGATTCTCTGATTGTTTGGTATGGCACTGAATAAATAAATTAATTTAGGTAGTACTGTTATTTTTATTATATTGGCTCAGCCTACCTATGAGTAATTAATAGTTTTTCAGTTATTTAGCTTTGCCTTTATTTGTGTGAAGAGTGTTTTGTAAATGTGTTCGTAAAATTCCTGCGTGTGACTTGTTAGGTAAACTCTCAGGTATTTTATACTGTCTGAAATTATTTTAAATGGAATTGTTCTTTAGCTTTTCCTGCTGAATTTTTTTGGTAATGCACAAAAATGTTTATGATTTGTGTGGGTTTATTTTTCATCCTGCTGAAGTTGTTAATTGTTTCATGTAGTTTTTTAGTTGACTCTTTAGGGTTCTCTAAGAAAGCCATCCTATCATCTGCAAAAAGTATAATAGTTTTGTTGCCTATGCTTATTCTTTTGATTTCTTTTTCTTGTTTTATTGCTAGAGCTAGGATTTCTAGTACAATATCAAATAATTTGATAATGTAAATCCTTGCTTCACACCTTGATCTTACTGTAAAGTCTTCTAGTTTATCCTCATTTCAGTTAATGCTTACTCTTGGTTTTAGATAGATGTTTAAAACTTATCATTTTAAGAAAAGCTCCATTTATTCCTATGCTTTCTAGTGTTTTGTTTTTTTTTTCTGCAAGAGTGGGTGTTATATTTTATCAAAAGCTTTTTTTTGCAACTTTTGAAATAATCATATGATTTTTGTGGTTTTTTTTGTTAGTGATAGGGTCAGTAATGCTTATAGTTTTCCTAATTTTGAACCAGCGCTGAATTCCTAGTATAAATCTAGCCTGGTCATAGTGCATGATCTTAGTGAAATATTATTGTCCCCTCCTTGCTAGCATTTTATTTAAAATTTTGCATCAATATTCATTAGATAAATTGGCCTATAGTTTTCTTTCTCTTTTGTGGCTCTCTCTGGTTTAGGTGTCAGACAGACTATATTTGTGTCATAGAAGGAATTTGGTAGGATTCCTGTACTTATTTTTTTCAAACAATACATATATATGTGTGTATATATACATATATACATATATATACATATATATGTATATATATATAGCATTGGAATTGTTTTTTAAGCTGTGGAATTCACATGTAAATCCAACTGATCCTGAGGTTTTTTTTTCTTTAAGAAATTCATTTTTGGCTTCTTCAATTACTTTTCAGAATTTTCTTAAACCTCTCTCATTTCTATTTGATTTTTAAAAATCGTTTTTGAACCCTTCCAGCTCTTTTGGGGCCTATGACCAATTCACATTTTTCTTTGAAGCTTTGCATGTAGTTGTTTTGATTTCATCTTCTTCTAAGTTTTCATATTGCTCTTCCCTGTCACTATAATAACTTTCTGTGGTCAGGTTCTTTTTTTTTTTTTTGTTTACTCATTTTTCCAGCCCATTTCTCGACTTTTAACTTTATGTTGAAGTTGGGCTCTGCTCCCAGGGTGGAGGGCCCAGTGTCCCAAGTTTGAGGGGGTTTTTTTGTGTGTGTGTGCTGCTGTTTTCAGGGATTGTTCTGGGGGTCTGTAAGTTTTTGGTTCTTCCAAGGTGGTTTGATCTAAGGAGAGGTGTGGTCAGTGTTTTCCTGGCCTGTGGTCTGGTCTATGAGAGACCACAGATCACTCTTGAGTGTCCTGGAACTGTGACCAAGGCTTCTGCTGTAGCTTCTTATGACCCTGGAAATATGACTTGGTGCCCCTTCAGCCATAAGTGCTAATGTGCTAGTGCTCCTCATCATCCTGGGACTGCAACTAGTAAATGTGTATGAACAATGCAATAGGATTCGGCACCTAATGCCAGCAAAGTGTTCCCTGTAATCCCCTTTTGACCCCCTTATCATCTGTGGGCTGAGAGCTCCCGAAGCTGCAGCTGGTATATTCTCCAAGGTCTGCTGTGCTGTGCTTTGCTGTGTTTCAGGCCTGACCACCACCCTGGTAAGAAAGAACTTTCCTGATGGCCTCTTTAGTTGTTTTGAGCTGGAAAATTGCTTCGCCCTGATTTTTCATTGGTTCTGCTGCTCCAGAATTCAGTTTGAGGTGTTATTTTATTGCTGTTTGGAGGGGAATTCAGGAGAGCTCAGACAAATCCCTACTTTTACTCCCCCATCTTGGCTCTGTCCCCTTCTTTATCTAAGATAGGGTTATTTGGGCACTCTAGTTTGGAGAAATTAGTGTACCCCTGTGCACATAGGCTACAACTCATTTTGGTCTTTTTAAAAAATTATTTAATATTTTATTTTTCCCCAGTTACATTTTTTTAAAATTTTGAGTTCCAAATTCTCTCTCTCCTTCCCTTCCCTCCCCCCTTATACAGCTCACTTTGAAAGAGGCCTATTAGTAGTGCAATTACAAAGTTCTGATAGCAAAATTTAACAGAACAGTAGAACTCATTAGAAAGTACTTTATTTACTTGGCTTGCTTGAAAGGTGGAACTGAAACCTCTTTGGGCTAGTGCTTCTTTTGTTTATCTGATATCAAAGTCCGCAATTTTAATGGTTTTGAACCAGGGGTTCTTGACCTGGGATCCATGAACTTGTTAATCTTTTAGTAATTATGCTTCAGTATAATTGGTTTCCTTTATACTCCTATGTGTTTTGTTTCATGCATTTAAAAACATTATTCTGAGAAAGGGACCATAGACTTCTCCAAACTGTCAGAGAGGACCATGACACACAAGAAGGTTAATATCCTACTTGTGTTATTTTTCTGAATTTAAGCAAGCCCAAGTGGAGAAAAAGAAAAAAATGGTTCCTAATTGCTGTAAGCCAACTGATGGGCCTAAACTGATAACATCTGGGACAGTGCCACTCTATTTCTGGATCTTGAGATGACTCTTAAGTGATAGTGATGGGGTGAACTATTCTTAGCATATTAAGATAGTAAAAATTGGGGGAGGGGCACGGAGCCACGATGGCACCTGGAAAGCAGGGACTAGCGTGAGCTCCCCGCCGAGTTCCTCCAAAAACCTGTAAAAAATGGCTCTGAACCAATTAGTCTCTGGGTGAGGTCTATCCCGCACAGAGCTGGGAGCAGAGCGGAGTGGAGCAGAGCCCAACGTGAGCAGCATGGACCAACCAGACCAGGAGCTGGGTGGAGCGTGCCCTAGCGCCCTGAATCAGTGAGCTGCAGCGGTTACCAGACTTCTCAACCCACAAACACCAAAGACAACAGAGAGGGTTAGTGGGAAAAGCTGTGGGAGTGGAAGGAGTTCACGGTTCAGCTACCGCCCCTCGGGGGCAGCAGAGGTGGGGCAGCTACAGACAGCTGCAGTTGCTTCCTGCCCCAGGCCCACCTGGTGGGAGGAATTAAGAGGTGCATCAGAGCAGGAGTTAAGAGCCTGCTGAAGATCTAAGTCCAGTCTGGGTTGGGGGTTCTTGGGGAAGGAGGAGTGCTGCTGTGGCAGAGCTGATGCATCCCCCAAGCATGGAACATAGAACTTTTTAGTCTGCAAGCAGTCATACCCCACTGAAAAACTCAAGGGTCAGGTTAGTTGGCTGCGAATGTGGCCAGGCAGCGAAAATGCACCCAGATTCAGTCTTAGACTTTGGATTCTTTCTTTGATGACAAAGAAGACCAAAACATACAGACAGAAGAAGTTAACAAAGTCAAAGAGCCTACAACAAAAGCCTCCAAGAAAAACATGAACTGGTCTCAGGCCGTGGAAGAGCTCAAAAAGGATTTGGAAAAGCAAGTTAGAGAAGTAGAGGAAAAATTGAGAAGAGAAATGAGAAGGATGTGAGAAAACCATGAAAAACAAGTCAATGACTTGCTAAAGGAGACCCAAAAAAATACTGAAAAATATACTGAAGAAAACAACAACTTAAAAAATAGACTAACTCAAATGGCAAAAGAGCTCCAAAAAGCTAATGAGGAGCAGAATGCCTTGAAAGGCAGAATTAACCAAATGGAAAAGGAGGTCCAAAAGACCACTGAAGGAAATACAACCTTAAAAATTAGATTGGAGCAAGTGGAAGCTAGTGACTTTATGAGAAATCAAGATATTATAAAACAGAACCAAAGGAATGAAAAAATGGAAGACAATGTGAAATATCTCATTGGAAAACCCACTGACCTAGAAAATAGATCCAGGAGAGATAATTTAAAAATTATTGGACTACCTGAAAGCCATGATCAAAAAAAGAGCCTAGATATCATCTTTCAAGAAATTATCAAGGAGAACTGCCCTGATATTCTAGAGCCACAGGGCAAGATAGAAATTGAAAGAATCCATCGATCTCCTCCTCAAATAGATCCTAAAAAGAAATCTCCTAGGAATATTGTTGCCAAATTCCAGAGCTCCCAGATCAAGGAGAAAATACTTCAAACAGCCAGAAAGAAACAGTTTGAGTATTGTGGAAACACAATCAGAATAACCCAAGATTTGGCAGCTTCTACATTCGAAGGGCTTGGAATACGATATTCTGGAGGTCAATGGAGCTAGGATTAAAACCAAGAATCCCCTACCCAACAAAACTGAGTATCATGCTCCGAGGCAAAATATGGACTTTCAATAAAATAGAGGACTTTCAAGCTTTCTCAGTGAAAAGACCAGAGCTGAATAGAAAATTTGACTTTCAAACACAAGAATCAAGAGAAGCATGAAAAGGTAATCAAGAAAAAGAACAAGAAAAAGAAATTGCAAGGGACTTACTAAAGTTGAACTGTTTTGTTTACATTCCTACATGGAAAGATAATGTGTATGATTCATGAGACCTCAGTATTAGGGTAGCTGAAGGGAATATGCATATTTATATATATATGTTTATGTATATATATATGTATAAGTGAATGTGTATGTATGTGTGTGTGTGTGTGTGTGTGTGTGTGTGTGTGTGTATAAATAGAGAGGGAGAGAGAGAGAGAGTGGGCACAGGGTGAGTTGAAGATGGAGGGAAGATATCTAAAAGAAATAATATCAAATTAAGGGATGAAAGAGCAATATTTTGAGAGAGGGAGATAGACAGAGATAGAATGGGGTAAATTATCTCGCATAAAAGTGGCAAGAAAAAGCAGTTCTGTAGGAAGAGAAGAGAAGGCAGGTGAGGGGCGAATGAGTGAATCTTACTCTCATCAGATTTGACCTGAGGAGGGAATACCATACATACTCAATTGGGTATCTTACCCCACAGGAAAGAAGAAGGAAGAAGATAAAAAAATAAAGGCGGGGATGATAGAAGGGAGGGCTGATGGGGGTGGAGGTAGTCAAAAACAAACATTTTCAAAAGGGGACAGGGTCAAGGGAGAAAATTCAATAAAGGGGGATAGGTTAGGAATGGAGCAAAATATAGTTAGTCTTTCACAACATGAGTATTGTGGAAGGGTTATACATAATGATACACATGTGGCCTATGTTGAATTGCTTGACTTCTTAGGGAGGTTGGGTGGGGAAGGGAAGAGAGGAGAGAATTTGGAACTCAAAGTTTTAAAAACAGATGTTCAAAAACAAAAAAAAAGTTTTTGCATGCAACTAGAAAATAAGATACACAGGCAATGGGGCATAGAAATTTATCTTGCTCTACAAGAAAGGAAGGGAAAAGGGGATGAGAGGGGAGGGGGGTGATAGAGGGGAGGGCTGACTGGGGAACAGGGCAACCAGAATATATGCCATCTTGGAGTTGGGGGGAGGGTAGAAATGGGGAGAAAATCTGTAATTCAAACTCTTGTGAAAATCAATGCTGAAAACTAAATATATTAAATTTAAAAAAATAGAAAAAGCAAAAAAAAGATAGTAAAAATTGATAATTTTCACCATGTTACCTACCCTTCAGCCAGTGTACTCATATGTCTTCCTCTTTCACCCTTCCCTCCACTGTGACTTTGGATTCTACCCCTCTAACCCCCCGCTCTGATGGGTGAACTTTCCTTCACTTATTATGTCCAGCACCACTCCTCTGTGAGTTTCTCAGCCATCTTATCACCATGATAGCTTCAATCTGGCCTTCATTCTCTCTTGCTCCTCTCTCATAGCAACCTTGGACACTACCAACTTTGATAGGTCAATTTTGATCTTATTTTGCTGGGAGCTTACCACTTCCTAGACATTTCCTTACCACTCCTTGTTAATATTCTCCTTCCGCCCCAGCAAGCCTTTTTGTGTTTTCTTCCCCCAGTAGAATGTACGCTCCTTGAGGTCAGGGACAGATTCTCTTGTTTGTATCTGCAACTATTAGCACTGTTCTTGAAAAACAGCAAACGCTTAGTAAGGTCTCTATGTCTTCACAAGAAGTACTCAGTAAAGGAAACCAAGGGGCTGGTTCAGTAGGTTTGACTTTCTTCAGAAACTGAGAGAGGAAAAATCACAAGGACTAACCAGTACAACACTTTATACATTTCACAGTTTTGCTAGCAAAAACATGTGTAGAAATTTGTCATTTTCAAGCTGGCAGTGTGAATTATTCTTTGTTAATCAGCATCACCTAAAATAACAGTGGCTTTTTCTTGTTGCATGTTGAAGAGGAGATGACTCTGCCTGCATTCCTATTTTCCTATTCCTATTTTTAAACAGATTCTTTATAAGTCAGTAAGTATTTATTAAGCACCAATGTGTGCTAAGCACAAGGGATACAAAGCAAGGCAAAAACAGTTCCTGTCTTGAGGAGTTCATAGTCTAATGGGGAAAGTGATTGAAAATTGCTTTCCATTCAGGTTTTTGGCCCTCAAGGAGGAGATAACTTTTACCAGGTAGTAAAGCCTGGTTATTTTTTTTCTCCAGTGTAAATTTGTTTACTAAATTCTTTCCATATGTCTTAAATAAATTATTATTGGTTGATTTGAATAAAGTTAACCCACAGCAAAACGCTAGGTGCACTTGGTCATCTCTCTTTAATAATGACATCTCAATTTTTAGTAGTGCAATATAATTCTAGGTGGCACAGTGGATAGAGCACTGGACCTGAAGTCAGAAATACCTGAGTATTTCTAGCTGCTGTGTGACCCTGGGCAAATCAGTTAATCTTATTTGCCTCAGTTTCCTCATCTGTAAAGTAAGCTAGAGAAGGAAATAGTAAACCACTCTGTCTTTGCCAGAGTAACCTCAAATGAGGTCGCAAAGAATTGGACCCAACTGAAATGACTGAACAACAAAAATATAACATTAGTCAGTTTGACCAAAAACTTCATGTGTTCTGTTATGGCATGTAGGTAATTTCAAACAATTCATTTTTTAAAAATTATGCCTGTTTTTTGAAAGATACTATGTTAGATTTTGGGATATAATGACAGCTCAGAGGTGCTTACGTTGTTCTGAGGGTGGAAAATTGGGGAGAGGAAAACTGGTACATAAATAAGGAAAGACAAAATTTATACAAATAACAGATGATTTCAAGAGGCAGAAAGCACTAACTAGATTATCTTAAAAGTCACTTCAGCTCTAGAATGCTATGATTCCATCTTTAGAAACAGTTTTACTTGCTTTCCATTTCTTTTCCCAGAGGAGTTGAACTATAAGAAGGGAGACTAATTAGGAAGCTATTTCAGTAATCCAGGCAAGAGGTGAAGAGGGCCTGAACTCATGCGACTGATCAAGTCACTGGGCCTTTATGGTCAACATCCAAGGGTACCCAAAGAACCATGACCAAAAAAAAAAAAGCCTGATTATCATATTTTAAGTGATCATGAATGAAAACTGCCAGATTTAATAGAACCAGAAAGCAAAATGAGAATAAGGAAGACTCCCATTAATCACTTCCTGGAAGAAACCTCAAAATGAAAACTCTCCCTAATATTTTAGCCAAAATCCAGAGGTTTCTAGTCAAAGAAAAAAAAAATACTGTAAAGGATCCAGAAAGAAAGGGTAGATATATCAAGGAACCACAGCCAGGATCACATAAGACTTGGTAACTGCTACTATAAAGGAGAAAAAATTTTGGAACATGCTAATCCTAAAGACTTATAACAAAAGAAACTTATCCCACAACTTTGAGTGTAATTTTATTGGAGGGAAAATGGGCATTTAATAGAATAGAGGACTTTCAAGCATTCTTGATAAAATGACTAGCGCTGAATAGAAACTTTGAAATGCAAAACAAGAGTCAGTAGAAACCTAGATAGGTAAAATAGATTTGAGCAATTGGAAGGAGTTAGATAATAATTATGTGCTTACATTCTAATAAGAGGAGAAGAAATAAGTGGCTCTTCAAAATCTTTATGTCTTCAAGAGTTACAAAGGGAATTAAATATGAGAAACAAGAGGGCCTAGGGGAGATTTTGTTTCATATTGATGATCTTTCAGCAGGGAGAAAAGGAATACACTAGGAAAGAAATGAAGAAGGGATTGTAAATAAATATTTCTCATAATTGGGGTACATGAGATTAGCATATAAATGTGGAGGAAAGGGAAGGAAAGGAGATGCATCACATCAATCTCATTCTTATCTAAATTGGACAAAGGATGATTGAACATGTATGCTTGTACATATAATTTGTTATGGTAACATATTAAACTCAACAAAGACTAATGCAAGGATGGGGAAAGGGGTGAGAGGAGTTTTAAGAGGGTGGAAATAATCAAAAGCAAGGCAAACTTTAGTTGTAGAAGATTAAAAGGAGAAAAAGAAAGTATATCAATCAGTGATAGGGTTTAGACTAGGGGAAGAGAGGAAGAGTATTGAAATGCAAGCAGATGGTTTCAATTACAGATCACTGTTGTTTATTATATTCTTTCATCATCTCATTATAATATGGGAAGATGTGGTAGGGAGAGACAAACACAGGAAAGAAGTATAAGACAGAATGGGAAGAAATAACCAATTAACATTTAAGTATTGATGTTAATGGAAGAATTCTCTCATGAAATGGAAAAAGATAGTAAAAATTATTAAAAAGCAGAATCAAATAATATGTTGTTTATAAAAAACACTTGAAACATAAAGATTGACACACTATTAAAATGAAAGGCTGGAGAAAATGTTATTATGTTTTATGTGGCCTAAAACATCCTTACAATTATTCAGAAACTAGAATCAGACACTTCTGTAACTACAAGAAATTGTAAGGTCCAAGTCCTTCATTTTATAAACGAAGTAAATGAAGTTTAGAGAGGTTAAGGGACTGGTTTAAGGTCACTCAGAGAATTCCTGTCAAAGTCTAGAGTAGAATTCAGGGTGTCTGACTCAGTCTAGTTTTTTGAATTAGCAGATTTTGTACAGAAGACCCCTTTATGTAAGTACAGCACCAGATAACTCTGACTTTTATTACTTCCTCAATCTTTTACTCTTAGGTGGAGGGAGATTTAATGAGGTAGGAAGATAGCATAGTGAGAATAGAATGCGAGACTTGGAGTTAGGAAGACCTGAGTTCAAATCCTGTCTCACATGCTTATTAGCTATGTGACACTGGGCAAATCACCTTCTGACTTCGTTTCTTTATCTATAAAATAGGGATAATAATACCTACCTCATAGGGTTATTGTAAGAATCAAAGGAGATAACAAATGTAAAGCATTTTGTCAGCCTTGAAGTGCTATATAAATGTTATCTATTTTTATTATTGTTTTGGTTGTCATGACAGGGAAATTACCCCATTGTAAAGTCAGAAGGCAAGAGTAAGGTCTAGGTTTAAAAAACCTAGGAGAGGTTGTTTTGGAGAGGCTTTTCATGATGTTTTCTAAATTTATCACTTTGACTTCAGAAACTGAGATTTTTTTCCTAAAGTTTACATAATGTTCAGCTTTTAAAATCCTTAGTTTTCTAATCACATTATATCCATAGAAGTTATATTAGCAGTTCCCGTTTGATACTTTTGCCTGAGCTCATGGTCAGTTTTCTTTGGGAATCAAGGAGTGGGTAGGACAGATCAGTTGCCTCAATGTACAGAACAGATGAGAAGAGATGAGTTCTTCCTTCCTTCCTTCCTTCTTTCTCTCATCTGCAGGGACCTTTATTTTTTAGAAACATGTTAGCTCTAACTATACACTTCATTGAAATCTTTAAAACGTGGTTTTGGTTTTTTTTAAATTTTAGGTACTTAACAGAATAGTTATTGGTAGTCCCAAGTGAAGGGCTCAATTTCCCTAGCTGTCTGCAAACAGACTGTAAGACATGTATGTTGTGGAGAATTCCCCCATAAACTAATCCTACTCTTGACTTCTGACAAAGGCTGATTTCATTTCAGCCTGTGTTTGATGGTGCCAACAGCAGCAGTAATGGCAGAAAGCAAGAGACTCCTCCCTTCCCTCTTGTCATTACTCCAAGAGATAGCAGTTTTAACTCCAGACAATAGGGCTGAGTAGAATTGAGGACAGTAATACTAGATCCCTACCTCCCTCCATTTGACAGGGCTGGCATAATTTGTCTTTTTTAGCCACTAAAACAAGACCATCTGTGTCCACATCCTGGCAGTCAAGCAGAACTCTGGTTGACCTTCAGATAACTGGTCTGATCTTTGATCCAAACCAGCCAAACACCTGATGCCCTTACTTCAGAAATACAGTCAGATCACTGCCTTTTGTTGACTGAGTTCAAATTGCCTGTTCCCTCCCTGCCAATGATGACTGGGTCACTCTGTACTTTCCCTTTGTCACCAATACTTAAAGAGGAAGATAGGATGTCTGGAATAATATATTTTTAGGAGCTGTACTTAGAAGGAGCCCATTTTCATACATGATTTAAATAATTGGTTCGATTAAGGTGATGAAAATTTAGGAATGAAAGATTCCTAAAATCTACATTCATTCATTCAACAAACATTTAAGCCCCTACTATTTATGTGCCAGGCACTATGCTAGATGATGGCAGAGTCAAAGACAAATAAAGCTCTCCCTTTCCAAGTGAAGCGTTTATCCCCTGAGGAAATGTGAGGGAATGGTTGTTTGGCTTACAAAAGAGAAAGCTTAGGAATGACTTTATTACTGACTTTAGGGATTTGAATAGCTTTTATGAGGAAGTTGCTAAGGAGTCTTTTCTCTGTCTATGGAGAACCAAATAAAATAAAAATGTGTTTAAATTAAAGCAAAAAAGATGTTTGGACTTACAAAAAGACTATCAGACTGATAAAACATTGGCCTGTCTGTCTTTATTGCCTGTCTCTAGAAGTCTTGGAAAACAAAATAGCCAGGCAGCTGTCTTTATTGAAAAAGGTAGAGAACCAGGTTCTTAGGACTGGAAAGGAAGGAAATGTTTTGTACATGGTCCTCTTTGGATGAATGTAGCTATAACTCATGTTAAATAAGAAAACTAATCTACCAAGACTAGTACTTGGTATGTTTTAAGAGAGATTAATTCAGCAAGACAACTTAAAACTAATTGTATTTGGATTTCCTCATAGACTGTGGGTAACCAAGGGACATTGGGTACTTTCATGAGAGTGCATATGATTATTATACTGAAGATTCCTAATCAGGTGGCCAGCTGGAAAATGGTGGCATCTTCAGATTCTTCCGTGGAAGGTTTCTTGACAAAAGGAGATGTATTTCCTTAGAGATGTAAGTGAAAGAGGATGTGAACAAGTGTAGGTTGCTCATCCTTTAGGCCTGATTTTCATCCTGTTTGCAGAGGAGGGTAGTCATTCTCAGTGTGTAGAAAATCTGAGAAATGAGATTATTAGAAAGTGATCCACATGTGCTTTTTCTCATCCATTAAGATGTTTCTTAGTGAACACCATTGTGATCTCATCAAATGAAATATGGAAGCTTTCATCATTTAGGCCATTTTCTGTTGTGAAATAAAGTAAAAGCCTCTTACCGTGCTGGTGTGTGATCAGCTTCTGGGGCTTGGTGAAAATGAGGTCACTGTGCATCGTCAGCAAGCAAGAGTTAGCCTTCTGTGTAGCAGGATGCTTATGTTGAGTTTTTGTGAGTGAATTTATGGGGGTGGGATTTGTTTCCTTACCCTTAGCATGAATGAAAAGTCATTAATTCCAGCAAAGGCACATGAGCATCATATTGCAATTAAAAATAGTCTTTCCTATCCAGGGCATGGGAGGGGGAGACAATTTTTAAAAATGACAAACCAAAATGCCTGAATATGAGTCAGTTGGCAAGTATTTCAATGTCACTTACGGTTGTACTCTGCTTGTATCTGTCTCCAAATAAATGTAGTAATTTTTAATAAACTACAACATTTAGAGACAGCTTGTAGTTTTCTACAGTATTGCAATTTGTCGAGTTAAATGCAACATTTCCTCTACCTTCCATTGCCAGTAGTCCTACCCAGGTTTGCATTCATAGCCTTGTGCCCCAGGCTGTGAAAAAGCTGGAAAACCAAGAAAGCATGAGCTGCAGTGTAGCTTCAGCACAAACTTACTGTCTGTGGTGGGATATTGTCAGCACCGAGCTGTCACCAGCAGTTCTAACACTCAAGGGCAAGTGCCAGAAGGCATGCCAATGCCAAGACAAGGCACCCTAAGATCCCTTTTCAAAGATTTTGGGGAGAAACCTTGGGCTTCCTTGTACTTCCTGGGACACAGTGCCCCATGTGGAGAGAAATCCCTGGAATGCCACAAGGCCATTGCTAGAAAAGTTGCCCCTGGGATCAGCCGCTGGGTGTAGCCAGGCCAGGGAAGAGCTCGTCCATGTAGGGGTTGGTGGGGTGGGTAAGAGATGTGTCATCTGGTAGCTTTCTATTTTAAGAGCCATGCTTATGCAGTTGTTTCTGCTGGTAGTAGTATGAATGCTTTCAATGCCCTCTAAATCTTGGTGCCAGGGGGCAAAAACCTGCATGCCCACCCTAGTCAGTAATGGAGCAGGCATTTCTAGAATTCTCATTGTGGGCCAGGCACCGTGCCAAGTGCTTCACAGATGGTACCTCATTTGATCTTCAGAGGTAGGTGTTGTTATCATTGCAGTTTTACAGTTGAAACAACTGAGACAGATGGGTGAAATGACTTGCCTAGGGTTACTACGGCTGAGTAAGTATCTGACAGCGGTGGCACAGGGGATGGCCCTGGGCCTGGAGTCAGGAGCACTGCTTTTCCTGGGTTTAAATCTGGCCTTGGAACACATAATAGCTGTATGACCCTGGGCGAGTCTCCTCACTCTGTCTGCCTCAGTTCCTTCATCTATCAAATGAGTTGGAGAAGGAAACAACAAATTAGTCCAGCACCTCTGCCAAGAAAACCCCAGATGGGGTCCTGGAGAATCAGACACCACTGAAATGACCCAGCTCTCCAGCCAGTCACCACCTTGCTGCCTTGTACATTGAAGTCCTCCCAGTCTGACTGCCTGTTAAAAACAGTCCTCAGTGGCTGCTGACCCCATTTTACTTAATCTTTTTTAAATGTATATTCAGAAGTGAGCTTTACCAAGGAATTCTTAGCATATCAACATGTCCCTGCCCCAGTGTTCCTCATTTCTACCTCACCTACAAATAACCTTCCCAGGTATTGTTCATCATACAGATTTTAAGATGGTGGCACCCCGTGGCTTCAACCCCGTAGGTTGAAGCAGGTAATTTACAGCAGTGCAAACACTTTGCAGATTTGCATAATCTCATCAGAGCCTCAAACATAAACCCGTTTTCCTGCCTTTGGTATTCAGTTTGTTCTCGAAAGTACTATGTAATCCAGAATATGTTTGAGGCCAGGCTGAAGTTCTCACGGTAGACTTATTCTGAGCACTAGCCTTGAACTCACAAGCCTCTGCTCAGCGTTACTCAATCTGCCATCCAAGGATGTTGTTCTTGGCATTCCAACACTCAGACTTCTTGGGTGGAGTTGTGGAAGCTCTCAGACAGCTTCTTAGCAAGAAGACTCTTGATTATTCCCTCATGCAGTCCCAGGGCTGTGGCTGAGGGTATAACTAGGCAACATAGCAACTAAGCTTCCTCTGGAGACCAGCTCACACATGGCTTATAATTAAGATCAATCTTTTCCTGGCTTCTTCCTTGCAACTTTTTTTTTTAAGTTAATTTTACATTCCATACATTTCAGTTTCTGAAGACTTTGAGGCTTCCTCATCAGTCATAGAAGGGAAATTCACCTCTCTGATCAACACATTTACGATATTCTCTCTAAGCCATATTGTTTCTTTCTCTGTGGGAATTATTGTTGAGATAACAAAGGATCATTTTTTTTTAGTCTCTCTTCTCTTTCTGTCTTTCCCTCCCACCAAATATAATGTTGTTGCTGTTTAGTCATTTTCAGCCATGTCCAACTTTCTATGATTCCATCTGGGGTTTTCTTGGCAAAGATACTGGAGTGGTTTTGCCATTTCCTTCTCCAGCTCATTTGACAGATGAGGAAACTGAGGCAGACAGGGTGAGGTGACTCACCCAGGACTTGGGTGAGGACTTGAACTTAGGAAGAAGAGTCTTCCTGACTTCAGGCCCGGTACTCTATCCACTATGGCTCCACCTAGCTGCCCACAAATATAATCTACACCAGAATAGTTCTGTGATCTTGAATTGAACCACTCGTATGTAGATATTTTTCTGGTGAGCATACATAGTACCAGCAGTTTTGTTTTCTACAATATTTAGTGGGCTTGACTTCTAATTCAGTGTACAGCAGTGAAATAATCATTGTAGGCCCCTGAAGGCTGGTTTGCTGGGTGGTAAGCTGGCCTCCCAGCTGATGTGCTGCCCAGGCAGTGGCGGCAGCAGAGCAGCTGCTCCGTTGGGGTCCACGTAACTACACCTGGTTATACATGGCCCGTTGGCATATCACAATCACACCAAATAGGAGTTAGGAGATTGAGTATCCTGCTTTACATTTTTTTTGGTGGGAGCAATGTTCATGTCAAGGATTTTTGCTCTATCTCAACAAAACATGAACCTTAAAGGAAAACAGAAAATTTCACAACAGAATGTGGAATATTTGTATATAATCCAGTCTGTCATACTACACGATCATTTCATCATATACACCCATTTTTCTATGCATCCATCTTAAGAACTCAACTTTAGTTAATCGATTGAATTAAAATAACATGAAAGAAAATAGGTTAAGGCTCATCATTTTCAGGAAATTAACCATCTCTTTTTCATTTATCCAGGCAGCCTTTGATAGCTTTTATCCAGTTACCTAATGTAGATCCCCAAATCAATTTGTATTTAAAGGGTTTGGGTTTGGTGAGGTTTTAAAAATTGAGTTGGGCTCATCATGAAGTTATAAATTCCCAACATTTTCTGATGTGCTCTGCTGCCCTATGTTCCCTAAAGGACTGTGGGAATCACCCCAGATGGTGTGCCCTCTCCATTCATTCACTTTAAAAAATCCCTTTCATCTTGGAACAATTCCATTAGCATTTGTTCCTCTTCTTCGTGATCTGGAGCAGCTTTTTCTGCTGGAGAAAATTGAGTCAACACATCACAGTCTGAAGGAATCATAGTCACACTGTTCCCAGAGTACTTCAAGGCTGCTCTGAAGTGAAATTCCAGACAAAGGAGGAGAATGAAATGAAAGCTTAGGAGAAGAAAGAGGAAGAATTTCTAGGGCTGCCAGCACTTTAAAGTGCAATAAGCAGCTACGACAGTAGTATAACCAAAAGCAGTGAAGGTGGTGATTTTTTTTCCTTTTCTGGAAAAGTAAGATAGTGGAATCTGTAAAGACAGCCCTTTATTTTCCCCATCATTTCCAAAGGCTACAGTACCAGTGGCTGTGGCTGAAATACGTTTTTATTTTTACCTAGACTAATAATGAAGAGATGGTAGCCAGGCTGCTTGGGGTTCGTTCTGGCTAGTCGCTTTTTCATAGGGAGTTCACAGTGCTTAATTAGGGATGTTTCACTCATTCTCACAGCAATTCTGGGAGGGGCAGAAAGGAGGAATTATTTACTTCATGGTTGGAGAAGCATTTTGCCTAATCTCAAATCCAAACACAGTGGTAGGATCTGGAATAAAGTACAGATTTTCTGATACCCGTTGGCAGCGAGGTGGCACAGGGGTTAGAGTGCTGGCCCTGGAGTCAGGAGGACCAGAGTTCAAATGTGGCCTCAGGTACTTCCTAGCTGTGTGACCCTGGGCACTTAACCCCTCTTTGCCTCAGTTTCTTCATCTATAAAATGAGCTGGAGAAGGAAATGGCAAACCACTCCAGTGTCTTTGCAGAGAAAACCCCAAATGGGGTCATGGAGAGTTGGATCCTACTGAAACGATTCAACAGCAGCAGTAACATTCCTGATTCTTAATCTAGTGACCTGATTTGAGAAGTTTTAACTCATCTACTTCCCCGTCCTCCCCCCACTTCCAGGCTTGTTCCCCATGAATCCCTTCACAACTATAAAGTTTTCCACTAAAAGAACCAGGTGGAAACTCTTCCTGCTCGTAATTTCTTTGTCTTCAGCAACCTGTAATAGAAGCGGGAAGAAGCCCAGGAGCCAGGAGGTGACAGAAGAACTGAAGAAACCAGCTCATTATCCTCCACAGCTCCTGGCAGCCTTGCCTGCCTGTAGTGAGTCAGCAGGTAAAGATGACAGCCCGGTTTTGCTGGTGTGTTTGGAGGAGACATGCTGAGACAAGGAGCAGTTTTGTGCACACCATCTTTTGTTCTTGTGGCACTTTTTCCCTGGGGAGTAAGACAAGAGTTAAAGGTACCAATGAAAATGGGAATGTCAGCAGAAGTCTGAGAGGCCTAAAAGAGAGTTGGGGTGAAGGATGTTTGGGGCAAAGAATGCATCATATTTATACAGCATTTTGAGGGTTAGAAACTGTTTTCCTTACAGCAGCCCTGTATGGTTTAAAAAAGAAAACAACAGATATTATCTCCATTTTATTAATGAAGAACCTGAGGCTCAGTGAAGTGGCCTTATTTCCTGAAGGGCACACAGCATATTAGTAGGGTGAGGAGTGAATCAGGCCTAGAAAGAGCCCAGGGCTCTCCACTAATACTGTCATGCTTCTACAGTCAGTTAGGGCAAACCCCAAAGGCAAAAAATGAAATGAGGAAGAAAAAGCTTGATAAAAGTAGGTTGGGATTAAATTATTTTTCAAATCTAGCAGTATATTTCTGACTTACTGCTGGCAGAACAAGCAATTTATTATTGTATAAAAAGAACAATAGCTAGAACTATATAAATGCAGACATGATAGAATTCAGATGAAAGTTAATGGACATTGTTGGTACTAACTTATTAAAGCTAAAGTACATGCCTTTTTGGCAGCATATGGACAAGCAGAGACATCGCCTTGCCAACAAAAGTCCATATACAGAGCTCTGTTTTTTCCAGTAGTGATGTATGGCTGTGAGAGTTGGCCTCTAAGGAGAGCTGAACACCACAGGATCAGCACTTCCACACTGGTTCTGGAGAAAACTTTGGAGAGTCCCTTGGACAGCAAGGAGAGCCTATCAGTCAATACTTAAAGAAATTAATTCATGCTATTCACTGGAAGGTCAAATACTGAAACTGAAGCTGAAATATTTTTCCCATATAATAAAAAGACGGGACTCATTAGAAAAGTCCCTGATGTTGGGAATGATTGAAGGCAAAAGGAAAAGGGGGATAGCAGAGGACTAGATGGATAGATAGTATCGTGGAAACAACAAACATGAACTTGGACAGACTCCGAGAGATTGTGAAGGATAGAAGGGTCTGGTGTGCTATGGTTCATGGGGTCACAAAGAGTCAGACACACCTGAATGACTAAACAATGACACACACCTTTTTAAAAAATCAAAGAGTAACATGTACTAACCCATGTTTCTTTGAAAACCATGGGCAGCTAGGTGGCACAGGGGATAGAGCACCAGCCCTGGAGTCAGGAGGACCTGAGTTCAAATTTGGCCTCAGACGCTTACTAGCTGTGTCAAGTTACTTAACCCTGTTTGTCTCAGTTCCATATCTGTAAAATGAGCTGGAGAAGGAAATGGCAAACCACTCTGGAATCTCTGCCAAGAAAACATAAAATGGGGTCACAGAGAGTCGGATACAACTGAAAGGACTCAACAGCATGAAAACCATAAGGTTAAAACATGCTGTGATCAAAGCAGGCTCGATGGTTTGATACCAGAATTAGGATTTGTGGCATCCTCCTAAATTCTGCTCTGTAACTGAGGATTTCATTGGTACAGCCTAAGTAAATTAGGTCTCGGAGTTGCATTTGTATACTGTGTAGCTCTGTGTATGGTTACTGTTCCAATCCTGAGATAATGTCATAGACTCATAAAATTTTAGAGCTGAAAGATTGGTTTTGCAGAAGAATCAGTCAATCAACAAGCATTTATTTAGGTACCTGTTGTGTGGCTGGCATTGTGCTAGGTACTGGTGATATAGAGACAAAAATAATACAGCCTTTGCCTTCAGGGAGTTTGCATTAAATTTGTTGTTGCTGCTGTTGTTGTTCAGTTACGTCTGACTCTTCATAATCCCATTTGGGGTTTTCTTTGCAAAGACACTGGAGTGGTTTGCTATTTCCTTCTCCAGCTCATTTTACAGATGAGCAATTGAGGCAAGAAGGGTTAAGTGATTTGTCCAGGTCACACAGCTAGTAGGTGTCTGAGGCCAGATTTGAACTCTGGAAGATGTCAATTAGGGAGCATGGAATAGTTTATCTCTCAGATCGATGGATAAGGGGAAAATTTATGACCAAACGAGAGAGAATTACAAGATGTAAAATGAATAATTTTGATTATATTAAATTTAAAAGTTTTTGCACAAGGACCTAAGACAATTCCAAAAGACTCATGATGGAAAATGCTATCCATATCCAGAGAAAGAACTATGGAGTCTGAATGCAGATCGAAGCAGACTAGTTTTTCATGGTTTTTCCCTTTGGTTCTGCTTTTTCTTTACAACATGGCTAATGTTGAAATATGTTTAATATGAATGCATATGTGTAGCTCATATCAGATTGCATACTGTCTTGGGGAGGGGGTAGAGGAAAAAGGAGGAGAAAATTTAGAACTCAAAATCCCAGAGAAGTGAATATTGAAAACTATAAGTAAATAATATTTTTAAAAAGTTTCTGCACAAACAAAACTGATGCAGACAACCAAGATTAGAAGGAAAGCAAAAATCTGGGGAAATTACTTTTATAAGTGTCTCTGATGAAGGACTCATTTCTCAAATATATAGGGAACTGAGTCAAATTTATGAGAACACAAGTCATTCCCCAGTTGATAAATGGTCAAAGGCTATATGAACAGGCAAGTTTTCAGACAAAGAAATCAAAGTTATCTATAGCCATATGAAAAATGCTTTAAATTGATTACAGATTATTTATTAGAGAAATGCAAATTGAAACAACCCTGAGGTACCACCTCACACCTATCTTATTGGCTAATATGACAGAAAAGAAAAATGATAAATATTGGAGGGGATGTAGGAAAAGTGGGACACTAATACACTTTTGGTGGAGTTTTGAACTGATCCAACCATTCTGGAGAGCAAATTGGAACTATGCCCAAAGGACTATAAAACTGTGCAGACCCTTCTACCCAGCAATACCACTGCTAGATCTGTATCCAGAAGAGATCGATAAAAAGGGGAAAGGATCTATTTGTACAAAAATATTTATAGCATCTCTTTCTGTGGTGGAAAAGAATTGGAGATTGAGGGTATCTCCATCACTTGGGGAATGGCTGAACAAGTTGTATTTGATTGTGATGGAATACTATTGTGCTATTAGAAATGAAGAATAGGAGGCTTTCAGAAAAATCTGGAAACACTTACATGAACTGAAACAGTGAAATAAGCAGAACCAGGAGAATATTGTATATAGTAACAGCAATGTTGCAAGGTAATTAATTGTAAATGACTTAAGCGTTCTCAGCAATATGTTGATACATGACAGTTCCAAAGGAAAATGCTATCCATCTCCAGAGAAAGAATTGATGAAGTATGAATGCAGATGGAAGCATGCTATTTTTCTTTTTTTTTTCTTTTGGTCTGTCTTCTTTCACAGCATGACTAATATAGAAATATGTTTGGCATGATTGTACCTGTATAGCCCATATCAAATTGCTTACTATCTTAGGGAGAGAGGAGAGAATTTGGAACTGAAAGTTTTTAAAAATAATTGTTAAAAAAATGTTTTTACATGCAACTGGGAAAAAATTGAAAATTACTTTAAAAAAGAAGATGACACTTCCTGTCTCCAGGTCTAGCACTCTATCTACTGTGCCACCTAGCTGCCCACAGTAAATAAAAGGTAATAAAAAAAAGTCCAAGCAGGTAAGGAGCAAGGGGTCATCAGGAACAGCTTCATGAGGAGGTGATACTTGATCTGAACTTTGAAAGAAACTAGGACCTTCTTAGCAGGAAGGACAGGCAGGAGAGGGAGTATCCATGGGCAAGAAACAGCAGAAAGACCAGTTGGGCTGAACTAGTTTGTATTTGATCCGAGAAGCAGGAGGGACCCACTGGATCTTCTTGAGCAGCAGTGACATGGTCGGCTTCTCCCCTTGGCAGCTCTGTGGAAGATGGAGGCAGGGAGGCCAAAGAGGAGGCTGTGGCTATGGTCCAGGGGCAAGGTGAAGCAGGCCTGAGCTAGTTCATGACTTGGGACAAGTCATAAAGCTGTTTAGTTACAAAGGGACCAAAGCCCAGCTCTCTTAATTCGGTGCTTTTTCCCCTTGCTGCAGTAGCAGCAGACAAGTAAAAGAAAACGAGGTAGATCAGACAAAGAATAGTCAGCCCCCAAAGGAAAGAAAACTGTGTACAGGTGCTATCCTTTCTCTCTCCACACCCCCACTGAGGCGAGTCAGGTATGACACTTCAGGGTTGGGGAGGAGGGGGTACAGCATTGTGTTTTGATAATCTTGCCAGGACTTGTCGCTGTCCATATACCGAGGCCAGAGAAGCTTCCTCCAGGGTTTGTGGCCAAGTCAAATTCCAGGTACCAAGTACCACAGGAGTTCTGGGTAAAACTCGTCCTTTGTTAAGAGAGTGCCAGGCCTGGAGTCAAGAAGAGCTGAGTTCAAATCCAACCTCAGACACTAGCAAGTTACTTAATGTCTTTCTCCATTTTCTCATCTGTAAAACAAGGATCATACTAGCACCTGCCTCCCAGAGTTGTGAGGATCAATGAGAAAATAATTGTAAAGACCTTAGCATGGTGCCTGGCACATAGTAGGTGCTATATAAATGTTAGCTATTTTAAATATTATTATTATTGTTGTTGTTGTTTTTAAAAAAAACATGGAATTTCTTTGCAGGCTCTCCTGCCTCTGTCCCCGGTATTGCCTCTCCCTTGCCTCCTTTATGGTAATCCAGTATAAAACTTATTTCTGGGAGAAGCTACTAGCTTTTTGCTGAACTTTTTAAAAAGTTTTCCATCACTTTCTTCCTCAAAATTATTAGGCATTACAAAAGAAAGTGTCACTGAGCATTTAAAATAAAACCAGTTATTAGTAGTAGCTTTGAATCCTACATTGGATGAGGCAGGAGTTGAGAGGCAGCAACTAAGGTAAATTCCTAGCTGCCATTAGGTAATGCAGGAAGGTGTAACAAGAAAATACTTTGGAAATTACCTAATTTACAGTTATTAGCATTCATATAGAAACTTACTTAAAATTCAAGCGCTTTTCTGTAAAACCCAGTGAGGTACATAGACATTGTATCATTAAAGTATAATTAGCTAGAGAGCAAGAAGGCATAAGGAAGTTCTGCCACTGGACCCAGGCCCCCTGTGCTTTCCCTAGCCTGCCTTTGGGCCAAACTAAACACCAGCCTGAAAAAGGAATAGTCATCAGGAAAATATTTTCTTTCCTCCCTAAGTCAGGAAACAGCCTCACAATGGAGTCTCCCGCTCCACTCTGGGTGCTGAGATGGGCAGGAAATATCTAGCCATTGCCAGCTGGGGTTTTCCTGCTGATAAATGAACTCCATGACCAGAGTTACTGTCTTGGTTAATGAGTTAATGAAGAACCTGGGCCTTGCAGTGACCCCATTCTGAAAAGCTTCTGCACCATGTTACTCCAACTTGGGCATTAACTCTTTTCTCCTCAGCTAAGAGTAATACAGAAGTTAATAACAGACTTAGATGCTGCCAGGATTCATCTTTTAACACTAGCCACGAACACTGACTTGGCTCAGAAGAGAAAGAGCTCTAACTCATCTAAAGAACATCATTTGCCATCCCTGCTGAACCTTGTCAAAACATGTGTCTTGAATCTGTAACTTGAGCAGTGACATTTCACTTAGGGCGCTCACTTCATCCAACACAGTGAAAGGAAGCCTCCCAGAGGAGGCTGAGGGGTTTTGCCCTTTGTTGTTCCCACTTCAGATTTGCATAACTACCTATTTAGGATAATAAAATGGCCAATTTCATTTAAACTGTGAGTTTAGCATACTTAGATTACCAGCAAGCCCATTTGTGAAAGGAGGTGAGTACTTTTTTAACCTTGTAAAGAAAGAAGCAGCCTGATTTTATTAGGCTGTTTTCAGATATTCAGAAATAATTGATTTCTCCTCCCTGATCAGTTTTCTTTCTGTTAGGGATTGATTCTGATGATGACTGCCAGGAAAGATCTGAGTGCTAGAACTGGAAGAAATCTCAGAGGTCATCTAGTCCAGTCCCCTTGCTCAAGGTCATACCAGGAGCAGATAGAAGAAGTGGCTTTGTGATTCAGGTCTCCATCTCCCTTTCCACTGCTCTTGCTACCTCAGCTCAGGGTCATTTCTTAGTCTTGCATGTCCAGAAACATAATGTTTCCATTTCACCCAAGATTAATCAGACCATGCTGAATTGATTCACGCCTGTCATGTTCTTTAGAGACCAGAATGCCAGTTTATTCATTTATAGTAGTTAGTGAAATAACCAACAGTCATTATTAGCTCAGCCTACCCTTTTGCCTGGTACCTAGAGTAAGTATGGAGCCGGATTGAGTAAGTCAGTCAAATCCCGGATGACACTTCATCTCTGCTAACCTTTCTTGTACCAAGTGCATTTTCACTCATACTTCTTCAGTTTACAGGTCGTGGCAGAGAAGTCACCATACTTCTTACTTCCCGTTGCCACTTCCAGACTTGTCCTCTAACCCCATCACTTGACAGCCCCTTTTCTTTAAGGTTTACACAATTCAAATTTATCACCTGTTCCACATCCCGGTAGTCATATCTATCAACTACCAGGACATCTCTTTCCTTCCTCATTGAGTTCACTGTCCAGGTCACAGTCTTTCTCTCCTCCCCAATTCCTGTCTTTAGATTAGTAGGCTTCAGTGTGCATATTGATACTTTCTTAAATATCCTAACTTCTCAGTTCCTTAGTCTTCTCAATTCCCATGACCTAGTACTCCATTCCACGTCAGCTACCCACAA